>NC_081410.1:192731141-193352391 GCF_030272615.1 Cryptomeria japonica
TTAAATTTAAAATTAGGGCCTTGTAAAAAGAACCTCTTAATTTTAAAATTTATAATTGTTGGAAAAAGATTTAAATTTAAAATTAGGGCCTTGTGAAAATAACCTCTTAATTTTAAAATATAAAATTGTTGAAAAGAGAATTAAATTTAAAATTAGGGCCTTGTGAAAATAACCTCTTAATTTTAAAATTTAAATTTAAATTTAAAATGTAATGTTGAATTTTAGGAATTGAAAGAATCAATTTAAATGTAAAAATCAGGGCTCTTTTAATTAACCACTTAATTTTTAAATTTAAATTTCAAATTGTTCACAAGAATTTTAAATTTAAAAATTAGGGTCTCATAGAAAGAACCTCTTGCATTTAAAATTTAAATTTAAAATTAGATCTAAGATTAAAATTGAAAAATTGAAAAAATGGGAAATGCACAAGGTCAATTTAAATTAAAAAATTAGGGTATTTTTAATTAACCACTTAATTTGAAATTTGATCCAAGATTGCAATTTTGAATTGGAATTGAAATCAGCAGCCAAATTTGAAGTGTGAAATTCAAAATTTAAACAACCCACAAGCTTAATTTTTAAATTAAAAATTAGGGTTTTTGATATCAACCACTTATTTAAAAAACAATTAAATTGAAAACTTGCAAGTGAAAATTTGAAATTTGAAATTGAAACAAGAAACTCAAATTTAAAATAATTAATTCAAAATTTAGACAATCCACAAGTTCAATTTTGAATTTAAAAATTAGGGTTTTGGAATATAACCACGTAATTTTTAAAACTTTATTGAAAATTGAACATGTAAATGAAAAATTGAATTGTAAAATTGACAAGTACTCAGATTTGAAATAATTAATCCAATTTAAACAAATCACAAGCTCAAATTTGAATTTAAAAATTAGGTTTTTATTGAAATTAACTCTAATTTTTTAAATTGCAAGGAAATGAAAATTGTAAATGAAAATTTGATTTTTAAATTGCATACACTCAGATATGAAAATGAAAATTGGAAGTAAGAATAGGTTATGTTAGGTTCACCAAAATGTAAAGTGAAACATTGATTTAGGGTCTCAACTCCAAGAACGTGGATGAAAACTACTAAATATTTTCACTTAGGACTTTACATTCAAGAGAGAGAAGGGAATCCACTAGATTTAGTAAAAAATTAGATAAGGACAGAATACTAAATGGATTAAACTAATTTGTGGGGGTTTTCCTCTCTTTTGTAAGTTGAAATGTTGATTTAAGGTAAAATGCTAAACAAAGAAGGAAAATATGCGAAAATAGTGAGCTAAAGATATAGGATTTTCATGTGTACCTAGATCTAAGTAGTATAAGTTGAGTCATATCTGATCCTTGAAAAAGATCCTGAAAAGTTAGGACCGTGATTCTTGTCACCATGGTCCTCCTACTTTTTTGCACACCAAAAAGGGTTGATTTGTCTCTCCAAAATAAAGCTTATTTTGAAGATCGCAACTTTGTACCTATTTCTTGCACACTAAAAGAAGGGGAAATGGGTTGAAAATAGGGGCTTTCCTTAGGTCAAACTCTTGTTTTGGAATTAACCATGAAATTGAAATGATTATAATGAAAGATTCTCCTTTTGAGGGAGATGTTGAATTAAGACTGAAAATTGAATGATGATACCTCCTTGTGAAGTTTTGCTTGCCTCGACATAGAATTAGGGTTTCATGAAATAAGATGTATATTTCCACTTCAATGCATCTTGAATTCAATGCTATTCTAAGGCTTGAAGAAAGACTTGAAATGCTCAATTTATCTTGAATTCTTGATGTCATGTATGCTTGAATTCATTCTTGGATGTAATGGATGTTCAAATGAGAGGGGAAATCCTCTTTATATACTTTCCCATTGATAAAATTGATTAATATTCTTAAATGAGCCAACATGAAGAGGTGGGATCTCACTCAAATTTGAATTCAAAAAATGGGTTTAAGGGGGACCATCGTGAGGTGCCATGGTCCTATTGAGGACTAGGGCACCATGCCTTGGTCCTGCCTAATTTTGGGGTAAGGATCAAGTGCTAAATGAATGCAAAATGTCAAAAAAAGTGCAATTTGTAAGGGGCATGAGCATAATCAAGTCTCAGGCAAGCCAAGGGGCACAAACACTAAGGTAGGGACCCAATGCAGTCAAAATTACAAAGGGGTGCAATTTTAGCATGCTATAGTGGTCAACATAATTTGAAGGTCGAGTAAACATTCGAACCCTAAAGAGTAGTTTTTTTCTGTAGATTTGATAGATAAAAGTCTAAAGAAAGAAACATTATACATAAAACCTATTCACCATGATGGAAGCTTCAAGAGATGTTGGAGGATTACAGAAAATCACCAATTGATGATTGACTTATACCTCTCCCTAAGGGGTTAGGTATGATTTCATGTTGTTCTCATATTTCTTCAATTAAGCTTCAGATCTAAATTTCATCATTTCAAGTTATGTGATTTATGCATTCTTGAGTTAGTTTACAATTTACATTCAATCATATCATTTATGGTATTTATTTAACACACTTGAGTAGGTCCTAGTTTAAATTTATACATTTTAGCTCATAGAAACCTTAGACACACTTAAGATTCAAGAATATACACATCATTCCAAATTAATCATTGGCTATTTAAGGAGGTCAAAATCATAAAACAAGGGGTTGACTAAGGCAAACCCCTATATAGACACAACCACACCTTTTTTCTATTTTTCAAATTTGAATACAACTTCTAGACTAGGATTGAAGATCAAAAAACACTCAAGATCTAGAGATAGGATTCTCCTTCGAATCTCATCAAAAATCCATTGGAAAAGGGCATTTATTTGGATGAGGGAATTTCTTGAACAAAGCCATTTGGGTGTCATTGTCCCTATAGATGTAACAAAATTTTATAGAGAACTAGTGGAGTATTTCGAATACCCAAATCCAAATTATTATTTACAAATTCACCAATTAGATACAGATTCCTAATTGAAATTGTCCACTCGGTTGTTAGCACCTTCAAAATTTCTTAGAAATTTTTAAGAGCCTAGAAGGGAATCAAAACTATATCCCAGCAAAAATTTAAACATTCCTTTGGTGGGCTTATTTTTTTATCATTGATCTTCTATTTCAGTCACTTTCCCATCGATCTTTTATCATCAGAAACTAACCCCTAGTTCCTAGTCTCTTTTATTCTATCGATATCTCATTTAATTCACCTTAAAATTTGACCCCTCTTTCATGATGTCCTAAGGATTTAAATAAAAATGCATGATTTAAGTTGTTCTAAAATGGGCCTCACTTCAAGGTTGTATTTCATGTATTTCATGTATGATGTGGCAGATAAGCAATGTTCCAAAGAAGAACTCGACACTCGATGAAGGTGCATTTCTTATTTCACTAAAACCCAAGTCATTCCATGAAAGGTTTATAACTCTAAGCTTAATGAAATTTTTGTTTCTATCTTAGCGAGTATCTGAGGAGAATGGTTGTTGAAGTGATGTGCAAAGGTGACTCGACATTTATTGAGGGCATTTTCTTCATCTCTATGAGCTCCAAATAAAAGTGGACAAGACACTTTGTCAGCTGATGAAAAAGAAGTCTGACATGTCAACTCGGTACACGAAGAGACGAAGATGATGACTCTAGTGAGTTTTGAGTATAAGAAAGAAATGTCAGAAATACATATGAATTCAAAGAAAGATCAAAAGGAATGTCATGTGTCAGAACTAGGTGTCAAGCTGAGTCTTTGCGGGTAGCAATAGATGTTGCCTAAATCAATGCATAAGATTGAAAAGATTGACACTAGGGAAATTATAATGCATGGAACTGAGAGCTGTGAATTTTATGATCAAAAGAAAAGAAGATCACAGAAATTGCTTGCATAGGATTTGCTCCAAAGGGGATAGTTATAAGGCCTTATATGCAGCAGGCCTGAAGGATTCAAAGAGGTAGCGAAAGAGGTTGCATGGGTACGGGTGATGGAACTTTTCAAAAGAAAGTCTAAATTGGTGGTTGGAAGACTAATAAGGAAGCTTTAGTTTTTTGAAAAGGCATAAAACATAGAAGATTGTTTGCATGTGTGATGTTATGAAGTTGGGCTATTTTTAGAGCCTCTAAATTTTTTATGTTTATAGCTAGGACATTAGCCAAGTATAATTTCAAAGGTGACCCTTTGTGTTTACTTGAAATTAATTTCATAAATAGAGTGATTTTATGCAAAGAGGGATTGTGTGTTCATAAGACATAAATTATATGATATTGGGTGTGGGAAATTTCAATGCATTGCCTTCATAGCTAAACGGATATTGAGAATCTGATGGGTAGCTAAAGGGATATTGAAAGGCCCTTTCAATTGCAAGAAACATTTCAAGAGCTACCCATAATAATCCCTTCACCATTAGACGACTTAGAGGCAAGGGGAGAAGAGGGGAAAACAATATGGACAGGGGGTGGATGGTTTAGATGCAGAGCCTGTTAAAGTCAACTTGAATGCTAGAGTTTCAACCCCTATTTTGATTACAACATTTCTCTTTGAGCTCCTCTTTCCTTTTTAATAGTTTTCTTTCTAGTTCAGTGAGCTCCTCCTTTAGTTTTGGGGATGATCCACTTCTTTTATTCTGGAGATCCTCTTCTATTTTACAAAGCTCCTCTTCCAGTTAGTAAGGCATGAAAATTGCCTCCTCTAAGACATTTGCAATGCAATGGTGGAACAACTCAAAGAAATAGGACCTCAGTGGTATTTTATTCTACACCCAAACGGTTCCTAGTACACATGGTCTAATTTTGTCTAGTTGTAAATTTGTAACAAGGTTACTTTTTGAAACGTCTCAAAGGAAGGAAGATCCATTTATAAACAACATGAAGCTTCTTTTATTCCTAACTGCTATAAAAGGAATTCCAAGGCTATGAGAAAAGGATATTGGTCGGTAATATTTTGGAAAATTGTTGAAAATAACAACAGGGTCTAAGTCATGGAAATTGTTCAAAACAAGGAGAATGTAAATTTCTCAAAGGGCAATATGAATTAGTTTATGGTTTGTAATGAAAATTCTATAGAAATTTTCTCTATGATGTATTTCTTATTTTACATGAATAGAAAATACCAAGTTCTTTGTTATTTTTCTTTGCAAGGTTTTGTGAAAGTGTGACAATGTTTGGGCCGCATCTATTCTCGTTCCAAAATAGACCTTTCGTACAACGTGTTAGCGATAGGTTAGTCAATCATAGTCTTTAATTGCAAAATTGATGGTGTAAAACATGTGACTAAGATGCGTGTTAGTCAATCCGTATTGTCATTTTGGAGCTAAAATAGACGCATCCCAATGTTTGTAGGTTTTCTTCAAGGAAGAAATTAATATCCTTCATTGATGTTGCAGTAATCTTAGAAGTATTCATTAGATTAATTAAATAATGGTTTATGTAGTAACAAAAGGGGTCACACTAGTGTAAGGCATCAATGTTATTTCGGCCCACTAATTTCAAGGAGTTGTTGTTCGGTGTTTGCATTCAATATGGTCTTGACTCCGTTCCATGGATTAGACACTGGTTTCCAGGAATTTTACAACCAGATTCAAAAATATTTCAAAAACATTAAATTCATTTTCTCTCTCCCTTTATTTTATTTTTTGTTCAAATTGTTATGTGTTTTAGCATCTCCAAGATGAATAAAGAATGATAGAACATGGCATGGAAGTGTCGGTATTTTACAGTTTGTTCATACAAGGTTAATGGAGAATGCAGAATTGTTATTCTCAAATGTTAATTAAAATAAATGGGACAAATATTTAATAATTGGTTAATCAAGAACACCTATTATTGATAAATTTAAGAATTATACATCACCGAGAAGCTTGTGGTTGTTGTGTAAAGATGTATTGGTGAGATTTTATAAGATTTGAGAGTAAGGAATACCCTCCTGAGTTTGGTGGAGCTCATAGTGAAGAAGGTTATGAAAGCCTTGTTGTGTTGTGTTTTCTTATCCTCAACCTATTGATAGGGTCAAATGTATAACCTAGATTTTCAGTTCCATAGTCTAGGGTTTTATAATTTCTCTTAGAAATGAGGGTAGTAGGAAAAATCATCAACAAAAATGGCAACTACGTTGGAAGAAAAACCATTATCCATATGAAAAGAGTTAAGCGAAGGTCTAGAATCTGAAATTTGTTTCAGATTTGAATTTTCTAACCTGGAGAAAAATTTATTGTATCTAATTCGACATATTGTGTGACTTTGTTGTTGAAACCTAGAATGAAGATGTGTCCTAAATAGCATCAAGCTATTGGAGGTTTCCCTATGCAAGAGAGGTGGCAACTCAGAATAAAGAACTCGATGAAAGTATGTAGAAAGTTCTAGATCTAACATATATTGAGCCAAAGAAGGAGAGTCTGGCAGTTGCTGCAAATTTTCTAGGTACTCTCATAATTGTTAAGAAGTGATGTTATGTTTGATAATAATTATGAGAATGTAGGATGTTAAATGTTTCTTTCAATTGATTTTAGCACTAGGACAAGAAAGGATAGTTGGTAGTACTTTAGGCTTCTCATCTATTTAATTGTATTCACTATGTGAGAAGAACCATATATGTTTTATTAATCCATACTCATCGAATGAGATCTTAACATTTGTTATAGTGGTTCATGTGGATTATGAAACTTTAAGGTCCCATGTTGTAAAGAAAGGCTTGTACAAGAAAAATCATTAGTATGTACTAGCAGTATAAGAATCCTTCTATGGGTCCTAGTGTAACCATAGCATGCAATAGAAGAAGTTTAAATACTGAAAGATATAGAGCCCTTTATTTTAATGGTATTGTTGGGCACCTAAATTATATATCACCTGAGATAATAAATAATTTACCCATATTTAGTGGTACAAAGTGATGCAGAGCATCTATCACAAACCATAAAACCTTCATTCAAGGGTATTACTAACCCAAAACTAATACAAGACCCTAAACTTGAATCAAGAGGCATATAAAAAGATCAACCACTCTTCTCAACTCCAAACCTATTTCAAACATTATATTTCATCCCTATAGACCTTCATTCAATATTTCAAATCATAACATTCACCATAACATGAGAGAACAAATTCTTTATTGCCATGGAATACCCTAGTTCAGGGTTTCATCCTTTAAAATTTGTTTTCACCAAAATAATCACAAATTATTCAATTATTAACAAAATTAAGTCAGATAAAAAGAAATGGAAAGAGGATTCAGAGACCGTTCCAACACATATAGCCTTTATTCATTATGATTCCTCATGTGACCACACCAAATGTTGCAACCGAACTATTGCTGCCTTCACCAATCTGCTTTTCACCATGAACTGTAACAAACAGTCATCAATAAACACAACAAGTATCCCTCAAATCTGGTACTCCATTGTGGGCTTTTGCTGCTCATTTATGAGAACTGTAAAAGCCTTACCATGCTGGAAAACAAGAGGTTATCTGCTTCTCTAGGGAAAGGAAAGAGAATGTTGGAGGAAGGGGAACCTAGCAAGGAGGAGGCTACCTCTAGAAAAAAAAGCAAGAGTGCCACTGGGATGAAAGCCCATAAAGATAAGAATGCCACAGAGGAAATTGGAAAAGAGGGCAGTGAAATGGAGATGGATGAGTCAGAGGGTGAGGATAACTAGAAAGAGGATGATATAGGTGTTGAGCATGAAGAAGGTGAGAACGAGTTCGACAATGATAGCCCAATTCATAGTGCTAGCCCTGGTAATGACAATAGCCAACCTAGTGTGGATGTGGATGACAAGGATAATGAGGAAAAATATTTGAATTCTGAGAGGGAGAAGAACAAGGAACTTGAGAAGGATATGGCAAAGGATAGTTTAAGTGAGGAAAAGGAAAGTGTTGGAGAAGGGTTATTCTTGGATAACCTTAAAAATCTCACTGAGGCCGAATTGGGTAATGACAGATGGACTTATGAACTATTGAAGAACCTAGAGAAAAATGGGAAAAAAATGGATGACAAAAGGAAGGAAGATGATAGGGATCAGAAGCAATGGAAGAAGGAAATGGAGGAGAAAGTTAATAAAATGGCTGATCAGATTAACTTGCTGGAAGAAGGGAAAGTGGCGATGAAAAACCTACTGGGTATTATCCCAAATATCTTGTCTACTATCACAAAAAACCTTGAGGAAATTTTGAAAGTCCTTGGTAATTCCAGCTCTCCCAAACTGGTGGTGGACCTCGACATGGATGAAGATGCTATCGAGATTGGAAGTGTTGAAGCTACTTCGAGTGGAACTGGAAACAGAACCAGAGCAAGTGTTACGAAAGTTGTTGCCATGTCTGCTAAGGAGATCCCTAATCTTAGGGAAAATATCAAAGACTTGTATGGGATTAGCAATAACTTGGCTAATTCCCTGAAAAATATTAATTAGTTTTGTCGGGTCTGGCCAATTTTTGTTGGTTTTTTTTTTTGGGGGGGGGGCTGGTGCTTTAGCAAGTTTTCTCTAGTTTTTTCACTAGATTTTCTTGGGTTTGTTCCTCTTGGTTGCTTAATGCTTTTATCTTGTAAGGCCCTTTTGTAAAGGGTTTCAGAGTCCCTTCAAAACCTATTTTTACCTTAATAAAAAACAAACAGTCATCAATAAATTTTTAAATATTGATTACAAAGAAAATATCTTCTGTCATAATTTCTATTACTGAGTTACAAAACTTATCTAAAGTTTATAGCCAGATCCAACAGTTAAATAAAAAGTTATGAGGATTTTTCCAAAAACTGGTAACTCTTGGCAGGGTTTTGACATTTTTTGTAAAAACAAACATATCTTGCCAAATAATCCACAAAAATGAATAAGAAAGGATTCATCTGAAATATATTTCATATATATATATCATTAAAAAATATCTATATATAAAAATTACATCAAATGTGATCCTCCATGGATCTACAACAGTCACAAATTCCTTAAAACCTTATGACAGTTTGAGGGTTTGATGGATAATCTTTGTCAAATCACCTCCAAATTGTTCTACCCCCTTGATCTCTAACAAACATGTTTTTATAAACTATTTCCAACTCCTAATAACTACTCTAACCACCTCATGACCAATGGATTTCATTCTTACACTTTTGTTGCACTTTTTGGCAATGTTGCAACTTTGCAATTTTTACATTTTTTGACAAATTACCACTACAATTCACCCTAGCCTTCATGGACACCTGTAACATGTTATAATTGATTAAATTTGACCAATTACAACATTTTAAACTATTTTGGATGTTCTTCACCCTTTGACCACAATTGACCCTATTAGGACCTATTAGGTCTCCTGATACAAAATGGCTTATCAAGCCTTACAACATGAATTAATTTGATACAAATGGTATTTTGTGACCTTACAATAATTTATGCAACATTAAAAAAAAAATGTGGTTTGTCTTCATGATACATCTTCATCGCTAGGTGCCCCTACATCATAAAGTATGAATTATCAGGTAGGCATATGAAAAAATTCAATGACCTGATGGATGATTATGAAGTAGACCATGAGGATGTAATTGCTAAATTGTTTGTGCAGTACTTAAAAGATGATGCCAGAGAATGGTTTTTTAATTTGTTACCAGGTTCAATTAACTCATGGGATAAGTTCAAGTCAGTATTTAGTGAGCAATTTGGTGAGAGAATTTGTGTCTTCAATGTTTAGTGATTTCATGAGTATTCATATAAAAAATGAAGAGTTGGTATCTGAATTTAACCTTATATTAAAAAAGATGTTAAACAAGATCCTTGATGATTATAGGTTAAGAAGAAAAGAATCCCAAAATTTGCATCAGGCATTTCAAATGGCAATGGATATTGAAAGAATAATGAAATATGGATTGGAGAAATTTCATATTTATGACGCAAATGGCTCTCGTGTACATGTTTGTGGAGATTAATGTAGAAGATCAGAGATTGCAAATAATTTTCATGTCGATTATCAATCTGCTGCCTCAAGTTTTAGCACATATCAAGCTATTGGTAATGCATGCCTAGAGGTAATGTCTAAGTCATTGAGTAATGAAGTGAAACTAAATAAAGTAAATGTGTCACAATTAGTAATCACGCCTCATGTTTCAGAGCCTAATACATATGAGTAGCCATCAAATATATGTGTTATTAAAAATATTGTCTCAAATATACAAGAATTCAATACCCTTCAACAATTATTTTTTGCCAAAATGAATCAAGTTGAGTCTTAGAATACAACAGCATGCTAATGTTTTTTATTTTAAAACACATATATAAGGATTAATTGACAAAGAGACTAACAATTTTGAAAAAAATGAGGGTCTTATATTAATAAAAGTCCAAGAGCAGCCTTGTGATGAAACTAATCCAGGTGAAGGGTTGGAAGGTGTTGATGATAATTCAGGGGTGCATCCATTTGCAAGTGAACAAATGTCTAATGGGGATAATCATATGTGTGCAAGTGTCTAAGTTTTAGATGATTGTGATTATGATACTTTCATATTTGTTGACATGCCGCTTCATAATGGAATCCTTTATTATCCTAATACTCAAAATAATTTGTGTGAAGTGAAGATAGAAACATTTGTAGCCTATAAAGATGACAGTAACTTGCATAATGATAGTAAGTATGAAAATGAATATTCCTCTCACAGATTTAATTCAATTGATAGCTATTTTTCTATACCAATGACACAATTGAAGTTGAAATGGAATTGTTTAGAGTAACTAAAGATGACCTTGATACAAAGATGTATGATAGTTTATGTTCACTTTTCATTGATTCTAGTATACACATTGATAATGTTGATCAAGAATCATTGTCAACCTCTATGAAAAATTTTAATGATTGTGAAAGATTTTTTAGATGATGGAGTCTTAGATATGAGTGAGCTAAAGTGTGCAGGGTAAGATTATTTCTTGGCTGATTCAGAGATCTCCTACACATGGAAATAATGAAAGATGCACAATTTAATGATAGTAATAGAGTGGAGATATTGGAAACCGAGTCTTGTCTTGATGTGCATCTAACCAGCAATAATTATGACAAGGCTTACTGCAGCAGTTATGATGTAGAAGATTCATTTCTAGATCATCTCCTACTAGTAGTGGAGGTTGTTTGTGTGGACCTTGGTCATACCTTCAAAGTTGAACTATATTATTTTTATGAAACTGAATCGGAGATATTCACATGGGGTATGAATGATGAAGATCATGACATGATCCATTTGGTAAATACAAAAGCAAGAAATGAAATGTCTAAATTTACAGGCTCAATTTGGAATTTTTGTACATCTAGTATAATGTTGATGCAAAATGGGTAAGCATATGAATGTTTCTCCTTCGATATGCCTAATGATTTTTTGATTAGTATGTGACAATGTTTTTGTGAAAATGTTGTGCAAAAAAATGATAAATCTAGTGATGCAATTGAATGTGGTTGATTTCAATTTCCAGGCCACATAAGGGGATTATTTGAAAAGGGTATTAATGTCTATGATAGTGAAAGGAACCATTATGGTGAAGAAAGCATTGATTATGATACAATCAGAACCATGATGAGAGATATCAATGGAATCACTCATGATGTATTCTCAGTAACATTCTTATATGGATTAAATTGTTATATGATGAGAATTGAGTCTTTGACAAAAAAGGTACTAGTTTTTCTTTTGGGGGGCTTGGGGCCACCAATAGAAGGACGAATTTTATGTTTGTTTATAGTTGAATAAATTTCTCAATGGAATTGGCACTTGATTTTCTTCAACTAGAGATATGGATCCTTGCTATGCTCACAAGGGGCATGCATCCTCAACTAGAGCCACTATTAGCACCTTCAAATTTATTAGGAAAGTTTGAGGGCCCAAAAGGGAATCAAAACTGTGTCCCAACAAGAATTTAAATATTGCTTTGGTGGGCATGTTCCTTTTTATCATTGACCTTATATTCCGGTCACTTATTGTTTAAGTCACTTTCCCTTGGGTCTTTTATCATTAGAAACCAACCCCTATTTCCTAGTCTCTTTTCTTCGAACTGTATCTTTATTGTTTAAATCACCTTAATCTTTGATCCATCCCACATCATGTCCTAATGATTTAAATCAGAACACATGCTTTAAGTTGTTCTAAAATGGACCCCACTTCTGAGGTATCTTTTGTGTATGATTGAGTTCTTCTTTGATCTAGCGGATAAGCAATGTTCCAAAGAAGAACTCGACACTCAGTGAAGACGCATTTCTTATTTTGTCAAGCACCAAGTCATGCCACCAAATATTTAGAACTCAGAGCTCGATGAAACTTTTCTTTCAACTTGATGAGTATTTGAGGAGAATGGCTATTTAAGTGATGTGCAAAGGTCACTCGACACTCATTGAGGTCATTTTCGCCATCTCAATGATATCCAACTAAAAGAGGACAAAGCACTCTGTTGGCTAATGAAAAGTCATCTAACATGTCAACTCAACATGTGGCGAGATGAACAAGATGACTCCAACAAGTTCCGAGTAGAAGAAAGAAATGTAAAAAAAAAATATAGATTCAAAGAAAGCTCAAAAGAAATGATATGTGTCAGAACCAAGTGTCAAGTTGAGCCTTAATGAGTAGTGACAGATGTTTCCTAAATTGATGGATAAGATTGAAAATATTGACACGAGGGAAATTATAATGCATGGAACTAGGAAATGCGAATTTTATAATTAAAAGACAAGAAGATCATGACAAATCACTTGCATGTGATTAGCTCCAAAGGGAATAGTTAGAAGGTCTTATATGCAGCAAGCCCAAATGATTCAAAGTGGTAGCAAAAGAGGTTGCATGGGTACGAGTGAAAGAGCTTTTCAAAAGAAAGACTAATTTGGTGGTTGGAAGACTAATAAGGAAGATTTAGTTTTTCAAAAAAGCGTAAATAAGAAAAGGTTGTTTGCATGTGTGATGTTATGAAGTTGGGCTATTTTTAGAGTCTCTAATTTTTTTAAGTTAAAATTTAATGCATTAGCCAAGTATAATTACAAAGAAGACCCTTTCTATTTACTTGAGAACAATTTTAGAAATTGAGTGATTATTTGCAGAGAGGGACTGTGTGTTCGTAAGATGTAAATTTTGTGATATTGGGTGGAGGATATTTTAATAAATTACCTTTGTAGCTAAAGGGATAATGAAAATATGATGGGTAGCTAAAGGGATATTGAAAGGCCCTTTCAATTGCAAGGAACCTTTCAAGAGCTACCCATAATCATCCCTTCACCATTAGATGGCACAAAGGAAAGGGGAGAAGAGGGGAAAACAATGAGGATAGGGGATGGATGGTTTGGATACAGAGCCTATTAAATTCAACCTGAATGTTGGAGATGCAACCCCTATTCTGATTACAACATTTCTCTTTGAGCTCTTCTTTCCACTTTACTCGCTTTCCTCTTAGTTCAGTGAGCTCCTCCTTTAGTTTTGGGGATGCTCCACTTATTTTGTAATTGAGCTCCCCTTCTAGTTTATGGAGCTCCTCTTCTAGTTAGCAAGGTATGAAACTTGCCTTTCTGAGACATCTGTAATATGATGGTGGCGCGACTCAAAGCAATAGGACTTCAATGGCAAGGTGGTTCCTAGTACACAAAATCTATTTTTTTCTTGTTCTAAATTTGAAATAGGGTTTCTTTTTTAAACATATCAAAGGAAGGAAGAGCCATTTGTAAACATCTGGAACCTTGTTGCATTCCTAATTGTTGTAAAAGAAATTCCAAGGCTGTGAGAAAAGGATTTTGGTCAGTTATATTTTGGAAAATTGTTGAAAATAGCAACAGGGTCTAAGTCATGGAAATTGTTCTGAACAAGGAGAATGTAAATTTCTTAAAGGGCGATATGAATTAGTTTATGGTTTTCCATGAAAATTCTATAGAAAATTTCTCTATGATGTATTTCTTATTTTACATGAATAGAAAATACCAATGATTTTGTTAATTTTCTTCGTAAGGTTTTGTGAACGCGTGACAATGTTTGTAAGTTTTCTTCAAGGAAGAAATTAATATCGTTCAATCATGTTGCAATAATCTTAGAAGTATTCATTAGATTAATTAAAGAATGGTTTCTATAGTAACAAATGGGGTCATAGTTGTATAAGGCATCAATGTTATTTCTGCCCACTAATTTCAAGGAGTTGTTGTTAGGTGTTTGCATTCAATATGGTCTTGAATTTGTTCTATGGATTAGACACTGGTCTACAGGAATTTAACAAACAGATTCAATAATATTTCAAACCTGTAAAATTTATTTTCTCTCTCCCTTTCTTTTTATTTCATGTTCAATTTATTTTGTGCTTAAACATCTCTGGGATGAATAAAGAATGAAAGAAAATGGTATGGAAGTGTCACCATTTTACAGGTTGTTTATACAAGGTTAATGGACAATGCAAAATTGTTATTCCCGAATGTTAATTATAAGAAATGGAATAAATATTTAATAATTGGTGAATATAGAGTAATTGTTATTGATAGATTCAAGAATTACCCACCATCGAGAAGCTTGTGGTTGTGTTTAAAGATGTATTGGTGAGATTTCATAAGATATGAGAGTAAGAAATACCCTACTGAGTTTGGTGGAGCTCAAAGTGAAGAAGGTTATGAAAGCCTTGATGTGTTGTGTTTTCTTGTCCTCAAGATATTGATAGGGTCAAATGTATAACCTAAATGTTCAGCTCCAAAGTCTAGGGTTTTATAATGTCTCTTAGGAATGAGGGTAGCATGAAAAATCGTTAAACCAGTTTTAGCTTAGTTTTTAGGAATAGGTGCACTTTTGAGTTTACATGTCAATCGTGTACCTATTCTATAATTTTAATTTTTGTATCAGATTATCAAATCAATTTTATGTTCATTCATGCATGTGAAGATCCTAATCATTTGCATTTTAAATCAATCAAGTCAACTTTTATAATAGTAAAGGAATAGAAGCCATTATGGTTAGTCAAGCATATTCCCCCTTTAGTGGCTTTGTATTCCAACGTTAGGCTAAAAGAGGGTTTGGTCCTAATTATTTTTTGATTAGATAAAACCTAGAGAGGCTTGAACCATAATAAAGCCACGACATAGGCACAAAGAAGGGGGGAATCATACGTAGTGAGACCACCAAGAACACAAATCCAAAAATATAGAACCTTTTTTGAAAATTCTATGACCGGAACCAAATAGGAAGACCCTTAAAGGAGATTTTAATTGGAGCAAAGAAACAATCAGAACCAAGGTCTCAAACCCATTAAAACTACCTAATAAAAACATAGGGGTTTAGGTAAGAACATTGAACCATCATCCAAACAAAAACCCTTGTACTGGAAACAAAATTAACAAGAAGTTATGAAAGGCTTCCAACAATATTTTTCTTAGAGGACCCACCACACAAACACCAACACAAACCCAAAGAATGGGTTAGCATAAACAGAACCAAAGGGTTTTGGAAGGTATCCCTAAACATTTGCCTAGAGAAAAACTCTCCAAACAAAGAATAGAGAACCACCTTAATAGGTCTATTTGCAATAGTCCTTCTAGGAATCAAAGACCCTAGAGTAATGGGCATAGGGGAAGAGAACTCCACCAGAGAAAGAAGGCCACTCTCCATCCTTCAAACAAGAGACTATAAACACACCTCCCCAAGAGAACACCTATTAGGATGAGAAGAGAGGGAGGTATTCATCAAGACTCCAAAGGACAAAATAGAAGTTGGTAGTCGCAATAGAAAAAAATGAAGTTGGTAGACCCCATAGAAGCAAGCTCAGTAGAGGCAGATCACTCTCTAGTTAAACTCTCATAGGATAACCTGCCCACATCCAAATCCAACCCAATTTAGGTAGTGAAAAATCCACTCAAAAGGGAATACTGTTAGGTAGCAATAAGGTCGTAGTTAAGTTAAAGTTAGTGTTATCCATCCCTTTTTCACCCCTAAATAGTAACATATATCAAGTACATGTTCTATCCATCACTTTGAAGCTTAGAGAATTTAAAGACAAGGTCTAGTAATATAAATCAAGTACTAAGACACCTTTAGGATTATTAGAAGTGAGCAAAAATTCATTACAATTGGAACACAAACCTCCCACTAAGAACACAACAATAAGGAAACATGACTTATGTATTATATGAAAGGAAGAAGTAGCAATACATGACTTAAAACTTCAAAGACTTTATCTTTAGTAGTTCAAAATTATATGGTTGAATGTGACCTCAACGACCTAGATAGATTGAAAAATATTAAAAATTTAAGCATTGAACATTTTTACTAATTTCATTCTAAAAAACTTCAGGATCTACACTCCAACATATATTATCTTTAAGATTTTTTTGGCATTTTAAAAGATTAAGATATGTCAAAGACACCATTGATATGGAATATATGAGTTAAATAATTTGAAAAACAACAAAATTTGACTATTATGATCCTTATAACCAAAAGATTGAAAGAGGATAGAGCTAAACGTAAAAAATTATAAGGGAACAAAGAATAAAACGAATCTTGACAATGGGGACATATACTTTCAACAAAGTTCACATCAAAGGTGAAACCGGTAAGACCCCTTATGAACTATGGTTTGGTCATACTCCTACTCTTAAATATTTCAGAATATTTGGAAGAATATTCTATATTAGGCGAGATGAGTCTACTGGCAAATTTGATCCTAGAAGCAATGAAGGAATATTTCTTGGTTATTCATCTAGAAGCAAGGCATATAGATGTTATAATAAAAGATTGCAGAAAATCATTGAAAGTACTAATGTGAAGATAGATGAAAATTTTTGGGGAGAATCAAGATCTATAGGTTCTGAACCGGTAGTAGAAATGATTATAAATGAACTGACATAGATTGCACCTAAACAAAATGAAGAACTAGTCACATCGGCATCATCAAAAAACTCAACTGTAACTGAAGACCAGCAACTTATGAATGGAATTCAAAAAAAACCAAGGTATGTAAGATTGAATCATTCAAAAAATCAGATAATTGGAAATAAAAATCAAGGTGTTATGACAAGAGGAAGATTAGCAAATGAAGTGAGATTGGTTTATGTGAACACTAAAGAGAAAATTGCAGATATTTTTACAAAGCCTTTGCCTAAGGAAACATTTGAATATCTCAGAGAGAAGCTTGGGGTAATCACCCCACCGACAAAGACTTGAATGTTGAAGATTGGCATCAAACTGGCAAGGAATAATAGAAAAATATTTTTCCGGTTTTGATGAAGGAGAGCTATTGGTTAGGGGGAGTAGTTAGTTGTTTGTTATGTTCTGATTTTGATTTTTAACTGCTTTGGCATTTGATGTCAAAGGGGGAGAGATGTCTATGGAAATACATTGTACTTTGGAGAGAGATGAACATTGTACTTGGAGAGATGTATTTTATTTATGTTTTTGGTACAAAACTTTGTATTGATCTATTTTGGGGAGATTGTTGGTATTTGGTATTCAGTTTTTGGCACTTCGATGTTTTTCCATCTAGTGTTGCCATCAATGCCAAAGGGGGAGATTGTTGGTATTATGGATAAATTTTTCATGTGTTGCATTTTCTTTTTCATTGATGTCGACACTTATCTTTCTAGAGGTCTACATTATTGATTTGGCACTTTGGTTATATTGGTTTGTTGTTGAACTAGCACATTGTGGTCCCAACATGGATATTGGCTTATGCACAGTCACCGATATATGTTTCACCGGAAGCTCATATGTTTCACCGACAACTCAGGAAGTTGATGATGACTTTTTATCATCTAGAGATCATTTGGTTATGTTGAAGACATGGATTGGATGTTTGGATTTGGTGTTTTGCTTATTGGACTAATCGGGTTTACATATTTTCCTTTACTGGCAGATAGGTCTAGGTTATGAACCGGTACAAGATATCATGTTCTAGATCAGCACAACACGTTATGAAAATGGTTTATTGATTAAATAATATGTAATTGTATTGTGGCCGACATATTGTATTGCACCAAGACTTATTTTGTAACTGATTTAATTGTAATATCTTTAGGGAGCCAACCTAATGATGAGGTCTTAGGTTTTGTATAAATAATTGTAAGATCCTATTTGGAAGATGTGTGTAGGAGTGTGTGCGAATATTGAAGATCATCGTGAAGAGCAAAAATAAGAAGATCCTTGTGCAAATCACATAGATATCATCTTAAGGTTGAAGGAAGGTTGTTAAAGGTTATAAAGGTGTTTGGCACTCATGCTCAAAATCCAGCATTGAAGATTCTATTTTGAAGAAGTACATTTTTTATTGGATTCAACCATCCAACTATAGTCAGTGTGACTCCTATTTTGTGATTGAGTAGTGAGCTCTAGGCGGTTGCCCTTTCTGCATGTGTAGACCCCATTATTGTATTCACTTACTATCTACAATAGTATCATGTGATTTTGGGTAAGGTTTCCCACCGTGGTTTTTCCCCTTGCAGGGTTTCCACGTCAAAATCTTTGTGTGATGTGTTGTGGATGTTGTTTTCCTTTCTGTTTCATGCATTAAGTTGTACTGGTACTGGTATAACTATTAATTTTTGTTACCGACACTGAGTTTTAAGTTGGAATAATTTGTTTTGGGTTATAATTTATTGACAACTGATTCACCTCCCCTCTCAGTTGTCCTTCTCGGTTCTTAACATTGGCTAGTTTGTCAATGTCTCAATTTGCATGTCTACAGAGTTTAATTAGAGATTAATAATAGAATTGTTATAACTAGAGGCTCATAAATGTGAACACAAATGTTTGGAGATATTTTAAAATACTTCACTTGGACAATTATTAGAGAAAACAACCAAAGGATTAACAACAAAGCCAATGCATTAATGATAAAACCTAATATTTAATATTTTACAAAAATCTCCCTCCCATTATTCTTTGATAGATGTCCATATCCTTTTCCAAATATTCAATCTTAGCACAATCTAGGAGAATGCTAACAAAGATCATGAAATTTGTATTTACACCACAAAATTTCATTTGTTGGATAGGAGGTTGAACAATGTACATAGGGGATTTTTAGTATTGGTTGGCTCATTGGGAAGAATTGGCACTTGGCATGGATAAGGAGATTTCCAAATATCATGTGAGGAATGTTAGAGCATGATTTGGTGGATCAAAATAATCAATGCAACGTGAATCAACAAGAACATAAATGCAATGGTAATGGGTGTGTTGAGTAGGTGACAAATTGGCCTTGTAAGATGTCGATTAGTGCATACATAACCTATAGAAATAAATTACACTTGTCATAAGAACCAACACAAACATATTGTGAATCACTAACAACTATGAATAACAAAGGTCTCATATCTACAACCACTCACTAGTCTCCACAAATTTAATATTTACAACACTAGAAGATTGTTTAATATATAATTTAAAATGAAAAATAAAGATGCCCCCAAGGAAAAAGAAATAATTAATATTTTTTGGGACATCTTTTATTTAATATATTTTAATATTTGTTAAAATCAAAAACTCCTTCAAATATTTTTTCTTCTAATGACATAATTTTCAATGCAAACTATTATAAAGGATAGTCTAATTTCCATAGAAAAGTGTTATCTAGACTAATCAATAAATTTATGGTCTAATCTAGATAAAAGTGTTGTGTGTATAGATATTAGGATATTGAACCATTAAATACAAATTATAGTTCACCTAAATGTGAACAAAAAAGGTATTGAGTTTGATGACCAAAAATGAATGACCTTGATAATATCACCTCTGAATACATGCATTACCTATATTTAGGCCAATTCCACATCTCTGGTGCATTTTATTATAGATAATATCTTTCTATTTATATGCTCTTGTTCTGTAATTCATATAATTTTTTCTTCTCTACTTCAATTTAAAATTAGTAGTATTTGTAAATAGATTTTGAGGAATACTAGATTTCATTTCTTACATCAACATTTGAAAAAGGATTGACTTACAATCAATCCCAATAATAAAAAGCAACAAGTTCCAGATATTTACCTACTCCATGTGATGAATATGTAGATCAAGATTTTTTTTAAAGCAATAGTGTGGGTGTTCCTAGCATTGTTGTTTGTTGAATGTTGTTTGAATGATTATCCTTGTGCTAAATAAATTTTAATGAATTTCTTGAATACAAATAGATTGCATCAAATTATACAAGAAATAGATTGCATCAAATTATACAAGAAAATGTTTAGTTAGGTGCAGGTCACAAAGGAAAAGGTGGAAGTCAACCAAAATTTAAATTTAATATTTAAATTTATGAGGTATAAAGTTGTGGGTGTAAGATAAATTTCATACATGTGGAAGTGGTACGACAAAATACCACTAGGGTCTATCTATATTGCTATTCAAATGACTTGTCTTGTTGTACTCAAGTGGCCATCTTAATAACCTTTTTTTTGGTTTACAGTTGTCCTTGCAATAGATTTTCAATTTATGGTCTCAGTTCAATGCTAGGTTTATATGAATACTATCCATTGGAATTCCATGGGAAGTTTAAGCCTTCCTATTTGCCCTTAGTAGATAAAATTTAAAAATAGATTTAAAAAGGATGATCTACGTTCCAAAATTCACTTATTTTTATCTTTGAAATAGTCTCAAATTTTTAATAAGCTTTTGGATCACCTAGATCCTCTCTCATAGACCAAAAGGTAGATATTTCTCTCTTGTGTGCAACAAGCATCTCCAAAATCTTGTTTTATAGCATACGATATGTTTTTATAATTAAATTTAATAGAAAAATTATATGTCCTATATTTTTGTCTCTACCTTTTCTTCTATATGTGAATCAAACCCATAATTTAAGCTACCAAATATTCAAAAAAAATAAATTCTTAATAGCATTTTATACTTTTACCTTTTTACCTCATTCCAATAGAACTTGTTTTCAATCTTTCTAGCCAAAGTTTACTTTCATGTTCTTTTTCTCACATAGTTCTTACTGGCCACTACCTTTGATTTAATCACTTCACATGGACTATAATGCTATTGAGAGTCAATAGTAAACATAAACATTTGTAAAATTTTATATGCCACAATGAATGCTTCTCTATAGAATATGACTCTCCAAATGAAAATAGTAAGGAAATATATTCCTTTTGTATTGGCTAGCAAAGTATTATTGATGTGTACTATGAATTCATTGTAGATATTCATTAACATAGAACTATAAATAATTTTGGTGTCCATCAATTTCAAGTGTACAACATTTGAAGACAATGTCCACTATTATAAATCAAGAACCAAAAAGATCATTTGAAGTTAAAAACATCATTGATTCTGCCAGGGAATTGCTTGAGGGGTTTGATATGTGCTACATTTCTCATGATTATAGAGAGGCCAACATGTGTGTTGATTAGGCTACCAATGAGGCAATTCGGAGTGAGAAAATCAAGATCTGGAATAGCAAGGGGGAGTTCCCTCATGTGGCATGTAACATCTTAATTTATGAAATATATCATGGTAAGAAAGGTCGAATTTGAAATCATTTCCTGAGATGATAAGGGAGGTCCTAACAGAAGGAGTCAGTTTTGTATGCAACCGAGAAGGAGGTACATTAATAATTGGAGGATCACCTTGCATGCTTTATGGGTTCCTTTTTCCTTATCGAGCAGAAGCATTAGAAATTTCCATTGGCTTCTAGTGGTTTCTCACAAAAAGTTCATAGTGAAGAAAGGTATTTGTAGGAATTCACAATTGACAAATAATGATAACAATATGGGTGGAAATCGCAAGAGAATGGAGGCGACCACTATTGATAAATGGAGGGATCATCCTTAGGTATGGGATGTGCTGCAAGAAGCCAAGGTGACTGATTTCATGGAGAGAATGCAAGAGAAACGACCATAAATAACAAGAATTTTCAAAAAGGGTTGGAATAAAGGCACATTGACCATTGGCAGCAGGAAGGTCAAGGTGAATGAAACCATGATCGCTAAGGATACGGGTCTTCCAATGGATGATATCAAGCTCTATAGGGATAGGAAGCTTTCAGATGCAGCTGTGAAGAAATTTCCTAAGAATGAGGAGGAGAAAGCCATATTGGTGAAGGACAGCCATACTTACTACTTGCCGAAGGTAATTAAGTTAATTTGGCGAAGGGTTTTTCTTTCTAATATGGAATTTATCACTTTAGATGGGAGATTTACTAGGGTTTACAACTATCATTTTGTTATTCTTAACTATTTTTAATATAAAGAGAAAATTTTGATTCCATATTACTTGTTCTATGCCCTAAATGCTGAGATAAAGGATGCAATTTCCAACCCCAAAACCAATCCTACAATGCATGAGGGTCTGATGGTGATTTTGTATAATCACATAAAGAATACCACCATCCATCTAAACATTGCAAAGGTTTCTGAGTTAGAAGAGGAATTGGATGAATTTGATGATGATGATGGTGATGGCTATAATATGGAAATTGAGGCAAAGGACGACCCCCAAATCGCTGGGTCGAGCAAGAGAAAATGAAAAATAGGGCATGAGCTACAGAATAAAGGGCCAACCAAAAGGAAGTAGAGGGGGGGGGGATGATGATAGCTAGTATGAGGAGGAAGATGAGACTGATGACGATATGGAGAGTGATATCGAGGAGGTCCAAATCCTCTTGAGCCAGAAGTAGAAAAGGAAAACTCTAAAAAATGAGGAAGTGAGAACCAAGAACCGGTCGCCTTTCACAGCTAGTTCTAAGGATATGAGTATAGAAAGGGAGGATACGACCATGAAATAAGATCAAATCTCTGATGTCAGGGAGGTGGGTCTCGAGGAGAATTCGGATTGCACGGGAGACAAGACACAGGAAAGCCCTCATCTGGATATTGACCTTTTCATAAAAAATGACACGGATAGCTTCAACAAGGTTTTCCTTTGGGTGCAAAAGGAAATTACTAGCATAAAAACCAAGCCATCCCAGGAAGCCAGAAAATTTGAGACTTTAGAAGCTATTGACACTGGTAAATTTAGCTCCCTCCTTGAGTGTCTCAGTGAACTTACCAAAACAATAAGTAATGTTGAGGAGATCATTAATTCTCAATGTAATAGCTTCCAAATTGATGCAGAGCATCATGTAAAACCAACAAACAATCAAGGATCATGCTGATCTAATCATCTGAACAACATTTTAGAGGCATTTCTCATGTAACAACACACTTTATCATTGAATCAATAACACATATGATAGGTTCCTCAATCTTATCAAAGATACTTACAACCTTTACATTCCATAAAATTAAACATTCAATAAATAACCTTCAATTAATCACAAAACTTCCATCATATGCTTACAAACTCATACCAATCAATCATGAGTCCATCCACTTCATGCTTCCAATCACCTTCCAAATCTGTCCCAGTTGTGACAGTTTTGATACCCTACATTCTGTTATTAACATATTTCCAACCAGACAACATTTTGGAAATCACTTCTGTGGAGATGTAGATAACTAGGACTAATAAAACATATCCAAAATTTAGAACAATCCAACATTTTATTTAAGCATTGTGGTCTCTGCACTGAGACCTTTTTGACTGTTACAGAAAAACAAGAATTGTGCATGTATAGTCCGCTTAGGGCATCAAATATCTCCCAAAATACAAACCCATTTGATATGAAATAAAATCCATCTGAAAACCTCTTTAATCTACTCTCATAATAACTAAGAGTCAGATTTTTTCCATGGTTAAAATTTGAAATATGATCAAACCCTTGCACACACCTCTGTAAATGAGGGTTCACAAACTATTTTTACAAAAACTAACATAACTCATTCATTCCTTCATAAAAAAACACCAAACCAAAGACAAAATAAAGTTAAATAATTTCCCTAACTTTTCATAATAATTATACATCATTTCCAAGCGTGTCGTACAAGGCCTGGAAATAGAGGAAATAATGGTGTTAGGATTGCAAAACAAAAGTTTTAGAATTCCCAATTTCAATAAAAATGTACTCCTTCTTTCTATTCGGTTTGGATCAACATTACATCATTTAAATAGTGATTCCCATCCTTTGGAACTCTCATAACTACCCTTTAACCAATTTGGAACTCCTCATTTATTCATTTTACATCCTTATTACCCTTATTTGGGTCTTTTAACACATTTTGGAACACTTCAACCTCATGAGGACCTTTTGGACAATTTATGAAAAATGGCTTACATAGCCTTACATTATGATTTACAATGACTCAAATAGGCCTTATAAACTCAAAAATTATTTAAATTACTCATGACATCACTCTTGACCTCATGGAACCTCCTAAAACTAGGTGCTCTTGCACCACAAATTTTGAAGAACAAAGCTGGGGCTACTTAAAAAAGGCTCGAAGGGGTTGATAACACGCTCAAGAATTTTGGGGACCAAAGTCATAAGATCCTAAAGGATGCCTCTGCTTGTATGAAGGCTCTTATCAGTAAACTTGATAATGACCATGGGGATAAGGCCTCTATGAGCATCATTGATGTGAAGGAAGTCACCCCTGAATATATGGAGACTGATCTTGGTAGAAGAACCCATGTGAGTACCAAAAAGAAGAAAATACAAAGAAAGTTAATTGATAGTATCAAGTGGATGGTTGATAATATGGAGCAACTGGAGTTGGAAGTCGTGCCTAGGCTCATTCTTTGTCAGTCCAATTTGTTGTTTGTTGTCTCTCTTTTGCTGGCCTTTTTTGCTGGTCAACTGTCCTTTTCTTGTTTGTTGTCTTTTTCTTTATGCAGTGCTTTAATGTATATATTATGATCTTTTATTTGTAATAGGTTTCAGGGGCCCATCAAAACCTATTTTCCCTTATTCAAAAACACCATTTGAAGTGAAGGACAAATTCACCACACTTGGAATAAAATTTAATGCCACTTAAATACACCAATAAGAAAAGAGGATATATGCATTATCTAAAATGAAGAAAGTACAAATTTATATAGCTTAAAGATTTAAATAAATTATCTTCAGTTTACTTTAAAATTAGATAGCTGAATGTGAGCCATACCACCAAGAAAGATTGGAAAATTTAAAAAAATCAAGCATTGAACATCATTGCCAATTTTGTTATAAAAAATTCAATCTTTACACTCTATTGGACATATGTTCTCTTAAGAATTTGTCATCCTATAAAAATATGATACACCCAAGACACCATAGAAAATTAAAGAAAAAGGAGGTGTTTATTTCAAGTGACAACTATTTGCACAAACTTCAAGCAAGAGAAGGTCTGCTCAGGAAAGGTTTGTATAAAATTATTATTGGATATCTTGCATATCCATCCTTCAGATTGTTAGCAGATAGAGTACATCAAATGTGAGAGCTCTTTTGAAGACTCTAGCTTATGAATCCACTAGACCCTTTTTAGTTATATACACTGACAATAGTAACAAAAGATGTTGAGACACAACATATTAAAGTGGTTGTGCACTCCCCAATAATCTAAAATTTAATTACACTTGTTAGAATCTACTTCTCAATAAAATTAACAATTTACTTGATGTACAACCATTTGAATGCAAGTGATCTTTTAATTTCATACGAGTGAAAAATAATACTTAGTATACATACCAACTAGGATTGTTACACAATTAATGAATTCTTGGATAGGTGAGCAATTATCTTCCCAAGAAAAATCTCATAAATGAACTTGCATGCATCTAGACTATCACATTTTAACTCAAATTCTCTCTCTCTAAAAAATACATAAGTTTCATAACACTTAGGTGAAGGCCAAAGTGTTAACACTAACGTTTAGGGACCAAAAATGTGTATGGGTTAATTTTCCTTAACTTGTATGCATTTTTGGTCCCTAAAGAGGCACCTTCATCTTCACTGCCAACAAACAATGATTGTGATGTCAAAAACCCACGTGTGATTTTTAACTTAAAAACACATACAAGTTTTTGACATTATAGGTGTTTCAAACTCATATGGCCTTAGGCATTTTAGGGACCAAAAATGTGTACGAGTTAAGGTAAAGTATCTCGTATGCATTTTATTGAGTTAAAGTAGATTCTCAATGGCCAAAAAAGCACACGAGAAGCATGCTTCGGGTCCTACTACATCTGGCTCTTCTTTCCTTGGGACAATTCTAGATAATGTAAGAGATTCTTTTGTTTTATATGAGTTCAAATGATTGAAATGTTTTGGAATTTTACAAGTAATGATTATTCAATGGTTTAAATTTGTTTAATTAATATTTTTTATTGTCAAATTTGATGATATTTTCATTATATATGGCTAGGCCTCTAGCTTAATCTCACTCATTTGTATTTTCAGCCTCTTTTTTCTCTCTCTCTCACAACTCACAACCCACTACTCTTCACATACCTATAGAAAAATTTGTCCTTAAATGGGGCTACCAAATTGAATATTGCATTATATATACCAATCTATTTATCTGCCACTCTTCTAGTTTCCCAACAAAGTGAGTGAGTCCATTTATATACAAGTCGTCACCTTTTATTACCTTTGATTTTGGAATTTATATTTATTATAAATGCATTAAAGTTGTCATTATATTTGTCCAACTAAAGAAAGGATGCCCATGGGGATAAGGCTCCAACGGATTCTACCAAATACACCCACCCTATTACGAAGTAGTTTATCATTCAAAACTTAAAGAGGAAGAAAAAATCACTTCCAACAAGGAATTGATCAACATAACATATTGCTTCACATCTTATGACAACTGCAAATTAAATAGGGATGAATCAATGTCCTCTTATATGCCTATTTAGTGTGTGGAACATTAACTCCGTAATTAGTTACATGATATTGTCGCAAGAGTGTTTGTTGTAAATATAAAAGAATAATAGAAAAGATGAATCACATGAAACTTGAAAAGTATCATGAAAATCAATAAAATTTTGAAAATAATATATTTTATAATATACCAAAATAAACTAATCAACTAATGAATGACAATTAACTAATGTGAAATTATTAAATTGAATTTTAATACATTTAAAGAAAAATAAAATTTAAAACATTGATTTTTTACATTTCAACTCTAATTAGCCTACAAAATAAAATAAAATAATTTATACTTTTCCATGAACCATATAATTTTCCTTTAGAACTAGGACACTCACAAAATGGTAAAGTGTGAAGAGGAAAAAAAGACCAAAGAAGAATAGGGAAAAAGCGTATGAGTTATTTGAATGAGTAAGGAGGAATCTCTTGCACGTTTGTCACCTATCATTTAAGCGAATCATGGTCGGGCACATAGAAAGTGGGAATCACTTTACATCTTGTAGAATTATAAAATTGTGACCTTGCAGTTTTCAACCACATTTGGGTCTTCACATTGGCGAAACGAATCCCCAAGCCTAATTGGAGACCCGAGACATGCTCACACTGCTCGAAGCTTGCATTTTCTCGCACCCTACACTCCCTTTTGTTGCTCCCTATCCTTACCATATTTTGGGCCCCCTCCATTCAAAATTTGCATTGGGCTTTGCATTTTGGAAGTGGGAAAAGTTTCCCTATGTTGGCCTACAATGAAAAACTGATCAATTAACCCTATTTGATGAATATATAAGACACATTTTCCCTTCCTATTTGCATAAGTGAAAGTAAGGTGAACAAGCATTATCAACATTCAAGCATTCAAGTATCCTTTCAAGCATTGGGCATCTCAAGTCTCCTTTCAAGGCTAGGTGTTGTATTAAAGTCAAGGATTCAACCATTGAAGTGGAGATCTCTCTTGACATTCAATTATACATATCCTTTCAAACAAATCTATCAATATTTCAATTGTA
Organism: Cryptomeria japonica; assembly: GCF_030272615.1. Taxonomy (NCBI): domain Eukaryota; kingdom Viridiplantae; phylum Streptophyta; class Pinopsida; order Cupressales; family Cupressaceae; genus Cryptomeria; species Cryptomeria japonica. The sequence goes on from NC_081410.1 coordinate 192,758,828, forward strand.
CCCTCTCTTGAGGTGTCACGAACCCTAATTTTCCATAATTATTTAATTAGGAAAATAATGTTTATGAAATGGAAATGAAATAAAATTGGAATTGTCAATTAAATAAGATAGGAGATCGAATGCACTGAAACAATTTATATACAATCGAATGATTAGTAATAATTTTTATTGCAAATTGGGATTGCCATTGCTAATGAGCAACTGAGTGCAAGTGAATGCAGGAACTAGTGAATGCAAATGATGGTGAGAACATTGTTCAACTAGAGTTGTCATAGCTCTTGTATTTCGTTAGAATAGATGAAATCTCCCACACACCACATTAGGATTTATAATTTGCATCTTGTAATGATTGATGATTTAAAAGACCTTATTTGAATGTTTGTTTAAATTGGAATGATGAATTTGGAGTGAGTAGTAGATTGATTTAAATGTTTATAATGTGCATTGATTGCATGATTTGAGTGGTGATTGAGTTAAATCTAAGTTGCATGAGTGATGGTGAAATATTATGCTTTATTGTTAAAAGAGATGAAATGTGTAAATGATTCAAAAATGAATATTGACCCTAGGTTTATATGTTCTTTTTGTTCAGATATGTATAAATGTATGAAAAATTGTACTTATTAGTTTAATTTTCTAAAATTGGACAATAGTATAATATATATATGTATATGAGAAATTGATTCAATAATATATATATATATATAGTTATAAATATCCAATTATCAAGAAATTTGATTACTTCATGAATTTTGTTTTATCTATACATAATCATGTGAGATTAAATATGTATATGTATTATATATGTATCAAAGTTATAATAATGATTCAATCATGGAATTATAAGTATGTAGTGGAATATGAAAATAAATTTGCAAAATTAAATTATTTTATGAAAATCAACATATATAATATTATATTATTTTTATTAAACATATTTATGCATCAAATAGCATAAGGTGGCGGATTTATTAAATCAAGCTCTTAGAGTAGTCAGAGTGGGAGTCGACCATCCCATGTCACCAAATTCATGCCATATAACAAGGGAGGGAATGCCCTATGGATCATGGTATGCAAGGAGAATCGAGGTGGTGTCGACTAGACATATGCTTAGATCGTCGAGAGTTCGAAAGAATTAAGGACTATTTCTATGCAACATGGGCACCATGATAATTAATCCACGTAAAAACCATCTTGCATGCAGAAGTCGATGAGTAAAGCGACATATTGGGAAGCCACCGAGACTTAAGAAATGCAGAACTATTGCAAGTAATAACTGAAGGGGTGGTTAAGTTTAATACTAAGAAAACTATTAATGAGGGTGGTCGATAGTAATATCGACCACTCCTCATATTTAAAGGGAAGGGTCGGTATTACCATCGACCATTCCTCCTCCCTTTTAAATTAAAACAGAAACCACGTTGAATCCTGCCGATAAATGTGTCATAATTTGAAAGTAACGTGGATCACCAGCCCACGTAAACTCACCAATGTTTACACCTTGATCGACAAGTGTAGAAAGAAGTTAGTTTTATTTAACTTTGCATGTTTTAAGGAAATTATTTTTAGTAAAGTCGACTTAGTATGAGAGTTAGAAGCCACATGGATAATCTATAATTATGAACTTAACAACTTTAGTGGTTTGGTGTCATGAAATAGATAATGAATAACTTTGCATGGTGAACACATAGGTGTTCGAATCAGATTAGAACTGTTATGTTGTAGTAAAACCATGAGTGGTGTCATTTAGAATCAATCCACCACTAGGAGAGAAGTCGTAGAAGATCAATGATGATCATCTCTGATTTAGCGTCGAACTTAGGGGTTCAGATCTTGAATGAGTGTTAGTTGCTTTATTATTATTAGAGAAATTCTTAGATTATAGAAAGGATAAGGACTAGGAATAGAGAGCTCATCAGATAGAAAAGCATCAAGGAGGAAACATTGGAATCCAGACGTATTGCAGACAATTTGAAGTTATCAGGGATCATAATAGACATGGATCATGTTTCTTGAGGTAGGCTCAAATCTAGCATGTTTTGTTGTAGAGATTTAAAGAGATAAAGAATGATCTAGTTTTAGATTTATGCAATATTCTAATGAAAGAGTTAGAGTCACGATATAAATCATTTTAAATTGTTAAATTATGATCATACAAATATAGATGCAATAATAAAATATTTTCTTAAAGATTGTTGATAAACATAAGTGAAATTCATAGAAATTAGACCACCAAATCCTCTAAACCAAAGTAAGAGGATAAGGAGAGAAATTTTGAAATTGAACGGTGAAGAAGATGAAATACTAGGATTATGACTTATTAAATAGTGAAGTTTATTTTGATATCATAAAGAAAAGACTCACACTTTCAAATTAGATCCTTGCATGAAGTGAAAAGATGGTTATCAGGTGTCTCATTTAAAAAGCCATATAGATAGGCGCTTTATGAATTTTCATCATGTTAGATTGTTGTTATGGTAAATTAGTAAAATCAATTAGTTGAGTTTTTAAATCATGAAAAGTCACATATTAGTATTAAACTAAATATGGTGTTTGAGAAAAGAGGTAAACGAACCAAGACACATGGAAAGATAGAGAGCTTAGATGATATAAAATTGGAATTCTAAACCATGAGAAATGGAATGCATGTTAATGATTACGTTATTTAAATGTTTTGATAATTTAATAAAAGAATGGGTGCTCATTTTATTCAATTTCTATGTAAAAAAACATACACGTTGTACACCTTCTTAATATTTAATTCTTGTCTTTAAATTGCTTGAAAGATAGAAGCAAAAGATTGTTTTCTTTCAGATGTATATTGTTTATCCATGAAAGATTGTTTCCTGTCAGATAGGATTGGTTTTAACGGAAGATTGGTTCTCTCTATTTCTACCTAACAGAAAGATTGTCTTCTTTAAATATTATATTTTTATCTTATGGGAAATGGGAAGCTAGAATTGAAAGGTGAAAGATTGTCTTCTTTAAACATTATATTTTTATGAGAAATAGGAAGCTAGAATTGAAAGGCGAAAGATTGTCTTCTATATATATATATATTTATTCTAGATTCATGTGAACAAATCTAGATAGGCTTGTGTTTGTTACCTTCCAGGATGGGTGCCGAATGTGGAATTCTAGAGAGAATAGTTTTCTTTTTCAAAACTATCTTTTATTGCTATGCATCACATTATACTCAACCGAGTAACTTATTGACCATTGAAATATATTGATTTATTTATGCTCTCTACCACATCCTTGATTGATCTTGCATGTTTCTTAATGGAATTAGAAAAATGAATAGTTTTCTTTTTCAAAACTATCTTTTATTGCTATGCATCACATTATACTCAACCGAGTAACTTATTGACCATTGAAATATATTGATTTATTTATGCTCTCTACCACATCCTTGATTGATCTTGCATGTTTCTTAATGGAATTAGAAAAATGAATTGTATGTATCATCTAGGCACGCACCAGATTCCATCTTGTCTTTCAAATTCTTTTGATAAGCAATTCGTGCAGGGTCGGGTATTCTTGATTGACGAAAAATTCTGGGGAAGCGTAAGCTTCAAGACTGGGTGGAAAAGGTGCCTGAATCTTGTTCTCGTCATGCTAAAGATTGAATTGAAGATAGATTGGGTTGCAGATCAATGGATGCATCTTACCCATTACTTTGTATTATTTTGTTATTAAACTTACAACAACTTGAAATGCTTAAGTATTGTATGATTGAGATACTACTTTTATCAATTTATTGAATGAAGAATCTTTATATTTTATATAAATTTCATGTTTATTACAATATAAATAGAATGATCAAATGAAGCTATGGATGGAAAAGTGGAATGAAATAGACTTATTAACTAATTTATGAATTTATTTAAGAATAAAGAGTATTTCAACTATTATTGAAGTTAGCACGATTTACGTCTTTACATGAGGTGAATTCTACTTCAGTCATTTACTTTTATTTACTTGCAAGTACTTATTATCATTTGGTTAATTCCAAAAATAGGGTTTTACCTAAAAGAAAAACCCCAATCCCAACAACATTTCCTCTCTTTTTTGTGTGTAGGTTGTAGGTGCACAACTGTATTTGTAGATTTGGGCTTCATTTTCAAAGAAAAAAATACCCTTTTCGGCTCACGGATTTTTCGGAAGACCGTGTGCACTTTCAACACAGTCCCGACAATTTTCACCCAAATTTGCAGGGGAGCTTCGTCTTGACATTTTACTGCTAATTCTAGGTGCATAGCTTCATCCCACATTTATATCTCAAGTTATAGTCATTTCTTTGTCACATTTACACTTAGTCTTAAATTGCATAATTCAACCTATCCATTCTAAAAGAGGGGTCACTTTCACTTTTCAAATTCACTGTCAATTCACTTAGCATTCAATCTCTTCCTATTGAAATTAGATCTAGTGAATTATCCCCCCTCTTTTAAATGTAATGTGTGTGAGAGGTTGAGGAGAATCTTTTGTGAAACTTTCAATCCTCCTCTTGAGGAGAGAAAAGATTTCCTCTTGACTTCTCCATCACATTTTTCACATTACTACATTCTGGTGAACCCAAGGTCTTACATGTTCGACATTACAAATCATTGCATATTTTTCATTTACAAGTTTAATTTTCTTACAAATTTACAAAACTTAGTGGTTAATTCAATCAAAACCCTAGTTTTCAAAAATTGGAATTGAACTCATGTTTTGCAAAAATTGCTATCTATTGTTTTAGATCTGAAAAATTTATTTGCTTGTAAAATTCAATTTCATCATTGTCTTGTTCAAATTGTAAATCAAATTTACAAAATTAAGTGGTTAGTTGTCAAAACCTTAATTTTCAAAAATCAATTTGAACTTAAGCAAAAATTGAATTCACATTTAATTTTGAGATTTAGGACTATTTTTAGATTTGTCTTCTTGCCTAAAATTCAAATCTTCAACTTCCCTCCCTTTTTCAAAATTTTAAATTTTAAAATTAAGTGGTTAGGTCTTCAAACCCTAATTTTTTAAATTAATTGGATTTTATGCAAATTTCAATCAATTTCAATTTTCTAAACATTATTTAAGGTGGCCTTATCCATTAGATTTGACCTTTTTCAAATTTGTAGTTCAAATTCTTATCTTTTTCAAAACCCTAATAGGGTCCTATTTTCACATTCAAACCTCAATTTCACCTATCTAAACTTCTGAAAAAGTTGGGAGGATTCTGTACACTTCCAACACTATCGTTGACATTTTTCTTGAAAATTGGAGAAACTGTTATGACTGTATTTAATTGTTTAAATCCAAAAAATTAGCTGATTTTCTCGAATTTTGATCCTTCTAAAATAAGAAATATTTCTCAATTTCAATATCACAACTTTCAAGGAAAAAATTAAAATTATGTGGTTAATTATAATCTTCCCTGATTTTAAAAATTCAAAATTTGACAAATTTAATTTTGAAATTGAGTGGTATTCCATTAGCCCTAATTTTAAAATCTCAATTTCTTAATTTATTTTGGAAATTGTGTCATTTCTCCTTTTAGCAAAGTTCAAATTGTATAATCATAATTCTCTTGAATTTTGCACTTTGTTTCCAAAATTCAAATCCAAATCCAAAAATTCCCTCTAGTGAATGAGTTTTACCACTATTATTTCCTACCTACACTATCCCAATTAGATGAAGCATTATAATTAAGAATTCTCAAGGTTTAATTACCAAGGAGATGGAGCATAATTTGAGTGACTTTTTCAGTGAGGATAATGCTAACTCTTCCCATCCTTATAACATCTCTATTTACCCAATTGATGATTTTAATGATGAAGAAGAAGATTTGACTAGAGTTTCTATGGATCAACTTTCAAAATTGGATAATCAATTTGACAACTTTCAACAATGAATTTCGCAAGAATACCCTAATAGTGAAGCTCTTCTATTAATTGAAGGACTAAAGCACATGATTCAAAGTGACAAGAATGGAATTGATATATTGTGTGGCATTTCTCATATTGTTGATTCTAATGTCATGCTTATAAAGAGTTGTGCTGAGAACTTAGGTTATTTGCAACCTTCTACACAAATCAATCATTTTATTCCTTTGACCTCTCTGATGGCTAGCATTCCTACTTTCACTTCAAACATTATGGCTACATCAACTCAAAATGTCATACCTACAACCATTAGTCATGGGGGAAATCCCTCTTCTTCAATTAACCCTTCATCCTTACCTATGCCTTCAATAATTATTTCTCTTGTCTCTCACCCAATAAATGTGACACAAGAGGAAAATTCATCTAATCATTATATTCCTCCTTTTAGTGTTCCATTTCCTACTCAATCATCTCCTAGTCCTACTTATCGTGGTGTTCCTCCACCTTATTCTAAATCAATGCCTTCTTTCAACAACATCACACCACCTTCTCAATCAAACATTTCTAACATAAATTCTTCAACCGAAGCAACCTTTAAGAACCTTGCTCAAACTATGTCATCATTGCAACAACAAATTGCTTCTATGAGTCAATCCAAGTTTAGTTTGCCCACATTTGATGTTGCGAGCCCACTTTCTCTTGATTTGTTAGAGTTGTCCCTCCTAAACATGTTGAAGTCCCTCAATTGGAACTCTATAATGGAAAATTTGATCCTTTAACACATGTCAAGACATTTCAAACCTTGTGTACTGGCTTTGCTTATGATCAAAGATTTCTTACAAAATTGTTTACTAGAACATTGAGAGATAAGGCTTTACAATGGTATTTCTCTTTGCCTTCTTATTCTATTACTTCTTTTCAACAATTAGAAAATGATTCTATTCAACAATTACAAAACAACATAAGTCCTAAGATCAATTTGACTGATTTAATGCATTGTAAACAAGGTATTAAAGAAAAACTAACTGATTTTATTGGTAGATATAAGCATTTGTGTTCTAAAATTTCTTTTCCAATGCTTGATAATTATATTCAAAGAATTTCATTTCCAACTTGCAAAAAAATATTAGGAAAAAACTTCTCCTTTCCGAGTTTACTTCCTTTCCACAATTGTGCATAGCACTTCACAATTATCAACTGACTGAGTCAACTGGTGCAATTCACTCCTATGGCTCTGAGTGATAAGGGTGACAGTGCTCAACAACTATTTGCAAAGTTCAAACCAAGCAAAGGATTCATCAAATTCAATGACAACGTCAACAACAACAATGTGAATTCTATAACAGGTGTGCTTCCTATTTCTAGATTTTTTAAAAGAGAACTTGACAATTTACTCCTTTGAATGAATCTTTACATAGCATTATGTCTCAGTTATTACAAAGAAATTCTATCAAACTTCCTCCAATAAAACTAGTGGACCCTTCTAAGGCATCCTCACCTTACTTTGATAATAATTCTTTCTATCAATTTCATCATCAACCTAGTCATGATACGGAGAAAAGTTTTGCATTAAAAAGTAATATTTGAAAGATTTGATTGATAGTTATATTATATCTGTGATAGGTGTGAATGATAAGGGAAACAAATCAGTAGCTCCTCCTAATCAAAATCTTAAGATTTTTACTGATCCTTACCTTCTCATACCTCTAACATGATTGAGACTGAATAGGTACCTCTTTGCCTCCTTCTGATGTGACTACCACGGTTCAAAATTTGGTGAATATGGTAAAGAAACAAGGAAAACTTAAGGATATATGTATCACATTTGACACTAGTAAGACCATTAGAGCACCTGATGGACCTCTATGCATAGTTGTGAAGATTCAAGAAATACCTTGTCATGGTATCCTTATTGATCCCTCTTGCATGGTTAATATCATCATTGGGGAGAATATTTTCGGTTTACTTTTGCATAAACCAATCCATGACGATAAAAATGTGGTTGTTAAGCTATTTGATGGATTCTCTTGTCCTACCATTGGTTCTATCACACTTCCTATTGAGGTTCACACTAAATATATGGATGTCAACTTTGTTATCATTCCTTCCTCTGAGAAATTCCATGTGAAGTTGGGCTACCCTTGGCTATCTTCCATGAAGGCTATTGCTTCTCCAATCCATAATGTTTGAAATTTCCCTACAATGGAGAAATCATAACTATTAATCATAACTTATTTCAATCAGTCAAAAGAAGCCCAGGTGTTCCTATTGATTTCTTTTGGCCTAAACAATTTCAATCTCTTCCGTCAAGAAGTGATACTTTATTTCAATATTATCAAGAGTGGAAGAAAGATATGATCCTATCCTTAAGACAATCTAGAAGTCCAACAATTGATATTCCCATCCTTCTTGAAGATTAGGTTCTTCCCTTGATGGATAGAACTAATCTTCCTCCTAAGGAAGATTCCCAGCCTATTCCTATGGATGAAACTAGGCCTTCTCCTAAGAAGAACAACAATATTCCTCTTAAGGTTAGACCTATACCTCCTCCTCATGATGGACTTGGTCTCCTTCCTACACCAAACATACCTCCTTCAACAAATATTCAACTACTAGAGATAAGAATATTCCTCCAACTACTAGAGATGAGAATATTCCTCTTTCAACAAAGATTCCTCCTCCTTCTCAGTCTTTCGCTAAGACTCTATGGAATCATTGTGTGAGAGAACTCCACCGAAAGTGTCATGCTCAAGCTCATGAATTTGAGCCTCAAAACATTCAATCTCCCAAAACAACAATAGTAAAGAGATACATGATTCTTGCCAGACCAGATAAGAGAGTATATACCTACAAAGTGTGATTGCAGAAGGAAGGAACTAAAGCGGATCTACATTGGCATTGAGTGCTGTTATCAGATCATTGTAATACCTGTTGACCTCTAACCACTTCAACAGTTGGAAAATCCCTTAACAGGGTAGCTTTAACTGGCTTGTTATAAATCCTTTATCTGGGTGACTAAAATTCATTGAGTTCTTAAAATCCTCTAACAAGGTAACCTTTAACAGGGTTTAACCCTTAACCGGGTATTTTAGCCATCCCTTAATCGGGTGATCCCTAGTAGGATCGATTCCTAACAGAACCTATTGTAAAGTCTTTAACTAGACTAGGCTCAGAACAAAGTGGAATTCAAAAGGGTTCAAATAACAGCTTATGGGAATTCATCCCCACCGTGGTTTTTCCCAGTTGGGTTTCCACGTGAAAAATATGTGTGTCATGTGTGATGCTTTTTCATGTGATGCTTTGTTATTTTCTATAGAGTGGTAAAGCATGTTGAACCAATAGTCTTTACATTACTGTTGATGTATTACTAGTGTATGCATATGGGTGAAGTGGAAATAAGATGTTATATTGTGTGGAAAGCTAAGAGTTACCGGTTTATGTCTTTTACATTCTCACTCTGTTTAACCAGTAGTAATCTGGCTTAGACCGGTGTTAGAGATTGTCAGTCAAGTGCACTGTTTGCAGTCAAACTGGTTTGCAGAAATATTTTTGTTTGTACTGATTCACCCCCCCTCTCAGTACTGGTTTGGTACTAACTATTCATCATTAATTCATCAATTGGTATAAGAGCATCCTCCAAGTCCTCTTTGTTGTAATCTTAACCGCTTGAGGAAAATATCCTATTCTAATGATGAAGAGGGAAGGTCCAAAGTTTAACACAGACAACTTTAAAATATGGAAGGATAGAATGAAGATATACATCAAAAGCATGGGTGCTCAACATTGGAGCTATGTTGAGAATGCTTATGTCATTCCTACCGGTACTCTCAGCGATGATCAAAAGAGAGAGATTCGGGAGAATGGGTAAGTCATGGAAGCCCTAATCAGTAGTTTATCTAACATTGAGTTACTTGATGTCCAGGATAAAGACAATCCCAAAGAAGTATGGGTTGCTCTTCAGAATATCTACGGTAGTGATGAGCATGTGAAACAAGCTAAGGAAGAGAGCCTTAGGGGAAAGTTTGAAGACATGTGGATGGTTGAAGGAGAGACCATTCAATAATATGGAATAAGAATCAAAACTGTTGTTAGAGACATCAAGATTGCAGGAGGCAAAATAGATGATTCCACTGTTGTTAGAAAAGTCTTGAGATCCTTATTACCAGTCTATGCAATAAGGGTTGCTGCTATTCAGGAGTTGAGGTCTATAGACAAGACAAAGGTATCCCTAGACTCCATCATTGCAAAGTTGATAGCCTATGAGCTAAATAATTATGATGGCAGCATTCAAAAGATTGAATCAGCCTTTAGAGCATCTACTGCACCATCTAGAAAAGGAAAAGAAGCAAGCACCAGTTGTGAACCAAGACAAAGAAGAGAAATGGATGATGAGATCCTAATGGAATTTGAAGCTCTTCTTGCCAAGAGACTTCCTAAGGGAACCAGTAAATACAGAGGTAAGCTCCCTTTGAAATGCTTTTCTTGTAACCAGATAGGACACATTGATGTAAACTATCCTAATGGTCATAATAAGGACAAACCAAAAAAGTTCAAGAAGTTCAAAGGAGGAAACTGGAGAAACTATTTCGTAGCAGTTGATGAAGGTGTCACTAATGAGGAATCAGAAGATGAAGAAAATGAAGATATTGTGTTTGTAGCAGTCAAGGAAGATGTGGCAGACAAGAAGGCTCTTGTCTCCCACTTTGACAATTCCAATGAGTGGATTATTGATAGTGGTTGTTCTCACCATGTATGGTTAAAGGCAGAGGGTCTATCTCTCTGAATGGAAAAACCAATGCTGATAATGTGTATTGGGTAGAAGGTCTCAGACACAACCTTTTGAGTGTTGCTCAACTGAATGACAATGTACTCACTCTGGAATTCAAAAATGGAGTGTGCAAAATCAAAGGAAAGAATGGTGAACTGATGGCCACTGGTATGTAGACCAAAGGTAACCTATTTAAGTGAAATGCAAATATCCTTACATGTCTTATGGCTAAGTTTGATGATAGTTGGATATGGCATAGGAGACTCTACCAGGTAAATTTTGATAACATTGTGAAGGCCAGTAAGATCAAGGTAGTTAGAGGATTGCCTATGCTGAGCAAACTGGAAAATCCTTTATGCAGAGAGTGTCAATTGGGGAAAATGTCTTCCTCAACCTTCAAAGGTAAATCTTTCACTGTAGACAATTTACTTGATCTTTTGCATATTGATTTGTGTGGTCCTATGAAAACTAGGAGTGTGCAGGGAGATAGGTATTTTATGATTCTTATTAATGATTGCTCAAGAATGATGTGGGTCACATTCTTGAAGGACAAGTCTGAAGCCTTTGGAAAGTTCAAAGCCTTCAGAGCACTAGTAGAAAAAGAAAGTGGTAAGAGAATCAAATGCCTTAGAACTGATTAAGGAGGAGAATTCACTTCTGGTGAATTCAAAAAATACTGTGAAGAATGGAATCAAGAGGCAACTGTCTGCCCCCCGGACTCCATAGCAGAATGGCCTAGTAGAGAGGAACAACTGGACTATGGTTGAAGCAGCTAGAACTATGTTGATCCAAGGGAAGGTTGCTCACACCTTTTGGAGAGAAGCGGTGAGCACTGCAGTATACATAATGAACCGGGTACTCATCAAGAAAGGTAAGGATAAAATTCCTTATGAGTATTGGACAGGTAAGACACCAGTGGTAAGCTACTTTATAGTGTTTGGTAGAAAATGTTATATCAAGAGGAGTGAACATCAGAGCAAGTTTGATGCAAAATGTGATGAGGGAATATTCCTAGGATATTCTACCAAGAGTAAAGCTCTCAAATGTTTCAACAATAGGACTCAGAGAATTGTTGAAAGCATCAATGTCAGTGTTGATGAAACCTCTGAGAAACCTGAGGAAACCGATAGTGAGCAAGTAGAAGATGAACCGATAGTAACCTTTTGGGAACTGGTTACAAAACAGCCCAGTACTAGTAATTGTGCTCCTATACCGGTAGATGCTGGTGCTGATGAAGATGAGGATAAAGAAAAAAAGCAAGAGGAATCTGTTAAGATCATCCCTAGGTATGTTAAGCTGAATCATAATCCAAAGCAGATCATAGGAGATAAGGATGCAGGAATTCTTACAAGAAGAAAGGTCAGAGAAAACTCTTGTATGATCTCTGAATTTGAGCCTAAATCATTTAAAGAGGCACATAAAGATGAAGACTAGATCAAGGCAATGGAAGAGGAACTTGACTAGATAGAAAATAATGGTACGTGGTCTTTAGTACCTAGACCTGAGCATAAAAATGTCATTGGCACCAAATGGGTTTTCAGAAATAAGCTGAATGAGGATGGCACAGTGGTAAGAAACAAACTGAGACTGGTGTGTAAAGGATATGCCCAAGAAGAAGGAGAAGACTATGGAGAAACCTTTTCTCTGGTAGCCAGATTGGAAGAAGTTTGTATGCTTCTTGCATATGCAACTTTCAAGGGATTCAAAGTATATCAAATGGATGTAAAATCTGCATTCCTAAATGGAATACTTGAAGAAGAGGTGTATATAGAGCAACCAGATGGGTTTTCCCTATCTAGAGATAGTGACATGGTGTGTAGGTTACACAAAGCCTTGTATGGACTAAAGCAGACACCTAGAGCATGGTATGAACACTTGCACTCCCATCTTGTGAAGATTGGATTTGAAAGAACAGGTGAAGATATCAATATCTACTTGAAATTAGAAGAAGATCAGATTTTGATCTGTGAAGTATTTGTTGATGATATAATTTTTGGTGGAGATGACAAGATGAGTCATGACTTTGCAGATGAGATGAAGAAGGAAGATGTAACTTATAGGGGAGATTAAGTTCTTCATTGGACTACAAATTCAACAAATGAAAGATGGAATATTTATCACTCAGTCCAAGTATGTCAAAGAGGTGTTGAAGACCTTTGGCATGGAAGACAACAAACCAGTTAGTACACCAATGGTGACCGATTGTAAATTATCAAAAGAGGATGACTCGGTGTTGGTAAATGAGAAGGAATACCGATCAATGATTGGTATGTTGCATTATGTAGTGCATAGTAGACTGGACATTGCACATGTAGTGGGAATTACTACAGGTTTCTAGAAAATCCCAAGAGAATCCCACTTGGTACCAGTCAAGCGGATTCTTAGATATCTGAAGGGAACTACTGACTATGGATTATGGTATCCATACAGTAATGATTTCAAACTAAAAGTGTTTATAGATGTTGATTGGGCTGGTAATGTGGATGACCAGAAGAGCACAACCGGTGGTGCATTCTTTCTCAGTGATAGACTAGTCTCATGGATGAGTAAAAAGAAGAGTTGTATCTCTTAGTCTACAGCAAAAGCAAAGTATGTTGCAGCTTTTATGAATTGCACTTAGACAATTTGGATGAAGCATGTGTTAAATGGTTTCAAAGTTCCTGTATCTAAACCGATGAGTATATTCTGTGACAACACAAGTGCAATTAATATTTCCAAGAATGGGGTTTTGCATGCTAGAACCAAGCACTTTGAGCTTAAGTATCATTTCTTGAGGGAAAAGGTTCAGAACAAAGAGGCTGTATTGGAACATGTTTCCAATAAGGAGTAGTTAGAAGACATATTCACCAAGGCTCTACCGAAGGCTACATTTACCTATCTAAGAGGTGAACTAGGGATGTTTTCCCTTCAAGAGGTAGACTAAAGGTGTGTGCTCCACATTAGTCAAGTCTTACATTGATATATCTTTTTTCAGGATTGGTGTGTTGAAGGATGCTACTCCTTAGGGGGAGCAACATAGTGGTACATAGATGTGAATGCCTCCACTTTGGCATTGTTGTCAAAGGGAGAGAAGATGTGAAGCAGAGAAGATATCTGTAGTATTAGGGAGAAGATGTGATGCAGAGAGATATCTTTGTATATTGCCATCAATGTCAAAGGGGGAGATTGTTGGCATATGTGTAGAGTATGATGACATGATGATATTATATGTTGTCATTGGTGTCAATATGTTGAAAAGTGAACCGGTATATTAAAGTGTTCCAAGCAATTGACAAGAGAACCGGTATGATGTTGTAAACTGGTATATGTGAAAAAGTGAAGCGGTATGTTTGTCCAAGTGAATCGGCATGTTGGAATGTGAACCGATATATGGAATGTTGTGTATCAAGGTTTCATATGGTATGACTACCGGTTGGTAGTCTTAGCTTCAAGGTTTCCGGTTGAAGTGTTGCAAGCTTGTGTGATTCAACCGATGACATTGTGTGATTAGTTAGCATTGTAATGAAGATCAGATCATGTTGCCACGTCAACCTTGTGCGCATGAATAATCTTGCATGAAGGAGATTGATCCTATCTACCTCAGGAATGTGTGAAGTCTCTGTAAATGGTGGAGAATGCATGATGGGTTATCAGCCTCCAAGAAGCGGTGAAGAACGAACGTTGGAGAACATCTTGAAATCTGTTCAAGACTATTGTATTAAATGCAATGTGTTCAATGGTTAGGATTGAATCAATTGAATTTCTTAACCTAAATGTTTAGGGTTTAGGGTTTATGCTACTGACCTATCTGTTTCCTATAAGGTCGATGTTGTTTTTCATTTTGAGGTTGTTGCCAAATGTTGTGTGTGTGTATCCAAGTAAAGAGATACATGATTCTTGCCAGACCAGATAAGAGAGTAGATACCTACAGAGTGTGATTACAGAAGGAAGGAACTAAAGCAGATCTGTATTGGCATTGAGTATTGTTATCAGATCATTGTAATACCTGTTGACCTCTAACCACTTCAACAGTTGGAAAATCCCTTAATAGGGTAGCTTTAACTAGCTTGTTGTAAATCCTTTAACAGGGTGACTTAAAACCATTGAGTTCTTAAAATCCTCTAACAAGGTAACCTTTAACAAGGTTTAACCCTTAATTGGGTATTTTAGTCATCCCTTAACCGGATAATCCCTAGCCAGATCGGTTCCTAACAAAACCTATTGTAAAGTCTTTAACTAGACTAGGCTCCTAACAGAGCGGACTTCAAAAGGGTTCAAAGAACAGCTTGTGGGTATTCATCCCCACCGTGGTTTTTCCTAGTTGGGTTTCCACATGAAAAATATGTGTGTCATGTGTGATGCTATTTCATGTGATGCTTTGTTCTTTTCTGTAGAGTGGTAAATCATGTTGAACTAGTAGTCTTTACATTATTATTGATGTATTACTAGTGTATGCATATGGGTGAAGTGGAAATAAGATGTTAGATTGTATGGAAAGCTAAGAGTTGCCAATTTATTTCTTTCACATTCTCACCATGTTTAACTGGTAGTAATCTAGTTTAGACCGGTGTAAGAGATTGTTAGTCAAGTGTACTATTTGCAGTCAAACCAGTTTGTAGAAGTATTTTTGTCTATACTGATTCACCCCTCCGTCTCAGTACCGGTTTGGTACTAACTGTTCATCATTAATTCATCAAAAACTACCTCATTCTTTTTGTTTTATGTCCATTATCCTTGGGCCTATTCCTCAACTGTGGGATAAATCCTTGCAATAACATGCTCTCTCTCTATTTCTCTTTTAGTTGTATCCTGCCTTAAATAAATCGCTCTCGATAAGGCGTGCACGATCACTTTAACATGGGGGCATACAGTTCCCTCATATTTTCCTTCTTGATACTCAAAGTTACTTAGTGAACTCGGCTTTGCTATGTAATTTTTGGTATCCTTGCTTTTCATGACTCATAGTGAGGGAAACCTTGCTACTTGCAGTCATGGTTCTTCCCTCTTGATCTTCCCTTTTACTTTGTTAATTGAAGTTGTAAGATCCTTATTCCAATGGGGGCTTCGTGTATCTTGCCTCCTTGATGTGGTGAAAATCTTTTCAATTGTGTCTCTTTGTACTTTACTGGTAGTATTGGCATACACTTATACTCTCTCTAAAGTGAGGGCTAAATGTAGCGTCATAAAATTGAGACCTTGCAATTTTCATGCATATTTGGGTCATCATTCAAGCATTGGGTATCTCAAGTCTCCTTTCAAGGCTAGGTGTTGTATTCAAGTCAAGGATTCAACCATTGAAGTGGAGATGTCTCTTAACATTCAATTCTACATATCCTTTCAAATAACTCTATTAACATTTCAATTGTACACTCTCGAGGTAAACTACTTCATTCATTTACTTTCATTTACTTGCAAGTACTTTTCATCATTTGGTTAATTCCAAATCCGAGGTTTGACTTGAAGGAAAACCCCTAATCCCAATAGCATTTCCTCTCTTTTTTGTGTGTAGGTTGCAGGTGTGTAGTTGTATTTGTAGATTTGGACTTAATTTTCAGAGATGAAAAAATCCTTTTTGACGTGTGGATTTTTTGAAGGACCATGTGCACTTTCAACATGGTCTAACAACTTTCGCCTGAATTTGCACGAGAGCTTCATCTCGATATTTTACTACTAATTCTAGGTGCATATCTTCATCCCTCATTTCTATCTCAAGTTATAATCATTTCTTTGTCACATTTGTACTTAGTCTTAAATCGCATAATTCAACCTATCCATTCTAAAAGAAGGGTTACTTTCACTTTTCAAACTCATTGTCAATTAACTTAGCATTCAATCTCTCTTTATTGAAATTCGATCTAGTGAATTATCCCCCCTCTTTAAATGTAATGTGTGTGATAGATTGAGGAGAATCTTTTATGAAACTTTCACTCCTCTTAAGGAGAGAAAATATTTCCCCTTGACTTCTCCATCAACCTTTCTCACACCATTACACATCTCATTTTCCATTTCATAGTTTGTGCTTGTCACAATCATGGCCGACCATATAGGAAGTGGGAATCATTTTCAATCTCGCAATAATTTGAGAAATGACATCTCCAATAGTCAAGGCTATGAGGTGTCATCATTCATGTCTTCCACTATCAAGTTTTTTAATATTATATAACACCTACCCTTGGTTATAAAATTATGCATTTCTTAGTATACCAAAAAAAAAACCTAGTACATTACATATATAAAAATAAAATAAAATAGTCATGTGAACATTTAAAATTCAAAATAAATAAAACAATTTATTTAATTGTAAACATATAAATCTATTATACACAAGATAGATTCAAAAAAAATAAATGTAACATGTATTTAATAGATATATTAATTTAAATTTACTAGATGTAGAAGCAACTATAGGAAAATTCAATGATTAATAAACTTCTTCATTTACATATTATAGCTTGCAAACTCCATTTAAACTTGTAAGTTCCTCATTAATAACTTTTAATCTCCTCAAAATATAATTTTATGGATATTTAAGCTCCTTTACATAAAATAATTTGTATTGCATGCTACAAACTCCCTATCTAAATTTTTCAACTTCCTCATAAAGAACTTATAATCTTCCCTACTTCATGTTATCCTATATCATATGTTTAGCATGTATTTTTCTACCACATATTATCAACCAATACTATTTTTTAGTGTACCAAACAAAATTACAAAAATGACATGCATAGATAGTGCTTTTGCATGACTATGATACTCTTGATAGCAACACATTTAGTAAAAATAGAAGCCCCATTTGAAATGTAGAAATCATTCCTAGTCATTGAAAGATTGATGTTGATATTGGTAAAGTTATTTGTTAACATTAGAAAATAAAAAGCTAATATGTGATGTTAGCATGATATTTTAATTGAAAGATTCAACCAAATTCATTTTATATGCATACCATTCTCCTATTATAAAAATAACCATGCCAACTTATAATTTTGTTATAGTTTTGAGATTTTTCCAAGATCAAGGGCACAATGAAAAGTATAAGAGAGAGACAAAAGAACGACAAGAACAAACTGTATTCTCATCAATATGCAAATGATCAACTGGATTAACCAATACAAATAATATGAGCCTTCTTATATACGCAAGGCCATATGGATGTATGAGCACACAATCATGACATGTGGCTCAATGAGAAACAAGGGTAGGTAAGAAACACTAGGGGTAGGTAGGAGAAATAATATAATATATCCACAAGAGGTGGATGACCCACCGAATATGGAGTGTAATAGCAAAATAAGACCACAAAAAGTGGAATTTCTCCTACAAGCTATATCCCTATGTGCACACTTCCCTAAGTGTCTCAAATCCAAACTACAAAGAGATGCATTATCCTAAGTTAACTTAAGTAAAGTGTAATAATATCCACAATGAATATTTATTTACACCAACAATAGTCTATTACGTGCATCCAATGTTTTTACTAGGTTGAGTGTTTTGATCAATGTGGTATCATTCAAGTCACCTAGATTAATTCAACAAACCTTATATGATATATTTTATCACCACAAGTAATAAACACGTGTTTTCTTTCAATTATGGTAAAATTTAATGTGTTAAATCCTTTGTTGTCTTCTTCCTCTCCCCTATATTTTGAAGAACTCTATTTCCATCACCATGTCTCCATTTCTTTATTATGCCTTATTTCACATGCTATACTCATATTTTGGTACCACATGTTGTTTTCATGTTGTTATCATCATAAGGGTTGATCCTCTATTTGATAATTTTGATCCCTTTATGGTCGTTGGTCATCCTTGCAACATATGCTCCAAGTTTGTGGTGGGTGCTTGTATTGCTATACATGTATTCTATGATCCTACGATGACTTGCACATTTTTTGTCAAATATTTTACTCTAAAATTAATGTGGTTGTCATGTTTCATCCTATGGTAATTCTCCTTCATCTTCATAGTGTACCCCTTACCTACAATGACCCATCTATAATTTATTGTGTAATTTTGATTGTGTGATGACATGTCATGTAATGCCTACCAAAATACCCTAGAGAAATACACTAACATGCAAAATAGAGATAATAATTTTATTTCTTAAACATCATATAAACTAATGCAGCATACATAATCAACTACTCATATGAATTTAAAATGACAACAATTACACATCATAGACATAACATACAACCATCATATGCAAAGTGGAAATAAAATACAATAATCATTTACCTTACCTAGGGTATGCCAACGCCATTACTTAAACTAACCACTTATCCATTTCTAAACATGATAACATATTTACTTCCATAATCCAAATGCAAACTAACTTACTATCATTGATTCCTTTCACACAACCATACATGAATTCATTACTTTATCCTAGAATTATTTATGTTTATTCTAACCTTCCCATTAAGTTCATTTTAAAATACCAATACCAAATATTTTAAACCCAACCAATCATTTCCTTAAGCATCACATACACATATCAATTCCCATTACCACACCATTACACCATAGCATTATGAACTAATTACATAATCTAAATACAAGTACACATCCATATTTCAATGTTAATATCTCCAATAATGAAGCATTCTCAAGATACATCTAATACATCTACTAGATACATGATTATAATGTCTACTATAACAATGAGAAAATATCTCAATTACAATTACATATACATCTCTAATGAATCATGATCAATAAGCTGCTACAAATATCCATCCACAAACTAAAGATATAAGAGATCCACATCTACACAAGCATCCAAGAAAAGAATCCTCTGAAGAACATCTGAATGGAAGAAAGGCACCAACCACCCAATCATGTAGAACCAAAGGAACCACCCCCCATGCTAGTAGATGACACAAAATCCCACACACACTCTAGATGTAAGCTAACACCTATCAACCAAAGAGGAAACAAATCTAACACAACCAAGGAGAAACTTACCAAACAACCAAGAGAACCTTCAAAGACAACTAAAAAACAAGACAAAAGGAACTAGGATCAACATATAGGGAAAGAGTGTCATCACATGCTACCACAAAGGATACACATGCAAAACCATCTTGACCTTTCAAGAAACCAAGGGAGTTCAGTTTACCCGATTACCAGATATTCTACCTCACTCTGGTATCTGATCCATGAGATAAGCACCACAAACATATTTATTAACTTGCTTAAATGAGTTACTACTACCTAAGATTTATTATTATGTTAACACTTATTATTTATAATGGAAAACCTCCAATGATCTATCCAGACAGTCTAGACCCTGAATCTCTTACTTAATAACCCTAGAAGTTTATTCCTCATTACCTTAATAGACTCATAGAAGCCCACTCCCCCTGATCATGCATCCAGTCCTTAACAACACATGAAATCAAAATGAGAAGGCTCACAAAACACAATCTGGCTAACCAAGATCAAACATCATAAATACACATTGAGTCAATAACATAATTTGTATAGGTTACATAAATCTCATAAAGCAAAGAACCATCATCGTAGCAAGGTATTATACATCTTGCAACCATACAAATAATCAAATATTATATCAAATCTCTACTTCGAACATTCAAGAGTACTCAGTAACACAACACGGCCTCTAGGAAAACCCCCTAAACAAAATAAGAATCCAAAAGTTCAAACTGAAACTCCAGAAGGTGAAATAATACAGAAAAACACATAATATCGCATATGTTAAGCAAAATAATGCATATAACTATTTCTTCAGCGCATATGATTGATTCTTCTGTGCATACAATAACTGTTATAGTGCATTCAACATCTATTTTAGCACATATGATCTACATTTTAGCACATATGGAAAACAATTTAGCGCATATGACACAAAATGGAAAAATTGCTGAAAAAAAGGCTAAGTTACGACTTCAAATTAAAAAATCTAGGAAAAGATCTACGTTCTGAAATCATATTGAAAAGTGATGCCTAGCCAATACCAAAAGAAATATATAAACAAATCAAAATAACAAAGATTAAATACCATTCCATTCCAAAACTACACAACAAATACCCAAACTTCAGAAAATGGAGTCACAGAAAGCCTCTTATAGCCCATGGAGAACCCAAAACAAGGCAATACTCGATCCAAACCACAACTAAACACATTTCAATCAATAAATGAGAGAAAAGAGAAAGACTCCATTACAAATAGAAATACAGAGTCTTATATTCACAGCAATAGCCATATCCCCAAATTATTTTTCTCATATTCTAAAGTTAAATCATAGGTTAAGTTTAATGTAAGGAAATATTTCATAAGCCAACTATACAAAACTATATTAATAAATTATTTTCCCCAAATTCCTGAGAATATATGGAGAAGACAATCTTTTCCAAATCAAAATTGCTAAGGTAAGAACCTCCAACCTGGTAATATGCAGAAAGAAGAATTTGATGAAGAAAATCCACAAGCCAAGCAAATCCAAATTCCTTCAATCGAAAAGGTAACCTTCAAAGAGAAAAACCGAAAAAATACTAACCCGACAACATACTCAAGAAGCCAAATAAATATAAAATCAAACTAAAACTATAGAAAATCCTAGCCAATCAAAATATTACAAAATAGTATATTTCTTACCTACCCATCTCAAAAAGAAAGGTAAGAATAATAAAATATTATTTACTTTATTTACCCAAAAATATAACCAATAGATTAATAAGGTAGGTAGAAAGAATATACCAAACAACCCAAGAGAGTAAAAAGAGAATATTAGTAATAATATAAACAACTCATAAAATCATGGGCACAAATAATTATATAAGCCCAATAATAAATAAATAAACCAAGGCTATGTTAAATTAAAGCCACAATAATAAGCCAAAGGCTATTAATATAAATAAATATTCTAATTAACAATAAAGTCTTTCCTTACCAAATGATGATATTAATATTAATTTATCAATACTTATTATTAAATATTATACCAACTGTTTATGGTAAAAATGGAAACAACAATATTGAAAGACTAAATGAATTCAACCATAATACCCTAGCCTAACAACAACAAAGATCCACCATAACATATGAAGATTACCTAAGACAAATGTAAATCAAATGAAATCACAAAGATTATACCATCACATGTCCAATAGGGTTTGGATCTCCATTCTTCCTATCTCCATTGATCTTGCTTGATATATTTGCTCTCAGATTTTATGTGTGCACAAGAGCTTAACAAAGAACAAAAATGTGGTTGTAAGCAGGCCTGATCGCATATGAAAATTTGAAAGCATAGTTGAATAGAATAATTAGTTGATTCGGGTTGATAATGAAGGAAGCATCTCCTTATATAGAAGACACTATAAGAAATGGAGGGATAAGATTGAGAGGTGTAAAAGATAAATGGTGGGCTAGGATTAGAGGGTAGGTAGAGAAAATAAGAAAATAACGAGAGGGTAGGTAGTGTAGGAATTAAGAGATGAATGACATGTGTCATGGGTGGAAAAGGCTAATGAATTAATTAAATAAATACAGATTTATTCAATTAATAGAAGAAATGGGATCAATTAAATAAATTAAAGTATTTATTTAATTTAGGAAAAGGATAATTTAAATAAATAAAAGTATTTATTTAAATGAGAAAAGACTTAGAAGAGGATTAATGAATTAATTAAATAAATAAAGATTTATTCAATTAATAGAAGAATTAGGCTTAAAATAATTAAATAAATAAAGATATTTATTTAATTAGACAGGACAATTTTAGGTGTCTACATTTTGCCCCTCTTTGAGACAATGCATTTTGTCGCGTTGTTTCAAAGAAGATAATATGAACTGATATAAAGTTGCCCCAAGATGGGAATGATATTCCCCCTCGAGAGATTGGATGAAAATGTGTGAAAAGATCGCAGACAATCTCTTGATAAGAAAGAAAGGCGAGAAAGGATTGACAAGATAGGATAGAGTGATAGAGTCACGAGATAAAGAAGACTGACCGGGGAGACTAGGGCTAGGGTAGTCTATAAGATAGACTATGAGGGAAAACATCCTCATTGTCATCCGCACATCTAAGAGATCAGAGTGCAGAGAGAGTAGAGAGCAGTCAACAGTCAGCGATCGGCAGCGATGGCAATGGTGCATAGATTCGATTGTGTTTGCTAATATCAAAGGCCAGTAGATGCAAGAGAGTCGGTGAGTGCCACAAACCCTCCTTGTACTTTACCATATTAATTTTTGTCATAAATTAATGTTAGGTAGGTCAATAAATGTGCTTTAGGTAGGTTAAGCAGGGGGGAAAAAATATTAAGGCACATCTACATTGGTGTCAGGTGTGTCTGGGTAGGCAAGGCATGCTTGTGTTTGTGCCAGGCGTGTCTATGATTGCAACAGTGTCTATGTTCAATGCAAGTGTGTCTATCTTGCAGGTTCGTTTATGAAGGACAGACGCGTCTAGGTAGATCACAGGCACGTCTGTGTGATTCAGGTGCATCTGTACAGAGCAATTGCGTATGTGCAGTATGTAAGTGCATTTGTGTCTTCAAGGACAAATTGATAGTTCTATGATGAACATACGTTGCCTACTGGATAAGTTGCTGAGAGGATACACTCAAGAAGGTCCTCTAGGGAAGACTAGGGAAGCAGATAGGGCTACAATTGACAATTCTTTGATAGAACATACGTTGCCAATTAGGAAACTAATCAAGAGGATACACTCAAGTAGAGGCCCTAGGATAGGATAGATCAAGGCACTTTGTGATGAACAGGGAGTACCATAAGAAATTGACAATTATGTGATAGAACATACATTGTCAATTGGATGAGATACTCAAGAGGATACACTCAAGTAGGTGCCCTAAAAGATAGGATCAAAGCAACACTTTGTGATGAATAGGGAATGCTACTAGGATAAAAAAGAAGTACTTTGTGATGAACATAGAGTACTAAAAAGAGAGCAGCACTTTGTGATGAACAGGGAATGCCACTAGGATAGAAAGCAGTACTTTGTGATGAACAGGGAGTACCACTAGGATTGAAATAGTTGATTTGCTTGACTGCAAGAGGACCTATCGATGCTGGAGCCATGGGAGTGATTCCCTTCGACTTAGAGTTTATGACCAGAGCTGACACTCGAGGAGAGAGCAAAAGTTCAGGCTATGGGACTGCGACATATTCTGTATGTGCATGAGTTTCGGGAGAACATGAGATTGTTGGCGTAATTAGCTGAGAGATGGCACTCAAAAACATGCACTTTTCATTTGTCGATGGGTGAGATGATAGTCACCTTGGAGGATGTATATAGGATACTGCGGATATTGATCGATGGGGAGTTAGTTCCTTATGATCGAGAGGTAGATAGAGATGCACTGAGATGAGTGTTCCAAGATCCAAGTCTATAGATGAGGATTGGACATGTGGCTTGGGATACCATGACACAGACTAGATTGGCGCTACCGACAGTACTGATAGGAGTGATCAGTGGGTTCTTGTGTCTAGATAGGGAGACACAAAGGTTGGTAGTGGGATGGGGGACGACACTGGAGACATTGGTGATAGAGCACACCAAGTTTGCATGGGGGACGTTTCTGTTGGCACACTTGTATTATGAGCTACATCATTTTATATATCATGGATCAGCATGATTGGGATGTGGAGTGACATTGCTACAGGTGTGGGCATATGAGCATCTGTCGGTGACATGATCGATACACTTTAGAGGCGAGGGACATGGGTGTAGTTTTGTACACCTGTATGATATGATTATGTCACAGCCATGGATTGGGAGACTGGAGTATTGGCACAAGGTTATCGATGAGATAGACAGTGTGGTATGGAGGCCTTACTTAGACTATGAGGAGTGGGAGGATGATGCAGTGGAGCTACCATATGTATTCTAGAGCGGGTATCTGATTGGTCGGACACCGTATGTTATTGAGAGGCAGTTGGTAGATAGGGTGGATAAGTAGTTTGATAGGATATAGTGGATGCCACGGGGATCAGGGATGTATGCACAGACGGTGAGAGATCAAGTGCATTTGGGGCCATTGCTTTGTATGATCAGGTTGTGACACAACTAGTAGAGATGGTTCCCTTGCCTTGGGATATGTGGGTAGATATAGAGGATGTAGGGATGGATGCATAGTATACTACAAATTGGGCAGAGCATTCGTTTCCATGGCTGACAAATCTAGGGGAGCCGATAGATGGAGATGGTGGAGGTGATGGAGATGATAGTGGAGATGGTGGAGGTAGAGGTCGACGATGGAGGCGGGGTGCAGTAGCAGAGAGGAGAGTGCGAAGAGGAGAGACAAGCTCAATAGGCTCAACAGGCTCATGTAGCGAGGGGTAGAGGTGGATTTCCATTATAGGTTCCCAAATAGGTAGAGGCTCCTAGATAGGTACAGGGATAGGAGTAGGGATAGGGACAGGAGAAACCACAGGGATAGGGTGAGGGGGGAGAGGAGGAGTATGAGCTACTATCCTTGAGGGAGATCTTCCAGGGATAGGAAGATGAGATCCAGGATCTAGAGAGGGAGATAGCTAGGCTTAGGAGATAGCTGAGGGACAGTGAGTGGGAGAGGGATCAGGCTATTCAGTGCAATACAGAAGTTGAGATAACATTGAGGGTAGGGAGGCAGGTAGTAGAGGACACAGGGGCCGGATATGCCTATGTTCTGCAGGCAAGGGATGAGATATCCTACTGGTGAGACCTGTATTATGGAGTAGTGCCACCAGATCAACGGGCTAGGAGCTTCCGGAGACCATCACGGACTACAATGACCATTGGAGGGAGAGATAGGAGACAGACGTCTAGCGGTGGGGTCATGGGTCCTACACCACCACCAGATAGAGGGGGTAGGAGAGATGATCCTGGGGCGGGTCCTTCCAGGGCTCAGACTCCGTCCAGGCCAGCCGGCTGTGAGGGATGGAGTTCATCATAGCCTTAGAGGGTTCCCTATGTATCAGTTTTGTACCATTTTTGTATGATGATATAGACACCTTCGGGTGATTGTAGCCATATGATTTTGACATCATTGTATCATGACACTTATGAGTTTGATATATATATATGAGATGATTCATCTTTGTGGCAACTATATGCATGTGTACCTATATGATACTTATGATATGTTTTATGATGATGATTTTATGATATGGATGCAAATATGTACATGATGCAATGCAATATTTTTGTTATTTTATGTTTTTAATATGTTATGCAAATGCAAATGTAAATGTATGACATGCAAATGAATATGATAATGCAAATAACTATTTACATTATGAGAATGTAAAATGTGCTAACATGTGTTGTGTGCAGAATGTGATGCAATTGTGATATCTATATGTATGTATGAAATGCTTAATATGTGGTAATGCAGGTGCAACTACATGAAATGCAAATATTTTTTGTGTGTCATTATACTCACTCATGTGATAGCAGGCTACACGGACTCGGGAAGGATGATGGAGGTCAATCAAGAAAGGAGGATGGAAGATAGAAAATATGAAAGTGAAAGATATTCTTGTATGTTTATCATCATTGAGCTTTATTATGGCAAGTAGGTTGTGACAATCCAGATGTAGGTTCGATCTAGAAAGTCATTATACCAATTTTCATGGAGATAAGACAGATGCAAAAAAGGAATGCCCCAGTTCATACTAGACTCGCAGTGTCCTCATATCCTTGGACAAGTCATAGCATTACTAAGAGACAATCCACAGACAACAAAGAAAAATAGGTGACGATACCCCATCCTCACCTTTCTAGTCAAAGACATCCTAGAGATTGAATCTCTAGTCAGAGACATACTAGAAAAGCTAAAATACATGTCACCAAAAAGATAAAATTAAAAAAAAACAAGATGGGACACCAACATCCATTGTAGTCCTCAAGTTTAGTGTCTCTTATCACTTGTATAAGTCTATTTGATTGTGGTCACAATGTTTACTTTCACAGAAGGATAGATAGCACTGAACCATAATGTTGTCTGAGTCTATTGAAAGATTTGATTTGTTGAAGCCCATTGTTTCCGCTATGTCTCATTTGAAACTGACTAAATCCATGAAACTGATACTTTATTGTGGAGAAGACGAAACTTTATTGTGGATTGTGCACGGATAGACTGAAGAAAATTGGAAGAAACTGTACTCCTCGAAACATGTGATGCTCTCAGTTCCACACCCATCACTAGACGTAGATTTTCCTTAGCCACAGATAGGAGCTGATTTCTTATGGATAGAAAGGGTTAAAAAGGAAGGTTTATTATGAATGGCTAACCAATCTTAGTTAGATCAATGAAAAGCCATGATGGGAATGGGTAAGTTTATTATGGATGGATAGGCTATGAGTGTGTGCAAAAGTGAAGGATGAAATGGAATCCTGAAGGAGGGAGGAGAAATGTCTTTACACATGGCGTCGATGACCCGGTTTTCACCATGATACTTGCCCAGTGCGCCACCGAAGTGGTTTTCACCATTGGATGAATTTATTTCTCTTTACTTTTTTCAATTTTTTCAATTTTTTTGTGTCACAAGATGCCTGTTTGCCAGGTTTTCACCAAGTAACGATTTTTTATTTTTATGATATTTTTGTATTTTTTGATATTTTTGAATTTTTTTGTTTTGTTGAATTTTTTTGATTTTTTTTTTGTATTTTGAATTAAGATATGTTGAAGAGCTATGTGTAAAACCTGCGAAGGTGCATGTTGTTGATAGGATCCTCCAAATTTTCTTCTTCTGATGTCAAAAGTTGATATGCACCGGGTCCATAAGTTGTTGTGATGATGTAAGGACCAAGCCAATTTGGTTTGAACTTTCCCTTCTCTTTGTCTTGCTGATTTTTAGGATTTTCCTTGAGAAATAAGTCACCCACCTCAAATGTACGAGGCTTTACCTTATGATTGTAGCTTCATTGTTTCTTTATTGAATGATATGTAGCTCAAGCATCTATCTTCCTTGATAAAGGAACTGAAATAGAATTACTACTGTGTGGACTACACAAGCCCATATGCGTGTCACCTAAAGAAGTTTGGGCATCCTTGATAACAAATTCCTTCGAGGAAGGTCCATTAAAGGTTGATAATGTATCACCAGAAGGGGATGGATTTGTTGAACAAGTGGATGAGGAATGAAGGCTTATGATTGCGAAAAGAAGTGAAAGTAGGATAGCATGATGGAGACTTAGGATCAACAAGTATTATTTTTGACTTAAAATTGTAGAACTTTTGCCCCCAATTATTTTGATATTAGGGGAGATCATCTCTTTCTCTTTTTCTTTCATAGGATTTTTATCCTTGACTTTGGTATTTTCAGAGTCTAGTAGATTTTGATTTTGTTTTGGACTAAAGGCCTTTTCTTTGTTTTTAACTTTTACATTTTTCTTTTCAAAGCTTGATTTTTGTTCCCCGATTAGTAAGGGCTTTTCTAATTCTTGTTGATCCAAGTGTGGAAGTGGAGTGGAAATGGAATGAGTGGATGAAATGGTAAAGCTATGTGATTTCTCAAGAGGGTTGAAGATACGCTCAATAGATTATTTGTTGGAACCACTCTTATGACTATTGATATCAAGAGATTCTTGCACCACTAGAGGAGAATTGCATTCAGACATAGTAGCCACAACACTAGGTGGTTCATACCCAATTCCTTGAAAAATGTTTATAGATTGTTCCTGTCGACTGAATACCTTAGGAGATAGTGGGAGTTGATCAAAATGAAAGATATACTCACCACATCCCATGTCTTTAACATTGAACTTTTCTTTGATCTTTGCTTCTTTTGATGTAGAAGCTTTCAAGGATTCTTGATCAACATATGCTGATGAAGGAACAACCTCTCGATTGACTGGAATTGTTATTTCAGATCCAGGTCGCAAATTATTGCAATATATGAATGGATTTGGGTTAGATTTGATGATCACTTCAACTCCAGTGTGTGGAAACTTGATACATC
Organism: Cryptomeria japonica; assembly: GCF_030272615.1. Classification (NCBI taxonomy): domain Eukaryota; kingdom Viridiplantae; phylum Streptophyta; class Pinopsida; order Cupressales; family Cupressaceae; genus Cryptomeria; species Cryptomeria japonica. Next base: position 192,787,373 of record NC_081410.1, read on the forward strand.
GATGATATGTAGATGGGACTGTGCTCATCTCATGAATCCATGGATGTCCCAAGAGTATGTTGTATGTGAGATCTAGATCAAGGACTTGACAAACCACATCCTTCGTTACTTGTCCAACTCTAAGAGGTAAGGTGATTGTGCCCTTGGATGAGCACTCTTTGTCATCATATGCTTTAATGGTGATTTTGTTTGTAGCATTCACAATTTTTTCAGAATATCCCAATTGCTTAAGAGTATTCAATGTACATATGTTCAGACCTGCTCCTCCATCTATCAGGACTCATTTTATTTGATGTTTGTGTAGGAAGGCTTCAATGTGTAAAGGTGCATTATGTGGTTGTCTTATAGAGGCGTCATCAGCTTTTGTGAATGTAAGGGGGTGTGGAACGGAAAGGCATCCCACCATGGCTTGAATCTGGTCCACATTTAGATCAGTGGGGATAGAAGTGTCTCTCAAAGTTTTGTCCACAATGGCCTTATGTGCAGGGGATATGCGTAAGAGCTCAAGGATTGAGATAAGCACGGGTGTCTTCCCTAACTGTTCTACTAGATCGTACTCAGGTTTGGTTGATGAGGAAGTGGTGTTTTTAGCTGGAGCACCTTGCAAAGTGAATTTACCTTGATGGGTTGTGACATTACATTGAGAGGTAGGTTCAAAAGAAGATCCAATGCCTTTTAGGACAACCTTGGGTCTTTGGGTAGAATTTTAAAGTGTTTTTTCCTTTATGATAATGGTAGAGACAAAATTGTCCATCAAAATGTGATTGATAGTTGAATCATAGTTATAGGATGCTCTGGTATAGTTGGTCTAGTCATCTGTGGCTTTAGCTTTTCCCTTGTCATGTTTTGGGAATGGTTCCTTAAACATCTCATGTTCTTGGTTGGATGAATGTCCTTCAATCTCAATGTCACCTCTATCAATAAGATCTTGTATGATGTTCTTCATTCAATAATAATTTCTTGTTTTATGTCCTTTTCTTTTGTGATATTCATAGTATTCATCATCATTCCACCAATTTGGTTTGATCTTTGGCTCATATGGAGGCAAATCTGGAATTGTTATTATTTTGTTTGCCACTAGCTTCTTGAAAGCTAACTCAAGTGGTTCTCCCAATGGGGTGTACTTCCTTCGTGATTTGGAAGTTGTTTGAGTATTCACTTGATTGTTTGTAGAGCTTAATCCCAAAAAAACAATTTTGGGTCATACTGTATTGGCATCAACAACACCATCATTGATTGTGTTCTTGTTTTTATTCCAAAATCTTGGCTTGTCTTTTCCTTTAAAGTCCTCTTTTCTTTCTTTGAATATCTTAATGACTCCTTGTTCAATTAGGACCTTCTCTGTTGCTAAGCCTTTTTCAATGACGTCCTTGAAGGTGGACAAACAAGCTTTTCTTATGTCATAACCAATATCTTTGTTAACATTCTAGGTGAACATTTCTACCATTTGTTTTTGTTGAATTTCACAAGAGCATCTGCTGGCTAGATTCCTCCATCTTTGTAAAAATGATGAAAAAGACTCTCCATCCCTTTGTTTGGTGTTGCACAAGAGAGTGACTGATATGTCTGTCTCTATGTTCTATAAGAAATGTTGGATAAAAGACTCTGCTAGATCACCCCAAGACTTAATTCCAGGTGGAAGTTGGGAGAACCATTCCATAGCTTGATCACATAAGCTTTGTGGGAACAGTCTCATCAAGTACGTTTCTTCTGCTGCTACCTCAATGCAAGCTGTACAAAATTGTCTTATATGTGCCTTAGGATCTCATTTTCCTCTGTACTTATCGAACTTAGGTGTCACGAAATGTGTAGGAAATGGAGGCATTGGAATGCTTTTTTCAAATGGATAGGGACATATATTTCTCATTGTGTAAGTTGGCTTCGGTGTATTTATGTCCTCCATTTTATTTTGTAAGTCTTTTATTTGCTGCTCCAAATTGTTCTTAGGTGGAGATCGACTTCTTAGACCATATCCCATGCCTGAGCCATCGGGTGGAGGAGGAGCATGTTGCATATATGGATGATACTGATCATACACATGTTCATATGGAGGAGGTCTATAATGATGTTGCATATATGGACCACTTGGTATAGAGTCATGATGAGGAATGGAATATCTATTTTGTCCATGTATACCATACTCTACATGCATGTCATGAGTTTTTTTTAATGTGTTGCCCCCAAATTTGACACAGGGTTTCATTGTGTCAAAAATTTGATCATGTCTTTGGATATCCAATTGCTTTGGTGCTTGGTCCTTAGCATTGATATGTGATTGAGTATATTTTTCTGCACAAGACTTCCATAATGGTCTACGAAGGTGAGTATCATATGCTTGACCATGTGTATGGGGGACCTTAGGTTTTTGAAACAAAGATGATGGTGGTTCAGGCACAAGATGTGGTCCTCTATTGCCTCCACTATTAGGCCTCCTTTGATCCATGTTTAGTTGAGGTTCTTGCAAAGGTCGATGTTCCATTATTTGAGACATATCAAAATCATGAGGAATATTTGCTCCACTTTGTGCCATTACTTGTAAGAAATATTGTCTATCTCTTCTCATTATTTCCTCAACCAATCGATTAAAATGGGGATCCATAATGGAGTCTTCCATTTCTGTTGAATGTATAGAAATTTTTTCCATATTGTCATTGTGTGTATCATTGTTGTTTGTATTAACTAGGTTCTCAACATTTGGAATGTTTCTATAGGCATCCATGTCAGGTAATGTAGTATGATCAGAATTGAAGAAGACATCATTTTCATACTCATAGGCACTCATGTTTGCGGACTCTTGAGCCTCTTTAGCTTCTCTCCTAGATTTTTGGGAATGGGTTTCAACCATGAACTAGGTCTTGACCAAGATGTGTGAGGCTAGATGAAAATGAAAAGAGTATGCAAGACCAAGAGTTGGATGGAATGTAAATGAATCTGAGGTGTACTTGCAATGTCCAAAGTGTAAGACCAAGTATGTATGTAGTAGAGTAGGTGTGCCTTCCAAAGAGATGATAGATTCTCTTGATGAGGTAAGTTGACCTTGACTCTAAGTAATACCAAATGAGACCCAAAGGTGATAGACCTTGATGAGGGACCTCTTAGCAAGATTTTGTTGTATGTAGTGTGTTGACAAAGTAAGACAAGGACAAGCAAGTGACCTTTTGACTCAAGTTTAGACAAATGTGAATGTAATGCAACATGTACAAAAATGATGAACTTTGTGAGACCCAAAGATAGGTTGAATGCTAGATGAAAATCTAGAGAAGTAACCTAGGAAGCTCAAGAATTCTAAAACTGACTACTCTTGTTTTTGCCGGACTGCAAGTTTTTCCAATTTTGAACATAGATGTGCCTTTATACTTCACAAACATGGTTTCTAAAATATGATTGCAATTTTTCTAATTTGTGAAGTTGTTTTTGTGACCAAATCTGAATTTGTGACCGTTTTTCGTGACAAGAGGACACAATGTTTGGTGAAGACTCAATGTTTGTAAGTGTTTAGACTCAAAATTACTCAAAGAAAAGTCTATTGTTTGATGTAAAAATGTTTTGCATACACTTGAAGACACAAAAGACACAATGTTTTGATGTTTGATATTGAATGTTTGATTGTTTAAAATAAGAAAACCACAATTCTTATGGTTGGCCAGGACAATAGTTGTTGATCCCACATGGGATTTCCCCCGAGGCTATGCTATTCAGAGTGGATACTTAGATGCTTGACCCCATTGGCTCCACCCTCGAAACTCACTTCTCTAGGGCGGCCAAGCACCAGTCCCCATGAAAACTCCTCGTGGCAAACTTTGTATCTCTACTAAGAACCGTATGTGTGTGGGCCACTGTAGAGGTCCGACCTCCTGCCCCAACAACTAGAAGGATTTTGGCTTTCTAAAACAAAAAGGTGCTAGTAAGGGCATCTACTTGTGTGGCCATACATGCAACACTTTTATCTCTATAAATACAGAAGGCTCCCAGCCAGTAGGGGTTACGCCCTACAAATGATCCAATAAATTTGATCAAACGGGTTTATGGGAGACATAGTGTTGGTATGAACTAATCAACACACGTTACCCATGACTTTCATCATGGATACAATTATTTATAGTGGTTCAGAAGAGGTGGGTTTTCCTCACTACCACTTGGGTCGTTCTCTCCTCACTAGTAGTCCTAATGACCACATGGGGAGATAGCCCCTCTAGAGATTAAACAAAAAGAGACTATTGCCCAAGGCACAAAAGACACTGGTTCAATTTTAGTGCACCAATTGAAGTGTTTGGTAATCTATGAAAATAAGGCACACAATAAAGATCAAAAAACCTTTCCAAAATTTTGCAACAAATATTTGTTAGTAGTTTTGCAATAATACTCTTCCTACAAGAACACAAGTTAGGTAAATTTTAGATCCAAAAGACTTTGTGAAAATAGGGGGCCTTCAACAATGCGTTTTTTGACAAATTCAAAGATCTAATTTTTCATGAGTTCTTTTGTATCATTAAAAAATAGAGAACTTGTAAAATTTCAAGACATTTCCAAAAATCTAAGAAAATCCAAAAAAATTGCTAATTTGCTCCAAAAATTAATTTTTTATGAAAAATCATTAAAAAATCATATAAAATTCAGAATTGATCCAAAAAATCTAAAATTTTTACTGGACACTCCTGATAGCTTTCCAAACCTAGATAAAAAAATTCCTGCAAACATTCAAAGCAATTTGTGAGATATGAGAAAAATAATGCAAAACCCTAATTTTCAAAGATCCAATTTTCTAGGAATGATTTTGCATCAAAATTAAAATCACAAAGAACAGATCCTATGTATAATTGTAAGAGATTTTCAAAAATGTAAGAAAATCAAAAAATAAATTATATAAGAAACACTTTCACGGGGAGATTGGCACTCTGCAACTAGGGCACGAACCTCAGAGGTGCAGTTGGTTGCAGGAGGCCACCACGTGCGAGGGCTCCCTGGCTTTGTTGGGCAGCCCTCGAAGCATTTATTACATGACTTGCATTAAATGGAACTGAATAAAGGAGAACCAAGTAACCTAAAACTGCCCATTCCTTCCTCTGAAAACAGACGAGTGTGACGGAAAACCTTTAGTCAGGCGGTAGAGGGCAAGCAATTTTCATTCCCTGAAGATGCAAAGTTCGAAGCCGCTCTCCACCATGAAAATGAAACCAATCTCGTGAGAGCACAAAGTGAGGTTTCCCCCTCCAAACTCATCATCATTAAACCTAATGATTCAATGCTTTGTGCCATTTCTTATGAGATTTCAAGGCTTAGAGATTTGGCTTTTTTTTTTGCCGCCTTTATTGTTAATAGCTTACCATCTCGTCAATACATGAACAAATGGCTGAAAGATGTGTGGGTCAATAAACTAGGGTTTCGGTTTTCATTTTGTAGAATGATTCAAAAGGGTTTGTTTTTAATTTTTTTTATAGTAAAGAAAGCCAAAGCAAAATTGTAAATAAGCAGTTTTGGTCAGTAGGGAATTTGTCTTTTAGGGCTTTTCGTTGGGACCTTGAGGCTTGTAATGATGAAATTCTCACCCTATCCTGCCCAAAATGGATAACCATTAAAAATGTCCCCCCTTCCTCTAGTCTTGTATTGATAAAATTGTGGAACCTTTGGGGAAAATTGTAAAATTTACTCTTCCCCCTCTGTGCTCCCTCATCTTGATGCTAGACGTTTCATTGCCCTTAAGCCAGGTATGGTATACCCTGTTGAAATTGATATTTGCCTAGACAATAAAACTTATTGCTATTCAATTGAGTATATGGGTGGAATTGATGCCTATCACTATTGTAAGGTAGTGGCCATTTTAGAAGTAAATGCCCTTTATTGACAAATAACACTTCAAAGGCTAAGACTCACTCTTCGGGTCCCCCTATAACTAGGCCCTTTCCCTCTGAACCTACTATGTCTTCCCCCCCATGTCCCTTGCTTTCCCCCCTACCTTTTCCCCTTCCCCTCCTCCCTTTCCGCTCCCCCACGATCTTCCCCCATCCTCCTCGGCCCCCTCGATGGCTAAATCTATCCTGGACTATAGAAATGCTATCAAGGAAGCCCTCTTCTCTGCCCATCCTCCTCCCTTTAGCCCCTTTGAATCTGTTGGCACCCTTGTTCTTCTCTCAACCCCAAGAACCCAAAATGCACAACAATTGGTGATGGAAAAATTGAGAAAAGCAACTGAAGCTAGAAAAATTCTTGAGCAAGACCTTATTAATCAGAAATTGGAATTTGAAGCCTCTAGGTGGCAGTTACCTGACCTTGAGGACATGGATAGGGGTGCTCCAATTATAGCAGATACCATTAGTAGGGCCTTGGTCCAAGACCTTGAACTACCCGCATGTAAGGACCTTATTGGACTCAATATTGATGAAGCCCCTACCCCGCAAGGGGAATTGGGAGGACCTACTATGGATGAGGTCCCAACAAACCCTCTAGATGCTTCCTATATCTTAGAGGCCTCTAGGAGAGACCCTGCTAGTAGTACCTCTTGTGCTTCTAGCACCCCTATTGTTTCTCTGAAGGCAAAGATAACTGTCACTCAAGGTGTGGAGATCAGCATAGACCCCTTCACGCATGTGAACACCAACTTTGAACAAGGGCTGGTAGATACTCAGGATGGATTTACTATGGTTTAAAACAAGAAAATTAGGAGGAAGAGATCTCCTAACAATAGTAAAGATAGTGCTATCAAGAAGGAATCCCTAGGACCTAAAAAAATATCTGAGGCAAGGAAAAAGAGAGGTAGACCCTCCTCTTCTATTGCATTTAATGCTACCAATATTATAAATAACGAGGATTGACCCAAATATTTTGAGGGATTTAAATCCCAAAGTGATCCTTCCCAACTAAGTGAATCATGTTGAAATCAATTTCTTGGAACATTAGGGTCCTTCAGGCTCTTGATCCGAAATACATCATAAAAATATTTCTTAATGCACATAAGAATATGGATTGCCTCCTCTTACAAGAGCTAAAAGATGTGGGCTTTACCCTGCAAATCTGTCTCAAATGTATCTGGAGGGAGGATACTTCATTTTACACTAACCATACCAAAGGAAAAGGAGGCACAACCATACTCCTTAGTCCTAAATGGGCCAACAAAGAGGTTAACTGGGGGCAATCCCCCTGTGCTAGGGCTATATGGGTCTCTATTCAAATGGGGAACCAAAAGTTTGGAATTTTCTCTGTTTATGCCCCGAATGACTATAGAGAAAGGAGAGAACTGTGGAACTGGCTAGTAGGGCTAGAAGATATCTCTTGGATTATTGGGGGAGACTTCAATATGGTTGAATTAGCCAATGACAAAAAAAGGTGGCAAAAAAATTTGAATGGAATGGAATGGCTACAATGGGATAGAATGGTTAATAAATTACACCTTAGTGACCCTATTGCTGGAAGAAAAGACTAGTTGAACACTATCTGGTACACCTGGTGTAACTACCAACAGTTGAATAAAAGGATCTACTATAGACTGGACAGACTCTACTTCAATAAATGCCACTTTGAGATTAACAAAGGCCCTAATGGAGATCACTATCTTGTCTCCCCATTTACCCTATCAAATCACCACCCAGTAATAATGGGAATTGACCTCTCTCCAAATGGTCCCCCAATCGCCTCTTGACCCCCTTCCTTCATCCTCAATACTAGACTCCTAAAGGATGAGGACCTTCGCTCTGCCTTGGCCTTTATCTGAGTGTTTAACAAGAAGAACCTGAACCGGCTCTCTAAAATCGATGAATGGAATTTAAACATTAAAACTTGGACCACCCTTTGTCAAACATTGGGGAAAAAGAAGGCCAAGGATGCCAAGAGGTTAGAAAGACTGCTTCAGGAGGATCTATGTATTTCTGAAATGAATCTTCAGAACTACCCTAGTGATGAAAATCTTACTAACACTCTGTTGTCAATCAAGGATCACCTCAGGAAGATTCAAAACTAGAAAATTAGAGGGCTAAAAACAAGGTCCAAACTCAATTGGTTGGACTCGGGAGACAAGGGGTCCAAATTATTCTTCCATATGCTCAAAGTAAGGGAGGCAAAAGAGAACATCAATGCTATATGGGATAACAACATTCATATCATAGACTCTGAGGGGATCCTAGACTGCTTCTCCCATTACTATCAGAAACTATTCACTTCAAATGAATTAAATGATGACTATAAGCCTGCTAGGGAGCTCATTAAGCAATTGACCCCAACCAAACTTAATGCTGAGGACTTTGAGTTTGTAGGGTGCCCTATCTCAAGAGAGGAAATTGCAATGGTCATTTCCTCAATGGGCAATGATAGATCCCCTAGACTAGATGGATTCCCAGTGGAATTTTATAAGAAAAACATCGAATGGATTGTAGGTGACCTCCATGACCTGTACCTGGAGGCTATTAACAAAGGAACCCTGGGCAAAGAGATCAATCAAGGGCTTATCAAACTCATGCCTAAGGAGGGAGACAAGAATTTGGTTAAGAAATGGATGCCTATCATGATACTAAATATATCTTATAAAATATTGGCCAAAGTGGTAGCCAACAGGTTGATTAGAATTTTGCCAAAAATAATCAGCCCCACCCAAACAGTCTTTGTCAAAGGCAGGTATATCCTTGAGAACTTGGTGACCTATTGGGAATCACTTGAGTGGGCAAAGGTCTCTGGTCAGAATGGAGCAATGCTCTTAATAGACTTTGAGAATGCATATGATAGAATAGAATGGGGATTCATAATTCAGATGCTAGTTAGTTTGGGCTTCCCAGAATCATTCTGCAAGATTGTTCAAACACTACTCTATGATGCCGTAAATGGGTTAAGATCTGGCAACATCATTCTCTCCATATCAATTAGACAGGGTTGTCCACTTGCCCCGACCCTATTTGTCTTGGCTGCTGATGCTATGCACTATGTCCTAAAAGATTATAGTTTATCTCCTAGGGTCAAAGGAATTTCCCTCCCTAGTAAAGAAAAAATTATCAATGTTCGGTTTGTAGATGACACAGCTATTTTGTTCACCCTGGATGAGGAAAACTTATCCTCTCTTCTCCATAACATTGAAATTTTATATAAAGCCTCAGGCAGTATAATTGCTCTCCATAAATCTACCTTGCTAGGTTGGACAGATTCCCCTCCTATCTGTATGTCTAAGTTTGATCTAAAGTGGGGAGGACCGAACACTATCATCAGATACTTGGGTATTCCTTTCTCTGTTTCCTCGAATTTGAAAGAGATGTGGGAGTGGTTCAGGAATAAGGTGGATAAAAAGATCACTAAATTGAACTAGAACTTTCTCTCCCTAGCAGGTCGCTTCAAGGTCTGTCAGAAAATATTATCCTCATATAACATATACTACTCTTCAGCCTAGCTATTTAGCAACTACCAATTCAACTATATACAAAAACAAATCAGGAATTTCCTTTGGTCAGATGGGAAGGGTAACAGGAAACAACATGTTGTCAAATGGGATTGGTGTGTCAGATCTAAGATGTAGGGAGGTATGGGCATCAAAGGTCTCAAATTCAAAGAATTGAACTAGCTGCAAAATGGATTTGTAAAGCCCTTGTTGGGCATGAACCTTGGAAAGTGCTTGTTAGACACAATATTCAATGCTCCACCCCAAAAATGACAAAAAAATGGAAGAACCTACCCATGGGAGACCCGATTGCTAGAAACTTTGAGGTCTCCTATGTGGGATCAGAAGTCTTCAAGTCTATATGGAAGGCTTGGAACCATCTTAGACAATTCGTCAGCAAGAGGAGCATTATGGATAAGAAGGGTTCTCTCAATTTGGGAAGGTCTATATGGTGGAATACTCTTCACAATGGGAAACAGTTGGCTTGTCTTCAAGGATGCTCTACCCTGAAATGGCACAACCTAGGACTGGTCACATTTGAACACATTCTGAAAGATGATATCTTGATCTCTTGGGAGGCCCTGAGTTCCAAATTTAACCTCCCCCTCTCCCAAATCAGAACCTACAATATCCTCAAATCTGCACTTGCTCCCATCCTCTCCTCTCCTTCCCCCTCCTCACTCTCCCCAATAGCCTCCCTCTACTGGATAGATGGCTCCCCCCTCCTGCTAACTAAGGCCAAAATGTTCTACTCTACCCTTACTAACTCTGTGGATATTCTTTCCCACCTTAACAACACCTAGAGCCTCTCCTAGGACCCAAAAAAATGGTATGCTAGCCTCTCGAGATTCTGGTTTAACCCGACTGAGCCAAAAAAGAAATTTTTTGCTTGGAGACTCCTATTGCATAAAATGCCACTTAAAGATAACAACGATGACCCCCTACTATGTAAACTATGCCGTGTCCCTGAATCTGTGTCTCATATTTTATTTGAATGTGATTTTGCCAAAGAAGTCTGAAATCTGTTTGGTATCTTTGTTAATAACAACTATTTTTCTATTGAAGAGATGGTACTTGGTTATGCTAGAGGTGGCAAGAAATATGCTAATCTTTTTTGTTCTTCTCTCTCCTTGGAAATTCTTTGGATAATTTTGAAATATAGGAATGATGATGTGTTTAATGGAAAGGGTAGAAACCTCACTGAGTCTCTTAGGAGACTCAACTACTACCTTGTTGCTATGTAGGTCACGGTGGTCCTACAATTGGATGAAGACAAATTTGATAGATGGTTGAAGAATGGAACAAATCTGGTATTCATTTGAGAGCTCTCACATGGATTCACCTGGGATTGTATGGGAAGCAACAAGACACACTTTGAGCAGGGGCTGATGAGATTTATGCAGGAGATGGAGGCAAGGCAATAGAGAGAGGACTTTATTGAGTTGGAGTTGGAAGGACTACCTTCCCACCCCTTCCAAGATTAGTTTGCTGAAGGAAATGTGTTGGTCTGGTGTGAGGGGGAGCTAGGTTGGACTGCATGGCTCCCCCCCATGGGCATCAACAAGGATCTTGGCTCCTCCTTTTTGTTTAGCTAGTTGTATAATCTATGTTTCATTTTTCTATGGCTCTCATTTTTGTGTAATTTTTTAATTCAGCTCCATCCTATGTATATGGTCTTATATTATGTCTCGCGATCCCGCCTGACATGGTTCTATCTACACTCTATATTTTTACTCTTTAGCTGGTTGTGATTTCTCCAGCCAAGACCCTCAAATTTTTGTAACTAATGATTTTTTGATGCTTAATACAAAAAAAAATGTAAGAAAATCCAAAATATTCGCTCATTTTCTCTCAAAATTAATTTTTTATGAAAATACATAAAATTCAAATATGCTCCAAAAACATCTTATTTTTTCACTAAGCACCTCTAATAATATTTTTGACATGCAAGAAAAAATTGATACCAAAATGCAAAGCCATTTGTGAGATCTGATCAAAATAATGAAAACCCCTAATTTTTAAAGATCCGATTTCTTAGGAAATATTTTACATCAAAACTAAAATCACAAAGAACAGATCCTATGTATAATTTTGAGAGATTTCCAAAAATGTAAGAAAATCCGACAAATTCTCTCATTTTCTCTCAAAATTAATTTTCATGGAAAATACAAATGTGCTCCAAAAATTCTGAATTTTGGATTGAGATCTCTTGATACTGTCTTCAACCTGCCAACAAAATTTGGTGCAAAAATCCTAAGCCATTTGTGAGATCAAATCAAATCTCTACAAGATCTTGATTTTGTGTCCAAAACCCTAGCTGCACAAGGTTATTCTCCAAATTGTTTTACAAAACCACAATATAGAGTTAAAAAACTCTGCAAAAAAAAACATAGATCTAACAAAAATCTATGTCCCACTGGGCGTGCCAAAATTTTTATGGTAAAAATGGAAACAACAATATTGAAAGACTAAATGAATTCAACCACAAAACCTTAGCCTAACAACAACAAAGATCTACCATAACATATGAAGATTACCTAAGACAAATGTAAATCAAATGAAATCACAAAGATTATACCATCACATGTCCAATAGGGTTTGGATCTCCATTCTTCCTATCTCCATTGATCTTGCTTGATATATTTGCTCTCATATTTTATGTGTGCACAAGAGCTCAACAAAGAACATAAATGTGGTTGTAAGTAGGCTCGATCGCATATGAAAATTTGAAATCGTATTTGAAAAGAATAATTAGCTGATTAGGGTTGATAATGAAGGAAGCATCTCCTTATATAGAAGACACTATAAGAAATGAAGGGATAAGATTGAGAGGTGTAAAAGATAAATAGTCGGCTAGGATTAGAGGGTAGGTAGAGAAAATAAGAAAATAATGAGAGGGTAGGTAGTGTAGGAACTAAGAGATGAATGACATGTGTCATGGGTGGAAAAGGCTAATGAATTAATTAAATAAATAAAGATTTATTTAATTAATTGGAGAAATGAGATCAATTAAATAAATAAAAGTATTTATTTAATTTAGGAAAAGGATAATTTAAATAAATAAAAGTATTTATTTAAATGAGAAAAGACTTAGAAGAGGATTAATGAATTAATTAAATAAATAAAGATTTATTCAATTAATAGAAGAAGTAGGCTTAAAATAATTAAATAAATAAAGATATTTATCTAATTAGACATGACAATTTTAGGTATGTACACCAACTATGTCCAAGGAGTTGTGTTCTATTGGTTAAAGCATTGAGTTCTCATTGTGGAGATCAAAGTTCAAATCCCAAAGGGACATCTACTATGGAATTCAAAGTTGTGATTCTAGTGTGGTTGCTCGAAATGAGCTAGTATAGGTTGATTCTAGTGTGGTTGCTTGAAATAAGCTAGTGTTAGTGGCATGGTTGTGGTGGCTCGATATGAGCATATTTGTATCTGATCTCGAATATAAAAACATATTATACCAACTATCTATTTAATTAATTATTATAAACTGTATTAATCTTTTATTTTAATTTAACGAATGTTATTAAACTATATAAATCAATTTAATAAAATAATTAATAATTAACCAAACTACACAAAGTAATCCACCATAAAAATAATCCAAGAAAGCATTACACACTAACTACAACTCATGCCAAGACTCTAAACCGACAAGGGTAATCAATCTCAAATCTAGAGTGTAGTATGGGATTTAATTTCATCTTTGATCAAATTTACATTTGGATAAGACACACACAGATCTGTGAATTCAGGTGGAGACAATTTGGTACTTGCAATTCTTGCCTTCACAAAGCCACGATAAAACATATACGATATATAATACAAGCAACTGATAGAGAATTGCAATGGCACATCCTGCTCACAATGAGTGATGTGTTATCGTCCCTATCACGAAGACAATAGAAGACACTCTTAAACAATCAAGAAATATCATACTAAATCTCATATCGTGAAATAGGGTTAGCTAATCATAAAATATCCTCAACTCGTCATAAAAGAATATAAACAACACATAGAAAGAGATACATATCAATGATCAAATGAGCACCTATCATCATAATAACCCATATACCAATCCATAATTGCATCATCCACATGAAATAATAGTATCAAATGCATAATAATATGTCCAAAATCCATAATAAAGCATCCAAATCCTACGTAAAATCCATAAACATCCACCAAAAGTATCTCAAAGTATTCTAAGCTATAGCAATATAGTCTATCGATGTACCAAAAGAAAGATAAATCAAAGAAGGACACTACATGTCTCAGTGGAGATGTTGTCCATGAAATGGTGCTCTCTAGTGAAATGTTTCAACTTATGGAGATCATATAGTAGTTGATGATACTTTTATTGGCATATAGTGGTCAATATAGAATATAGATTCTTAATGTTATAATTATAGTTACATCAATGATTTGATTCTTTGGAACATGTTTAGTGTTTATTATGGTGGTTTTTTTATGGTATCATTACATATCCCAGTCTATTTCTCTACCACTCTTCTAGTTTCTCAATAAAGTGAGTGAGCGCATGTATATACATGTCATCACCTTCTATTACTTTTGATACTGGAATATATACTTTTTAGTACTTTTTAGTACTTGTCGTTAGGCTAGTACTATTGCAATCGATTGAGCCCTATTTTCATTATCTTGTGACTATTCAATTGCTTTTCTACCAATCATATTTATGAATTTTTTCATTCAATTATGTTTTTAAATTTTTAAATAGTTAAGATGCAAGATTTTTAAGTTTTCCAATTACAGAAATTGTTTTTCTTGAATGTAATTGGCTCAAATGATTGAATCTTATTACCAGATTGTGGGATCCACATTCTAAATGAATTTTTTTTGGCAAATTTTCAGGTCGTTAAAGAATGTTTAGTATGCTTTAATTTTCTTTTCAAATTATTTAAATTTTAATCTTAATCTTTAAATCTTTAAAAGATTTAGTTATCCTCATAAAATTTGATAATATAAATATATATCTTTGATAAATATATTAATATATATTTTCAATATAGTATATAATTAAATTAAATATTAGATAAAAGATGAATAAATATTTAATATTACATATATTATAAATATATTTAATTATATATATACAATAATATAATTAAAATAATTAAATTAAAATTAAATCCATTTTTATAATAAAAGAAATCAAAATCAAACATGTTAATTATATATAATAAATGAATAATAAAATTATATATAACATTATATTAGTAAGGTTAAATATATAAATTATTAAAATATAAGAAAATTTATGATTAAGGTTTGAGATTAAGGTGTGAATAAATAATTTAATATTATGCATATTATTGATCAATATTATTAACATGTTTAATTATAATATAAATTATATTTATAACAGAGATGAAATATAATATTACATATCCTTATCATATAATATTAAATTTATATAATGCAATAATATAGTGTAAAATATTGTATAAATATTAATATATTATTATAAATAATTTATTAACAATATTATTACCCAAAATATAATAATAATAAAACTATTATTAATAATTATATTCAGTTTTTTATTAAATAACTATTAATTGAAATCATGATTATTATTAATTTTATAGTTATAATTTAAATAAATGATTATAAATTAATTTATAATTATTAATTATATTATAACTTTAATCTTAATTCTTATTTATTATTATAATTCTATTATTAATAACTATATTAATATTTTCATTAAATAATTATTAATCAAAATAAAAATTACTATTAATTTTATAGTTATAATTTAAATAAATGATTATAATTTAATTTATATTTCTTAATTATATTATAACTTTTATCTTGATTCTTATTTATTATTATAATTCTATTAATTTATTAGAATTTTCATTAAATAATTATTAATTGAAATAAAAATTATTATTAATTTTATAGTTATAATTTAAATAAATGATTATAATTTAATTTATATTTCTTAATTATATTATAACTTTAATCTTGATTCTTATTTATTATTATAATTCTATTAATTTATTAAAATTTTCATTAAATAATTATTAATCGAAATAAAAATTATTATTAATTTTATAGTTATAATTTAAATAAATGATTATAATTTAATTTATATTTCTTAATTATATTATAACTTTAATCTTGATTCTTATTTATTATTATAATTCTATTAATTTATTAAAATTTTCATTAAATAATTATTAATCGAAATAAAAATTATTATTAATTTTATAGTTATAATTTAAATAAATGATTATAATTTAATTTATATTTCTTAATTATATTATAACTTTAATCTTAATTCTTATTTATTATTGTAATTCTAAAATAATTATAATAATGATGGATTAAAATTAGGTTTATTATAAGAGTCCATGTTAGAATAAGGGTTAAGGTTAGGGTTAAAAAAAGTTTAAATTATTTCTAACTTAAGATTGCATGTAGGCTTCGAGTTAGATTCAAAACTAGGTTAAAATTAAAAAAATAGGATTATAGTTGTATTTAATAGGATTATGGTTGTATTTAATGTTAGATTTAGAGTTAGAATTAGGTTAAAAATTTGGGTTAGGGTACAAATTATGTTAAAGTTAGAATTAAGGTTATTATTAAGGTTTGAATTAGTTATACATATTATTGTAATTTAATAATTATGTTATAATTATGTGCACTCTCTATTATACTATTGCAAGAATATATTATGTCAAATTATTATCCAACCTACATTGTGGTTGTCATGATGTTGTCATGCAGTTTATCATTCAAAACTTGAAGAGGAAGAAAAAATCATTGCCAACAAGAAAAGTGATCAACAAAACATCTTGCTTCACATCTTATGAAAACTACAAATTAAAGAGGGATGAATCAATGTCCTCTTATGTGCCCTTTTAGTGTGTGGAACATTAACTTCGTAATTAGTTACATGATGTTGTCACAAGAGTATGTTGTAAATGTGAAAGGATAAAGGAAAATATGATTAGCATGAATTTTGACAAATAAACTCATGAATGAGAATTAAGTCATGTGAAATTATTAAATTGAATTTTAATACATTTAAAGAAAAAACAAAAGTTTATACATTGATTCTTTACATTTTTACTCTAATTAACCTACCTTGGAAGACTATAAAATAATTTATACTTTTCCATGGACCACGTACTTTTCCTTCAGAACTGGGACCCTTACAAAATGGTAAAATATGAAGAGGACAAAAGAACGAAGAAGAAGAGGTTAAAAGCGTCTGAGGTGTTTGAATGAGCAAGGAGGATTCTCTTAACATCTCATAGGGAATCACGTAACATCTCGTTTCCCATTTCGTAGTTTGCGCTTGTCACAATCATGGCCGACCATAGAGGAAGTTAGAATCATTTTCAATCTCGCAATAATTTTAGAAACGACATCTGCAATAATTAAGACTGTGACGTGTCATTATTTATGTCTTCCACTTTCAAGTTGTTCAACGCTTCTGGTTGAATTTGTCACCACTTACCTTTTTTTTAATGCTATTTACATTTTAATAATAATAAGCTCACTGACCATAATTATTAATAATAGGAAGACAAATTTCTAAATAAAATAAAATAGTTAAACAAAAGATTCCTTCTTTCGTAGAACCCCATACTTTCCCTTAGAAAATATGTAGAAGACAAAAAGATTGACGAAGCAGGGAGCAGGTGAGATGTCCGAGGAGGGAAGGTCAGTTTCGCCCTCTCACAACCTACCTTCTCCACTCCTTCCGCCCTACACAACTGCTCAGACTCCGTCAAATGGATACACGCAATCTACGCTTCTCCTCTTTTATAAGCTTTGCGCTTAACCTCCTCACTTGCTCAACAAGTGTATTTTTCATTCATCTTTTTCTCTCTCTGTCGTAAGTTCAATCCGATATCATGGCATCTACTTCTGCTTCTACTTCTAGCTCACACCTTCAACAACTAGCCCCTTCTACTTCTACTTCTACTTCAACGCCTGCCTTTCTCAGATCATACGAACCTCCCACAGCTAAACTTGCCCTACAAAGTAATAAGAGGTATCATGTGTTTCTGAGTTTCAGGGGACCAGATGTCAGAAATACTCTGGTCAAGGATCTCTACGAAGCTCTCTCCACAGCAGGACTGAACGTCTTCTTAGACAGCGAGAAGCTGGAAAAGGGAGAAATCATTGGGGAGACCCTGGAAAGAGCAATAGGGAGCAGTATCATACGCATTCCTATATTTTCCAAGGGCTATGCAGACAGTGCTTGGTGTCTCAAGGAGGCCGCTACAATGTTGAGCACCCCTGACTTGATAATCCCTCTGTTTTATGATGTAGATCCAACTCATGTTAGATATCCTCTAAATGAGTCCAGTCCCTACAAGCAAGCATTTACCAAATATTACGGCCATCCAGATCGACACCCAAGAGAAGAGGTAGAGGGGTGGAAGGATGCTCTTGACGAGATCTGTTCTCGTTCAGGCTGGTCAAGGGATCTAACTCAAGGGTGAGTAACGAACATGCCTTACTCTCTGTTTGCTTTTCGATATTTTAAAAAAGCTATTTCATTTCATGAATACCTAATTAATGACATAATTATGTTCAAATATGACCTATATTTTTCTATATATGAATATTTAAATTTATTTACATATTTTAAAAAACAATTAATTAAAAATTAAAAATTTATTTCTTCAAAGAACGATTATATATATATATATATATATAATTTTGAAAGGTAATCATTAATTTGAAATTGTTATGTATTAAAATGTAATATTCTATCTATTAAAACAAACACGATAGTTGAGTAAATAGTAAAATAAATGGTACTCGTGTCTTATTTTATCTATGTATGTATGTATGTATGTACGCATGTAAAGGATGGATTTGTTAAAATAGATGATTGTTATATTTTTTAAATAATTTAATTTTATAGAACTTGTTAAACTAAAATATATAGAAAAGGAAATTTTGTGAGAGGCTGGTAATGAGACAATTAAATATTATACTTTTATTAATTTGAAAAATATTTTTTATTTAAATGATATTTAATTAACTAATCAAAATCAAATAACATATAAAATAATAATTTATAAATAAGATAAAATATATTAAAGTTATTATATTATATTATTTATTTATTAGTCTTATAAAAAAATTAAAAAATTCTTGAAATAAAAGTTCAATAGATAACATATTAACACAAAAATAATAATTGAGTAAATAGTAAAACAAAACAAATTTGTATTTATAATATTACAATCAATTTCATATCTAATATAATTTTTTAACTCTATCTTCTTTATTGAGAAGAATGAATTCATTATAAATTAAGAATCAAATATACTTTCTCCTTCCTTCGAAATGATTCATTCAAAAAAGAATCAATTCATTATAAATTAAGAATCGAATATGCTTTTTCCTTCCCTTTGAAATGATTTTCCTTCGAGTTTGCTTGTTGAAATAATGTAGCCAAGCCACCTATTATAAAAAATTTAAAAGAAATCTATGCTCCATTAGCAGGGCAATAACTTAGCTTAAATCAATTTGTATAGAGTAAACTGGGCGAGAGGCCATAGGATGGAAATAAATTTAAAAAGGGAAAAAGAAACTATCGATGGATTTAATCACTGCTTCCAGCATGTCCTTGCCAAGATGTGCATGTAATCAAGCTCTGTTGCAAATTCTGAGATGTGAAATCCCTGCGAAATTGCTTCCTGCAAAATAACTCAATCGAAGATGCCAAAGATCAATACAAAATGGAATGTTAGGGACTCAATGATATACTACTGCCCTTAATAAACTTAGAAACTTGCCTCTTCCAAGGGAAACATCATACTTTGATTTGGAGTTACTTCATAAATAAAATAAAAATGAATGTAAATGGATTTTTTTTAAATCGGATAAAGTGATTGGAATTTTTTTGTTTGAGAAATTAATTGGAATTCAGTGTGAGAAATATACTTAAGTCTTATAAATATTTTTTATTTAAACAAATAAATTCCATTCATATAAACAATATTTCAAATATATATGTAGAAATGTTTTGAAAAATTGCATCGAATGCAGCTCCAAAGCATGGCTGGTAAAGACAGTAGTGAATGACCTGATGAAGACATTCGACAGAGTGCCGCTACAAGTTGCCAAGCATCCAGTGGGATTGGACGGCGTCAAGAATCTTCTCATTCACAAATTAAATCTGAACTCGGTGGATGAGGTGGTTAAATTTGGAATATGGGGTATTGGTGGTATTGTCAAAACCACAGTTGCCAAGGCCCTATACAATCAACTTTATACAGAATTTGAAGCTGCTTCCTTTGTAGCTAATGTGCGCGCCAGTGCTGCAGACGCCAGAGACCTTACAAATTTGCAGAAGCAGATTCTTGAAGAGTTAATCAATTATGCTGGAACAGTATACAATGTTGACGAGGGCATATCTCTGTTCAAAGATCGCTTGAAAGGAAAACGTGTGCTGCTAATTTTGGATGACGTGGATGCCATTGGACAATTGAATGCTCTTGTTGGGGATTGGCTGGGCCCTGGCAGTAGAGTTATCATAACCACAAGAGACAAACACATTCGCAATGCTGTTCAAGTGCCATCTGAATGCATCCACGAAATGATTGGGTTGGAGATAAATGAAAGCCTTCAGTTATTTTGTTGGCACGCTTTTCTCAAAGCATCCCCGATTCCCAAGTACAAAGATCTATCCAAACAAATAGTGGAGGCTTGTAAGGGGCATCCTCTTTCATTAGAAGTAATTGGATCCTTCTTGTATGATAAGCAAGATAACGAAGGTTGCTGGAGGGAAGCTTTGCAAAATATTACAAACGACCCAGAAATCCACAAAACACTCTATATCAGTTATAGTGCTCTTAATGATGATGAAAAGGAAATATTTATCGACATAGCTTGCTTCTTCATTGGAGAACAAAAAAGCTTCCCCATTATCTTCTGGAAATCCTTGTACACCAAAGTAGAGAGTGCTGTATCTAATCTTTCAATGAAGTTGCTAATAAAGATTAATGATAAAGGTGCATTTGATATGCATGACCATTTGCGAGATTTAGGGCGAAGCATTGCAGAAGAAGAAAAACAAGGTACCAGACTATGGAAGGCTTCCCATTTAAGCACTCTATCCAACAATAACAATGTCTCTCGCCTACGGCTCAAAGGAAGCAATCTACAGAGGCATGAAATGTTGTACAGATCGGGTATTCGCTACCTTCATCTGCAGGATATGCGCATTAAAGACACGCGAGACATGTTTTTTCCAAATTTGATATGGTTAAGGATAGAAAATTGCACCTTTGCAATAAATAAGATCCTTACAAAAATAAGGAATTCGTATAGAGCACTAAGGAAGAAAGATGACTCCAGCTCTGTGGGCAACATTAAGCAATTGAAGATTATGCAACTAACAGAAAGCAACATCAGGTCTATGTCCCCGCTATTTTCACTTCCTGGTGTACAGCAACTTCAGCACTTGGAGTTGACACATTGTGAAACTTCAAAGAAGCTCCATGATAGCATTGGCAGCCTGTCTCAGCTGCAGCACTTACACTTGAGAGAGTGTTGGAGATTAAATGAGCTCCCTGATGGCATTGGCAACCTGTCTCAGCTGCAGCACTTAGACTTGATTGAGTGTTCGAGATTAAATGAGCTCCCTGATAGCATTGGCAACCTGTCTCAGCTGCAGCACTTAGACTTGACTCGGTGTTTGAATTTAGATGAGCTCCCTGATAGCATTGGCAACCTGTCACAGCTGCAGCACTTAGACTTGACTCGGTGTTGGAGTTTAAATGAGCTCCCTGATAGCATTGGCAACCTGTCTCAGCTGCAGCACTTAGACTTGACTTACTGTTCGAGTTTAAATGAGCTCCCTGATAGCATTGGCAACCTGTCTCAGCTGCAGCACTTAGACTTGACTCACTGTTGGAGATTAAATGAGCTCCCTGATAGCATTGGCAACCTGTCTCAGCTGCAGCACTTAGACTTGACTCACTGTTGGAGATTAAATGAGCTCCCTGATGGCATTGGCAACCTGTCTCAGCTGCAGCACTTAGACTTGATTGAGTGTTCGAGATTCAATGAGCTCCCTGATAGCATTGGCAACCTGTCTCAGCTGCAGCACTTAGACTTGACTCGGTGTTCGAATTTAAATGAGCTCCCTGATAGCATTGGCAACCTGTCATAGCTGCAGCACTTAGACTTGACTCGGTGTTGGAGTTTAAATGAGCTCCCTGATGGCATTGGCAACCTGTCTCAGCTGCAGCACTTAGACTTGTTTCACTGTTCGAGTTTGAATGAGCTCCCTGATAGCATTGGCAACCTGTCTCAGCTGCAGCACTTAGACTTGACTCAGTGTTCGAGTTTAAATGAGCTCCTTGATAGCATTGGCAACCTGTCTCAGCTGCAGCACTTAGACTTGACTCAGTGTTCGAGTTTAAATGAGCTCCCTGATAGCATTGGCCACCTGTCTCAGCTGCAGCACTTAGACTTGACTCAGTGTTCGAGTTTAAATGAGCTCCCTGATAGCATTGGCAACCTGTCTCAGCTGCAGCACTTAAACTTGACTGAGTATAGGTGTTTAAATGAGCTCCCTGATAGTATTGGCAACCTGTCTCAGCTGCAGCACTTAGACTTGACTCACTGTTCGAGTTTAAATGAGCTCCTTGATAGCATTGGCAACCTGTCTCAGCTGCAGCACTTAGACTTGACTCACTGTTCGAGTTTAAATGAGCTCCCTGATAGCATTGGCAACCTGTCTCAGCTGCAGCACTTAGACTTGACTCACTGTTCGAGTTTAAATGAGCTCCCTGATAGCATTGGCAACCTGTCTCAGCTGCAGCACTTAGACTTGACTCACTGTTCGAGTTTAAATGAGCTCCCTGATAGCATTGGCAACCTGTCTCAGCTGCAGCACTTAGACTTGAGAGGATGTGATGTTTTGCTCGCTGATAGCATTAGCAACCTCTCAGCTACATGTAATGTTAAGAGGTTCTAATGAGAAAATCAGACATTCTTAATCATTTTATTTAAATAATAAATATTTTTCCATAAAATTAAATGTTAAGGTAATATTAAAAAGGATTTCTTGAAAGACTCAAATTTCTTGTTCCTCCTATTGCATCGGACGGGGAAATGCACTCCAAGAAGAATCTGCACCTTATGCCTCCGTGTTAATTTTGATTTTTTTCTCGAGATTTTAGGTTATTGGAATTCAATATTTTTTTTTCTCTCTTTGTAGAGATGCAAAACAATGCGTTCTTTGCAAGAATTACAATTCGCTGCACAATATGATTTATGACACTTTTTAATATGACTTTTTAAGTTTGAAGTATAAAATATTATATCAATTTTAAATTTTATATAAAGAAATATTGTATACAATAAAATTTAAATTTCAAATTCATATTAATAACATTTATGTTATAAAATACTTATTTAGGAAAATTGTGTTTTAAATTAATTTTTTGATTTTTTAATTTTTTAAATTAAAGTAAAATTTCATTTGACTTACTAATAAAATTTATGCCATTTTTAATATGATTTTTAAAGTTTAGAAACTAGGAAATTATATTGATTATAAGTTTTTAAAAAATACTTAAAAGAATATATATGAATGTACATATTATTATCTTATTTTAAAAATTAAAATTGTATGTATGTAGAGAAAAGTTTTTTAAATTTACTAAAATTAAATTAAAATTTTAGTTGATTTAACCTTTTCTAAATGAGTATCAACTATATTGTTTCAAAGTATTAATATCTTATTGAACTTTTATTTATATCATATTTTTTTTATTTTTTTAATTGTCTTTGATAATTTTCTTAAGTCATCAACATCTAAGAGTTTGACCTACATTTGTACATGATACTTCTACAAAAAATTGATAAATCTCACAATTATGAAAGTATCCAAGATAGATAGACAATGAGTGTCCATATATTAGAAATTTTTAAACATTACTAAACTTTCTACTTATTAATGAGTCATTTTTAGACATTTGGTAGGACATATTTGAATTTCTAATTAATTATCATTGTTCTATTCATAAATTTCATTATATATTAGCCATAATCTAAAACAAGTACCACATAGTACTTGCCCTTTTAATATTGTAATAAAAATATTAAATGTATTAAGTATATATGAAATAGAAATTGTTAATGTAATTGCAATTTTGAATTATATGCATTGTAGGTTAAAATTATATATGTATTGTAATTTGATTTTTATTTTTATTTTGATAAATAAGGTTGTACTATAAATAATAAGATACATTGTAATAGTATTTAAATATATTTCATTTATATTATTAAATTACATGAATATAACCCTAACCTAACTAAAACTATAAATATCACAAACAAGATTGAATTAGGGTAACCGAATTCATTTATGTTTGTGTATGGAATTAATCTCTACATATAAGAGGTGCAATAAAAATTGAATACATGAAAGTCTAAAAATGAGTAATTGTGATTTGAATTTAGAAATGTGTGTACTCAAAGAGAGTTAAGGCTAATAGAATGAGACATACCTAACACAAGATTGCATCATTTGTTGATATTTAAGTGTAGTAATTTATTTTTCAAAATAGACACAAGTCATTGTTTCTCTCATGCATACACATGAGCATTAATAAAGATAACCAATCACAAAGGGAACCAAATCACATACATGACCAAGAGACATTGAACATTGATGCAAACAAAAAGAAAATATGAGAAACTAAAACACAAGAAACCCTAATATATTTTCATGGAGATATGAACATTTAAAAAAGAAGAAGAAAATATAATAGTAGAAGCTATGACATTAAAAAAAATGTAAGTTATGTATATTTAAGAAAATTGCAGAAATTGAACAACAATGTATTTGTGCCTAAACCTAATTCAAAAATGTATTTGTGTCTGCAACCAAGAGATAATGAGAAAAGAAACTTGATTATTCAATTTAAAAATGTTTAAATTGAAGCGTTCAAGAATTTGTTAAGAACATAATAATAGTTTAATAATAATAAT
The DNA here is from genome assembly GCF_030272615.1 of Cryptomeria japonica. NCBI lineage: Eukaryota > Viridiplantae > Streptophyta > Pinopsida > Cupressales > Cupressaceae > Cryptomeria > Cryptomeria japonica. Next base: position 192,811,743 of record NC_081410.1, read on the forward strand.
AATAACTTAATAAATAAATAGTTTAACAATCTAATTTAATATATTTAATTTAATAATATTATAGTTTGGATATGGGTAGAATTATCACACCAAAAGGATCACAATAAAATAATTATTAAAAATAATATTCAATTTGAGTTACATTAGTCAAAATCAGTTTCAAAATTTTAAAAACCTCTTATTTAAATTGGTTAGGCTTACATTAAATCTTTAATTAATTACATTCTATTGTAATTTAAAGATTAATTTAAATTATATATTATATATGTTATATTATGTTACTAATATTATTATATTATATAATATTTAATAGATATTATAAAAATATTATTAATTTAAAAAATAACTATATCTATTTTTTTAATTATTCATTCAATACATAAAATAAAAAGATTTTTTACCACTTTTACATGTAAATGAAATGGTATATTTTTATTAAATGTTTTTAAAAGCAAATAATTCAAGCTATTAATTTGAAAAGGAAATTTATGATATGAAATATTGCAATCTAAAAAGTTGCCTAAAACTTGCATTGTGGGTTGTCAAATCCAGCAATAAGATGTCATTTTTTTAAATTTTTGAGACAATTTGATTTGAGAAAATATATATATATATATATATATATATATATAATTTAGAAACTTAAAAATCATGCATCTTAACTTTTAAATTTTTATAAAAAAAAATATCAACAGAAAAAAATCCTCAATTCATAGAAAAATGATTGCAATAGTACTAGCCTAGTGGCAAGTACTAATAATAATTAGCATATATTGTTGTAAATTACATATTGTTAGTCTAGATTTATTTGAAATTTTAAATATATAATTTTATTTTTCCTTTTTGCAATAGATTTTTATTTTATGGTCTCAACAACACTAGGTTTATATGAATAATGTCCACTATAATTAAATGAGAATTCTAAGCCTTCCTATCCATCATTACTAGATCAAATTCAAAAATGTATTTCAAAAGGATGATCTATGTTCCAAAATTGTCACAATCTCATCTATTTACTTACTTTAATAATGTAATAAATTGAATTAAATAATTAAGTTAGTTATCTCATGACTATCCAATTATGGATAAATATGATAGAATTAGTAATGCAAACCAAAGATGAATTAATTATGATATTATTATGTCATATCGTGTATGTGCTTCAGCTATGGTCTAATCTATTGGCATGCAATTCATTGTAGGAATGAGTCCAAGGTGGGATCATGGTTGAGTAGAAGTAATCTAGCCATTTGGTAAAGAATGGACCTGTGATGGATACCTATTGAGCACACCATGAAGCTTCATGTAGAAATTGCATTTGAATGTCATAAAGGATGTTTTTTCAATGATTCGATGATGCCTATATATAATTGTTATCACATTATTTCAATTAATTTGAAAGTGAAAAATAAATTTGCATGCCTTGTTTGTGTCCATGAATTCACACAGGTGTCCTTCCTTGGATATCAAGTATATGTTGAATTTTTTTAGATATAAAATTTGTTATCTTTGATTACGATGATGTGTGCATATTTCATATATTCTCATGCTTGAAAAATGGATACTCAGTATCAATTAATAATATTCCTTCTTTTATATGCTATATATAAATAAACTTGTAATGTATATTTACCAATATTAAATATATTTACCAAACCTTTTTTTTAAATGCCTCATAAACTTTTTAATGTGATCGATGATGCTGGCATGACACGCCCTTCGGCTCCATGTGAAATGCTTTTGACCTAGATCATGAACCGATGAGGCCACAAATGAGGGACCTCATCCCCACACTTCACTTGTTCAAACCTGTGAGCACAATGGCCCAACAAAGACACAATGCCTACGAGCACAGTGTCCTGATAGGGGTTTGAAGCTTGGTGGTTGATTCACCAACGAAGTGTTTTAATCGCGACACTACATGTCCAAAGACTATATATTCACCAAACCTCAATTTAGCTTCAGAGGTTGATTTATTTTGAAATGAAATATCACTTTATGATATAAATAATATGCATTCAAATCAAAATGTTGTATTACCCATTTGCACCAAAATTTTATGGGTTTATGTGTATTAAATATGGTGTATCATTTTAGCCCACCTTCATATATTATTGTTGTTACTTATTAGTTGTTGTATAAGCATTTTGGAAGCAAATCAATGATTTTGAACTATATAAACAAAGATGCATGACACATATATTGTTATGACTGGTTAAAGGCAACAAAAAAAGGTGTACAAAATCATATATTTAATCGTGACAATAAACCCATATTTATAAACCTTTGTATGTAACTAAGAGGTTTGATAAAGTACAGAGTCTATATTGACTTTATAAGCTTATATCTTATCTTAAAACCAAATTGAGGACAAGGTAATTAAAATAGTAAGTCTTCTACCCTTGCAAGTTGCAATAATGTTCACACAGTCATGAGTACATGAGGGGTGATATTATTTGTGTGTATTATAACTAGTTAAGAGCTATGTTATCTTATGTTATGAGACTTATTTAAACATCTTATATTATCATAAAGACATGTAAACATGTGGCAATGCCAAAATCCATAAAATGCAAGAACAAATTACAAGTTCCTTGTCAATAATATGAATGCAATGATTAATTAAATTATTGACTAAAGAAAGCATTTCAATTTGAGTCTAAACCTACATGAAAGTTAGATGAATATTTAGTCTTTGAGTTAACTAAATTTTAATTGTAGGATGATTGTAGTAATCTAAGTTGAGTAGAGATGTCTAAACATATGAGTGTACTTATTTCTTTTGAAGTGTCATTTTTATGAAACTTTGACCAAAGTGATGTAACAGTCTCTACTTGCATCTAGTCAATTCATAGTGTTCTGAAATACATGGTCTAGTCAGAATGGCCATACAGAGTTAGAGGTTTATCTATAATTGTATGGTCAATTGGGATATGCAGGGCACAACACCAAGACTCAAACTCATTTGATGGTTCCTTTGTCTATACCCTCATGAAGGGTAGGGCTACTTCCAATTGAAGGTTGTACTAGGTAATTTTGATCTATGATTGGAGGAAAATCACTTGAATGATGTTCTCCCTCCTACAGATGACTCACCTAGACTTGTGATTCAAAACAAGATTCCAAACACAATAATTTTTTTTAACTCTTTCTCATGTATTTGTAGACTCATCTTTTTAATGAAAGTATGTAAGTACTTGAAAGAAAAAGAATAATGTTTATTTTCTTGATGTAAAATTGTAAGTTTTTTCAATGCATCAAATCCAAATGCAATTGTATAGAGGACATTTGATGAAACAAATAATTTAAAGAAGAAAAATTTGTTTGTCAATTTTTAACTCATGTTTTTACTTTCTAGTAGAAAAATCAATTACTTTAATCAAATTAATAGAGTCGCGTATGTTACACAAAACCAAGAGGCTACCTTATGAAGATTCCCATACAAGAAGGCACTCATCACATCCATCTAAAATACTAGCCATCCCTAAGATGAAATAAATGAGAGTATAAAATGAATGAAATCCATCTTGGAAACAAGAGAAAAAATATTAGAATAGTTATCTCTCTCAATTAGTGAAAACTCCCTAGAAAGAAGACATGCCTAGAACTTGTCAACAAAACAATTTGCTGCATATTGGTACAATAGGCCCATTTACATTGAACCAACTTTATTCTCTTAGGAAGAAGAACAAGATATTAAGTATGATTCCTCATCAAACATGAACACTCCTTAGCAATAGAACTATCTCACTCAATAATACTTGAAGCATCTAAAAAAAATTATGAATTGGCTAAAATGGCAATGACTCAAAAGATTAAATCTTGAAGTATGTAAATAAGTGTAGGGAGTATCTATGGAATCAACCAAAAAGAGTTCCAACCTCCTCAAGAGTGATATAAGCCCACTGTGGAAAATTTTATGGATCTAGAGAATGTGATCAAGACCATCATCTATATCACCTTAAAGAAGCAATATGTCCTCAAGCGATGAAGAAGGTTGAATATGTGGTGATGAAGAAGTAGGGTAGGGGATATCCATTTTGTGAAGGACTCATCAAAATCAAGATCATAATTAAAGTAGACATCTTTTGTGTCAACATTAAATAACTTATATGCCTTCACATCCACACAATAGCTAACAAAAATAAAAGGTTGACTCTTCTTCTCTATTTCTTTATGTCATCCATCTAGAATGAACGTCCAAAACTCCCTACAAAATGTTTTGAAGAAGGAAACATAAAGCTTGGCATGGTACCAAGACTCCTTAAGATTCATTCTACACTACCTTGTGAGGAAAAAAGTTATAAATATAGTTGACAAGGTTCATTCGATCTCGTTTGGTATGTCTACAACTACATTGAAACTGGAGGGGTCCACGACCATTAGGGTTTCAAAAAACCCTAATTGTGAGCTATAAATTGAAAATTGGTAATGATTTGAGGTCATTTGCACTGACTTGCTTTGTAAGAATTCCTTAGAGACTATAGTGCTTTCGGTGTCCTTGGAGCGAAATGGCGGGTCACATAGCGAGACTGCATTTTTCCAAGCGAGTGTGATCGTATCAGAGACCTCTCGGCATTGGTGCCATGGTGAGTTGTCAAAATTTATGCCCTTTTTCATCTTTTTTTCTAATTTTTGCATCGATCTTTGATAGGTCAACTTTCATGCATTTCACAATTGACTATCAATTTTTTTGCATTTTCTTTGTATGCTTCGCAATTGATTTTTAATTGCACATTTGAAGTTCCTGATTCGCACTTGTTTAAATCCATTCACATTTGAAAGTTTTGATTCACAATTACTTAAATCAATTCGCATTTGGTTTAAGTATTTTGCAATTGATGATGATAGGCATTTATTTATGTGTCCTAATAATGCGAAGTTGTAACTAATTCATTTTTTTTTTTTCAAATGCAGGAGCATTGTCCAGTATTGCTTGCTAGATAGACAAGGCCATATGGTCTTGATCAACATCATGAGTTGGACGCAGAGGATACTGCTTTGTTGCAACAGGTTGGATTTTATCACATAGCACATTTGTCTGAGGTTATAGCCAACAGGGCCATGATTACTGCTTTGATTGAGCGGTGGTATTTAGATACATGTTCTTTTCATCTACTAATAGGTGAGGAGTCCATCACACTTGAGGATGTGTGGCGTATCTTACACATTCTAATATTTGGTACACAAGTTAATTTTGATCATTGTGGGGTAAATGCACAAAGATGGTGGTTAGAAAAATGGACACCACCCAAAAAAACATGGAAAAATAAGTAGCACGTACACGGTTATAAAATTTGAAATGACCGCGTATGCGCTCAGGTTTGTTGTTCCCGAACCTAGAGAAGGTAGTGTGTATGCGTTGCTTTTAGGAAAAGTAGTGCGTACGCACTACCTTTAGGAAAATGAGCATGTACGCGCTACCTATAGGAAAATGAGCGCGTACACGCTACTTATCCCTAAAAGACCATGTACACGATACCTGTCAAAAAAAGTTTTTAAAAAAAAAACTGGGTCTTATTTTCCTATGATAGCCGCGTTTTTATTTTTATTTTCTTCATTTTCTTTGCTAAACCACGAACAGGGTGCTATATTTCTCCTCCAAACCACGAATGCGGTGCCACATTTCTCCTCCAGACACTATGGATCAAGGTTAGTTTTTGTTAATTTTTGTCTTTCTTTCCCGTTTGTTCAATTTGTTTTACGTTTTGAATTGAATTTCATTAATTTTGATTAGGTTTTTTCATTTTTTGTTTCAAAAAATAGATTCTTCTAATCCAGAACAAAATGCACCTCCTGAAAACCCACAATATACACCCCCAATTCCTCCTTTTGACCGCACACCTGAAACACAGGAGCAATTAATTAATCAATTAGGGCAAAATATGTCTAAAATCAATAGACTAATTGATAAATTGAAAACATCCAAACTTGAGCATCATAAATCCCTCGCCACTAGCCTAGAAACATTAGCTAGTGGTGCCATAGTTGTTTCCACACAAATTACCAAATGGGGAAACTTTAGGGATAGGTGTCGTCGATTCTATGATGATGGGTTATCATACGAGGGAGTCAAAAAAAAAATATTAGTAAACAACAAGTATGCATGCCCTTTTTGTTGATCCTAAAACTGGTTAGTCGTTACCTCTTAATGCAAAGAGGTTTCTGATTAATTAGTGTACCAATGTGCAGATGAAGAATCTTTTTTGGCAGAGGTGGTGGATGGCCTTTGATGATCCACCTTGTAATAATTATGAGGTGCCATTGTATTTTTTAAGAAAAGTATACTGTGAGTTTGTGCTCAATGTGTGGCCAAACTATTTTGACATGAGAGAGTTCCATGGTAGAGGTGGTAGCTCTGCCCAAGATAGACCTGGAGCCTGTAGGCGATTACCCGTGGAGAGGCGCCACTCCCTAGCACCCAAACCCAAGGTGCATCAGGCTGTCCCAGTAGAGCTGAAAGAGTCAATGGAGCTACAGACTCTTCAAGCGGCCACAACGTTGACTAGTGCCATCATCCAGCATGGGACGTCGTTAGCACACCCTATTGTACTGGATGATGAGCCATTAGTTGCTCCAAGTGGCGACAGAGAGCCCATCTAGCATATGTGTGTCAGTTGCTCAGGGATAGATGATGTGGCTGGTGCAAATAGATCCACATCTCATCCATGCACGATTTGCGGGAGTAGATGTCAGGCCCACATGAATGAGGATTTCGCGCTGACAGATGAGTTGATGGACATGGTGGTTGCCCATCAGCGATAGACACAGGTGTGTTGATTTGAATTCATAACATTTTATTTATCAGTCACTTTAAATTTGTAATTACATAAATGAATTTTCATGTATACATCGATTTAAATTGAGACAAATAATATGCATTTCAGAATGCAGTAGTGGTATCCCATACTCCTCCCCTAGTTACTACAACTGCAACTTCGATGCCTGAGGTATAAATTTTGTAACATGTTAAAATAGAATAATACACTTTGAATTCAAAAAAAATACAAGATATACTAACTATCTTTAATGCTTGGTCCAATTTTTGGTTTGTAGGTGTTGATAGGGGACCAAATGTCCCAGATTGATGACATCACGCTCTCAGCGATCGATTTTGGCCTACAAGGCTATACGGTATCATATTTTGTACAACCTTTTTTATGTATTGTTTTGATGAAATATGAAAGTCATTTCATTTTAGATTTTTAAAATTATGTTTAATATATTATCTATACTAATATCTCATGTTAATTTTTTTTTTTAGGGTACCCCCTCCACGTCTAGGGCTCGTCCTAAATAAAAGAGTTCCTCGAAGACGCCAAAACGTGGGAAGAAGGTAATTGAACACATTTTTAGTTGTACAATTGTTTGAAAATATTAAAATCAAATATTAGTTGGGGTTTGTAGATTGATTAGTGTTTTTTGTCTATTTTACATGTACAATGGCCATTGAGCTATGTGGATTTGTTGAATGCACCTAATTCGCCCGTGGATCAAGAGAGGGCGGAGGTATGTATCTCTACTTTATTTTCTTGATTTCATGATTATATGCACGTGTACATGTGAACTTGTGATATATTATAATCTATATTTTTTTCATACATAAAATATCCATAATTGTTTCATCAATGGCAAATCCTCCTCCGTGCACTGGAGAAGCATCTCAAGATCCAATACACTTTTGTTTGATATATTACATTAATTGTTTTTAACCTACAATACTTACCATTATATTAATTGTATAGGTAATAGCGACAGTTTCTCCATTGATTGCGAGCCATCCTCAGTCCATTAGAGAAGCATCTCAGACACGGGTACGTCATTGTTCTCTATATTATAGCTTTTAAGTGTTTTGATATATTTATGTTAGTACATTGTATTAATTGTATATTTAATCTACAATAGACCCCTTCACAGTATGGCCATAACATGGATCCTTTTAAGTATGTCTTCAAGAAAACTCCTAAGAGTGACAAGGAGAGGAGAGCAAAGACATTAGCTCCTAGATCAATCGATGAGGTAGTCTACATTTCAAATGCAAAGGAATTATAGTTAAATACATAGTTATGTTGTTAATTGTGAACTATTTTCTACAAAAGAATTCTAACTTGGCTTTTGAATTGTGGTTTTGCAGCCATCTACAGAGCCACTTACTGCATCGAAGAGGCTTGATTTTGATGATCCACCACAAGTTTAGGATCATATAGTGTTAGTTTTGGTCATAGAATGACCAATACATGTAGATATATTTTACTTTTTTATTGTATATCGATTTGGACATGGCATATGCCACATTTTTGTAATACTTGTATTGACTTGGCAGACATGCATTTTTTTTATATATATAAATGTTGATATTCGATCCAATAAATGTGTACTGAGTTCATTATTTGTTATTTTTTGTATTTTTTTGTTGTACTTTTATAAATTTAATTGATCATTTGCCTATGTAATCAACAATATGAATATAAACAACAAAAATATATGATATAAAACATTGCAATCGTGGAATATGTTCTGATAAAATTTCTAAAATGTTGAATTAACCCTACAAAACTCCTTGTATTAAGTTCATTATTGTGTATTCGTTGTATTTGGTGGCTTCCCTTTTATAAATTTAAATGAAAATTTTCATATGTAATCAACAATATGAATATAAACAACATAAATCGACAATATGAATATAAACAACATAAATCGAGAATATGAATATAAACAACAATATGTATTTGGTGCGAGAGCACCCTCACGCTTGCAATGGTCAAATTTTGGTTTTCATGTGCACAAAATGACATCATGAGTGTGTCTGGTTGGGCAGGTTTATGCTAGGCATGCCCCTTTCATTCATCCCAAAGCATCGAAACGTCGAGTCATACCCTGCCAGTGCGATCTCTCAAGTGCTCTAAGTCCAAAAAAATTTCAAACTTTGACAGACTATTTCTTCCAATCCAAGACACATATGATCGATCTATTTGAACCTATGGGGTCACGTGAGGGTCCTCTGCAATGGCCTATCTTGGTTTTTGACAACTTGGACCCATTTTCAATTGGTAGCATTTTTTTGCCTGCTGCAAAAACCGTCAGTTGCATGCAATACAAAGTTGCAAGATTGGCCATAATTGATTTAGTTCATCATGTGCACAAACCGATGTCACGAGAATGTTCAGGTGGGAAGGTTTATGCTAGGTATGCCCCTGTCATGCATCCAAAAGTGCCTGAACTTTGAGAGTCATACCCTACCGGTGCGATCTCTCAAGTGCCCTGAGTCCAAAAAATTGTCAAACTTTGACAGACTATTTCTTCCAATCCAGGACACATATGATCGATCTGTTTGAACCTGTGGGGTCATGTGAGGCTCCTCTATAATGGCCTATCTCTATTTTGATGAATCGGAGCCATTTTTAATTGGTAGCATTTTTTTGCCTGCTACAAAAACCGTCAGTTGCATGCAATGCAAAGTTGCAGGATTGGCTAGAATTGATTTGGTTCGTCGTGTGCACAAACCAACATCATGAGCATGTCTGGGTGGGTATTTTTATGCTAGTAATTCCCCTTTTGTGCATCCCAAAGTGTCGGAACATCGAGAGTCATACCCTACCGGTGTGATCTCTCAAGTGCCCTGAGTCCAAAAAATTGTCAAACTTTGACATATTGTTTCTTCCAATCCAGGACACATATGATCGATCTATTTGAACCTGTGGGGTCATGTGAGGCTCCTCTATAAGGGGCCTATATCATTTTTGATGAATCGGAGCCATTTTCAATTGGTAGCATTTTTCGCCTACTGCAAAAATCGTCAGTTGCATACAATGCAAAGTTGCAGGATTGGCTAGAATTGATTCAGTTTGTCATGTGCACAAACTGACATCACGAGCACGTCCGGGTGGGAAGTTTTATGCTAGGCATGCCCCTGTTGTGCATCCCAAAGTGCCAGAACGTCGAGAGTCATACCTTACTGGCGCAATGTCCAAGTTGCTTGACAACTTTTTTGACTATTTGTTTGACAATAATGACAATTTTTACTTAAATTGTATATAGTCTTAATATATGACCCCTATGACCCGATAATGAATGAAATAATTCTCCATGATTATATAAGAATCGAGAATGTTCATGATTGACCTTACCAGATCACATATACTCAAAACATAGTCACAAAACATTGACACAAAAAATAGTCACAAAACATTGTCACATATTATTCAAAAATTTGCCTCTAAATATGGTCAATTCAACTCTTATTTATTTGATTATACAAAAAAATGTCTTACAAATCATCTCATGGGATTTTATACAAAATTTGACATTACAATATGTGCGATTCAGCTCATCGCCATTTTAATATACAAAAATTGGCATGTACATGTGTACAAATCAGCTTATTGCCATTTAAATATACAAAAATATGCCCCTAAACATGTAAAAATCAGCTCATGGGCATTTATATATACAAAAAATGAATATAGAATAATTTGTCGACGATTTCTACAAAATTCTCAAAATCATTCTACTCTGAACCATAGAATCAATCAAGTGAGCCTTTAGGATCGGCTCTAACCCGTATTTTGTCAAGTATTGCCTCATGGTCAGATTCATAAACTTTCCATAAAATCTTGTTATGAGGTCTACCACGATACTTCATAAAATGAATATTTGTTGCAACAACAAGGTTAGAGAAATGAAGAATATGTCTGTGTGTTTCAAAGTCCTCGAAAAACCAAACATCAGAATTCTTGATAGGGTATCTCTGAAGCCATGTTCCTGTCACGACAACAGACCCTATTGGGTACACAATACCCTCTCTGTCAATGATTGTGGTTGTAAATTTTCTTTTTGGCTCAACACAATGACACAAATAGTAGTATGTTCCTTCTTCATTGTTCTCTTCTACAACAACTGCATACACATGACCTACATTTTATAAAGAAGTAATTAATACCAAAAATAAAGTATGATGTACAAAAAAATGAACCAAAAAGAATACTTGCGAAAAAATTAACTCAAAAAATCACCCAAATCCACTAGGTCGGATACATGGTCAAAATCCACTGATGTCTCCATTTGGGTCAATTATAGTGCTCTGGGAATTTAATATGTATCAATGGGAACCAACGGTCTACAAGACCATTTGTCAACCCACTCTTGTGATTCACATTCTTCCCAAAAACAATACATGCATGAAGAGCAAAAAAATACCATCTGTCTCATATAAATTACCAGTGAACTTGAATTTGAACTTATAAATGAGTGCATGTCACTCGATCCTGCAATTGTACAACAATCTAGAAAACTTTCAATGTTATATTCAGTGATCAACCAAAAATATCTATGAACCATTGACGTACTTGGATTACCTAGACCCATCATAGACTTACACCATCGCACAATTGTTTCTACATCTATCAACTCAGCACCACCTTCATACTTCAATTCTTCTCTAGCTAGGGCTCCTTTTACACATGCTCTTGCACTATCGTGATCTCCCTTACCATGTCCAGCCTCAGTGACATTCCAAAAATGTTGTACACCACTTGTCATATGCATCCTTGTCAACCAATAAAACATCCTTGCATTCTTGAATTGTGCGGTGCAATTATCTGACCATATTAAGTGTTGGTTGTATCGTATGTTCCTTTCCCTTAAACTATCATAGAAAACTTGAAAGCATCCTTGTACAAACTCCGATGAATGAGTATGATCATAACATATGTAGAAGTGATAATCTCTTACAACCTTTCTATCCTCCTCTGTGCTATCATCTGCATGCATGAATGTTGTGTACAAAAATAGAAACTTGTGTAGAATGATAATACATAGATTGCACTTTATTTAGAAATTGTAGTGTATAATTTTCAGCGAAATCAATGATAGAGACAATGGTGCAAAGAGGAAATGTATCCTTACATAACTTGAATTTATCATCTAACCATCGAGCTCTATGTGTATGCATTATGTACTCATAAACTAGTTTCTCTTGAAACATTTTCATAAATTCAGCTACACATATATCATTTTTTATTAGCTCACATCTCTTCAAATCTTTTCCATCTTTAACTCCATATGTGATTGTCTTGTATTTTCTGAAAGAAACTCGTTTCCTACCAATTTCATGTGTGCTCTGCAAATGTACGCATCTTGGTAAACATTGCAAACCACCACATATAGCACAAGAACCTTCTAAACAAGGCATCTTATAATAAATGCAACTGTCATGTCTATTACATAGCACACTTAAATAAATTCTCTTACCGACTTAGGAGGTGCTTGTATATTGCATTCCTGCAAAACATCGTTAGTGTGCAAAGTAGAACAAATATGATGAAAAATATCATAGTGCATGGAAAATTCAATATGCATCCTACAACAACACATGGTGCATACATGATTAATCTTAGTATAAAAAGGTTTTACCATTTCAAAAAATCTTTGAGAAATTCTTATTTAAGGAAACTTTTGAAGGAATCTTTCATAAAATTTAGTTTGAGTCATGTCCAAATTGTGTTTGGCATGTGCTCATGATTTGTAGACCTGATTCGCCTTCTAACAACATCTCTTTGGTTGGGTGAAACTCTTGTGTTGTCATGCCAAAAAATTTGAATTAATGTTTTTAGTGCATCAACAACAACCTTGTCTTTGCGTGGTAGTCTACCCGAGAATGCCCAAAGAGAATTATTGTTAGGTTCCTCTATTTTTTCCCACCTCTTTAATGTTTTACTTAATGTTGTTCTACTAACGTTTAATGACTTGTTTTTCTTATCAAACGATCTTTTTTTATTTTCTTGCTCATTATGGTTGATGTAATGACACGTCGAGTAGCATTAGAATCTTTAGTACATGATTTTGAACCAATATCTTGATATGCATCAAATAGATTTCTCACAATAGTTCTTTCACTGTTACTTTCAGATGTTCTTAGGCCTAGAATTTTCATTCTGTCTCTAAAATTCAAATTTTTATTCATTTGAACAATTAATTGACATCTTGCGGTTTGATTCAAGTTTTCAAAATAGTTTTGCCAAATTCTTTTAACCATTCTCCTACAAGTTCATTCATTCATTTTATTGGGAATTGGCTTCAATATATTCTCATCAAAGTCAATTAGATACTTTGGTTTCCTATGAATGATTCTAGGAGGTGTTAACATCTATGCATTATGTACATTCAATTCATCAAATAGAGAAGGTGCATGTTCATCATTGAATTGATTATTCAATGTGGTATCTTCTTCAATTGCATTAGGTTCATATGGTAAATCAAATGTGTCTTCTTCAATTGCATTAGGTTCATTATGTTCGTTTGGTAAATCGAATTGAGATGTTGAGGATGACATACCTTCTTCTCTCATTGTTCTTATGTCACATAATTTCTTCGTATGTTGCCTTTGTCTTTCCTTTTCAGCCTCTCGTTGTTCCATCGTTCCTCGCTTGTTCTTTCCCATGGTTGATATCGGATATCCTAAATAGAATCATATATATATATATATGTTCATAAACAAACAAATAACCATAAATATGCATCTTATTATTATTTTTGAATCAAGCTATTAAACAAGCACAATAATATTGACAAAACTAATAAGAACAACAATTCAATCTTTTCAAATCATGCAAAAACAAAAAAGTCACTTACATCTATATGTAAAATAGTGATAGAAGTGTAGACACAGTTGCAGTGGGGCCTTCAACGACCTCAAAAACTTCTTTTGAGGCTCTTGGGCAACTAAAAATATCTCTACGTACTACGTACGCGCTATATTAATAACTGCGTGTGCGTTGTTAGTCCATAAAATGTTGGCAATCCCAACGGTATTTTTTCCCATTATTTACTAATATGTAGCGCGTACGCACTCCTAAGCCTAAAAAATGTTATGGCAGGGTAGCAAACTAATAGGCTCAGTACCCTATATGCGCTTACAAGTAATAAGTATCGTGTGTGCACTCCTATGCCTTGAAAAATTTATGACAGGGTAGTGAACTAATAGGTTCAATACCCTATATGCGCTATTTGTAGTAGAAAAAATGTGAATGAAAAGGGAGGGAGGGAGGGAGAGAGAGAGAGGGGAGGAGAGGGGGGAGAGTAGGGGGAGGGAGAGAGGAGGGGGATGGAAGGGAGGGAGGGAGAGAGGGAGAGAAGAAGGAGGGGAGGAGGGAGAGAAAGAGAGAGAGAGGAGAGAGAGAGAGAGAGAGAGAGAGAGAGAGAGAGAGAGAGAGAGAGAGAGAGAGATGGGGGAGGGAGGGGAGGAGGGAGAGAGGGAGAGAAGAAGGAGGGGGGGAAGGAGAGGGGAGGGGGGAGGGAGGAAGAGAAGAAGGGGTATGGAGGAAGTTAGAGAGAGAGAGAGAGGAGAGAGAGAGAGAGAGAGAGAGAGAGACCATAACACAATATGACCCTTAGAACACAATATGACCCCTAACAACATCTAAGGGGTCATAGGGTGTCCTAAGGGGTCATATGACACTAAATTATCCCTTAGCACACCATAGGACCTATAACGACACCAAATAGTGTCCTAAGGGGTCATAGAACACCATATGACCCTTTAGAACACCATATTGTGTTGTTATGGGTTGTATGGTGTCTCGAGGGGTCATATGGCATCCTATGACCCCATAGGACACCATATGGTGTTTTTATGGGTTTTATGGTGTCTTAAGGGGTCATATGGTATTCTAAGGAGTCACAGGACACCATATGACCTCTTAGGAAACAATATGACCTCTAATGACACCTAAGGGGTCATATGGTGGGCTAATAAAATGATATATTATTTACAGTTATGAATATAACATCATACAATAGAACATCAGTAGCTTAGTTTTGATATAGCTAATTTAGACCATTGTCAGAATAAAAGAGACTCCAAGCAAACAAACAACAAGGCTTCACTAAAAAGCAAGTGTAAGATCTTGACCTAACCCTAAGAGTACTACCTTTCTAAAACATATGATGTTATTAAATTTGCAAGGTTATAGGACCGGTCTCGATTGTGACTATAGGAATTACATACTTGATTTATTTCATGGGTATGTACCCTTCCAAGCCTTTTGACAAGTGATGATCATCATATACTACCACTGCTATGCTTACAACAAACTTTAATTTCTTTAAATGTTAGGCATTGTCTAACAATATGGGAACTCTCACATACCCACCACTATCATTCTCGAGGACATCATCTGTGTTACTCTCCCTCTTTCTCTTCCTATTGGTTGTTTCCTTCTAAAAAAAATATTGCAGGTACTCTGACTCATCATTTTGCTTTGTTGACACTATTTTCCACATCTGCTATGCTCATTAAAAACACATTCAAGAAGAATATTGTTGCAGGTTTCCTTGTTTGTCATAGTAATACACATGTGGTTCAATTTTAGACCCTATTTCTCCTATTCAATATACACACACAAATCCATCAGTAAATTTTATTAGGAGAGAATACATGATGAAAATCAAAGAGGAAGTTGCGGACAAGAAATAAATTCACTTACTTCTATAGAAGTGCACAGTTGCAGTGGGGTATGGAGGGAGGGAGGGAGAGAAGAAGAGAGAGAGGGATGGGGTATGGAGGAAGGGATAAGGGGAGAGAGGGAGAGAGAGAGAGAGGGATGGGATATGGAGGAAGGGAGAAGGGGGGAGAGGGTGAGAGAGAGGGAGAGGGAGAGAGTGAGAGAGAGGGAGAGGGAGAGAGAGAGAGAGAGAGAGAGAGAGAGAGAGAGAGAGAGAGAGAGAGAGACCATAACACAATATGACCCCTAACAACATCTAAGGGGTCATTGGGTGTCCTAAGGGGTCAAATGACACTATATTATCCCTTAGCACACCATATGACCTATAAAATCACCAAATAGTGTCCTAAGGGGTCATAGAACACCATATGCTCCTTTAGAACACCATATGGTGTTGTTATGGGTCGTATGGTGTCCCGAGGGGTCATATGGCATCCTATGACCCCTTAGGACACCATATAGTGTTGTTATGGGTCGTATGGTGTCTTAAGGGGTCATATGGTGTCCTAAGGGGTTATGGGAAACCATATAACCTCTTAGGAAACAATATGACCTCTAATGACACCTAAGGGGTCATATGGTCGGCTAATAAAATGGTATATTATTTAAAGTTATGAATAGAAAATCATACAATAGAACATCAATAGTTTAGTTTTGATATAGCTAAGTTAGACCATTGTCAGCATAATAGAGACTCCAAGCAAACAAACAATGAGGCTTCACTAAAAAGAAAGTGTAAGAGCTTGACCTAACCCTAAGAGTATTGCCTTTCTAAAACATATGATGCTATTAAATTTGCAAGGTTATAGGACTGATCTTGATTTTGACTATAGGAATTGATGCCCTCCTAAATGGCACAAGATTAGTCCAAGATCAATCAACACAAAACACACAAGATGTTAGAGTTAATCAATCTAAAAACCAAACACAATGAAGGCATTCCAAAGGAGACACTAAAAACATGCTAAATATATCTAACTAAAAAAAGTAAGACAATGAGATATCTCCAACTATCTCTTAACATGATATTAGTTCTTTCTCCCTTGTTCCTCTCCTCTCCAAGTTCCAAAATAGTGTAGCTCTCAGCAGCTTTTTGCACTATGGATGCTTATGGAGGATTGAGATTGTAGAATAGCTCTAAACATGAAATGAAAAGCTATTTTAATGCTAAAATGATGTATTTTACCAAAAGACAAGATTTAGTTTGTTTATGCTAAAATGCTCTCTAAAATGGCTATAGTCTAAATGCATACAAGTTTTCAGGATCTGGATTATGAAGGAATGGGCTCTATTTATAGGAAAAATGGAGCAATGGATGGCCAGGATTGAAAGGTTTAATCAAGGGTCAAGCTTGAAAGTTGGGGATCCATGTGCACAATTTGCACCAATAAAATAGTGACAAGTGTCAACACAGGATTCGATTGAGAGAAGAGGTTGGAGGCATTAAAGGCCTGAGAAGACCTCATGGTTATCTAAAGGCTAAGGGTCAAGTCTAAATTAAGCTTACCCACTGGATTAGGAGTTAATCCAAGGATAAACCTTTGTGCAAATGATTAAGAGATAATCATGGTCAAAGCATTGAAGGCTTGATGAGACCCTTGGGTTGGGTAGAGGTTGAGTCAAAACAAATGTCTTAACCATGTGGGAGAGTTTGAGGTAACCATTAATGGTTATTGGAGACTTTGTGGATTAAGTGGTTGAAAGTTGGAAGCCTTTAATGGTTTTCAAAGACTTTGGGGTTTTTGGTGGTTGAAGGTTGAAAACCTTCAATGGTTATCCAAGACTTTGGGCCATTTGAGAAGTGACTCCATTTTGCTTAGGAATGTGACAATAATTAGGGGATGGATTAGGCTAATTAGGAAGGGGTTAGAAGAATCTAGAAGGGGATTAGATTTTGCAAGTGGATTTGGTGGGTGAGGGAAAATAGGATTTTATTAAAATAAAAATTCATTTATTTCAATATGTGTGCAAGTTGCATTTGTAGGAAAATGCAAGTGGGGGGGGAGGATAATGATTTAAATAAATGTTAATTTAATTTATTTAAAAGAGGAAAAGGGGGATTTAATTAAATAAATAGATTTTATTTATTTAATTGATTTGTAATTTGATTTAATGAATTAATTAAAATAAATTGAATAATTTAATTAATTAATAGAAGAATGTTTGGGGATGAATTAATTAAATATTAATTTAATTAACTGATGGCTAGTGGATTTTTAATCAAATAAATACGAAATATTCATTTAATTAAAATGGACAGATTTATGTGACTACATTTGCCCCTCTTTGAGACGGTGCGGTTTATCGCGTCGTTTCAAAGAAAGAAAAACTGGTGTGAAGAAATGCCCCATAAAATGTAAATTTAATGGGTGGTATGCCCCCTCGAGAGATGGGTCGAAAAATTTTGAAAAATCGGGCGATCTCTCGAAAAAGAATGAAAATTGGCAGGGTGGTAGAAGAGAATAAGTTAGCAACGTGGGTGAAAAATAGAAGAAAACGGGGATAAAATGGAGAAACATCAAGCCAGTGAGTACCCTTAGGTCATGCAGGAGATACAGTGAAAATGTGGTGGTTGTTCTTTCGAGTGATGCTATACAAGTGATCAAAATTGGTTGAACAATCTGGTGCAATCGGTTTAACTGCCCCGGTCAAGTCAAAGCATGACAGTTGATGCCAGTTGTTTGCTTGGACAAGATAAAGTCTGAGTAAGTGAATCAAAGTGACCTGATGAGACTTAGGCAATTGATGCAATTGCCCGATGAAGTCAAGGTATATGAAACAAAAATACTCGTTGAGACTTAGACAATTGATGTAATTGTCCGATGGATTGTGTTTGATTGGTTGATCAATTGATAGTGTGTGCATGTGATGGATGGTTGTGGGGAATCATGGCAGCCCCGTTGAGACTAGGCCATTATGATAAATGTCTGATGTAGTCTAGGATTACCATGATCGATTACCTGTTGAGACCCGAAGATACTTGATCAGAGTATCTGTTGATAGTCTAGGTGTGTGTGAGTCGATGTATCTGTGTAGACAGAGTAACTTGCTTGATTGTGTGGATGAATGAGGATGGGAAACACAATCCCTCCTATTAGAGATGGATGGTGATGAACGTTCCTTGATTGGGATGATGGGAAATGATGAAGGGTATGTGATGCTGATTATCGAGATGGGGAGGGTGAGGGGCGGTGGGTTCGATGTTAGATAGAAGAAATGGAGAACCTATGACTCATTCCTATGGAAGAAGAGGAAAATAGATTATGCATTGTCATTACTATGTATGCATGATATGCCGCTATTATGAATGTATGGATGGTTGGAATGCAACGGAATGCAGTATATACAGATGAGATGGAATGACGATCCATAGTGCTCTATTTTCATCATTGAGCTTTAAAATGTTGGAAGAGAATACAAGCATCTTGACATAATGATTCAAGATGACCTGAGTATTTCTTACATGGATTTTATATAGCAAGTTAATACAAGCAACTTGATATAATGGATCAAGTCAACCAGAGTATTGCTTGCGGAACAGACAAGGATTATCTCCTTTCGTGCATGACTTGGAACGTCCTCCTTGATCTTAGGCTTGATCAGATCCTGAGACAAGTGCATACCGTACTAAGAAAATAAAACCTTTATCCAGTTTGGATGAGGTAGGAGGAACCAAAGAAAGAGAATTGTACCTGCAAACAAACAATATATACATAAAGAATAAAGAATATGGATCCTTGGTAATGGTTCATGCTCATATGGTCGAGGTATACGCTGTAGTCAGCAAGCCGTAGTGATTTATGACTGCATTTTGCATAGGATCACGTAGCTTAGTGAACTTCCCACGTAGACACCATTAGTACATGCCCCAGAACTTCATCGGAAATGATGCGCAAACAAAACAAAACAATGCTGAAAAGATCCCGATACAGATAAACAAACGATTGTACTCACAAATCAACCAAGTATTTGATAGCCTAACATAATTTTCTTGTCAAAGAAAATGTCATCTTGTCTTTGTTTTGGTAAGGAAGGATGCATCCTTGGTTAAAGACAGGTTTGGATTGTTGATGTCGATTGGTTTGGTGTGATTGGTAAATGGTCATTTGTGTGAGTAGTTTGTCAATGTTTGTTTTGCATCTGATTGGATGAATATGTACAAGGTGTTGTCATGTTTGTGTGTGATTTTTGATGGGTTTTTCGATGTTTTTGGATTTTGTGAGTCATTTTTTAATGTTTTTGTATTTTGTGAGACATTTTTGAATGTTTTTGTATTTTCTTCAGGACATTTTCTGAATGTTTTTGTATTTTCTTCAGGACATTTTCTGAATGTTTTTGTATTTTCTTGATGATTGCTTGAATGAAGAGCGTAATGATATATAAGACAATGTAGAATCCACTTCCATTACGAGGGTAAGGGTATTGCCCCCAGTTTGTAGACCTGACTATGAAAAGGTGAAATGCTAGATGTATGTGTGCATGAATGTGATCGCAACGAGCCTGAAAGATATTGGAGCCATTGCCTTTACGAGTGGCGCCTGTTTGCCAGGTTTTCACCATCGTACTTACCCAAGGTGCCACCGGAGTGGTTGTTCAACGTTTGGATGCATGATTTTTCTTTACTTTTTTGAATGTTTTTGTATTTTCTGATATGTAGGGGAGCCTGATGCCTTGTACACCTTAGGTATAAAACCTTTTGAGGTGCATGTTGTTGATTGGATCTGCGAGCGGTTCTCCTTCTGGTGTAGCCAACTGATATGCCCCGGACCCGAACACAGCAGTGACAACATATGGGCCCAGCCAGTTTGATTCAAACTTACCTTGATGTTCTCTATTTGGTTGGTTGCGAGGATTTTCTCGAAGAACAAGATCACCTACCTCAAATGTACGAGATCTAACTCGGTGATTGTAACTTCTACTCATGCGCTGCTGATAGGCTTTTAGGTGATTGTATGCAGCTTGTCTTTTCTCATCAAGTAACTCTAAGTCCTGAAGACGAGATACTCTGTATGCTTCATCATCGATGAGATTATGCAAGGAAACTCGTAAGGATGGTATCTCGACCTCAATAGGCAAGATAGCTTCTGCACCATAGACCAATGAATAAGGAGTTGCACCTGTAGGGGTTCGAATGCTAGTTCGATATGCCCATAATGCTGGATTCAATTGAACATGCCAATCACGACCGGCATCATTGACTGTCTTCTTTAGGATTCTCAATATGTTTTTATTGGATGCTTCGGCCTGACCATTGCCTTGTGGGTAATAGGGAGTGGAAAAGCGGTGTTGGATATGAAATTTCTCACAAAGTTCACGGACATCCTGATTTTTGAAAGGGAGACCGTTATCTGTGACAATAGACATGGGTACACCATACCGGCAGATGATGTAATTGAGGATGAATGAGGCGATCTGCTTGCCGGTGACTTGGGTAAGTGGAACAGCTTCGATCCACTTGGTGAAATATTCGGTGGCGGTAATAATGAATTTATGGCCATTGGATGAAGATGGATGGATTTTACCCACAAGGTCAAGGCCCCATTGACAAAAAGGCCATGGTGTTGTGATTGGTTGCAGTTCCTGTGCTGGTGCATGTATCAGGTCGCCATGAACTTGACATTTCTTGCATTTCCTAACAAAGTAGTAGGAATCCTTTTCCATAGATGGCCAATAGTATCCAGCTCGCATGATCTTCTTGGCTAGTGATGGACCGCTTGAGTGAGTCCCGCAAATTCCTTCATGTACCTCTTCCAAAGCCTTTGTTATCTCATCTTGTTCCAGACATCGAAGGAGAGTACCATCAAGACTACATCGGTATAGGGTTTCGGCAATAATGGTATATCGAGCAGTTTGGCGAATGAAGGTTTTTCGTTGGTTATTCGATTGGTTGGGAGGAAGGGTGTGATCGCGAAGATAGGTGTAGAACTCACCGTACCATGGGGATTCGGAACCGACAAGGCGACATATCATTTCAGATTCAGGGATATCATAAGCGGGGATCCAAAGTTGTTCTACCAAGAACTCGTAGCGTGTTGAATTTTGTGGAAGATCTAGGAGAGATGCGATGGTAGCCATAGCGTCAGCAGCTCGATTCACGTCAGGTTCACCAAATGATGCCCTCCTAAATGGCACAATGTTAGTTCAAGATCAAACAACACAAAACACACAAGATGTTAGCGTTAGTCAATCAAAAACCAAACACATGAAGGCATTCCAAAAGAGACACTAAAAGAAACATGCTAAATATATCTAATAAATAGAACAAATGATCATGAGACATCTCCAACTGCCTCTTAGCATGGCCTTAGCTTCTTCTCCCTTGTTCCTCTCCTCTCCAAGTTCCAAAATAGTGTAGCTCTCAGCAGCTTTTTGCACTATGGATGCTTATGGAGGATTGAGATTGTAGAATAGCTCTAAACATGAAATGAAAAGCTATTTTAATGCTAAAATGATGTATTTTACCAAAAGACAAGATTTAGTTTGTTTATGCTAAAATGCTCTCTAAAATGGCTATAGTCTAAATGCATACAAGTTTTCAGGATCTAGATTATGAAGGAATGGGCTCTATTTATAGGAAAAATGGAGCAATGGATGGCCAGGATTGAAAGGTTTAATCAAGGGTCAAGCTTGAAAGTTGGGGATCCATGTGCACAATTTGCACCAATAAAATAGTGACAAGTGTCAACACAGGATTCGATTGAGAGAAGAGGTTGGAGGCATTAAAGGCCTGAGAAGACCTCATGGTTATCTAAAGGCTAAGGGTCAAGTCTAAATTAAGCTTACCCACTGGATTAGGAGTTAATCCAAGGATAAACCTTTGTGCAAATGATTAAGAGATAATCATGGTCAAAGCATTGAAGGCTTGATGAGACCCTTGGGTTGGGTAGAGGTTGAGTCAAAACAAATGTCTTAACCATGTGGGAGAGTTTGAGGTAACCATTAATGGTTATTGGAGACTTTGTGGATTAAGTGGTTGAAAGTTGGAAGCCTTTAATGGTTTTCAAAGACTTTGGGGTTTTTGGTGGTTGAAGGTTGAAAACCTTCAATGGTTATCCAAGACTTTGGGCCATTTGAGAAGTGACTCCATTTTGCTTAGGAATGTGACAATAATTAGGGGATGGATTAGGCTAATTAGGAAGGGGTTAGAAGAATCTAGAAGGGGATTAGATTTTGCAAGTGGATTTGGTGGGTGAGGGAAAATAGGATTTTATTAAAATAAAAATTCATTTATTTCAATATGTGTGCAAGTTGCATTTGTAGGAAAATGCAAGTGGGGGGGGAGGATAATGATTTAAATAAATGTTAATTTAATTTATTTAAAAGAGGAAAAGGGGGATTTAATTAAATAAATAGATTTTATTTATTTAATTGATTTGTAATTTGATTTAATGAATTAATTAAAATAAATTGAATAATTTAATTAATTAATAGAAGAATGTTTGGGGATGAATTAATTAAATATTAATTTAATTAACTGATGGCTAGTGGATTTTTAATCAAATAAATACGAAATATTCATTTAATTAAAATGGACAGATTTATGTGACTACAGGAATTACACACTTGATTTATTTCATGGGTATGTACCCTTCCAAGCCTTTTGACAAGTGATGATCATCATATACTACCACTGCCATGCTTACAACAAACTTTAATCTCTTTAGGTGACAGGCATTGTGTAACAACATGGGAACTCTCACATACCCACCACTATCATTATTTAGGACATCGTCTGTGTTACTCTCCCTCTTTCTCTTCCTACCGGTTGTTTCCTTCTGAAAAACATATTGTAGGTACTCTGACTCATCATTTTTCTTTGTTGACACTATTTTCCACATCTGCTCTGCTCATTAAAAACACATTCGAGAAGAATATTGTTGCAAGTTTCCTTGTTTGTCACGATAATGCACCTATGGTTCAATTTTAGACCCTATTCCTCCTATTCAATATACACACACAAATGCATCAGTCAGTTTTCTTAGGAGAGAATACATGATAAAAATCAAAGAGGAAGTTGCAGACAAGAAATAAATTTACTTACTTCTATAGAAGTGCAGACACAGTTGCAATGGGGTATGGAGGGAGGGAGGGAGAGAAGAAGAGAGAGAAGGATGGGTTATGGAGGAAGGGATAAGGTGAGAGAGGGAGAGAGGGGGAGAGGGAGAGAGAGAGGGATGGTGTATGGAGGAAGGGAGAAGGGGAGAGAGGGAGAGAGGGTCAGAGAGCGATGGGGTATGGAGGAAGGGAGAAGGGGAGAGAGGGAGAGTGGTGCAGGGAACCTCACACTCCAAGTATGAAAGCTTTGTTTTCTTTTAAGTTTGTGTGTTATCTTTGTGATGTAATAATGGAACAACCATTGAGGACTCAGTAGAGCCATGGTTGAGTTGTCCATGTTTTGGTTTGAGTCAATTGTGTTCATGATGATGACAGCCTGAGAAGTGAGATGCTTAGGTAGTTCATAGGTAAAATACTCTAGATGAATACATTCATGTATTAGGGGTAAATTGAGTTGTGTTTAGGTCCTCTGGGGTGTTTGAGGACCTTCAGGAGTCTTAAAATGCATTAGAATGCAAAATTGCATCCTGGAGCAAAAAGTTGTAAAATGTTGTTGAGCTACATTTTGCAATTTCTTGCAAAAGTTGCATTTTTGGTTATAGGCGTTAAAAGTTGGTTGAGCCAACTGAAAAAAGAGAATATAATCCAAAATTCACTTCATTGTATGGTTTGGAGGTATGGAAATGCAAGAGAAAGTTTTTGGTTTGTGAAGCAACCTTGTTTCCACTGGTTTTTGACAATTTTACTCTTATTTTCATTGTTTGTACAGTCCAGTACAAACTAGATGGTGTAAATTCATGCAATTCTGAGTTTTCATTGTATTTTTCTTCTTTAAGGTTTATTTTCAGGTTTGATTGTCCTAGGTTTTAGATATTTCTTCCATTCTTTGCAACTAGGAGCAAAACCCTTGCAAGTAGGGTTTAAGAGCAAGAAAATGGCTCTAACCTAGGCATTCTTTGATGGCACTTGTTGAAATCACTAAGAATGATAGGTTATGTTTTGTACATATATTTATAATAGGGTGTGTGGTATTTCAGGTCCAAGAGGAGGAGAAACAATGAAGCCCTAGGCTTACCGCGGGGAGTAGGTGAGTTAGGACAACAAGAAAGGTGTGATTTATGAGCACATGGGGATTGGTGCAGGACCAAGTGACACATGAATGGAAATCCCTATAAGTTACCTTGAAGGTCCCCAAATTTTTAGGAGTAGGATATTTGACTGGTCAAGAGTTTTAGACCCATCTTGCCAAGTCACCGGTGAGGCCTAAACCCTTCAAAATAGTGCAACATTGGAAACCCCACTTGTACAGATAACCCAGATGCACTTTTCCAGTATTGTTTGTAACTTCCAAAAGGGTACTCAAATCCATTATTTATTTATATTATTGTTTGGGACTTTGGCAAATTAAGACCCTAAAACCGCCTAGGGAGGGCTAATACAATTAGGCCTATTTTGGTGTCGGTAGAGACCTAGAAGGGTTAGGAAGCCAAGGTGATGGGTTTGGTGAGCCTTAAACCTCATAATACATTAAAGATAGCTGATAGATGCATTGGGGAACCATAGGAAGTGGTTGTGTGTTAAGATCCTTGTAGGAGTGGTTGGAGCCCAGGAGAAGAGTGTGTGAGTAACTGAGGTGGCAACCTCAAGTGGTGGAGTTGATTTTCTAGAAACCATTGGCTATACCTTGGAGGTCTCATTATCATAACCCCTTCTAAGTTCCATAGGAAGGACTTGAGCAGTTGAAGGGTTGAGTAGGACAAGTCACTCAAGAAGGTGTATCAAACAAAGCTCCAAGACTCTCTACATCAGATTGGTATCAGAGCCATTATTTGAAAGATTTGGTGTATGTCAAATTTTGAAGAATCAAAAGCAAGTTCAATGCCTCCAGAGGAAATGACTCCAGAAGCCATCTGATAGTTGGTGGCAGAGATGATAGAAGGATTGAAGGATGCAGAAGGAAGTAGAGGAACTAGAGATGTTAAGAAGGAGAAGGGGAAGGTTAAGACAAAATGGGGTGATGAGACTAATGAAGAAGTGGAAGATGGAGAGGAACCAATAGGAGTAGCCATGCCTCAAGACCAAAAGTTATTCTCATATGTAGTCAAATCCATTTCTTAAGACAACTTGGATGGATTACCCACATATGGAGGAAACCTCAATGGAGAAGAGTTGCTAGATTGGATAGAGGCTCTCAATAATCACTTTGATTACAAAGAGGTAGTAGAAGAGAAAAGAGTTAACGTGGCCAAATCAAGAATGAGAGGATCAACATTGGTTTGGCAGAATATGATGCAAGAAGAAATGATACAAGAAGGCAAAAAGAAGATAACTTCATGGGAGCGTATGAAGATCAGACTTAAGGCACAATTCCTTCTAGGATATTATGAAGTTCAAATCCATAAGAGACTGCAAAATCTGAAAAAAAAAAAGGGAGTTAGATGTCAATGCATATACTGAGGAGTTCCACAAAATAAGTTTGAGGGCTAGGAAGCATGAGAATGAAGTGGAGAAGTGGGCCAGGTATATGAATGTCCTTAGATAGAATATTCAATATGAGATAAGTATCCTCACACTAGGCACTATCCATAAGTGTTTTCAGTTGGCCCTAAGGGCAGAGGAGAAGATCAAAAGGAGGAGTGAACAAAATCAGAAACATAGGGGATATAATAATTTTAGAGGTAGAGGAAAATTTGGTAGAGGGAAGAAATCACCAAGAAATGAAGAGCAACAAGGCCAAGAAGGAAGTGGGGACTCTCAAAGAGGAGCATTTAGAGGATCCTATAGAGGAAGGAGCAATTTTAGGGGCAAGTTTGGAAACTCGGGAAGAGGAAATACAGTCTTCACTAGTAGGTGTTATCATTGCAATCAAGTTGGGCATACCATGAGTAAGTGCCCGAGGAAGGCCTCAAGCTTATACATGGGGGAAAGAAGAACTCAATTGTTGCAAGAGGAGGACACTCAGAGTGTAACTTCCTCAATCAGCAAGGCAGGGCCAGTGACATATGGAGAAAACTTGATGATGAGGAGAACAATGCTCAAGATACCCCAAGATCAAGAGCCACCACAAAGGAAAAGTTTGTTGAGGACCACTTGTAGGTCACATGGGAAGATTTGTAAAGTGATTGTAGATTCAGGTTCCATTGAGAATATTGTCTCAGTTGAAATGGTGGACGAACTCAAACTGAAAATATTGCCTCACCTCACTCCTTACAAGGTATCATGGCTCAACCGAGGTCAACATGTATTGGTTGATGAACAATCATGGGTGGATTTTGAAATTGGTGAGTACAAGGATAGATTTCTATGTGACATATTTCCTATGGATTCTTGTCATTTGTTGTTGGGTCATCCATGGCAATATGATGTGAGAGCTACTCATGATGGGGAGAAGAACAACTATCTTATCACCAAGAATGGGAAGAAGTATCATATGGATCCACTACTTGAACCAAAGGAAGAAAAGAAAATGGGCTCAAGTGTGATGTTGATGAGAGGAAAAGAGTTTCTTAAAGTGTTGAAACAAGAAGGTCATCAAGGTCATGCTATAGTGTTGAAGCCTAGAGATGAAGCTAAGGCAGATCCAATCAATGAAGCACCTCAAGAGGTGCAAGGTCTACTCAAACAATATGCAGAAGTGATAGGGGATGACATACCTGATTCTTTGCCTCCAATGAGAGATGTGAATCATCAAATAGACTTAATACCAGGGGCCAATCTGCCAAACAAAGTTGCCTACAAAATGACACCTAGTCAAAATGAAGAGATCACCAAACAAGTGCAAGAACTCTTAGACAAAGGGTTTATCAAGAAAATTTTGATTCCATGTGTTGTTCCTACTATGTTAGTTCCAAAAAAGGGAGGCAAATGGAGAATGAGCACAGACTCCAGAGCAATCAACAAGATTACTATAAGGTACCGATTTCCCAAGCCAAGGATTGAGGACCTATTAGACAATCTAGGATGAGCAAGCTACTTCACAAAGGTGGAATTGAAGTCTAGTTATCATCAGATTAGAATCAAACCTGGAGATGAATGGAAGACAACCTTTAGAACTAATGCAGGCCTATATAAGTGGTTGGTGATGTCATTTGGCCTCACCAATGCACCTAGTACCTTCCAAAGGCTCATGAATGAAGTCTTAGTTGAGTTTATTGGTAGATTTGTTATTGTGTATCTTGATGAAATTTTTATCTACAACAGGTTCAAGGAGGAACACCTCAAGCATTTGGAAATGGTTTTGAAGAAGTTGAAGGAGGCTCAACTCAAGAATAACCTTGAAAAGTGTGAGTTTTTGAAAACAGAGCTAGTATACCTTGGTTTTGTTATTCCTCATGGATGTTTAAAAATGGATCCAAGGTAGAATAAATACTTAATTGGCCTATCCCTAGGGGTATAAGTGAAGTTAGAATTTTTCATGGAATGACATCTTTTTATAGGAAATTTGTGAGAAACTTTAGCCATGTTTGTGCTCCTATTCTCAATACCATTAAAGGAGGGATTCAATTCCACTTTAAGTGGACAAAGGAAGCCAACAAGGGGTTTGAAATATTGAAAACCAAGATAGAAGAGTTGTCAACCCTTAGATTTCCAACTTCAATCAGTTGTTTATAGTAGAATGTGATGCAAGCCAAAGGGCAATAGGGGCAGTTTTAAGCCAAGAGGGACATCCTATAGCTTTCTTCTTAGAAAAGTTAAATGAAGCTAAGAAAAGGTACTCCACATATGACTTGGAGTTGTATGCAATGGTTCAAGCACTGAAAAAGTGGCATCATTACCTGCTGCCCAAAGAATTTGTAATCTTCACTGACAACCATGCCCTTAGTTTCCTTGATGGGCAAGAGAAGTTGAACCAAAGACACCTAAAGTGGGTTGAGTACCTACAATCCTATACATTCACTATCAAACACAAGAAAGGGACAGCCAACAAAGTAGCTGATGCACTAAGTAGGAGAATCATGACCATGCAGGAGATTCATTTGCAAAGTGTGGGTTTGAGTGAGTTAAAAGACCTCTACAAGGATGATAAGGATTTTGCAGAGATATATAATGTTTGTACTGATTTTTATAACACCTCACATGTCTCTTATTCAGAATACATGATACAAGAGGTTTTTTTGTTCAAAGGACATCTTCTTTGCATACCTCAATTTTCTATGAGGCAAAATATTATTCAAGAGAAGCATCAAGGAGGTCTTGGAGGTCATTTTTCCATTGATAAGACTTTGGAGTAGGGTGGTAGGTTTATTATTGGCCCAAGTTGCAATTAGAAGTGAGAAGGTTTGTAGAGAAATGTACCATATTCCAAAGAGAAAAAGGAACCTTAAGTAATGCAGGTCTATATCAACCCTTGGTCATACCTTAGAGGCATTGGGAATGTTTGAGCATGGATTTTGTGTTAGGCTTTCCTAGGACACCAAGATGATTTGATAGTGTGTATGTGGTGGTAGATAGGTTCAGAAAAATGGCACATTTCATACCCTACAAGAGCACCAATGATGCCACCTATATTTCAAGCCTCTTATTCAAGGAGATAGTTAGAATTCATGGTCTACCAATCAGCATTGTTAGTGATAGAAATGTGAAGTTTTTGAGCCACTTTTGGAGGACACTTTGGAGGAATTTGGGCACCAAGTTATCTTTCTCATCTTCCTATCATCCTCAACCAAATGGTCAAATAGAGGTAGTCAACTGGTCATTGGGTAACTTGCTAAGATGTCTTACCAAACAACATGGGCAGACTTGGGATCTAGTACTTGGATAGGCAAAATATGCATATAATGACTCAGTGAACCATAGCACAGGTAAAATTCCTTTTGAGATACTATATGGATTCCATCCTAGGGGAATATTAGAGCTCAAAGATCTCAATTTAATAGCACCTAAGAGTGCACAAGGGGAGAACTTTGCAGAAGGTCTTAAAGAGGTGCATGATAAGGTAAGGCAGTCCTTACAACAAAAAGTCGAGCAATATAAGGTTCAAGCTGATAAAACAAGGAGGAAGGTACAATTTAAAGTAGGAGACTTAGTGATGTCATACCTTAGGAAGGAGAGACTTCCAAAAGGGCAGTCTATCAAGCTCATGATGAAGAAAATTGGACCTTTCAAGGTGGTGCACAAGTATGGGCAGAATGCATATGAGGTTGAACTTCCTCCTACCTTGGTGATATCTCCTATTTTTAATGTATGTGATCTCTATCCATACAAGGGTGAGTCACCAACAAACCAGATAGACATGCCATCATGGGTTCATGAATATTGGATAAAGGATTTGCCACCTAATCAACTTGTTGAGTTAGAGAGTATCTTGGATACCAACATAGTAAAAAAGAAAAGGAAATGAGTCTACAAGCACTATCTTGTCAAGTGGAAAGGGTTACCTGATTCAGATGCCATGTGGATATCAGAGGCAAATATACTTCAACATGGAGTGGAGATTTCAGACCTTATAACTCACGGGACTTGAGTTCTTTAACCCAGGGGAGTATGGTGCAGGGTACCTAACACTCCAAGTATGAAAGATTTGTTTTCTTTTAAGTTTATATGTTATCTTTGTGATGTAATAATGGACCAACCATTGAGGACTCAATAGAGCCATGGTTGAGTTGTCCAAGTTTTGGTTTGAGTCAATTGTGTTCAAGATGCTAACAGCCTGAGAAGTGAGATGCTTAGGTAGTTCACAGGTAAAATACTCCATATGAGTGCATTCATGTATTAGGGTTTAATTGAGTTGTGTTTAGGTCTTCTACAGTGTTTGAGGACCTTCAGGGGTCATAAAATGCATTAGAATGCAAAATTGAATCCTGGAGCAAAAAGTTGTAAAAAGTTGTTAAGCAACATTTTGCAAAAGTTGCATTTTTGGTTATAGGCATTAAAATTTAGTTGAACCAAATGAAACAAGAGAATATAATCCAAAATTAACTTCATTTTACATGTTGGAGGTTTGGAAATGCAAGAGCAAGTTTTTGGTTTGTGAAGCAACCTTGTTTCCACCAGTTTTTGTCAGTTTTACTCTTATTTTCATTGTTTGTACGGTCCAATATGGACTAGATGGTGTAAATTCATTGCAATTCTGAGTGCTCATTGTAGTTGTCTTCTTTAAGGTTGATTTCTAGGTTTGATTTTCCTAGGTTGTAGAGATTTCTTCCATTCTTTTCAACTAGGAGCAAAACCCTTGCAAGTAGGGTTTAAGAGCAAGAAAATAGCTCTAACCTAGGCATTCTTTAATGGTACTTGTTGAAATCACTAATAATTATAGGTTAGGTTCTATACATATCTTTAGAATAATGTGTGTGGTGTTTCAGGTCCAATAGGAGGAGAAACAATGAAGCCCTAGGCTCATCGCTGGGAGTAGGTGAGTTAGGACAGCAAGAAAGGTGTGATTTATGAGCACATGGGGATTGGTGCAGGACCAAGTGACACATTAATGGAAATCCCTCTAAGTTCCCTTGAAGGTCCCCAAATTTTTAGGAGCGGGAGATTTGACTAGTGAAGAGTTTTAGACCCATCTTTTCAAGTCACCGGTGAGGCCTAAACACTTCAAAATAGTGCAGCATTGGAAACCCCACTTGTACGGATAACCCAGATGCACTTTTCCAGTATTGTTTGTAACTTCCAAAAAGGTATTCAAATCCATGATTTATTTCTAGGCTTGTTTGGGACTTTTACAAATCCATGATCCTTGCAGGAGTGGTTGGAGCCCAGGAGAAGAGTGTGTGAGTAACTAAGGTGGCAACCTCAAGTGGTGGAGTTGATTGTCTAGAAACCATTGGCTATACCTAGGACGCAAGTCAAGAAGGTTCAGACCTTGGAGGTCTCATAATAATAACCCCTGCTAAGTGTCATAGGAAGGACTTGAGAATTCAAAGGCTTGAGTAGGACAAGTCACTCAAGAAGGTGTATCAAACAAAGCTCCTAGACTCTTTGCATCTAAGAGAGAGAGAGGGATGGGGTATGGACGAAGGGAGAAGGCAAGAGAGGGATGGGGTATGGAGGAAGGGAGAAGGTGAGAGAGAGAGAGAGAGAGAGAGAGAGATCAACTACAGAGGGAG
Organism: Cryptomeria japonica; assembly: GCF_030272615.1. Lineage (NCBI taxonomy): Eukaryota > Viridiplantae > Streptophyta > Pinopsida > Cupressales > Cupressaceae > Cryptomeria > Cryptomeria japonica. The sequence continues at coordinate 192,843,346 of NC_081410.1, forward strand.
AGGGATGAGGCAATTAAGAGAGCTCAGATCACCATGGATGTATACGATCAGTTATTTGGGTTGGTGAAAGAGTCACAGAGCTAGGCTGATAGATATTTTGTTGCTGCACCGGAGGCTATTTACTATAGGAAGGCTTATGAGAGAGCCATTCCTAAGGGTCAAAGGGAGCCTAGTTTTAGTGCTTTCATGGGGAGGAGATCGATTCGGTCTACCTCTCAACAGACTAGTGATTGAGGAGTGATGGGTCCACCTAGGGCGTCGTCAGGATAGACTGGAGTTGGGCGAGATGCACCTACTGATAGAGGCAACATATGTTGAGATTTTTTTTATTCATGTTGTATCTTAGATACAATGTATTTTGACACATTTCTATTAGATATATGATATGCATTCTTGATGAGCTATTTGATGATGAACTTCATGGTCTAATGTTTCTTTGTTGTTTTTATGCTTATGCTTACTTGATAATGCAATGATGTTTCTTTATTTTGTGCTCTATGAATGTATATGTGAATATTGATGAAATTCTTGTGATAATGCAATGGACTAATGCAAAATCATGTGAAATGATTTATATGAAAATGTGATATGAATTTTTTTTGTTGTGTCAAAATAGGTGTTGAAAATCATGAATTTGGAAGAATTGTTAGTTGTTAGATGGAGAATAGATTATAAGGAATTATATAAAATGATAAATCAATCGAATCAACCTTTATTTATTCTAGAAGTGGATATGATAGAAACAATTTGATAGAATTTTGATGAGAAAGTCTTCATTGTTTTATTTGTAGTGCAATACATTATCATCATTGAGCCTTATTATTTAACAATGGAGCTTATTACACTAGGGTATGAGGAACAAAGCTGTATAGATATCTCATTGCAAAGAAACAAACATGTGGCAGACAAGGAATGAACCCTTCATTTTGGGAATTACACTAGGGGTCAAGGTATGTGTGGCATCTATAAGCTGAATGCTCCTATCACAGACACCCACTAGAGCAATTACTCCAGAACTTCATTGGTTCAAACCACAAACAACAAACAAAGAAAAAGGATCATGCCCATCATGGCTCCTTTAGTCACTTTTTGGACATCCTTGAGTAGATAAAAACAATGATCTTCGCCAATTTGATAAAAAAAAGTGTCAACCAAAATAGACAAAACTCGGAAGTTGGACTGACTGTGTCTTTGCTTTGATATGTTTGATGTGATTTTGATAATGTCCGGTTTCAGAAGTTTTGGACCCCGTTTAAGATTGACTTGTCTGGTTTCGGGTGTACCAATTTTGTTTAAGACAAGATGTTGATCATGTTGATAGTTTAATAGTGATTTGATAGATTAGACAGTTGATCAGCTTGATTGCAGACATTTTGACAAGATAGTTATATCCTTTGTTTAACTTCGGATGAAGTGTTTGCTGGATATCTGCTAAGGTGTTTGATTCTTGCGAGACAATTTATTACAAGTTTTTTTTTTAAGTGAGTTTTGAATGTTTTTGGATTTTGTGGATTGATATTTGAATGTTTCCACTTTGATGTTTTTTCAGGACTTTTTCTGATTTTTAGAATTTATTCAAGACTTTATCTGATTTTTAGGGTTTTTTCATGACTTTATCTAATTTTTAGAATTTTTTCAGGACTTTATCTAATTTTTAGAATTTTTTCATGACTTTATTTGATTTTTAGGGTTTTTTCAGGACTTTATCTGAATGTTTTTTATTTTTTCAGTTATGCCCCCAAGTATGCAAACCTGTGATGACATGATGATCTGCAGAATGTGATGGAGACAATGAATTTTGACATGAACAATACCAATGAAGTATGCAAGATAAAGATGCAATTCCTTTTTGAACAAGGATAATTGTGTGTTTGCTTCATTTTGACATGTACTGATTGAATTGAAGGTATGAAATGTTTCAGAGATAGGAGTTCAATCCGTTCTTAGAAAATCTTAGACCATCCAACCTAACACACTATGTAACCAAGATTAATGAATGGAGGCACGGAAAAATTATCCATCAATTCTTGAAACTTTGATCTTCTTTTGCCCATGTGTGTACATTTGGATTCATTATGACTCTTATAACCATCAAAGACCCTTGGAATCCTATGTGGCTAGCTACGTGAGTTATTCAGACTTCAAAAGCATTCTGGATAGAGCTTTGCTGCTAGCAAGCTTTTAGGGCTCCGACGAGGTTATGCATTGTAATCTCTTAAATATTGCTTCATTGTCAACAGGCATCCATAGCCCTAATGGAGTTACTTGCATGTTCCCATAGTCAAGCTTCATTGCACATTTTTGCATGATATTTTGATATTGATTTTGGCATCGCCTTGACTTGTAATTAATAAAACCTACATAGGTATGACAATTATAGCAACGTTGAAGTAGAATTTGGATTTTTCACTAGCCACATGACCAACTAAGTATCTGTAATGACTTAGAGCTATTGATTAATGTGTGAGATATATAAATTGATAAATTTTGGGTAATCAAGGTTGAATAGCGAAACCTCTACTCAATCATAGATAAAAATCATTGGCAAGGTTACATTAAGGATGAATGACTAAAGCTCTCTTATCAACTTCATTAACAAGTATCTAGGAAATGAGACAACCTTCGTTTCGTTTAGTGCAAACAGGTGAATAATTCATACAATCATCCTTTGTTTAAGGGTACAAATTAATTAGAAAGAAATAATGGTTTGTAGCTATATGTTGTGCAATGGTGATATGTAAGTGACTATGATGCACTCTGAAACAGAGATATGCAATGCAATGCAGTAAAGAAATATGCAAATGCAGTACTGAAATTTGAAATGACCCACCCTTAGATGTAATATATTTTTAGGTGCATGTTGTTAATGGGATTAGGGAGTGGATCTCCCTCCATTGTTTTCAAATCATAAGTGACGTTTTTGATTACTTTGGTTATGACAAAAGGACCTAACCAGTTAGGCTGAAATTTTCCTAGTTTTTCACGTTCAACAAGTTCCTTTGATATTTTTTAAGAATGAGGTCTCCTATTTCGAAGCAACGTGGGTTGACTCTTTTGTTGTAGCTTCTTCTCATTTTGTTTTGATATCCTTGTAGATGATTCAGAGCACTTTGTCATTTTTCATCTAGGAATTCTAGTTCTTGCAAACATGCTACTCTATAGTCTTCTTCTGAGATAATTTTTTTCAAAGAGACCCTTAACGATGACAATTCTACCTCGATAGGCAAAATAGCTTTTGAACCATAAACAAAAGAGTACGGTGTGGTACCAGTTGTTGTGCAGACACTAGTTCGATAGGTACAAAGAGTCGGATTTAGTTGGAGATGCCAATCTCGTCCACTGTAATTGAAAACTTTCTTTAAAATTTTCAAAATAGTTTTTTTTGTTTCCTCGGCTTGACCATTGCTTTGGAGATAGTAGGGTGTTGCAAAATGTTGTTGGATGTGAAATTGTTCACAAAGTTCACTCACTTATTTATTTTTTAAGGGTCATCCATTATCAGTTACAATGCACATGGGTACTCCATACCTGCAAATAATATAATTCAAAATGAATTTAGCTATTTTTTTTCATGTTGTGAAGGTCATCGAGATTGCTTCAACCCAAATTTTGTGAAGTATTTTGTAGTTGTGAGTATAAACTTATGTCTGTTGGAGGAGCTAGCGTTTATTTTCCCTACAAGATCTAATCCCCACTGTCAAAATGGTCATGGTGATATTATTGGTTGAAGATCTTGAGCAAGTGCATGGATCAGGTTCCCAAACATTTGGCATTGCTTGCATCTTTGGACATACTTGTAAGCATCCTTTTCCATTGTAGGCCAATAATAACCTGTTCACAATAGTGTTTTTGCTAGAGCAGGTCCAGAAGAATGTGCCCCACATATGCTATCATGAACTTATTTCAGGGTGATTTGCGCCTAGTCGACATTAAGGCATCTAAGTAAGATGTCATTTAGACTTTTTTTGTACAAAGTGTCAGCAATAATTGAATGTTTTGATGATTGTCGGATGAGTGTCTTCCTTTGATTTCATGAAAGATTGGGAGGCATATATTGATCATGAAGGTATCCATATATATCTTTGTACCATGGGGACTCAGGTCCTATTATCATACATACATATTCAGTGGATGGTATTTCATAAGCTAGGACAATGAGTTGTTCCACTTGAAATTCAAAGTGAGTTCCATCATTTGGCATATCCAAGATAGAACTTGCAGTTGCCAGTGCATCTGTTGCCTTGTTTTGTGCCCTTGGTATCTGTTCAATTGTTACATTGGTGAAGTGTTGCTTGTATTCTTCCACCAATTGTTTGTATGGTGTTAGCTTATCATCTTTTATATTGTAATCATCATTGACTTGATTAATAATAAGTTGTGAGTCTCCAAAGACTTGTAGGTCCATGATCTTCCACTGTAGTGCAGTGTGTAGTCCTACCATCAGGGCTTCATTTTCAACAATGTTATTGGTGCAAGGGAAGTTGATTCTGAATAATTTGGGAATTGAATCTCCTTAAGGGGTTATGAACAGAATTCCTGCTCCTTCTCCATGATTTGTGTGAGACACATCAAAAAACAGTTTCTAGTTTTTATGTGTTGATATTGTAAATACTGATTCATCTAGAAAATCCACCACCATTGATTGACTGTCTTGTAGGGGTGCTTCTGCAAGTTGATCCGCTATGATTTGTCCTTTTATGGATTTTCTATTGACATATTCAATGTTAAATTCACTAAGTATCATAACCCACTTTGCAAGTCTTCCAGTTAGTGCTACTCTATTCATCAGGTACTTAAGTGGATCAAAGTGTGCAATGAGCTGGACTTTATGACTCAACATATAGTGTCTCAATTTTTGTGATACAAAAACTACTACAAGACATGCTCTTTCTAATGGTGTGTAGTTGAGTTCATATCCAATGAGTGTTCTACTAATGTAGTAGACAACTCTCTCTTTTCCTTGTTCATCATGTTGTGCTAGGAGAGCACCTAAGGATGAGTTTGTTGCAGCTATATACAAGAGTGATGGTTTCCCATGCATGGGTGGAACCAAGATCAGTGTGGACCAAATATATTCTTTTAGTGTCTTGAATGCCTCTTGGCATTGTTGTGTCCATTTGAATGTGACACCTTTCTTTAAAAGATGTTGAAATTGTTGGCACTTTTCTGCCAATTGGGCAATGAAACGTCTTATGGATTGTAATCTGCCTTGCAGACTTCTTAGTTGCTTGAGCATAGTAGGTGATGGCATGTCTAAAATATCTTTCACTTTCTCTAGATCTATCTCAATGACATGATCGGATATAATGAAGCCCAAGAGTTTGCCAGATGTTACTCCGAAGACACACTTTTTTGGATTGAGTCTTACATTGTATTTCTCAAGTCTATCAAATATCTTAGCCAATATGTCTAGATGGCTATCCCTTGTGTTGGATTTTGCTACAAAATCATCTACATAATCCTCCATGATTGTGTGTATCATGTCATGGAATAAGGTGGTCATTTCCCTTTGATAAGTGGCACCTACATTTTTAAGGCCGAACGACATCACATTCTAGCAATATGTTCCCCATGGACAAGTGAATTTTGTTTTAGGTTGGTCTTCTGGTGCAATTTTGATTTTATTATAACTAGAAAAACCATACATGAGTGATAGCATTTCATTTCCAGCTGTCAAGTCCATTATCATTTCTATGTTAGGGAGTGGAAAGTCATCTTTTGGGCAAGCCTTGTTGAGATCTTTGAAGTCGGTGCAGATCATGATACCTCCAGTATGCTTGGATATTGGGACTAAATTTGAAATCCATTCAGCATAGTCTATGGGCCTAATGAAACCCACATCTAACAACTTTTGTAGCTCAATTTTGACTAACAAGGCTATCTGAGGGTGCATTTTCCTAAGCTTCTGCTTGTATGGTTTTACTCTTGGAAGCAATGGAAAATGATGTAAGACCAATTCAGGATCTAATATAGGCATATCTGTATAAGACCATGCAAAATTGATTGGTCTTTTCTTAAAGAATTGGATAAATTTCTCTTTTTTGATTGGATTTAGGGATTTTGCTAGGTGAATGTTACAAACTTTCTCAGCATCACCGATGTTGATTTCCTCGGTTTCTTCTACCAATAATGTTTATTATTCTTTATCAATAGGAAGAGCATCCATTATGTTATGAGAAATGTGTTATGCTTCATTATCAATGTCTTGATTAGGAGGGGAGCTTGCTTCTCCAAAATATGTAGTTATGTCTAGATCTATTGCAAAGCCAACCTTGTGACCATCATAAGGGAGTTCATCCCTTGCACCCAAGAATTCCGCTATGGCTTCATCATTTTGAAACCAGCATAATTGTGGTTTTCCTTTTTGCCCCTGGTCAATCAAATATGGATGTATAAGGGGTAAGTCTTTGTTCCCTTATGTCGTAGAAGATCCTGATACCATGCATACTTGGTTATGACTTGATATGTCCTCATTATAAATTGGTGGTAAGTTGTCTTCATTATCAGATGGGAATTCATAGTCATGAGAATCTGTGACACTTTCTATGTATGTTTCACTTTTCGATTATGTGTCACTCATCTCCTCTTGTTCTTGTAGCTGATTTTGTTGCAAATTAGTGGATCTTCTTTGTATTGTGGATACCCTTCTTAATCCTGGTATCAATCTTTGCAGTCTTTATTCATTTGACTCAAATGGAGGAGTTGGAGTTCTTTCCCTTGGAAAAAGTATTGATAGCAACCAAGGATTCGGTTCATTTTCTGGTGTTCAGCCTATATCTGCTACCATATTTGCTTGTGTAGATGTTTCAGGTACTGTACTGCTAGATGACTATGTGCCAGTTTCTTGTAGAAGTTCCCTCATGTCTTCACCATATCATTCCATGATAGGAGATGTTGGTGCTCTCCTTCTTCTCTGAGATGAACAGGAAAATACTCTTGTTGATGACTGATTCTGAGGTATGTATTTTGAGGGTAACCTAGGCTTGTTCAGTATATCTAATGTATATTGTTTGGCCTCTCTCACTAGTACATTTGGCCTCAAATTTTGATGGTGGTTCATTGGGATTCCGACTATAATTCATCGGACTGTCGACAAGAAACGTCGTCGAAAACTTGTAGTCGGATATTTCGATGGTGCTCAAGACCGTCGGAATTTCGACGTCCTCGAAAACTCTTCCGATGATGACCATGACTGCGCTTAGCCATCAGTAAAACTTGATAAGTCGTCGGAATTCCAATAGCTTCCAGGTAATGTTTTTACGGTTCGGGCATTGAAATAAATTGGTTGGGCATTGGAATTTCAATGACCCCCTCACTGCTTAGCCATCGGTAAAACTTGATAAGTCATCCGAATTCCAATGACTTCCAAGTAATGTTCTAACAATTCGAGCGTCAGAATAAATTGGTTGGGCATTGGAATTTCAACGGCCCCCTCACTCCTTGGCCGTCGGTAAAACATGATAAGTCGTCGGAATTCCAATGGATTCTAGGTAATGTTCTGATGGTTTGGGCATTGGAATTCCGATAGCCCCCTCACTGCTAAGTCATTGGTAAAACTCGACAAGTCTTCAAAATTCCAACGACAACCAGGGCATCTGCACCGATGAGGATATTGTATGTGTGACAGTTCGAGCATTGGAATAAATTCATTGGGCGTCGTAATTCAAACGGCCCTGTCACTGTTTAACCGTCGGTAAAACTTGATGACTCGTCGGAATTCCAATAGAAACCAGGGAATCTGCACCAATGAGGATGTTGTATGTGTGACAGTTCATGTGTCGAAATAAATTAGGTGGGTGTCGAAATTCTGAGGGCCACCTCACTGCCTATCCGGCAAGGATGTTGTCGGACATACATCATCCTCATTGAATGCTTGCTGGATGGAAAGGTTTGCACTTATTGACTGGTACGATAATAATAAAGATTCATTATTGTATCAGCCAACCTAACAACAATAAAAACAATTTGACAATCTAAGCATGCGACGGTTTGGGCATCAGATGCTTGGTGGATGGAAACATTTGAACTGATTGACCAATATGATAATGCTAAAGATTCATTATTTTATATCAACCTACCAAAAGATAATAAAAATAATTTGACAATCCAATCATTCCACTCGAAGACAAGCCTCAAAAAACCATGTATGATTGAAGGATTGTGTCCCATGTTAAGTTCTTCAATCCCATCAATAGCCACCCATAGGTCGCATACCATAAGCTGGCATGGGAGGCATTCCCATTCCACTCATACCTAGCTGAAAGCAACCTCCCATGCCCACTTGCATGCCAGGCATTGGAGGTGTTGGCAAAGAAAGGGGAAGAAGTTGAGCATACATATTCTATAAACAAAATAGGCACATTTATTTCTGCAGAAGATTTAAAATGTTTATTAAAGAAAACTTAAAATATTCATAGAATCATCAGAGTATATCAAGAACTTGAAGTAGGTATGGAAACACAAAGTCAATCATATTATTCATCCAGGCAAGTTCCAAAGCTATATATGGTCTGATCAAGTCATAGCAAATGAACAAGCATGAAGAAAAGCATTCTTTCTTTCCCTGCAGTTCCAAATGCAAAAGTAAGCCCCGTTTCAATGCCCCAATCCAAAATAAAAATTCAAAATATACTTTAGCCTATGAGAGAGAACAACCAACTATATGTTTTACCAATTGTATACCTATTCCCCAAAATACACCAACAATTCCTCTACAAGTTCACGATCACCCGATTGAGAACTAGTTTCCATTGCATCCTTGTAAACATTATTCTTTTTAGATAGTGCAATATGTTAGCACATAATTTTTCTATAATTTCCTTAAAAATGCTATTTTTCTATAATTTCCTTAATTATGCTCTTAAAAAATCTATTTTCCATAATTTCCTTAATTATGCTCTTAAAATGCTATTGGAGGTGCTGGAAAAGCAAGGGGAAGAAGTTGAGCATACATATTCTCTAAACAAAATAGGCACATATTTATTTGAATTTTTAAAAATCATCAGTAGAGTAGAACAAGTGCTCCTTGAGGCTCAATTAAGCAAAATGCATACCTGTTGAGCAACAAGATATTTCTCTTCTTTCTCCTTGGATTTCTCTTCTTGGACAACCTCTAACTTGTTCCACAAAATACCTGTTCCACAAAATACACTAGTAATTCCTCTGCAAGTTCACGATCACCCGATTGAGAACTAGTTTCCATTGCATCCTTGTAATGATTATTCTTTTTAGACAGTGCAATATGTTAGCACATAATTTTTCTATAATTTCCTTAATTATGCTATTAAAAATGCTATTTTCTATAATTTCCTTAATTTTTCTCTTAAAATGCTATTGGAGGTGCTGGCAAAGCAAGGGGAAGAAGTTGAGCATACATATTCTATAAACAAAATAGGCACATTTATTTGAATTTTTAAAAGCTGTCAATAGAGTAGAACAAGTGCTCCTTGAGGCTCAATTAAGAAAAATGCATACCTGTTGAGCAACAAGATCTTTCTCCTCTTTCTCCTTGGATTTCTCTTCTTGGACAACCTCTAACTTGTCCTTAACAATCTCATCAACTTTTGTCGTGTATTCTCGAATGAACTTTGAAAAGGAATTTTTTTGAATATTAGTTATTTAATTTTGCAGAAGATTTCAAGTGTTTATTAAAGAGAAACTTAAAATATTCATAGAATCATTAGAGTATATCAAGAACCTGAAGCAGGTATGGAAACACAAAGTCAATCATATTATTCATCCTGGCAAGTTCCAAAGCCACATCTGGTATAATCAATTCATAGCATATGAACAAGCATGAAGCAAAGCATTCTTTCTTGCCCTACAATTCCAAATTGCAAAAGTAAGCCCCATTTCAATGCCCCAATCCAAAATGAAAATTCAAAATATACTTTATCCTGTGAGAGAGAACAACCAACTATATGTTTTACCAATTGTACACACGTTCCACAAAATACACCAGCAATTCCTCTACAAGTTCATGATCACCGGATTGAGGTGAGGAGGCCTGGAAAATAGGTTCTTGGGATTGATCAAAGTGCACAAGTAATTATCAAAATGCGTAAATCTCTCATGCAGAACAAATTTTTTATTCAGATTGTATTAAATCCATTATCAATTTTTTTTATCTTAAAGGAGTTGAAATTCATTGAAATTTCACATTATCGGTATAAGTTATACCAATGAGGCCACTTAAACTAACAAAGACCAATTTTGCATTGGGATACCATATACTGATGAGAGAGCGTAGCAAGCTGAAGTTGTACTCATCAACAGAATTTATACTGATCAAGGAGCAAAGTTGAGGAGAATTGATGCATCGGCAAAAACTATACCGATATGACCCATTGGCATAGTAAACACTAGCGGTAGAAGTGGAGAATTGTCTTGTCGATAGCCGATGAGGGTATCGGTAAGACTTATATCGATAAGAGTGGTGAGAAGAAGAGTCCATCGGTATAACCAAAGCAATCGGTATGTGTTACTTTGAGCCACCCCGACACCCAAAGAAATCATTGGTGAAACATATACCGATGGAACATACTCTATTGGGAAGACTTTGCTTATTGGTAGTTTTCATTTTGGATTACCTTGATACCCGATGAAGGAGCGAACTAATTGAGCAGAGCGAAGACACTATCAGGAAGACTCATGGAGATGAAGCTGGTTGCATTGGTATAACCAAAGCGATCGGTATGTGTTACTTTGAGCCACCTGACGCCCAAAGAAATCATCATTGAAATATATACCGATGGAACATACTCTATCGAGAAAACTTTTCTTATCGGTATGTTTCATTTCGGATTATCCCAATACCTGATGAAGGAGAGGACTAATTGAGTAGAGCAAAGACACTATCGGGAAGACTCATGGTGATGAAGTCAGTTGCATCGAGAAGAGCTATGCCAATGGTGAAGCCTGTCGGGGAAACAATGCCTATCACGATAATGCTAAATGATCTCACCCGATGACCGATGAGAATATCATTTTGAGATATATCGATGAGGAGGAAAAGGAGTCATTGGCTTAGGGTATCTCGATAAGACAAAATAAGATGTCAAAGTAGATAAAGGGTTGTTCTAAGAGTGCCAAAAGGGAAATATTCATCGAGGAGACATATGTCGACGAGATGTTTTCATGTTAGAATTCAAAAATGAAAATTTTAAAATTCTTCTATTTAATACTTGCAGTAGATGCATCTATGGTTCGCATGAGGCAAATTTTATGAGAAGTTCATTATTGCAAAAGAATACAGCGGAACTAGAATTTTCCTTGTCTAAATATTGTGTTGGTGAAAGAAGAATACACAGATAGAACACATTGCACCTTTAAAAAAAAGAGCAGAGGATTGTAATTGCATCAATGGAAGCTTCGAGTTCAACAAGAAAGAAGAGGGTGGCCAAGAGCCTTGACTCTAAGGCAAAGAAATGAAAAACTAAAGAGGTGCCTCCAGTTAGGAAGTTAAACCAAGACATGATAGACCAAATGCAGACACCTAGCCCAAAATCCAAGGGGTCGAAGCAGCACCTGTCGGGGAGAGACCAATTAGAAGACAAGAATAGAGAGATCAAAGATGTCTAGACCAAGGTATGGGGATATGAACTATTTATGTTCCACTATTTGAGAAGGAGAAAGGATATGTCGCTTTGCAATCCTTGGATGACAAATTTAGGTAAGCTAACAGTCCCCAATGTTTTTGTAAACATAAGATTTCTATAGGTTTTGGTGAGGAATTATAATTCGATGAAGAGGTGCATTGAGCTCCCAAATGGGGAAGCATTTATTAGATTTTTTGCGAGTACCATAATTGAGGTTTTCAATTTAGACCCCAGTCCTGATAAGCCCTTGTCCTTTGGGAAGTTGGAGGAAGAATACCTCAGAATGGACACTACATATATTGGTTAGAAACTTTCCATTCACAAGAGGCAAGCAAGAAAATTAATAGAGGAAGATGGGCCACCATTCAGTATTGATTTGTTCAAACACTACTTGCAGTACACATATATGTCATGTGGGCAAGTAGGAGGGGTGGAGGTGCCTGATATGGAAAGCATTGTGCCATTGGTGTTAGCCTCTGATATACAAATGTATGAACCTAGGCTTTTTGACTATGCAACATATCTAGTGGAGAGGTTGCATGAAGGTTTTTTAAACCTTAGGAATGATACTTGTCCCAATTTCAAATTTTATTCATTATTGATGCATCTAGTGTTATTTTATGGATATGTAAAGGGTTTTTGGCCTAAGGGCCTAAAATTAAATACCAAGAACAGGGAAGGTGAGGAGCAACCTGTCCAATTGTGGACATCTCTTTGGGATTCTTGATATATGAGGTCCAACTATATTAAGTTTGAAGAACTTATTGTGATTCCATTGTACCGAATGTATGGGATTTCATGTGAAGGGTCTATCTCTAGCGAGATCAAGAGGTTCCTAAGACCCAGGGATTATGATGAAAGACACATTGTTGATCATAACTAGGGGGACTGGTTTGTGAATAAGGATTTTACATGTTTTAGAGTATATGGATTTGAGGGGAGCCCCTACATGCTACCAAAACTAGTATCGAACATAATAGCTTATCTAGATATTGTGAGGCAATTGAGTGTGTCCAATGTTAAACATTTTGCAGATATGCATAAGCAAGCCTTCTTGTCTGGGACACTGAGTTTTGGTGATTTCACCATAGTGTCAACCAAAGCTTATGAAATAATTGATAAGAAGATTATAGAAGTACAATTTGTATGAGCATTATGCCAGGAAAAACTATGATCCTGAAGGATACATTCAGTCTTGCAAGAAGAGCCAGAACTTGGGAGGTTATCTGCATGTTAGTATTGAGGCTAAAGATATCTTAAGGAACATGGAGGATGGAGAGGCCAAAGAGGTAATTGATCAACTGAATAATGAACTGGCAGAAAAGAGACAGAGACTCAAGGAAGTTGAAACCAAGGAGGAGGAGGTAGGAAGTGAATCTGATGAGAATGCAATTGTCTCTAGATGGCAAGTGCGAGAGAAGGAAGAAGAGCCAGATATGCAAGGAAAAATAGAGACAACATTAGAAGTTCATGCTGACTCTCAGCTAGAGGAGTTTTCTGCTTTTGTTAATGATGATGTTTTTATTCATTCCAAACAATTTAAAACATTCTTGTACAATTTTAAAGGGAAGAAATTGAGGGACTCTATTCCCAACATAATGTCTGATAATGAGGCTGAGTTGTTAAAGAAAATAAAAGAGGAAATTGATGCAGAGATAACCACAATGACCCCTCAAAAGGGGAGGCAAATGCTTACAGAGGCTGGGGTGATTTTGTTTCCTGGATGGGAGCTATGTGCTTCTTTTATCTTTGACAGTTTATTGTATTCAGAAAACAAGGAATTCAAATTGGATATACAAGGTGTAAATGATGTATTTATTGGTTCAAGATTTGATCAAGATGAGGAATCTTTGAGGTTATGGGCTTTGTACCCTCCCCACAAGAGACCAAATATCATTGATGTTGACAAGGCCTTTGGCCATATGATGAAACTAAAAGCTGGTTAAATTGATCCAATTGTTTCTGTTGATATCGGAGTGGATATTTCAAAATTCAATAAAGCATATATGGTCAGAGTAGTGAGGGAGGGGAACTAGTACAAGGCGTTGTATGAATAAATGCTAAGGATAAGTGGGAAATAGGTGTCAATGGTTCTTACTCCGGATAGCTCTAAATGGAAGAAAAAATGTGAGGAGTTGCAACAAGAAAATTAAAGGATATTAAAACAGATGCAAAGTGTGAGGGCAGATATTACTAGTGTATTACTAACTAAAAGATTTGAGGTTCTACAAGGCTTTGTGAAAGAATTTTGGACAGTATTGCAAAAGAACATGGACAATGTAGTTTCACACAATAGAATTTCAAAGAGATTGGGAACAAGGTTGCATGATAAAACAATGGCCAAAGCGGAAATAGAAGAAATTGAAAAAATAAAGAGGTTGTTGGCTAAACACAATAAATTTGATGAAGAATTACAATTTGAATATGATGAATGCAAAGACATTGTTCAGCATGGTTTCCTAGAGTTAATTGATCAAAAGGGTGAGATAAAGGATAAAGATGTATGGATCTCAAAATGTCGTAGTCTTCTTAATGTCACCCTTGATATTGCCCAAATTGATGGAATTGAATTGAAAGAGACTGTGAAATAGATGGAAAACTTTGACACGCTAGAAGTCATTGTCATGGATATCATCCATGATGCAGACACATATAAGTCAGAGAAGTACTTGGAGAATATCCAGAAGTGTGGCAAGATGCTGGGAGACCAGACCTGATGTCTAAGTTGGAGCCCAGAGTCATGTTTTTCTATGTCTTTACAATATGTTCATATTGTAAAGACAGTTTTTAGGAAGTTAGTTTTTGTTAGTTTTAGTTTTAATGAAAGGGTATGCCCTTTCACTTTCAAACTGAATCCTCATCTATAAATGGAGGATCTTCTAGAGAAAGTGGGGGAGATACCTCAAGTTTTATGATCTTATCAAGACAATTTTATACAACACTTATGAAGTTTGTTTTCTGGAAATATCAAAGTTGATGGATGATACATATTGAAATCAACTGGTTTGATTATCTATTTTCAATATAAATTTCAAGTGTTCTTCATTCTGAATGGTATATGCTTTTCTATTGATTGATTAGTTCCATGTGATAAATCTATTTTATTAGATTGTGTTAATGTGCTATCTTATGCTATTATGATTGAGACTAATTTCCAGTTTGAGCATCAATTTGAAAGGTTGGTTGGCAAGTTTCAAATTGTCATATTGGTCTTTCAGAGAAAAGTTAAAATTAAATAAGACTAACTGCATTTTATATTTCAGTTACAATCCATATAGTTGCTTTTGATGTGATGGTCTTGTTTTGGAAAAAAATTATTAAAACTGTCTTTATGGTTATACATAGGATCTTTCAATTTGAAATAGTATGAAATCAGTAAGGGATGAAGGCACTAGTCTGTTGATGATCTGATATAATTAAATCAGGTATTTTTAGAATCAATCTTCATCAATGAATCATACTTTTAATTTATACAAGCACAACTTCATAAACATTTATAAGTAAGCATTTCATAATTTTCCGCAAGCAATAAATATAACCAGACAGAATTCAAGAATCATTTGCCTCCTCGAAAATTCGCAATAGAAAAGCCTTCAACTGGAATTCAAGAAGTTCATGTTTCTCAACCTAATTGAAATTGAAGATCATTAGAAAACTATTCAAATACTAAATTACATCCCACTTTAACTTAAATGAAAGAACCAATAGAGAATTTCCTCTCACCCTCTGAGCAAGCCCTATCTTATCAAAGTTATCATGCATATCTATAGATTCTCGAAGCCTATCATAATATTCCTCTTCTACATAAATTTCATTCAAAGCCTCATTAACAACAGCTACATTGTTGCTATGTACTACAACCATGTATGACTTCACAAGATGAGGATGTCCAGCATGGATAACAAATACAACAGAACAAAAGATACTCATGAAATTTTTCCAAACCAAATAGCTGCTAAAGAGAACATCTAGAAAAACTTAATACCCAAGTGAAAGACATCTCGGTAATCCTAAAAATAGTAACAAAATAAAAGAGTTTAGAGGCATACCTTATGAACGATATCAACCACTCATGTGGGGTCTACCTTAAGGGAAAGGACATTCAAGAGGTCATTAATAAGATCTGGGTGTTCTTGCAAATAAAAGTGTACAACTTTGTAGTACAGTTCAACATTGGCCACTTTAACTACAACATCTTTGAATTGCATATGATCCCATGCCTCTGAAGAATGGTTCATGATAGTAGTGACAGCATTATCATATTCATCATCTTGAATATATAAATATGTAAGTTCCTTTCAGTGTTGCTTCTCATCACAAACACGGATATGAGTTCATCAAAGTGACCCATGTTTTGATAGTAATCATTGACCTCTTCCAATTCATCCACCCAGAACAAAAAATAAATGTCAGAACACAAAAAATATAAATTTCTCACCTTCACAGTTACACATTACACTACAGATGAACCTTCCTAGATTATCCTAAAAAAAAACTTAAAAAACAAACCACTTACTTGTGGTGTTGTTGTTTGTGTTGGCTCTGTTGGACCCTGCACTTAAGATTAACTATGCAACATAATGAAATATTGAAAAGTGTGTTATCTTATTGAGCTTCTCTTGGTTTTGAGAATATTTAATATTCTCTACTTAACAGGGCCAACCATGTGAAGGTGGAAGCTCATTTGGCCCCTCCCCCCCCCCAAACATCACTCTAAATTCCCCATTAACATCTAACATTCATTCAAGGTTTCATCCATTAATAAAATATAACATTAATTCATTATCACATAATGTTCAATAACACATAACATTCATTAACACTCATTAACACGCAACATTCATCAATATTAATTAACACATATCATTCATGAACATTCATTAGCACATAATTACATTCATTTGATGAATAATGATGAACAACAGATACCCTAACTAGTACTGAGAGGGGGGGTGAATCAATACATACAAAAACTTCTCTTCAACTTATCAAGTTAAAATAATGTTAACTGGTCATCTTCATTCCTGAACTTAACCATGGAAATACCGGTTAAACATAGTAAAACCTCAGACAACATAAACTAGTAAAACTTAACCCTTTAGTTATATTCAATACTTGCTAACTACTTCACCCAAAAACATATGCAAGTGGTGTGTCAACAATATCATAACCATTAGCTCTGCATGCATAGTCACTTAAACAAAAAAATAAAAATGCACAACTCATGACACACAGATTTTTCACGTGGAAACCCAAATGCGAAAAACCACGGTAGGGATGAATACCCACAAGCTTGTTTTGAACTCTTTTGAAGATCGCTTTGTTAGGAGCCTAGTCCAGTTAAAGACTTTACAATAAGGTTCTGCTAGGAACTAATCCTGTTAAAGATCACTTGGTTAAGGGATGGCTATATACCCTATTAAAGGTTGAAACCCTATTTAAGCTTACCTTGCTAGAGGATTTTAAAGAACTCAATGAACTTGAGTCACCTGATTAAAGGATTTACAGTAAGCCTGTTAAAGCTACCCAACAAAGGGATTTTCCTTCTGTTGAAATGGCTAGAAGACAACAGGTAAAGCTTTGATTTGATAACAACACTAAATGCTAAGACAGATCATTTTCAGTTCCTCTACTCTACAATCACACTCTGCAGTTTTCTCTCTCTAGTCTGGCAAGTATCTCATCACTCGGATACACACACAATATTTGCCAACAACTTACAATAACAAACATCATCAACCTTATAGACAACAATTAGGTCGGTAGCATAAACCCTAAACCTTAAGCATTTTAGGTTTACAATACAAGAGGTCCAATCCTGACCGTACAAACACTTTGCATAGAGCAATACAATTTCAAACATATCACCAGATAATCTGCATCGTACATTCTTCATCGCACATAGAAATCAGTAACTCGTCACGCTTTCTTCTCATACCGCTAAGAAGAATGTTCATTCCCAAGGTAAACATTTAATGTAGTCGATCTTCACATGCAAGATCCTCAAGTAAATCCTTCATGTGTACAAGGCTGACATGGCATCATGATTTCATCTTCATCTCTTAGCTAACTCATCACCAAAATGTCATCGGTTGCATCGCACAAGTGAAATTGCCAAACTGGAAACCCTAGAGCTGAGACTACCAACCGGTAGTCACACTTAGTGAAACCCAGACATCGGTTCACTGCATCTCTTCATACCGGTTCACCAACTTCTTCCAATCTGCATACCGGTTCACTTGCACTTATTGACATCAATGACAACATACACTAACATCATATCAACATGTCGGTTCACCATATGCCAACAATCTCCCCCTTTGGCATTGATGGAAATACTCAGTGTAGCATTGCAACTGTAAACATCATAAACTAGTATATTCTGCATCATTAGATATCTTCTCCCCTTCTCCCCATACATCAGATATCTTCTCCCCCTTTGACAACAATGTCGAAGTGGAGGCACAAGCTTCCATTCTCCACTATGTTGCTCCCCCTATGGAGTAGCATCCTTCAACACATCAATCCTAAAATATTTGACACTGTAATACCCGACTGATGTGGAGCACACAACTTCAGTTGACTTCATGAAGGGGCAAAAGCCCTAATTCACCTCTCAAATAGGTAAAAGTAGTCTTCAGTGAGGGTTTAATGAATGTATATGCTAGCTGCTCCTTACTGGAAACATGCTCTAGTACAACCTCCCTATTTTGAACCCTCTCTCTCAAGAAATGGTACTTGTGCTCAATATGCTTAGTTCTAGCATGCAATATTGGATTCTTGGAAATATTTATTATACTAGTATTGTCACAAAATATACTCACTGGTTCAGATATAGGTACTTTGAAACCTTCCAATACATGTTTCATCCAGATTGCTTGAGTGTAGTTCATAAATGCTATCACATATTCTGCTTCAGTTGTAGACTGAGAAGTACAGCTCTGCTTCTTACTTGTCTAGGAGACTAGTCTTCCACCAAGAAAGAATGCTCCAATGGTTGTGCTCTTTCGGTCATCTACATTACCTGGCCAATTGGCATCGGTATATACTTTGAGATTAAAATCACCATTATATGGATACCACAATCCATAGTCAATTGTTCCTTTCAGATATCTAAGAATCTGCTTGATAGCTACCAAGTGGGATTCTCTTGGACTTTTTTGAAACTGAGCTACTATGCCCACTACATGAGCAATATCTGGTTTGTTGTGCACAACATAGTACAACTTACCAATCATTGATCGGTACTCTTTCTCGTTCACCAATGTTGAATCATCTTCCTTAGTCATTTTACAGTCGGTCAGCATCGGTGTACCAAACTGTTTTCTCTCCTCCATGCCAAAGCTCTTCAATACCTCTTTGACATACTTGGACTGGGTAATAAAGATACCCTTTTTCATTTGTTGAATCTGTAAACCAATGAAGAACTTTATCTCTCCAATCAAAGACATCTCAAACTATTTCTTCATTTCATCTGCAAAAGCATGACTCATTTTGTCATCTCCTCCAAAGATTATGTCATCTACAAATACTTCACAAATCAGAATTTGATCACCTTCATATTTTAGGTAGATGTTACTATCCTCACTTGTTCTCTGAAATCCTATCTTCACAAGATGAGAGTGTAACCGTTCATACCATGCCCTAGGTGCTTGTTTTAATCCACACAGTGCTTTGTGTAATCTACACACCATGTTACTATCTTCTGATAAAGAAAATCCATCTAGTTGCTCAAGGTAGACTTCCTCTTCTAGGATTCCATTCAAGAACACAGACTTCACATCCATCTGATAAACCTTAAATCCCTTGAATGCTGCAAATACAAGTAGCATTCAGACACCTTCCAATCTAGCCACAGGAGAAAAGGTTTCTCCATAGTCTTCTCCCTCTTCCTGAGCATATCATTTGCATACAAGTCTTGCCTTGTTCCTCACTATTGTGCCTTCATCATTTAGCTTATTCCTGAAGACCCATTTGGTACCTATAACATTCTTGTGTTTTGGTCTAGGTACCAAGGACCATGTTGCATTCTTTTCTATTTGTTATAGCTCCTCTTCCATTGCCTTAATCTAGTCTTCATCTGTAAGTGCTTCTCTAGAAGTCTTGGGCTCATATTCAGAAATCATGCAAGAGTTTTCTTTCACCTTTCTTCTAGTGAGTATCCCTGCATCTTTATCTCCTATGATTTTCTTTGGATCATGATGTAGTTTTACATACCTAGGAATGACTCTAGCTGGTTCTGCTAGTTTTTCCTCTTCTTCTTCACTTACCTCTTCTTCTTCACCTACTGCAGCTTCTACCGGTACAAGAACATTGAGATCTTTACTAATTTCTTTCTTAACCGGTTCCCAGAAAGCTATACCCGGTTCATCTTCCACTTCCTCACTACAGGTTTCCTCAGGTTCCTCAGGGGATTCATCAACCCTAACATTGATACTCTCAACAATTTTTTATGTCCTATTGTTGTAGCACTTGAGAGCTTTTCTCTTAGTGGAATATCCTAGAAACATTCCTTCATCACATTTTCCATCAAACTTTCTCAGATGCTCACCTCTCTTGATGTAACACTTACTACCAAATACTTTAAAATACCTCACAGTGGGAGTTTTTCTAGTCCCATACTCATAAGGATTTTTAACTCTGCCTTTCTTGATGAGTACTCGGTTCATAGTATAGACTGCAGTGCTCACCACTTCTCTCAAAAAAGTATGAGCAACCTCTCCTTGGATCACCATTGTTCTAGCCGCTTCAACTACAGTCATGTTGTTCCTTTCTACTATGCTATTTTGTTGTGGTGTCCTTGGGGCAGACAACTACCTCTCGATACCGCTATCTTCACAGTACTTGTTGAATTCATCATAAGTGAATTCACCTCCTTGATCAGTTCTTAGGCATTTTATCTTTTGACCACTTTCCTTCTCTACTAATTCTCTAAAGGCTTTGAACTTTCCAAACACCTTAGACTTGTCTTTCAATAATGTAACCCACATCATTCTTGAGCAATCATAAGTAAGAATCATGAAATACCTATCTCCCTGAATGCTTCTAGTTTTCATAGGACCACACAAATCAGTATTCACAAGATCAAGAAAGTTTTCTGCTGAAAAAGACTTACCTTTGAAAGTTGAGGAAGATATCTTCCCAAGTTGACATTATCTGCACAAAGAATTGTCTGGTTCGTTTGGTGAGGGTAATCCTCTTACTACCTTGATCTTACTAGCCTTCACAATATTATCAAAGTTCATATGATAAAGTCTCCTATGCCATATCCAACTGTCATCAAACTTCACCATCAGACACTGACTTATCTTGGCATTCAACTGAAACAAGTTACCTCTGGTCTGCTTATTGGTGGCAATAAGTTCACCACTTTTTCCAATTATACTACAGACTCCACCTTTGAACTCCAGAATGAGTCCTTTATCATTTAGTTGAGCAACACTCAACAGGTTATGCTTAAGACCTTCTACCCAGTAGTTATCATCCGCACTGCTCTTTCCATTTTGAGATGGATCCTTTTCCTTTTACCAAGCATGGTGCATCATTTCCAAATCTGACAACACCTCCATCATATTCTTCTAGAGACAAAAACTTTTTCTGATCACCAGTCATGTGGTGAGAACAACCACTATCAATTATCCATTCATTAGAGTTGTCAATGTGAGAGACAAGTGCTTTCTTGTCAGACACTTCTTCCTTCACATCTACAAACACTATGTCCTCATTCTCTTCATCCTGAGATTCTTCATCAGTAACACCTTCATCTACTACAACAAGACAATTTCTTCTATTTCCTCCTTTATATTTTCTAAAACTCTTTGGTTTATCCTTATTGTCATTGTTAGGACAATTAATAGCTATATGTCCTATCTTATTGTAGGAAAAACATTTTAAAGGAAGCTTACCTCTGTATTTTCCAGTTCCTTTTGGAAGTCTCTTGGCAAGAAGAACTTCAAATTCCATCAGAATCTATTCATCATCCATACCTCTACTTTGCATGGATTCATAGCTAGTACTTGTTTCTTTTCCTTTTTTGGTTGGTGCAATAGATGCTCTAAAAGCTTACTCAGTCTTCTAAACACTGCCATCATAGCTATTCAACTCATATGTAGTTAACTTTGCAATGATAGAGTCTAAGAATACCTTGGTTTTGTCAATAGACCTTAGTTCCTGAATAGCAGCAACTCTGATTGCATAGACCAGTAACAATGATCTCAAGACTTTACTAACAACGGTGGCATCATCAATGGTTCCACCAGTGCTCTTGATATCTCCAACAACAGTCTTGATTCTTATACCATATTGTTGAATGGTATCACCTTCAACCATCCTCATGTCCTCAAATTTTCCTCTAAGGCTCTCTTCCTTAGCTTGCTTTACATGCTCATCACCACCATAAATAGTTTCAATATGTCGTATACATCTTTAGGAGTGTCTTTATCTTGTACATCAATCAACTCAATATCAGACAAACAGCTAATAAGGGCGTCCATGACTTCTCCATTTTCTTGAATCTCTCTTTTCTAATCATCGGTTAAAGTGCCAGTGGGAATTAAATAGACATTCTCAACATAGCTCCAGTGTTGAGCACCCAAACTCTTGGTATAGATCTTCATTTTGTCCTTCCATATTTTTAAGTTATCTCTACTGAACTTAGGACCTTCCCTATTCATCATTAAGGCAGGATATTTTACCTCAAGCGGTTAAACTTATATCACTGAGGACCTGGAGTCACTCTGATACCAATTGATGAATAATGATGAACAACAGATACCCTAACTGGTACTAAGAGGGGGGGTGAATAAGTACATACAAAAACTTCTCTTCAACTTATCAAGTTAAAACAATGTTAACTGGTTATCTTCATTACTAAACTTAACCATGGAAATACCGGTTAAACACAGTAAAACCTCAGACAACATAAACCAATAAAACTTAGCCCTTCAGTTATATTCAATACTTGATAACTACTTCACCCAAAACCATATGCAAGTGGTGTGTAAACAATATCATAACCATTAGCTCTACATGCATAATCACTTAAACAAAAAATAAAAATGCACAACTCATGACACACAGATTTTTCACGTGGAAAACCAAATGCGAAAAACCACGGTGGGGATGAATACCCACAAGCTTGTTTTGAACTCTTTTGAAGCTCGCTCTGTTAGGAGCCTAGTCCGGTTAAAGACTTTACAATAAGGTTATGCTAGGAACTGATCTTGTTAAAGATCACCCGGTTAAGGGATGGCTATATACCCTGTTAAAGGTTGAAACCATGTCAAAGGTTACCTTTGCTAGAGGATTTTAAAGAACTCAATAAAATTGAGTCACTCGATTAAAGGATTTACAATAAGCCTGTTAAAGCTACCCGACAAAGAGATTTTCCTTATGTTGAAATAGTTAGAAGACAACAGGTAAAGCTTTGATCTAATAACAACACTATATGCTAAGATAGATCCTTTTCAATTCATCTACTCTGCAATCACACTCTGCAGTTTTCTCTCTCTGGTCTGGCAACCATCTCATCACTCGGATACACACACAACACTTTCCAACAACTTACAATAGCAAACATCATCGACCTTATAGACAACAATTAGGTTGGTTGCATAAACCCTAAACCTTAAGCATTTTAGGTTTACAATACAAGCGGTCCAATCCTGACCATACAAACACTTTGCATAGAGAAATACAATTTCAAATAGATCACCAGATAATCTACATCATCCATTCTTCATCGCACATAGAAATCAGTAACTCATCACGCTTTCTTCTCATACCGCTAAAAAGAATGTTCATTCCTGAGGTAGACATTTAATGCAGTTGATCTTCACATGCAAGATCCTCAAGGAGATCATTCACGTGCACAAGGCTGATGTGGCATCACAATTTCATCTTCATCTCTTAGCTAACTCATCACATAAATTTCATCGGTTGTATTGCACAAGCGAAATTGCCAAACTGGAAACCCTAGAGTTGAGACTACCAATCAATAGTCACACTTAGTGAAACCCATACATCGGTTCATTGCATCTCTTCATACCGGTTCACCGACTTCTTCCAATCTGCATACCGGTTCACTTACACTTATTGACATCAACTATAACATACACTAACATCATAGCAACATGTCGGTTCATCATATGCCAACATCATTAACACATAAAAATCAGTCATTATCAAATAATGTAGATTACAATCATTTCTTTTTTCTTTTTCTTTTTTGAAGCTATGAAAAGTCTAAGTGGAGCATCATTTTCTTCATCATTTCCCCCCTCTTTAGTTGTTTTACCCTCTTCTTGTGATCTCGATGTATGCCTAGTCCTCTTTTGAGGATGAGGACATCGATGCAAAGGGGGGTCCTCTGCAATAACAAAGAAAAGGGTTAAATTCAAATCATGTTTTATTTTTGTTACATGTATTTCATTAATTTAAATAACATAACCGTGGTGCTCTTTACCTAATGGGGCCATATCATCTTCGAAATCATTTTTTCTAGCCTCAACCTCAACATGTTGAACACCCTCTAGATCCTCTGGAGTTGAAATACGAAAGGTTACATTAATCAATAAACTAATTACAATTAAATATGTTTAAAGGAATAACAATGGTCCTCTTTACCTAACTGGGGAACATTACGTTCCTGATGTTGTCTACCCGGATCATGCTCCACTTGGTCACCATCGACTACATGCTCTAAAATATAACAAAAAAGGTTACATTAATTTCTACACCAATTACAATTTAAGATGTTTATTTGTATTAATAATTACATTAAAAAATTGAATAGCAAATGAATACCTCCACTACTGGGATGCACATCTGGACCTTCATGTGGAGGTTGTGATCCACGATTATCAGGCTACATTCCAATGTCATGCACATTGTTATAATTGCTTGCTTAATTAAAACAAATAAATTCACTTTATGTTGGAACTTAACATCAAATAGATTATTGGTAAGGTATTCAATTTAAAATTATTTTCATATAGCTTATTGACCTGTGTGACGGATGCACCAGAATCTCGTGTTTGCCCACTCAATTCTCATAGTTGTTCAGCCATGGCTATATAGCCTTGCTGGTAGGCAATTCTCTTGTCATCTTCTGTGGGCACTCTATTGAAATTAGAGCCCTGCATTTTTGCTTGGTATCGTGAATTTTCCTTGTATTGTTTGATCAAAAAAAATTGTTTGCAATTTATAAATATTTTGATGCGATATTTCACTTATTGATTCTTACAATTCATGCGACAAGTTTCATATAACCACCAGAGCCAAGTTTGTGTTGCTCATGCTTTTCTTGTCTTGTCTTGGTTGCCTTTGATGTGTCACTCAGTCTATGAAAAGTTTGAAATATATTAGATTATATAAATATAAAGAGTAATTAGTACATAATTACATTCTTAATAGTATCACGTACCTTCTTCTAGCATCTAGTGGTGTATTTCCTTTTTTCCTTTCAATTCTCTCCTTCGCATCCAAAATCAGGTCCTTTCACTCCCTCTCTAGAATCATGGGGGGATGCTTGTACTTCACGTTCTTCTCTAAATGTGTTATGTACTGGTCCCTCACATACTTTATATATGTGCTAGCTTTTTCAAGGAGCTTGGTTTTGTCGAATGTGTCATTTCTAAATAACTCAACCATACGGTTTGTGAGTTCATCTTTTAACCTATTTTCTTGGTCATTCCATCTTTTAAGCAAAAACAAACCTATTAGATTCAATTAACTGAAGCTACCTTTAATATAGTTCAAGAAATTGATCAAAGGAAAACTATTCTAGAAATTATGTGAAATAAAAATAGTGGATTAGGGTTAGTTCACATATGATGTTCCACCTTTTACATATGGTGGGCCCAAACATCTGCAATGCAATGTCAATCAGATTTTTTTTTTAAATATCATTTCCAGCAAAAAAATCATGGGATAATTAGTCCAAAACGAGTGATTAGTAAGTAAATTACAATTACACTATATATAATAATAAATTTAAAGTACTTGGAACCTTTTGTATCTTCAAGGGAATCAATTCTTCGTCACTCACCACCAATGTGGTCTGCAACATTCTCGTATTAGCAATACGGGAAGATCCAGGAAATGATGGTATGTTATCACTAGTATTTGCCTATGGCGCATCTTCATGTGCATCTCCTACTGCAGAAAATGAATCCACTATGAAATGCCCCCAAGAAGTAACACTTCAAGGGAAATAAACACATAACAAAAGAGAGAGAAAAAGAGGGATCTACCAATAGTGGGCGGGTCAACATGACGAGCACTAGAGGACGTTTGCATACTGCCTATTACCGACATTGTAGTTGCCAATACAGATGGGGATAACCTCGAATGAGGTGGCCTTTCTACAGGAACATTGGTAGTACTTGAAGAATAATACATCAAATATATGAAAACTACAAGAATTGTAAGCAAGGATGAACCTTTATTAAGAGTTGTAAGGAAATATGAACCTTTATTAAGTGTTAGATGCTAATCTTAATGATACAACAATATGAAGGAGAATAAGGAAGGTAGCTTTTGATGCAGGACTAAGGTATTGAAATTTGTGACAAGAGGGCAGTGTAAGTGATAAACTAGTATAGTCCTTACAAAATATAGTCCATGGAATCTATTTATTTAGATTGCTTCAATGTGCTATCTCATGTTGTCAAACTTCACGCTGTCTTATTGGTATTTGGGATGTCCCTAGTTTGAAATATAATTTAACAATAATAAATTAAAATACAAGTGATCAAATCAGATCAAATGAGAGCTTCTAATTGTGCAACTAAATACTTTATTAACAATTTAATAAACTATTATTACAATCATATATACACACAAAACTTATTATTATTCATTCTAAAGAGAGAGAAATAGTATAGACAGGGAAAGGCTTGTGTAAATAACACTAGCATTAAAAAAACAAGTTTGCAAGTCCAAAGAAGGAGTAGTTTTAATGTATAGAACATGGTCATCACCTACACTACCTGCAATACCCTAATCATATCCACCAGGTTGATGATGACACATGAAATTCTGTAAAAACAACATGTACATATTTTAGTTAATGACATAAAATAGTACAAAATATAAACCATTAATGAACTTTTGTTATAATTAAAGCTTTCATTACTGCTTACTCACATATTTTCTGATGCTTGCATCAATTGATTCACCCTATCTTTTATCTCATCAAGCTGAGGGGTCGTGCATATCAAAGCAACAATATCTTTATTATTTTTTGTGATAGACATTTTTATCACTTCTACAGGGTTTGTGGAGATTGTGCAATACTCATCACTTAATACTGTGCTAAGGTGTTGATGTAAGGGAGGTTCCTTTCCCTTTCCCCGAACATCCGTCTATGACAAGAATATTATTAACACTATCAAAATTACTACAAAACACTCAAGAAAATAACATAATAATGTAACAATTTGCTTCTATATAATTTGTACAATTACAATGAGGTTTACCTACTCGGTAGAAGTGTCAGGACCTACATCCCTGTCTATGTTATGTGACAGATCCAGGTTGCCCTGTGACAAAGAAAAAATATAAACACGTTAGCGAAATGAAACCAATAGACTTAGCAAAAACACTTAATAATAAGATGGTGTATTGGAGTAATTAATTGGAAGTTGGTTTAAATGGTCTATAGTATGTACCACCCCCATGTTAGTAACTTTGTTTGTTTCTATACGATTCAAATTGTAATCAATTAGCAACTCTTCCCCTGCACTTATTTATTTTATTGTGCATACGAATACACGATTCCCTCGTGCGCCTCAAATATGCAATTGGGTTGCTTATTAGTTGACCCAGGTCACGTACTATTTATAAAACCGACAATATTCCTTGTTGCTTTTGGCCTTCCATCAATGTATACAGCCACTCGTTTACTTTGATCAATATCTTTCTATTGTATATAATTTGCTGACAGTGCATACCCACGCATACTTTTTTTATATCGAACAATCTGCATCCAATTTTTGTAATTGTAACAAGGTCTGACATACTCCATCAATTTAGCAACTTTGTTGTAACAGACCTTTATGTCATCCATATAAAATAGGCCCAAACCATGTAACGACGAAGGTGCTACGCGATATAT
The DNA here is from genome assembly GCF_030272615.1 of Cryptomeria japonica. Taxonomy (NCBI): domain Eukaryota; kingdom Viridiplantae; phylum Streptophyta; class Pinopsida; order Cupressales; family Cupressaceae; genus Cryptomeria; species Cryptomeria japonica. The sequence goes on from NC_081410.1 coordinate 192,871,060, forward strand.
CCTCTCGTTAACACAAAAATTGGTGTTTATTGGAGGAAGTTCCTTGGGTACCCATTGTTTCTCTAAATGTTTGTACCTCAAGGGAACCTCGATATCGCCTTTGGTCTCATCATCATAAGAACATGACCCCCCTTGAGCAAGGAAAAATTCCATGCATTTAGTTTATCTCCCTATTTTAGACCTACTACATGTCTCACTTTCGTCAACTATTCCTACATTTCCCTCACTCAAGGAAGACACGTTTGACAAATAACTATTTGTTGGTACATGCACTCCATCAAATGAGAGAGTTAGTTGGTAATGGGAGATATATTTTCCAAATTAGGGTAATGTTGATGAAGAAGTTGGCCCTAAATTTGACGTTGAGATTAAAAATTGAATAAGTCCAACTGGTGCCTGAAGTGTTGATAACTGTATTAGATTTGCTGCTAATGTCGAGGTTTCTTGCATATGTAATTCAATTATCTTATGTTAGCTAATAATTACATGATACATATACTAAAAATTACATAGTACACAACATGAACAATATGCAATCATCATAATCATTGTATATTTTTTTACTCCTTACCTTTACTTTATGTAGACTGTACAGGATCTGCAACTAAAGGGTTGATGATGTCTATAGTCAATTACCTGTTTACACCAAGGGTGGCAGCATCACACAAAATATATACATGAAATTAGCACCAACAATTGAGAATCATAAGAATTACATTTATAATTTGATAAACAATAAATACATGTGTATCATGAGCATCATAAGCATCACATATGTATCATCATATATGTAATTGAGCATCATAGGCATCACATATGTATCATCATAAACATGTAATCTATCACATATGTATCATAAATCACCATCCATCACATAGCTAATAGACATTTCACATTCCATAAATAAACACAAAGTTCAAAAGATGTCAAATGTATCATCATAAACATGTAATCCATCACATATGTATTTTAAATCACCATCCATCATATAGCTAATAAACAGTCCAAATTCCATAAATAAACACAAAGTTCAAAAAATTTCATTGATCTTCTTCTTCATCCAAATCATCATCATGACCATCATCATCATCATCATCATCATCATCATCATCATCATCATCATCATCATCATCATCATCATCATCGTCATCATCATCATCATCATCATCATCATCATCATTGTCGTCATCGTCATCGTCGTCGTCATCGCCATTGTCATCAGCATCATCATCGTCATCACCATCATCACCATCACCATCACCATCACCATCATCATCATCATCATCATCATCATCATCATCATCATCATCACGAACATCATGTTCTACTTTTTCGGTATCTTCTTCTTCCATCTCATTATACTTCATCGACCTTCCTCTTGGATCATGTCTAGCAACAAATGACCAACCCGGTTTATGTGGAACCTCTGAGTAAAATACCTGCCCACATTGGCTTGGAAGAACATAAGGCTCATCCCCAATTGGCTTAAACGACCTTGTATTAACCATTGTAAATCCATTATCATGCTCAACAACAGTTCTATCAAGATCATTTTTTAGTCAGTCGTAGCCTATACCATTTGACAACAAACAGAACTAATTTGAAGGAATTAAATTCACACTCAAGTATATCATCCAAAATGTCATAGTATCAATTTTGAGACTCTTGAGGACGTATGTCATTTCTAGATGAAATATTGGTCACCTCAAAGACTGTAGTTATCCCAGAATCACAATTTTTCTTCGTGTCATCCAAATTTTTTATGCGAAATTTATGACCATTGCAGCACATAGCCTTGTGGTGTTTGACCTACAATATGTCTAACATGTTAAAACTATTGCATCGTGAGTTGATAAACATATGGGTGATTAATAAAATTATACGTACCTATTTATCTCTTAAACCATATGCTAAATCAATTTCCCTTTGCGTAACATTGGAATCTCTATTACGATGAGCTTCTTTAACCACTGAAGCCACACCTTCCCATTTTAATGTGCGACCAGAATGTTGACATCGTTCAATCCACATCGTCATCCAATCAAGATTATTTGCAATATACAAATGTAGCACATCCCACTCCTAGCCAACTGTACAAATAATTAATAGACGACTTACAACTGATTTATTTAGAAGGTTAAGAATTATTTAACTACAATAACATCTTATAATTACCTCTCACTTTCCTCAATTCACTTTTCTTTGATATGAGATTGTTTATGTTCACAGCAAATCTTGTGGGAAATCAAATTTGTTGTATGACTTCTTTTATAGCATTGCTTTGTTGGTTTGTCAATAACCAAGGAAAGGCACTTATATTAATCTGGTCTCCATTTTTTTTTATTGAATGACATTTTTCATTGCATGATTGGATTCCTGAATGTCACTAAAAATTTGACATTTTTTTCTTTGTCACACCTTCCCTCTAATATTTTCCATAATGTCTCTATTATATTATTTCCAATATGCTTGGTATCAAACAAATGCACAATTTGTAGCTTCTCATAGTAGGGCAACCTACTAAATTGTCTCGGATAACTTTGTAGTCCCTTTGGAAGGTGGTCATTAATGCCTTGACAACCTTCATGATCATCAATTACATCATCAGCAAACAAAACACAATAGAAAAATACAAATTCCAAACATAAACCATTAGATGGAATGACATTACCTTGACAATTAATTCTATTATATTCCAACTTCCATAGGCAAGGTGTCATTCTTCATGGCTTTGATATAGTCTCTTCTTTCCCATTGAAAAGATGTTTTTCAGTATTTTGATACATGATTTCTGTGGAGGAAGTGCCTATACTCATCAAACACATTCTTTCCTAAATTTTTTGAATGACGGTATTTCATCTTTAGACCACAAACTGGACATGCAAATTTTCCCTTTGTTTGAAGACCTACAAGATAATGTATAATTGGATTAAATATGTTAATTTTTATACTTATAATTATAATGTGCAACTTGTACATTGTAACATACCACAAAAATGTGTTAGCCCTGGGGCATCATGTATTGTCCATACAAGCATTGCATGGAATTGAAATTGTCTTTGTCCTATTGGTCTAGAGACGTCATACATAGTGACACCATTCCATAACTCCAGCAACTCGTCGATAAGAGGCTCAATATATACATTCATATCTTTAACTTGGTACTTACCTAGTTGAATTAACAAAAACATTACATAATTATTATGACCATTTTACTGCAATATTTATAATTAAATGTAGATGACTATTAAATGATTAAATACCTGGAACAATCATCACCAACATTATGTGCTCCCTCTTTATTGGCATCCATAAAGGAATGTTATTGTGATAACAAAAACTGGCCACACCGAGTAAACAGATCTCATCTCTCCAAAAATAGATCTCATATCTCCAAATGGATTGACATCGTCCGCTGCCAATGAAAGCTTGATATTATGAGATTCTTCGTTAAAGTGTGGCCACTTTTCCTCTATGTCCATTAATGTTGAACCATCTACAGGGATTTGAATAATGTCATCTCGACTTCTATTGCGTGCATGGTAATCCATAAATTGTGCCAAGCTAGTGCACCTGAATAATCATTGCATACATGGAATAATGGGAATATAACACGATGAATAATGATGAACTACTTAGGTCCTAACCGGTACTGAGAGGGAGGGGGTGAATCAGTACACACAAAAACTACTGCTTCAACACTTGTCAAATAAAAACACAGCTAATCGGTTGTCTTCACCACTGAACTTAACCAAAGCTATACCGGTTAAGAAGAAATACTTCAGATAGCATACAATAGATCTCAAATCATGACAATTACTTCACTGATATAATCATGCATGAGTTGTACCAATAATATCACAACCATTTTAACATTACATGCATATCTAACTTAATCAGAATCACACAATCATCACATGAAAAACTCACAACCCATAACACACCGATTTTTCACGTGGAAACCCAAATGGGAAAAACCACGATGGGGATGAATACCCACAAGCTTGTTTTTGAACTCTTTTGAAGTTCGCTCTGTTAGGAGCCTAATCCAGTTAAAGACTATAATAAAGGTCTTGTTAGGAACTGATCTTGTTAGGGATCACCTAGTTAAGGGATGGCTATATGCCCTGTTAAAGGTTGAAACCCTATTAAGAGTTACCTCGCTAGAGGATTTAAATAACTCAATAAACTTGAGCCACCTGGTTAGAGGAATTACAAGAAAGCCTCTTAAAGCTAGTTGGTCAAGGGATTTTCTATCTATTGAAACGGTTAGAGGACAATAGGTAAAACATGGATTTGAAGATAGCACTACTTGCTAAGGCAGATCCTTTTCAGTTCCTCTCTTCTGCAATCACACTCTGCAAATTTCTCACTCTGGTTTGGCAAGTATCAAATCTTCAATATGCAAACACAAATACAACTTTTTCCAACCCCCTACAATAATAAAATTCATCTACCTTATAGATAATGATTAGGTCGGTATCATAAACCCTAAACCCTAAATATTTCAAATATATAGGCGGTCCAATCCTGACCGTCCAAACACATTACATAGAATGAAATAATCTAAAACAGATATCAAGAGATTCTACATCATCCAATCTTCACCGCATCTAAAAGTCAATAACCCATCACGCGTTCTTCACACACCGCTAAGAAAAATGCTCATTCCCAAGGTAGACATTTAGTGCATTCAATCTTCACGCATAAGAACCACAAAGAAATCCTTCACGTGCACACAATTGATGTGGCATCTCGATCCTTATCCTTATTCTTTAATTATCTGGTCACAAAACATCATCGATTGCACCGCGCAAGCCAAACCAATAACCCTAGAGTTGAACTGAGACTACCAACTGATAGTCACACTTAGTGAACCCCGACACCGGTCCACTCTATCCCAATTGACCATAACCACTACTGATCTCCTTACATACCAGTTCATACTGGTTCACTTGCTTGAACATCAATGACAACATCTTCTGATCTTCATACTGGTTCACCTGCTTGAGAACTTATTGACATCAATGACAACATACATTATCATTGCTTCATCATATGCCAACAATCTCCCCCTTTGGTATTGATGGCAATACTTAGTGTATCATTGCTCAGTTTCTGCACCATTCTCAATAATATATACCAGTACAACTATAGCATATATCTTCTCCCATATCATATATCTTCTCCCTTCAATATATCTTCTCCTCCTTTGACTGCAATGCCAAAGTGGAGGCACAAGCTTTTGATCTCCACTATGTTGCTCCCCCTATGGGGTAGCATCCCTCAATACATCAATCCTATAAGATCTGACACTATAGTACCTAACTGATGTGGAGCACGCATCTTTAATTTACTTCATGAAGGGGCAGAACCCCTAATGCACCTCTCAAATAGGTAAATGTAGTCTTCGGTAAGGGCTTAGTGAATATGTCTACTAGCTACTCCTTACTGGAAACATGTTCTAACACAACTTCTTTATTCTGAACCTTTTCTCTCAATAAATGATACTTAAGCTCAATATGCTTGGTCCTAGCATGCAATACCGGATTTTTGGAAATATTTATTGCACTTGTATTATCACAAAATATACTCACCGGTTCAGATATAATCACCTTGAAGCCATTCAATACATGCTTCATCCATATTGCTTGAGTGTAGTTCATAAATGTTGCCACATACTCTGCTTCAGCTATAGATTGGGAAATACAACTCTACTTCTTGCTTGTCCACGAGACTAGTCTTCCACCAAGGAAGAATGCTCCACCGGTTGTGCTCTTTCGATCGTCGATTGTATGGATACCACAATCCATAATCAATTGTCCCTTTAAGATATCTAAGAATCCTCTTTACCACTACCAAGTGGGATTCTCTTGGACTTTTCTGAAAATGGACCACTATGCCCAGTGCATAAGCAATATCCAGTCTATTGTGCACCACATAGTGCATCTTACCAATCATTGATGGGTACTCCTTCTTATCCACTAACCTTGTATCATCCTCCTTTGTTAGTTTGCATCTAGTCACCATCGGAGTTCCAACCGGTCTTCTCTCCTCCATGCCAAAGGTCTTCAATACCTCTTTGATATACTTGGACTGGGTAATGAAGATACCCTCTTTCATCTGATGAATCTATAGGCCAATGAAAAACTTTATCTCTCCAATCAGAGACATCTCAAACTCCTTTTTCATCTCATATGCAAATGCATGACTCATATCATCATCTCCACCAAAGATTATGTCATCTACAAATACTTCACATATCAAAATCTTACCACCTTCAGATTTTAGGTAGATGTTGTTATCCTCACTAGTTCTCTTAAATCCTATCTTCACAAGATGAGAGTGTAACTATTCATACCATGGCCTTGGTGCTTGTTTCAATCCATACAGGGCCGTGTGTAATCTGCATACCATGTCACTATCTTCTGACAAAGCAAACCCATCTGGTTGCTCAATATACACCTCTTCCTTCAGGATTCCATTCAAGAAATCAGACTTCACATCCATCTGGTATACCTTAAATCCCTTAAATGTTGCAAATGCAAGTAGCATTCAAACACCTTCAAATATAGCCACGGGGTAAAGGTCTCTCCATAGTCTTCTCCTTCTTCCTGAGCATATCCCTTACATACAAGTCTTGCCTTGTTCCTTATCATTGTGCCTTCTTCATTCAGCTTATTCCTGAAGACCCATTTGGTACGTATGACATTCTTGTGTTCTGGTCTAGGTACCAAGGACCATGTTGTATTCTTCTCTATCTGGTCCAACTCCTCTTCCATTGCCTTTATCTAGTCTTCCTTGGTAAGTGCCTCTCTAGCGGTCTTAGGCTCAAATTTTGAAATCATGCAAGAGTTTTCTTTCATCTTTCTCCTTGTAAGTATTCTTGCATCTTTGTCTCCTGTGATTTGCTTTAGATCATGATGTAGTCTTACATACCAAGGAATGACCATAGCAGGTTTTGCTTGCTTTTCCTCTTCATTTTCAGCTTCATCTTCTTCTTCACCTACTGATGCTTCTACCGGTACAGAAAAACTAAGGTCTTTACTTGTTTCTTTCTTAACTAGTTCCCAAAAGGTTAAACCAGGTTCATCTTTCATTTGCTCGCTAGCAGTTTCCTCAGGCTTCTCAAGGGATTCATCAACCCTGACATTGATGCTTTCAATAATTTTGTAAGTCTTGTTGTTGTAGCACTTGAGAGCTTTTCTTTTAGTGGAATATCCCAAAAATATTCCTTCATCACACTTAGCATCAAACTTGCTTAGATGCTCACCTCTCTTGATATAGCATTTACTCCCAAACACTTTGAAATAACACACAGTGGGAGTTCTCTCGGTTCAGTACTCATAGGGGGTTTTATCTTTACCTTTCTTAATGAGTACCTGGTTCATGGTATAGACTACAGTGCTCACCACTTCTCTCCAAAATGTGTGAGCGACATTTCCTTGGATCAACATAGTTCTGGCTGCTTCAACCACGGTCTTGTTGTTTCTTCCTACTATGTCATTATGTTGTGGTGTCCTTGGGGCAGACAATTGCCTCTTAATACCGTTCTCCTCATAGTACTTATTGAATTCATCATAAGTGAATTCACCTCCCTGATCGGTTCTTAGGCATTCTATCCTTTGACTGCTTTCCTTCTCCACCAATGCTCTAAAGGCTTTGAACTTTCCAAATGCCTCAGATTTGTCTTTCAAGAATGTGACCCACATCATTCTTGAGAAATCGTCGGTAAGAATCATGAAGTACCAATCTCCCTAAATGCTTCTAGTTTTCATCGGTCCACACAGATCGGTGTGCACAAGATAAAGTTCATTCTTTGCGGAAAAAGACTTACCTTTGAATGTTGAGGAAGACATCTTCCCAAGTTGGCATTCTCTGCACAAAACATTCTCTAGTTTGTTCAGCAAAGGCAATCCTCTTATTGCCTTGATCTTACTAGCCTTTACAATATTGTCAAAATTTATATGACAAAGTCTCCTATGCCATATCCAACTATCATCAAATTTCGCCATCAGGCACTAACTAATCTTGGCATTCAAGTGAAACGGGTTTCCTCTAGTCTCCTTACCGGTGGCAATAAGTTCACCACTCTCTCTAATTATTTTGCAGACTCCACCTTTTAATTCTAGTATAAGTCCTTTGTCGTCTAGCTGAGCAACACTCAAAAGATTATGCTTAAGGCCTTCCACCCAGTAGACATCATTCACATTACTCTTTCCATTCAATGAGATGGATCCTTTTCCTTTCACCATGCATGGTGCATCATTGCCAAACCGGACAACACCACCATCATATTCTTCAAGAGACAGAAACTTTCTCCATTCACCGGTCATATGGTGAGAACACCCACTATCAATGATCCACCTGTTAGAGTTGTCAATATGTGAGACAAGGGCTTTCTGGTCAGACAACTCCTCCTTGACATCTACAAACACTATGTCCTCATCCTCAGATTCCTCAAATTCCTCATCGATAACACCTTCATCCACTGCAACAAGACAATTTCTCCTACCTACTCCTTTATACTTTCTAAACCTCTTTGGTTTATCCTTATTGTCATTGTTAGTACAGTTAACAGCTATATGTCCTATCTTATTGCAGGAAAAACACTTCAAAGGAACATTACCTCTGTATTTTCCAGTGCCTTTTGGAAGTCTCTTGGCAAGAAGAGATTCAAACTCCATCAGAATCTCCTCATCGTCTACATCTTTGCTTGGCCTGGATTCATAACTGGTACTGACTTCTTTTCCTTTCCTGGTCGGTGTGGCAGACGCTCTAAAGGCTAACTCGGTCTTCTAAACACTACCATCATATCTATTCAATTCATATGCAGTCAACTTTTCAATAATAAAGTCTAAGGATACCTTGGTTTTGTCGATGGACCTTAGCTCCTGAATAGCGGCAACCCTGATTGCATAGACCAGTAAAAGTGATCTCGAAACTTTACTGACAACAGTGGCATCATCAATTGTTCTACCAGTGCTCTTTATTTATCCAACCACTCTCTTGATTCTTATGACATATTGTTGAATGGTCTCTCCTTCAACCATCCTCATGTCTTCAAACTTTCCTCTAAGGCTCTCTTCCTTACCCTTCTTGACATGTTCATCATCGCCATAAATGGATTCCAGTTTGTCCCAAACTTCTTTCGGATTTTCCTTATCTTGTACATCAATGAACTCTACATCGGACAAGCTGCTAATAAGGGCTTCCATGACTTACCCATTTTCTTGTATTTCTCTTTTCTGATCATCGGTTAGAGTGCCAGTGGGAATTACATAGGCATACTCAACATAGCTCCAGTGTTGAGCACCCAAACTCTTGATATATATCTTCATCCCGTCCTTCCATATTTTAAAGTTATCCCTATTGAACTTAGGACCTTCCCTCTTCATCATTAAAACAAGATCTTTTGCCTCAAGTGGTTAAGCTTATATCTTCGAGGACCTGGATGAGCTTTGATACCAATTGATGAATAATGATGAATTACTTAGGTCCTAACCGGTACTAAGAGGGGGGGGGGGTGAATAAGTACACACAAAAACTATTGCTTCAATAATTGTCAAATCAAAACACAGCTAATCGGTTGTCTTCACCACTGAGCTTAACCAAAGATATACCGGTTAAGCAGAAATACTGCAGACATCATACAATAGATCTCAAACCATGACAATTACTTCATTTATATAATCTTGCATGAGTTGTACCAATATTATCACAACCATTTTAACATTGCATGCATATCAAACTTAATCTGAATCACATAATCATCACATGAAAAACTCACAACCCATAACACAGATTTTTCATGTGGAAACTCAAATGGGAAAAACCACGATGGGGATGACTACCCACAAGCTTGTTTTTGAACTCTTTTGAAGTTCGCTCTATTAGGAGACTAGTCCAGTTAAAGACTTTACAATAAACTTCTTGTTAGGAACCGATCCTATTAGGGATCACCCGATTAAGGGATGGCTATATGCCTTGTTAAAGGTTGAAACCCTGTTAAGAGTTACCTCACTGGAGGATTTAAATAACTCAATAAACTTGAGCCACTTGGTTAGAGGGATTACAAAAAATCCTATTAAAGTTACCCGGTCAAGGGATTTTCCATCTATTGAAATGGTTAGAAGACAACAGGTAAAACACTGATCTGAAGATAGTACTACCTGCTAAGGCAGATCCTTTTCAATTCCTCTCTTCTACAATCACACTCTGTAGATTTCTCACTTTGGTTTGGCAAGTATCAAATCTCCAATATGCAAACACAAATACAACTTTTTCCAACCCCCTGCAATAACAAAATTCATTGACCTTATAGACAATGATTAGGTCGGTAGCATAAACCCTAAACCCTAAATATTTCAAATATACAGGCGGTCCAATCCTAATCGTTCAAACACATTACATAGAATGAAATGATCTAAAATAGATCTCAAGATATTTTGCATCATCCAATCTTCACCGCATCTGAAATTCAATAACCCATCACGCGTTCTTCACACACCGCTAAGAAAAATGCTCATTCCTGAGGTAGACATTTAATGCATTTGATCTTCACGCGCAAAAACCACAAAGAAATCCTTCATGTGCACATAGCTGACATGGCATCTCGATCCTTATCCTTATTCCTTCATTATTTGGTCACAAAACATCATCGGTTGCACTGCGCAAGCCAAACCAGTAACCCTAGAGCTAAACTGAGACTACCAACCAATAGTCACACTTAGTGAACCCCGACACCAGTCCACTCCATCTCGGTTGACCATAACCACTAGTGATCTCCATACATACCGGTTTATATTGGTTCACTTGTTTGAACATCAATGACAACATCTTCTCATCTTCATACCGATTCACCTGCTTGAGCATTTATTGACATCAATGACAACATACATTATCACCACTTCATCATATGCCAACATAACGAAGAACCTTGTGAGGCACATTTTTTGTTATTTGATCTGTTGGATATCTATTGATATGACATTCAAGGCATTCTATTGCAAATTCATGTTGTTTATGATATATAATTTGATCATTGGGACAAGCATCTATTGCTTGATAATCCATTCCAATATCTTTCAAAATGGAAGATAATTCTCGATATGAGTGAGGTAGAATATTTGATGGTGGTAACCAAAACTCACCTATCAATCTACAGAATATTAATTTGTTAATATAAAAAATATTAATGGTACATGATTCACCCTTTATTAACTATAATGACATATACGACATACCTTAACATACGTGAGATTGTTATGTTGGATAAACCATTCATAACCTTGAAGTTCACCAACAACAATACAGTGGAGAGAAGAGTTGTTTGGGAGCCTTCATAAAGGGGCTCGTATTCCTACTCAAGTACAAGTAAATCATGAACAACATCAAAGTCATCTTGATTATCATGATCGGTTGCGCCAGTACTAAATGTGTCATGGATCGATGAATTTGTATCATTATCTTCAATTGTGTTTTTCGGCACTTGATTGTCGTCTTCCATGGGATCATTATCTTCAACTTTGATATTCACACCTCCATGTTCCTCCACTTTGAAAAACATATTCTTTGGGTTGTGTTGGTCCATATCATGTGCCCTAGGGAGCTTGACTTATATAAAAATGATCAGCATAAATAAACCATGATCATGATATCATCATGAAGTTATTTCTTATGTATATAAATTGTTAAACGACATAATGAACAGCTTACCAATGGATGATAATCATGTCCCCCTTCAATGTGACCATGTTGCCTACAATGTTTCTTAGTTGTTTTGATTAGAAGTCTTCTAGTCTTTAAGCCCTTACAAATTTTGCAAGGACAGTAACATTTTCCATCACCTTTCTTTTCAAGTTAGACCACAATCTAGCAATTGTCTCCTTATTTTGTTCTTCACTGATATTTTCTGACATGGTCTTTCTTCACACGCAAAAAAGTCAGGTTGTCAAAACTTCGGTGCGTAACCTTCACAAATTATGCAAAAGGATATCGCAAGTACAGAAGTCTTCTTAGAACTATTTATATAGAAGTTGAAATGTTACTTCAACTTAGACTCTCTTCAATTATGAAGACTTTTTATTTAGATAGTTTTCTTGGCTAAAAAAGAAGCTTGATTGTGGCAAGTTGATGAAAAATATTTGAGTTTTAAAAAAAGAGAAACCTTTTTATTGTGTCATCTAATGGAATCAACTTAGGAATGATGAATTTATGAAGAAGTAAACATCAAACCAACTTCATATGAAAGAGAATTGAATTGACTATTAGAATCCAAAATATGAAGATGTTGGCATATGTGCAGAGTATGTTGACATGATGATATTGTATGTTGTCATTGATGTCAATATGATGAAGAGTGAACCGGTATATTGAAGTAAGCACTTGCAAGAGAACTGGTATATGTGAAAAAGTGAAGCAGTATGTTTGTCCAAGTGAACCGATATGTTGAAATGTGAATTAGTAAATGTCAAAAAGTGAAGCGGTATGTTTGTCCAAGTGAATCGGTATGTTGGAATGTGAACCGGTATATGGAATGTTTTGTATCAAGGTTTCATATGGTATGACTACCGGTTGGTAGTCTTAGCTTCAGGGTTTTTGGTTGAAGTGTTCTATGCCTATGTGATTCAACCGATGACATTGTGTGATGTGTTAGCATTGTAATGAAGAACAGATTGTGTTGCCACGTTAGCCTTGTGCGCGTGAAGGATCTTGCATGAAGGAGATTGATCCTATCTACCTCGTGAATGTGCGAAGTCTCTACAAATGGTGGAGAACATGTGATGGTTTATTGCCTCCAAGATGCGGTGAAGAATGAATGATGGAGAACATCTTGAGATCTGTTCAAGACCGTTGTATTCAAAGCAAAGTGTTCAATGGTCAGGATTGAACCGACTGAATTTATCAACCTAAATATTTAGGGTTTAGGGTTTATGCTACTGACCTATCTATTTCCTATAAGGTCAATGTTGTTTTTCATGTTGAGGTTGTTGGAAAATGTTGTGTGTGTATCTAAGTGCAAAGATACGTGATTCTTGCCAGACCAGATATGAGAATAGATACCTACAGAGTGTGAGTGCATAACGAAGAAACTGAAGCGGATCTGCATTGGCATTGAGTATTGTTACCAGATCATTTTAATACCTGTTGACTTCTAACCACTTCAACAGTTGGAAAATCCCTTAATAGGGTAGCTTTAACCGGCTTGCTATAAATCCTTTAACAGGGTGACTCAAAATCATTGAGTTCTAAAAAATCCTCTAACAAGGTAACCTTTAACCGGGTATGTTAGCCATCCCTTAATCGGGTGATCCCTAGCAGGATTGGTTCCTAACAGAACCTATTGTAAATTCTTTAACCAAACTAGGCTCCTAACGGAGTGGACTTCAAAAGGGTTCAAAGAACAGCTTGTGGGTATTCATCCCTATTTTGGTTTCTCCCAGTTGGGTTTCCACATGAAAAATGTGTGTGTTATGTGTGATGCTTTTCATATGATGCTTTGTTATTCTCTGTTAAGCGGTAAAGCTTGTTGAACCTATAAGTATTTACATTTTTGTTAAAGTATTACTAGTGTATGCATATGGGTGAAGTGGAAATAAGATGTTAGATTGTGTGGAAAGCTAAGTTAACGGTTTATGTCTTTCACTGTGTTTAACTGGTAGTAATCTAGTTTAGACCAGTGTTATTGCTTGCCAGTCGAAGTGCAGGGTTCTCAGTCAAACCGATTCAAGAAAAAGTGTTTTTATCAGCACTGATTCACCCCCCCCCCCTCTTAGTACCGATTTGGTACTAACTGTTCATCATTGATTCATCAGAAGAAACTTGAGCGGTTACATTAAGAGTTATAATCAATTCTTTTGTTGCAACCTTGTCAACTTATGACAGTTTTGACAAAAACCATTAGAACTTTCTTTATAATTCATGGATGACCTTCAAACCTGTCTTTAATTAAAGATAACTCTTCATTCTAAAACCTCTAATATGTTGTTAGGGGTTGGATTCAATCCAAATCTTATTAGGAAAAACATCTAAAGATGCAAATAATCATAACTGTCAAAAACAACAGTTAAAAGTATTGAACAAATTATCAATTTTCTCATTGAATCTTCATCAAAAAGAAAATCCAATACATACTTTATACCAATACACTTCCTTCCTATTTATCCAACAAACAATTACATGGAACTCTTACTTTCAAACTGATATACAACCATGTAACTGTCAAAACCCTGCAGAATTAAGTGATAGTCAAAGGCTTTATTTGATCTAGCCTTACAATAATTTCCTCTAACTCTGTCACACACACTTAATCCAAATAAATGATAGATTTTATAGCCTCTCATGGTTCTATAACTATTCCAACTACCCCTAAGACCTAAATTTACAATTTGATAACATTTTATGCATTGTTGCATTACAACTTTTTAGTGACACCTTGACAACTTTTGCCTTTTGACATAAATGACCACTAAACATTACTTAGATACTTTGAACACCTTAGAATGGACTCAAAACAACATATTAAACCTTTATTACCCTTCCATGGGTACATTTACATTATTTGACCAATCAAGACTTGAATAGGACTATTTGACAACTTTTGACAAAATGGCTCAGTTAGCCTTACACATTTATTTCAAGCTTGACAAGATTGATTATTTCTCATTACTCATGATGAGTATGTAGCTTCTTAATCTTATTACCATTTAGTTCTCCATTTTCTTTAAGCAAAAAGAGAGTATGGATATCTTTAAGTATGGATGTCTAGAAGTGGAAGAGAAATGGAAGAAGTTCATTAGAACTCCACAAGTCTGCAAATCAAACCATCGGTGTAGCCTACCCTGAAGAAAGAACCCTAGCAAAGCCAAAGGTCATTGGGAAGTGATTAACTATTGCTAAAATGGGATAGAATTTATCTTGATACCTGATAGACACATCGAGAGGATATACACTAACCAAGTCATTACTAAAGTATCATCGGTGTGACTTTCACTATCAAAACATGTGAATTGTTGTCTTGTCAATAGCCAATAAGGCTATCAGTAAGACTTACACCAATAGGAAGAGAAGCCTTAGTCATCAGTACAACTTAAATAGATCGGGGTGTAACATTTCAAGCTATCCCCATGCTCGATGGAAACAATAGAGCAGGAGATTCATCAAGGAAAAAGTAACTATCAGCAGAGGTTGTTCAAGGTTATGTCGATACCCAATGGAGGGCTCGGGAAGACACACACAGATAAAAAACAAAATGACTTAAGAAATGAAATATTGTCGATTGCGCCAAGGGACTAATTTGTTAGGAAAGCATATACCGATGAGCCTTTATAGATATAATTCAAAACTGAAACCAAAGTAGCCTGTATTTAATGAGTGCAATTGAGTAGATTGATGGCTCACATGAGGCAAATTAAGAACCAAATGCAGGTTGTGTCTTAGTAAAAAACACACAAGGTGAGAATTATTGCTCATAATTCATCACGCATCATGGAGGCTACAAGTTCATCAGGAAGAAAGAGGAGTGTTAAGGGCTCCAAATCCATGTTTAAAAAATCCAAAACAGCAGAAGTCCCTCGTGCACAGAAACTGAATCGAGATATCATTGATCAATTGTAGTCCCCAGACCCAAAATCAAGGAGGTTGAAACAACATTTGCCCAGAAAAGACCAGCTTGAGGATAGGTTTAAAGGGGTTGGAGATGTGTGGACAAAGGTGAGAGGTTATGAACTCTTCCTATTTCATTTTCTAAGAAAGGACAGAGAAGTGCCAATTTGTAACTTGTGGATAACCAACTTAGGTAAACTAGTTGTTCCAAATGTTTTCGTAAATATTAGATTGATGGAAGTCTTGGTCAAAAATTACAATTATGTGAAGAGATGCATTCAGTTTCCAAATAGCGAAGTGTTTATTAGATTTAGCTGTGGCACCATAGATGAAGTTTTTAGCTTAGACCCTAACCCTAATGTACCCTTGCCATTTGAAGAACTAGAGGAGGAATTTGTTAAAATGGATACTAGTTATAAAGGGTGGAACTTAGCTTTCCACAGGGTTGAAAAGGGCATTCTAACCGAAGTGGATGGTCCCCCATTCAACATGGACATTTTCAGACACTGCTTATAGTACACCTATATGTCATGCGAACAAGTTGCAGGTATAGAGGTCCCTAATGTTGCTAATACTGGGTCGTTGGTGTTAGCAGCAAATGTACAGATGTATGAGCCAAGACCCTTTGATTCTACTACTTATATTGTAGAGAAATTACATGAAGGTTTCTTGAACCTCAGAGATAATAGGGAGCCCACTTTCAAGTTTTACTCGTTGTTAATGTATTTGATTTTATTTTATGGAAGATTTAGGGGTATGTGGCCAATGAATTTAAAATTGAACACATTGGACAGAGCAGGTAAAGAACAACTAGTACAGATGTGCACATCAGTTTGGGATTCACAATATGTGAAATAAAACTACATCAAGTTTGAAGAGCTAATAGTAAAGCCATTATACCAAATGTACAATGTCCCGTGTGAAGGATCTATTTCCACTGAAGTTAAAATATTTCTTAGATCTAGTGTTTTTGTTGAAAGAGGTATTGTCAGTCACAACTAGGGCTATTGGTTTGTTCACAAGGATTTGACTTGCTTTAGGATTTATGGTTTCAAAGGAACCCCATATCTATTGCAAAAACTTGTACCAGACATAATTGCTTTTCTGGAGATTGTGAGACAGTTAAGTGTTTTGAATGCCGAACATTTTAGAGGTATGCATAAGAAGACTTTCCTACCTAGGACTCTTAGTTTTGAGGATTTTACCATTGTATCAACAAAGACTTATGAAGCCATTGATAGGAAATTGATTGAAGGATACAATTTGTTCAAATATGTTGGTAGGGTCAATTATGACACTAAGGGATATATTCGCAATTGCAAGAAAATTCAAAATATGGGAAATTATATTCATGTTTACTTGGAAGCAAAGGACATGTTTAGAAACATGGAGGAGGAAGAGGCCCAAACAGCCATTGATGAATTAAACAAGAAATTGGAAGAAAAGAAAAATAGATTGCAAGAAATGTAAACTAAAGAAGAAGAGAGTGAAGGCGAGTCCAAAGAAGTTGAGGTGGTATCTAGGCATCAAGCACCAAACATAGCAGAAGAGCCGAACTTGCAAGAGAAAATTGTTGCTAGGCTAAACATCCATAGTGATGCAAGATACGATGAGTATTCTTCCTTTGTGTCTGATGATGTTTTTATTAAGTCAAAAGAATTTAAATCCTTTTTATATAATTTCAAATGGAAAAACCCAAGAGACTCTATCCCAAATGTAACCCCTAAAAAAGAATCAGAATTGTTGGGGAAACTAAAGGAAGAAATCAGTTTAGAATTGACCACTATAACCCCTCAAAGGGGAAGACAACTTCTTAGTGAAGTAGGCATCATCATCTTTCCAGGATGGGACATGAGTGCATCATTTATTTTTGAGAGCATGTTACATTCAGAGAATAATGATTTTAAATTGGATATTCAAGGGGTAAATGATGTGTATGTCGGCTCTATATTTGACCAGAATGAAGAGGATTTTCTTTTATGGGCTCTTTACCCTCCAAATAAGAGGCCAAATATCATTGATGTGGATAAAGCCTTTGGTCACATGATGAAATTGAAAGTTGGTGAAGTAGATCGCATTGTTATTGTTGATATGGCTATTGATATTTCAAAATTTAATAAAGCACAATTGGTCAAAGTGATCAAAGAAAGAGATCAGTACAAGGGATTATATGAAGAATTGCTAAAAAGAAGAGGACAACATGTGCCACAAATCCATGATGGGTCTCAATGGAAAAAGAAATTTGAGGAAGTGCAACTAGAAAATAAAAGTTGAAAAGGCAAATGCAGAGTGTGAGGGCTGACATAGCCTTTGTTTAATTGACTAAGAGATTTGAAAAATTGCAGGGTTTCATTGAAGATTTTTGGGTTGTTTATCAAAAGAATATGGATAATGCAATATCTCACAACTGGATTTATAACAGACTAGGAACTCTATTGCATGATAAGACAATGGCCAATACAAATGTTGAAGTCATTAAAGGAATACAAAAGCTATTGAAAAAGCATGAAGACTTTGACATAGAATTGCAAAATGAATTTAATAAATGTAAGGAAATAGTACAACATGGTTTTATAGAATTGAAGACCGGAATGGAAAAATTAAGGTTAAGGATAAATGGATTGTGGAGTGCCAAAGTCTTCTCAGTGCTTCCCTTAACATTGCCCAGTCTGATGTACTTGACATGACAGAGACAATCGAGCAGATGGAAAACTTCATCACTTTGGAGATTGTGGTCAGAGATATTATCTATGATGCAGATACCTACAAATCAGAGGGATATTTGAAGCACATTCAGAAGTATGATCAGATGCTTGGAGACCAGCCATAGATATCAAAAGATGTTTAAATATGTGACTTTGTATTTTATAGTTTTAGTTTGTTAGGGCAGTTTTTAGGTAGTTAGTTTTTTGTTAATTTTAGTTTAATGAAAGGGTATGCCCTTTCATTTTTTAAACCGAATCCTCATCTATATGTGGAGGATCTTTTAGGAGAGATAGATATCACAAGTTTATAGTTTTTTTTATCAAGACAATCTCTATGCATTTTCTTATGAACTTGTTGTCTGGAAGTACCAAGTTGATGGAGGATATGCATTGAAATCAACTGGTTTAAGTATTTTATTTTCAATATAAAGATTCAAGTGTTTCTCATTCATGATGGTATCTATCATTTTAATGGATTGATCAGTTCCTTGGATATATCTATTTACATTGGTTTTTTCATTGTACAATCTTATGTTGTTGTAATTAAGATTGATTTTCAGTTTGAATATTAGTTTGAAGGATTGGTTGGCAAACTTTGAATTATTTCAAAGTAAATTTAAATTCAGTAAGACTAACTGGATGTCACATTTTAATTGCAATTCATATCTAAGCCTTTGAGATGATGGTCTTGTTTCATTAACAAGATGTTAAAACTATCTCTAAGGTTAAACATAGGATTTTTCATTTGAAATGATGTGAAACTAGTAAGGAATCAAGGCACTGGTCTTTTATTGATTTTATATATTTGAATCAAGTATTTCCAAAGCACGTTTCATTAAGGAATCATATTTCTAATTCACACAATCACTACTTTATAAACATTCATTTACAAGCAAGCAGTTACAGTTTTTCAGATAATAAGATCGAGTTCAGGAACAATTGAAATCTTGAAGTCGCCTAATTTCTTAAATTCACTATAGAAAAGTCTTTAACCTACAATTTTAGGTTTTAGATATAGGTTCACCCGCCTTAGTTTAGCGAAACCTAAATTGTGGGGGAATTTGTTCTATCGATCATTCTCGTTTGTTGGCCAAGACTAATTTGGAATTCATCAAGAGAATTCGCAAAACTCTTTGATTTCCAATCTATGGTTTTGGGAACTAATAGCTTCCACGTGGGACTGACAGTTGGAACTGGATATTAGACAATTAGAATAAGTCCAGTAGTCAACAAAAAGTCCGCAACTCCACAAAAAGTGAGAAAAATGACCAAAACCTTCCTAGACAGAGAAATATTTTGGGATTTTGCAAGTTTCAACATATGATAATAGCAGGTAGAATGAAGAGGAATGACACCAAGATAAATTTGACTGAGGGAGTTCCATTTAAAGATTTCTCAAATCTGTTATATATGATGGGCAAAATAAGGCTATATGCACAAGGGGGCATTCAAGCAAAATTTCCAACTGTTAGATTGAATCCCAACACACTCTACAACTAGTGCCAAATTGAACTATGGAAAATTCAAATGCTTATCACCTTATTTGATTTTAAAATATTTTTCTATGGATTTGACAAAACTTGGAAGTTGAAGTCTATTTTGTAACACCACTTAGATAAATATGTAATCAATGTTACTTATGTCCCGATTCTGGTATAGTAAATAGGGTTTACTTATTTTTTAATTTTCATACAATACTTTTAGCCTTTATCTACCATAATCGATAATTGGAAGATTTTTCAATAACTAGGAACTGCAGCATTAGGAAAGTAAAGAAAAACAGATAAATGAGAAAATACCGGTAGGATGACAAGCTCAAATTTATGAGACAAACACTCTGAAATGAACTTGTCTACAACCAACTTTACATGATTCAAACACACAACCTGCAAGTCCACGGGAATTTATAGGCATGCGAAAATCTACAGGAATTTCACCATCTCCAATAGTTTGATACCCTCCAAACTATAGAATCAATCCTTCAATATCACCTACTAGACAACCCAATTTGCAGAGGTTGAGGCTAAGGAAGAGGCTGAGACAAAAGAGGTAAAGGACACGTTGAACCCGATTTTCAAAGGCAGAGGCAGAGGAAGAGGCAAAAGAAACAAAGGAATTGGCAAAGGCAGAGGAAGTTGAGAGTTAATTTAATCCATCGCGCATGGTTTTCAAATGAACCTGTGCTTTTCTTTTCTTTTTAATAATGCATGTGGTCGTCAAAATTCCAACTAACACAGGCTTCGTCGAAAAACATCATTGGCATCATCGTCAGCATTTCAACGTTATCAGACATTTTTTTTCTTTAAATCATATTTGATCACAGAATGCCTTGTCTATCAGAATTTGAGGCCAAATGTATTAGTGTGTTATTTGTGGTACATGTTTATATCCCAAACCTTGATTCTTTGGGTTTTCATGTGGCAAAACAGGTTCTAGTCTTCCTTACTTTTGTAGTCTCAATCCTATGGTGCCATCATACCTGTGTTTTTGTAACATCTTTAAGTCATTGCCATATTGATGTAGACGTAACCTAGGTACGGTCATGTCATCTTCTTCTCTGTATATCCAGTGATTGACAACTTCACTTAGATATTCTTCTTGTAAGTCTCCCCATCTAATGAAAGAGCATGAATCTGAGTACTTCACTATCTATTTTCCTTTATCTTGTTTCATTGTTGTGTTCGAAGGCTTCCCAAAAGACCTGGGATAAATAGATGATTTTTTGTCATTTGAGGTACTCGAAATGGAATATTCTCCACAACCAACTTCCTTAATCTACAAAGATGTGGTTGGTGTATTTTTTTGTGTTTCTCTTATTGATAATGATTCCATTTGTAAGTGAAGTGGGGCTTCTTGATTGTTTGGTACTTGATTGTTTGTGCTTGCCCTTAAATAATTATAGTGTTGAAAAGGTTTTGGGTCACCATGGATAGTGATCTCTATGCCATTTTATGGGAACTTCACACATTGGTGTAAATTTGATGGTACTGCTTGCATGGTATGTATCCATGGGTGACCTAATAGCATATTGTACCCCAATTCTTTATCTAGGACTTGAAAGGTGATGTCTATTGTAACTGGTCCCACTTGTACTAGTAAATTCACCACACCCTTAGAAGGGTGTTCCTCGACATCATAGGCTTTGATATTGATTCTCTTGGTAGAATCAATATAATGTTCAAAATATCCCAAATCTTTTATCAAATGTAGTGTGTATATGTTAAGGCCAGCTCCACCATCTATAAGCACTCTTTGAACCTTCTTTTAGTGAACCAAAGCTTCTAAGTGCAAGGGATCATTATGCATGGGTCAATTTGTAGGCAATGTGTGGTTAAAATGTGGGGGATACATGCACCTGCAAGAAAACACAAATCACATACACACACATGAGACATTACGTTAGTGAAATCAAGAGATTGAAAATCCAAACTAATCCAATTGTTAGTCCAAGAAATATCAAGATTGCTAAGCCTATCCCATGCTCCTCTATCTCTAAAGATCTCTAAGATTCAAGGTGGCCCTCACTTGGAAGAGCACTTGATCCTCAAGATGACAACCTAGAGAACGATTTATGAATTATGGTTCTAGGATCAAAATGACTACAGCTAAGATCCTAGCTAAGATGAGATGATGGATAAAGATGCAAGATGCAAGATAAAGATATGAAATGAGTTCCAAATTGAAAGATTAAGTGAACTAATTAGGCTGATATGAGGATGAGATATGATTATATGAATTAGGATAGCGAGATATTCTAACATGTATAAACAAACTAAGCTATAATGCAACTAAGATGGCCTAAATGCTTAGTGATGGGGATTTAGCTCCTTGATAACCTGCACGACACAATTAGACTATAGATTGGATGCAATAGAAGTGGATGGATTCTTAGATTGAAGAAATGGGCTCTATTTATAGAGAAAATGGAGAAATCGATGGTTGAGATTGAGCAATATCAACAAGGGCTAGGATTGAAAGTTATCAATCCATGTGAGGGATTCAATCCAATCCCAAGTTGACAAATGTCACCTTGAGAGGGATTGAGAGATGCTAAGAAAGCATTAGATACTAATTGATCATGTTAGGGAAGGACTCAAGGGGTGACATCACTGGATAATGCTTTTATCCAAGGAAGCAGGGTATTGTCCAAGAGGTAAACTCTTGTGCAAGGATAAAAGATGGTCAAGTGGACAACCATCATGGGTTAGGGGTGTGGTCTTGTAAGAGGCATTAAATGCCTTTTGAAGACTTTGGAGGCTAACTTGCTCCAAGAGGAAAACCACTAGTGGTCTAGGGGACAACTTTGTAAGAGTCTTACAAATTTGGGGTATTCAACAAGTTACCTTGTTGAAAGGAGAAGGTCTTAAATGCACTTTGAAGACTTTCTCTAAATTTGGGGAAGTGACTTCCCCAAATTTAGGGATTGGATATGATGAGGAGAATTGGGCTAATTAATGGAGGATTAGAGGGATTCTAGAAGAAATTAGGAGGGCAAGTGGGGAATGTAGGATTTGGCAAGTGGGTGAGGGAAAATAGGAATTTTAGTAAATTAAAAAGATTTAATTTAGCCAAAAGAGGATTCAACTTGAATTTGTAGGATTTTGCAAGTGGGGGAGGATTTACAAATAAATTTTTATTTAGTTTAGATGCAAAGGAGATTTT
Organism: Cryptomeria japonica; assembly: GCF_030272615.1. Classification (NCBI taxonomy): domain Eukaryota; kingdom Viridiplantae; phylum Streptophyta; class Pinopsida; order Cupressales; family Cupressaceae; genus Cryptomeria; species Cryptomeria japonica. Next base: position 192,894,033 of record NC_081410.1, read on the forward strand.
AATTAAATATAGATTTAATTAAAATGGGAAAGGGAATAAATTGATATTTTTAATTAATTATGAATTTAATTAAAATGGATAGAGGGGGGGTATTTAATTAAATGGCTTGGATAGAATAAAGGTATATTAATTTAATCTTAATTTAATTAAAAATGTTAATTAGAAGAATAGGGATATTAATTAAATCTTAATTTAATTAATAGGTGATTAATGATGATCAAATGAATAAAATACATTTAATTAGTTGTGCCAGTTTTAGGTGTCTACATTTTTTCCCTCTTTGAGTTAACGTGTGACCACATGTTGATTCAAAGAAAACATTTAATTTATCGTACAAATTTTTTGATATAATTTTGTTACCAGAATTGTCGATATGATGCCCCAAATATGAAGAATTGATTTGATATGAAAAGTCGACAGGAAGATGGTGTTGATATGAAACTGATATAAAATTGATGTCGATATTCCCCCTCGAGAGATAAATTGAGAAAATTATGATTTCTGGGGCAGTGTTGCAATGTAGTACAGTTTTCAAAAGTTGGATGATTTGAATTGTTAAATTTTTTATATTTATCTACTGATAAATTTTATTAAAAAGAATATTGAAGAAATGAGGAAGACTAATGTGGGCATAGCACGTACATGCCCCACACGTCCACCGAGGTCATGTTGGTATGAATCTTCATTGTCAATATGGTTCAAAGGTCAATATGGGTCTTGATTTAATATGGGTCTTGATCCGATATGGGTCCTGATTTGATATAGGTTCCGATTCGATATGGGTCATGATTGTTGATATGGGTCCTAATTCGATATGGGTTATGATTGTTGATATGGGTCCTGATTTGATATGGGACTTGGATTGATTTATTTTGATATGGAACTTGGATTGATTGATTTCAATATGGAACTTGGGTTGATTGATTTCGATATGGAACTTGGATTGATTGATTTCAATATGGAACTTGGATTGATTGATTTGTAATATGGAACTTGGATTGATTGATTTTGATAGTAATATGATATCCAGGGCCTTTGGACATTGATTTGTTCTGACTGATGATTGGTTCTAACTTATATCATTGATTTTCCTTTGGATCAGCATGTGGTCACACATGTGCATGATGATATGATATGAATGCAGCGATTTTGATTTTTATGAGCTATATGATATGCTTTTAATCTATATGACTTTTGCAGATAATGATGCAGATGATGGGATGTGTGTTTTTTTTTATTGTTTTGTGATTTACATGCTTATATGATGTTTGTAATGATACTATATGTTTAGAAGGTGATATGAAGATGATGGTTGGATTTGATGAATGCAGATGTTTCTAACATGTTTTGTGGTTTTGTGTGTTGTGGAATAATGCGATCTAGCATTCTACATGTTGTTGATATGATATGCTCATGTGTGGGGATAATGATATGATTAATTATATGGATTAGATTGATAAGATTGATCAGAATTGATAAGATTGAGGTCAAGTTTGGTTTTGGGAATGACACCTCATGTATAAGACAAAGATAATCAAAGCGTCTAGTTTCAGGAACGATATATCATGTATAAGACATGATCAAAATGTCTGGTTTCAAGAAAGATACATCTTGTATAAGATGTGATAGAATGGATCAGATGAAATGTATTGATAGAATTGATAAGATTGAGATCAAGTCTGGTTTCAAGAATGACACCTCTTGTATAAGACAAAGATGATCAAAGTGTCTGGTTTCAGGAACGATATATCCTGCATAAGACATGATCAAAATGTCTAGTTTCAAAAAAGATACATCTTGTATAAGACATGATAGATGATAGTTGGAAGAATGATGAAGATATGAAGGTGAAGAAAGATTCCATGATGATGCGATAGATATGGATGTGTTGGATGCAATGATGAATGTGACTAGATAATGATGATGAGATGTATCTTGAAAATGAGATGTATGATATGATATATATCTTGAAAATGATGTGTAAATGATAATGATAATGAAATGATACTACTAAAAGATTAAAATGATATGCAACCTAATGCAAAATGAAGATGATAATGATGTGCAACTAATGCAAAGTGTAATATGCATTCTCGTTCTCAATGTTGCCATCTGTTGTGATCAAAGTCCCAGTGCTTCCTTTGTTTTCATCATCGGGCTTTGGTTTGTTGAAATTTGATACAAGCATCATGGTATAATTGAACCATAACGACCTGAGTATAACTTACATGAGTTTTTATTTTGCAAGACAGTACAAGCATCGAGGTATAATTGAACCAAGACGACTTGAGTGTTGCTTGCATAAATAAACAAGAGTTAACCTTTGTTTCATACAAATCCGAAATGTCCTTAGTGATATGCCACTTGATTGCTTCGTAGGACAAATTTGCATGGTAAAAGACTTCACTCATAGATAGCAAACAAATAAAACATCACAATCCTTCTTTGCTTCTCTAGTCGTTGAGACATATTTGAGTCACTTAGGAGATATGATAAGCAAAAATTAACAACCATAAGTAAGCATGCATGCTATTGGAAATGTATTCTTGTCAAGTAGCACCTCTCTATTCTTTCATTTTTCTTAAATTCTAGTCTTTTAGTGTTTTGTTTTATAACAGATCAGTGATAAACACTGAAGTAGATTTTTGTAACCAAAGAAATAAAATTAGGCTAGAGAGCCCACAATGTGCTTACAATTCTCATGGTTTCTTGTAGGGATAGCTGAACTTAGTTTAGCTAAATATTTCTTTTTGGTGCTTTTAATAAAAAACAATACAACTTTCATCATTTCTATGATGGTTAAAATGAACCCCATGCCTTTTTGGAGCAACATCTCCAATAGTTTAGAAAACATTGCAATGAAGGTTTAAAAGGAATCATTGTTCTTCATGTCTTCAAGGTGATAGGTATATGCTCTCCCCTTTTTTGGGTGATCAAAAAGCTAGACCCACCTTTTTCATGCTTTATTGCATTTTCTGCATTAGGATAACACCTTTATAAGGCATGCCTCCCAAGTAGCTTATAAGGCCAAGTGAGAGGGAATGACCTAAGTGGAAACGGCTAAAGCCAAGTAATCCAAGCCACTATAAATAAATGTGTATGTAATGAAAATCATATGCAATGAGTGTTACATGTTGTCACAATAGCGTTATGTCTCCCTTAGTGCCTATATGGTATGTTAAAATTTGTAGAGAGTAACCTCTACAGACTAGGAGGCCTCCCTCAACGGAGTGTAAAATGTTGTTGATTGTGACCACTCAAACAGGACCCTTTCTAAACACCTTAGAAATTAGAACCCCAACTGAGTCAATAACCAGACAGTTGGATTATCACAGTGCAATGGTGGGGAATAATCCACCCCCAAGTCACTCACCATATATCTCCTAGGATAAGGGGCCAATTGAGGAGAAATCTTCTTTGGTCTAATTTCTGGAAAAGAGCAAAAAAATGGGCACACCCTAGGGTGTGACAGGGTTGTTTGAGCTGACGGAGTATCAAGTTGTGGGTTGTGGTAATACTTGTGACCTTTTGACCATTAGGAGAGTTTGTTTAATGTGTTATCGATTGATCAATTATAGTGAAAACAATATGGGGTTTTGAAAGAGACTCGAACATTCATGAGAATTTGAAAAAGTTCTTTAAACAAGTATTCTTTTTGTGTTATTCTTCTTTTTGATGTGTCTGTTGTGTCCTTTGCTACATTTCACCAAATTCAAATATTTTAGAAAATACCAAAAACAACATGGAATCTCAACCAGGTTTAGTCAAAAACATCAACAAGATCAAATCCCTCAAGAAAGTCAAGTTTCAACATCAACAAGATCAAACCCCTCAACAAAGTCAAGTTTCAATATCAACAAGATCAAAACCTCATAGCAAACAATCTTGTCAAGATCAACAAATCAATGAAACATTGCAACATTCTAGAAATGGAGAAAACATCTTACATGTTATGATCCTAGGTCCAAACCAATAAAGCAAACATCATGGATTGTCGTTATGCATTTCATAGGGAAGGTGAAGAAATCATCCCTTCCATTCCTATTCCATCACCATCCATAGAAATCTTAGCTCAACAAATCAATACTTTACAACAACAACTGATAGACATGACTAGTCCTAGAAACCATAGGGGCAAGTTAGAAAATATGATGAGGGAAGTGATAACCACGAGCGAATCATTATTAGGCCAACCTTCTTTTTCTTCTGAGACCATTCAAACATGCCAGCCTTTATTCATCAAAAAAATCATTCCTACCTCAGTTCAACCAACATTAGAGTCATGTCAACCTTCTTTCAACCCAACATATCTATCATACCAATCATATCAACCCAACATTCAAAGTGCCTCTTTCAACCAAAATCAAACCCCTTTCAACCAAAACCAAACCTTTTTCAACCAAAATAAAACCCCTTTCAACCAAAATCAAACCTCTTTCTGTTGGTGTAAATAATTATTCATCATGGATATTATTACACTTTATTTAAGTTTACTTAGGAAATGCATTTCATAGTAGTTTGGGTGTGAGACACTTGAGTGTTTGTGCCAACATTGGGATAGTGTGTGTAGGAGAATTTCCACCTTTTATGGTGTGATCTTGTTGTTACACTCCACATTCAGTGGGTGATCCACCTCATGTGGAATATTATATTGTTTCTCCTACCCACCCATACCTATTTCCTACCTACCCTTGTTTCTTATTGAGCCACATGTCATGTTTGTGTGCTCACATATCCATATAGCCTTGCCTATATAAGCGGGCTCATATTCATTGTATGTATCGCTTGATGATCCAATTGAACAGTATTTTCATCTTGATAGATTACAGTTTATTTCTATCATATATTTTGTATCTCTTATTTGTGCTTTCCATTGCCTCTAGATCTTGGCAAAATCTCACATGGTATCAGAGCTATTAGAGTGTCATTGGTTTGCCAATTGAGAGAAATTTGATGCTATTTGGGGTTTTCATTTTGGAATTTTCTATTACAGTTTATTATTGAAGCTTGATGGATCAAATATGAGGCTACCATTAGATTGAGGAGGTCTAAGAAAGTCAGTTTTGCCTTTTGTTTCATCCAAATCGGACTTCGGGGGCCAAATCTAAAGGCATTTGAAGTTTGAACCCGCGACGGAAATTTTCCAGAAATTATAATTTTGCAGGCGATTTTCAAATAGTGATATCTCACTCATCCGGACTCCTTTGTTCAAGCAATTTTTTTTTTGGGGGGGGGTATAATTTTGTGATCTATACAATGGTGTAGGATTTTGCAGATTGTCGGATACAGGTTTTTCGGAAATCATGAAATCTTGATTTTTTACAACTTTGGAGGCTTCATTTGGGCTCATATGGACTCCTTTTCAGGTGCCATTTTTTTAAAAAGTGCATAATTTTTCATCTACTTTCATAATCTGCTTTCAGTTTTCAGCAATTTTGGGTAGAAATTGTACTTTCATCATATGGTCTTATTTGGCCAATTTGGCATTTGTATTGCATAGATCTATCTTTCTGATCTTTTGCTTTGTAGTTCTTAGCCTATTGGGGCAGTTGTAAAACAAAATCAAAAGTCCACCTTGCCATTGTTTGCAAGTGGCCTATTGTACACGCACTACATATAAAGTGCCAAAATCATCATTTTTGGGGGGGTACTTTGATTGAGTGAATTTTGGGGGGTATCTCTTGTGCTTTTGTTCTCTTGTGTTCCTTCCTTTTTGTTGCTATGGGTTCTTCTAAGTTTCCTCTCTTAACTCCTCATAATTATGCTACTTGGAAAATTGATGCATGGATTAAACTTATGGAAAAAGAACTCACTCATTACATTGATGGAACTATTGTTGCTCCCACTGATCCTAAGGTTGATCCAGTTGGTCACTTGGATTGGCTCACTAAAAATATCATGGCAATTGGTACCTTAAGAAAGTATGTATCAAAGGATCTCATTTTTCATATTGAGAAGTGTACTCTAATCAAGGATGCTTGGCAAAAGTTTCAAGACTTATATGGTCAAGTTGATGAGATTAGGGGATATCAAATTGATAGTGATCTCACCATGTTGGATCCCAAGAACTTTGATACTATACAAGATTATGTCACTAAGGAAAATGAGTTGAGGGCACAACTCAAAGATTGTGGCATTGATAAGAAGGATACTCAATTGATATTCAACTTGATAGGAAAGCTTCCACAAGAATATGCAGCATTTGTTTCTAGTTTCCAAACCCATAGGATGACAATGGGTTCAAGCTACACAATGCCTACATTTGATGCTTTCAATGAAATGTTGATGATGGAACAAACTAAGTTGATAAACATGGGCATTCTTAAGGCTTCTAAGTCTCAAGCATTAGTGGCAAATCAAGGGAACAAAGGAAATCAAGGAAAGGACAACTCAAAAAAGAAGAAATGGCAATCAAAGCCTATGGACAAAGCACCATCTTCTCCACAACAAGGAGATTCATCCTCTTCCAAGAGGGATATTTCACCAAAGAGGGAGAGAACTACTTGTGCCTATTGTAAAAAGTTTGGTCATGAGGAGCGTCGTTTCCATTCTAAGAAGATTGATGAGCTCACACATATCATCAAAAAGCATAACATTGATTTGCCTAATGTCTACAAGAAGGATTATTCATAAACTTCCACTTCCACACATTCAAAAGGAAAAGGGCAAGCATTCATGGCTTCTACAAGTGGGAAGACTCACTCTTTTGGGACAAGAAAAGGAAAAGCTCTATGTGCTACTATCAGTCATGATTCAGAGAGATGGCTTCTAGATTCAGGGGCTTCTCATCATATGGCATCTTCGTAGTCTATGTTCTCTACATTTGAGCCTTGCACCATGCCGCAGATTTTGATGTGCAATCATACATACATGGATTTGATTGGGAAAGGATCTATTGACATTGGGGATAACTCCTTCAATGATGTGTTATGTGTACCCCACTTGACAAACAATCTCCTTTCCATCTATCAAATCACACATGGCGCAACTAAGAGAGTTGTGGATTTCACACCTGAGTCAATTTTCATTAGAGACTTGGAGACTAGAGCTATCATTGCGACTGGGGTGGTCGATCATGCATCTCAGTTATACTCCTTTTCAGATTTTGTTGATGATGATGATTTCACATTTGATGATTCTACACACAATGATCACACTTATTGTGATGGTTCAGTTTTTGAGGAGAACTTTGGGCACTTGAACATGGGGATTCTCACATGTGACCACATTCTTGAGTCTTGTATTTCATCTCCTCATATTGATATCACATCACCTATTGCACCTGATGATGCAGATAGTGCGACAATTTTGCCTTCATGTGATTTAGTGCAGCAGGATATTCATTGTCTTCCAGCTTCAGATTCATGGGATGATTACTTGACAGACATTGCAGGTTTGTTTGTGGAATCCTACATTGCATATTTGGGAGACATCATTGATGACATTCATCTTCTCTTTGATGAAGGTGATCCTTCTTCGATTGTTGCGAGGGAACACTATGACCCTCTTGTTCATTTTCTACATGATCATTCTTTCGAGGTTGACATGATTGTGGATACTTTTGTACAACACTTGGAGGAGGTCCCTTTATCTTTTGAGGAGACATATGAGTCTTTGGATATTGTTCTACATTCATCTCCACTAGATCTTGGAGTGCCTTTTTTATCAATGTGGCACAATTTACCACCTTTGGAGGGGGTACCTTTCAGCATTGACATGGGGACACTTGATCAGTTTTCAAAGATTCCTTTCATCATGAGTATTTTTGCTTTATCTTCCCTTCATGGTTGGGGAGAATTTTTGGATCCACCTTTGGTTTTGTTTCTTCCTAAGGGGAGGAATGTGGTTCGACATTCATGGAGCAGTTTCTTCATTCATCTTCGAGCTTCTATCATTGGTGCAGATTCCACATTGAAGGGGGGGAGGCTTCCTAGTCTCTCTTCTTCTTCTCTCATATGGGGGGGATTTTTCCTCACATGGGGTTTTGTCCTTCACATACTTCTATGAGAGTTCTTTGTATCTAGTTTTCATCTCTCTTTTGGGGGAGGGTTTTTTCCTATTGGGTTTTTCTCTCTTTCCCCGCTTTGTGAGAGATTTCATTGCATTGGTTTGAATGCATTTTCATTTGTACATGGGTACCTAACATGGTCTCATAGTCGGGACCCATCTTGCATTGCTTAGTTGCATTGTAGACTTAAGTGCATTCCCCTAAGTTGCACTTAAGGGGGGGTGTTGGTGTAAATAATTATTCATCATGGATATTATTACACTTTACTTAAGTTTACTTAGGAAATGCATTTCATAGTAGTTTGGGTATGAGACACTTGGGTGTTTGTACCAACATTGGGATAGTGTGTGTAGGAGAATTTCCACCTTTTATGGTGTGATCTTGTTGTTACACTCCACATTCAGTGGGTGATCCACCACATGTGGAATATTACATTGTTTCCCCTACCTACCCACACCCATTTCCTACCTACCCTTGTTTCTTATTGAGCCACATGTCATGTTTGTGTGCTCACATATCCATATAGCCTTGCCTATATAAGCAGGCTCATATTCATTGTATGTATCGCTTGATGATCCAGTTGATCAGTATTTTCATCTTGATAGAATACAGTTTATTTCTATCATATATTTTGTATCTCTTATGTGTGCTTTCCATTGCCTCTAGATCTTGGCAAAATCTCACACTTTCAACTAAAATCAAACCCCATTCAACCAAAGTCCAAATTAAAATTCACACCAACCCAACATTCAAACCTCTCTCAACCAAAATCAAACCCCTTTCAACCAAAGTCCAAATCAAAATTCATTCAACCAAAATAAAAAATCTTTCACCCAAAATCAAATCCCTTTCAACCAAAGTTCAAATCAACCAAATCTATCCACCATTTCATCATCCCTTGAAGTCACACAAGACCTATCCATTCCATCTCTATCCAATAACACAATCTCCCAAGGGATATCCATCGTACGAATCCAATCTAATTCAAGACATGATTCAGAGGTTCTCATTCAAAATCCTTCCTCATCATGCCAAAATGTTGGAACCTTCCAAAAATCTCCCATGCAAACTCCTCTGCATCAGGAGGACAGTCCAAAATCAGAAGAAATCAGTCATGAAATAAATCAAGATCAAGAACAAACCTTTTCATCCTACCCAATTTTTGATGAATACTCCACCTATCAAGAATCTTATGATGATCCCCTCATTCTTTTCTATTCCACTCATAATAACATTGTTTCTCAAGAGCAAGATGTTCTTTCAAGTTCCATCCAACATCCACCTCCTAAGTAGGATCAAGACATACCTTCCATCCTTCCTATTAATCCCTTTCCAATCCAAGATCAAAGCATACCTTTACCTTCATGTCCTAAACAATATCTCATTATTTCTCCATATTCTTGTTAAGATTCCTTCAGCTCTTCATTTCCATTTCATAATCCTCCATGTCTTTCACAAGATTCCATATCACCAAATGAATCTACCATATCTCCTAGTCTCCCTCGTGATCTCAATGTCTCTATATAAGTTGTTCATGAACCCCTTACCAATGGAATCACCAATCCAGATTACACTACACAAGACAACTTGTCAACAATTATGGTGACAGAAATAAGCATGGTACCAACTAATGAAATCAACATCAAAATTGTTACATCATCTTCTTCAAGCACAAGCATAACACCAACTAATGAGATCAACACCCGGTTGGCTTCATCATACTCTTCAATCTCATCAATAAAAGTAGGCATAACACCCACTCATGTCACAACATTGAAACCAAAATCTATTTGTCTCATACACCAACACTTGAAAGACTGGAGGGAAAGAAGGTCTACAACAGCTGGATTGGATTGAAAATAAGGAGGCTATAGTAGAAATTGTACATGAAAGACTCCTAGCTAAATATCTAATTGAAAAATACAAGTTCATCCAACTCTTCAAAAAAGACCAATGAATTATCTACACAAAGTTCATACCAACTCAATAACAACATGCACCTAAAAAGATATTGCATCTAAGGGTGGGTTCATTTCAAATTTTCAGTACTGCATTTGCATATTTCTTTACTGCATTGCATATCTTCATTTAAGAGTACATCATAGTTTCTTGCAGATCACCATTGCACAACATATAGCTGCATATAATTATTGCTTTCTCATATAGTGGCATCAATAAACAAGGAGATTGTCTAAGTCATTCACCTAGTTGCACTAAAGGGAGAGAAGGTGGTCCCATTTCCTAGATACTTCTTCATGAAGTTTTTAGGAGGCCTTTAGTCATTCATCTTCAAAGTCACCTTGTGATTAAGCTTTATCCATGGTTGGGTAGAAGTTTCACTATTAAGTCTTGTTACCCAAAATCTATTGATTGCTATATCTCACATATTAATCAATAGCTCTAAGTCATTGCAGATACTTAGTTGATCATGTGGCTAGTGAAAAATCAAAAATTCTACTTCAACATCGTTGTAATTATCATACCTAAGTAGGTTTCATTAATTACAAGTCAAGGCAATAAAATGAAGAAAAATAAATAAAAATACTATGCCAATATCCATCTCAAGGCAAAATTAAAAAAATGATATATTACTGAAATATTATGCATACAAGTGCAACAATAAAAACTTGACTATGGCAACATGCAAGTACCTCCATCAAGGATATGGACGCCTACTGGCAATGGAGCAACATTTGAGAGATTATAGTACATAACCTCCTTGAAGCCCTAAAATCCTGTTGGCAGCAAGGCTCTATCCAGGATGCTTTTGAAGTTAGAATATCTCACGTAGTTGGCCACATCGAATTCCAAGGGTCTTTGATGGTTATAAGAGTCGGAATAAACTCAAATGCACACACATGGGCAAAAGAAGATCAAAGTTTCAAGAATTGATGGAGAAGTTTCCCGCACCTTCATTCATAAATCTTGGTTATATAATGTGTTAGGTTGGATGGTCTAAGGTATTCTGAAAATGGATTGAACTCCTATCTCTAAAACATTTCCTACCTTCAATTCAAATAGTGCATTTCAGAATAAAATACACACACAATCATCCTCGTTCGAATAGGATCTACATTTTTGTCATGCATCTTGCATTAGCATAACTCATATCAAAAATTTATTGTCTCCACCATATTTTGTAGATAATCATGTCATCACAGGTTTGTATACTTGGGGACATAACTGAAAAAAAAAAAAAACATTCAGATGAAGTCCTGAAAAAAAATAAAAATATTCAGATAAAGTCCGGAAAAAATCAAAACATTCAAATAAAAGTCCTGAAAAAATCAAAACATTCAGATAAAATCCTGAAAAAAAAAATCCAAAAACAATCAAATATCGATCCATAAAATGCAAAAACATTCAAATATCAATTAAAAACTTGCAATAAATTGTCTCGCAAGGATCAAACACCCTAGCAGATATCCAGCAAACACTTCGCACAAAGTTAAACAAAGGATACAACTATCTTGTCAAAACAACTACAATCAAGTTGATCAACTTTCTAATCTATCGAATCACTATCAAACTATCAACGTGATCACCATCTTGTCTTAAATAGAATCGGTACACTCGAAACCAGACAGGTCAGTCTTAAACGGGGCCCAAAAACTTCTAAAACCAAACATTATCAAAATCACATCAAACATATCAAAGAAAAGACACAAATCAATATGACTACTACATTTTTGTTCTAGTTGGTTTTATCTTAAAATCAAATTGGCGAAGATCATTGCTTTTAGCTACTCAAGGATGTCCAACAAGTGACTAGAGGATTTGTGAGGGGCATGATCTCTTTTCTTTGTTTTTTGTTTGTGGTGTGAACCAATGAAGTTCTGGGGAAATAGTTCTAGTGGGTGTGTGATTGGTATGTTCATTCAACAAGTATCCCATGAAGGATAACTATGTGTGTGACTACCGCACATACCTCGACCCTTGTTTTTATTCCCAAAATGGAGGGTTCAATCCTTGTCTGCTACTTGTTTGTTTCTTGCAATGAGATATCTATACATCTTGGTTCCTCATACCCTGGTGTAATAAGCTCCATTGTTACATAATAAGGCTCAATGATGAAAAAGTGTTGCACTATGAATAAAGACAAGAAGACTATTCATCATCAATCATATCATTTCTGAAAGGAAATACAAGAGCAAGGAAAGGAAAATAAAATCCAAGAAAGTTTATGAATGCCACCATTCATAAAATGTGTGTGCCATGTGTCCACATCCTCTTATGGAGGAAATCTAATATTCCTTAATAAAGGAAAATAAAAGAAATGACTTGTCCTCACACATGTACTAGAGGACAAATTACATGTAGGAATTCCAAAGGAATATCCTAAACTAAATACAAATAAATCTAAGCTAAGTAAAGATTAAATATTCTAACACCCCCCCTTAAGCTTTACTTGGGGAGCTTACATCAAACCCTTCAATGGGTTGTAATCCAAGATTTTTACAATGAAATTGGAACTTTTCTTTACAAAGTGGCTTGGTCAAAATATCTGCAACTTGGTCTTCCCCCTTGCAATAGAGGAGTGAAACTTGCTTGTCTTCAATTTGTTCTCTAATAAAGTGGTGTTGGAGAGCAATGTGTTTTGTCCTTGCATGGAAAACTGGATTTTTAGCCAAGGCAATGGCACTTTGGTTGTCACAATACAATGGAGTTGGTTCGTGTTGAGGTAGACCCAAATCTTCAAGTAGTCTTCTAAGCCACAAGACTTCTTTGGAAGCATTAGTGCATCCTTTGTACTCAGCTTCAGTGGATCCAAGAGAGGTAGATTGTTGCTTTTTACTATTCCAAGAAATTGCTCCTGAACCAACAAAAAAACAATAACCACAAGTAGATTTCCCATCATTGGGATCTCCACCTAGATCGGAATCAGTAAAACCTTTTAAAGTAAAATCAGAATTTGTATCATAAAACAAACCTACATTAATAGTCCCTTTAATATATCGTAAAATTCTTTTAGCAACTTTAAAGTGTGTTTGTTGAGGTTTAGACATGAATCTTGAAACCAAACCAACACTATAAGCAATATCTGGCCTAGTAAGAGTTAAATAGTTCAAACTTCCAACTAATTGTCTATACAAGGTAGGATCAACAAGAGGAGTTTGCATATCAAGCATTAACTTAGTGCCTAATTCAATAGGAATTGAAACATGATGAGCATCATTCATTTTAAACTTATCTATGAGATCTTGAGCATATTTACTTTGAGATAAGAAAATTCCTTTAGAGGTTTGCCAAATTTGCATTCCTAAGAAATAATGTAGAAGACCTAGATCAGTCATTTGAAATTGTTGATTAAGTTGAAACTTAATATCAGAAATCAAAGTATTGGAACTTGAAGTAAGAATCAAATCATCTACATACAAGATAATAATTATAATATCATCTTCACTATGTTTAATATACAAGTTAGGGTCATTTTTACTTCTAATAAAGCCTTGAGAAAGAAAGAATTCATTAATCTTGGAATACCACTCCCTAGGAGATTGCTTTAATCCATAAATTGATTTCTTTAATTTACAAACTAAGTGTGCATTACCTTCTTTAATAAAACCAGGAGGTTGAGACGTATAAATTTCCTCATGTAAATCACCATTAAGAAAAGCACTTTTAACATCCATTTGGTGAATAGGCCAATTCATTCTAGAAGCTAAAGCAAGCACAAGTTTAATTGTAGGCATTTTAGCAACAGGAGCAAAAGTTTCAGTATAATCTAAGCCTTCAATTTGAGAAAAACCTCTAGCAACTAATCTAGCTTTAAATTTACTAACTTGATTATTAGCATTCAATTTAGTTTTATAAAGCCATTTGCAAGAAACAAGATTTTTACCATGAGGCAAGGGAACTAAATCCCAAGTTTGGTTAGAAGTTAAAGTATCATATTCTTCCTTCATTGCTTTTTGCCAATGCGGTTGATTTTTAGCTTGATCAAATGTTTTAGGATCATTAGAATTCATAATAGTAGTCATTAAAGCATAATTACAATAATTAACTCTCCTAGCTTGAAGTTTATCCATTCTAGCTAAGTATTCATCACTATCTTGAATTAAAGATTTAAACCATTTAGGTCTTCTTTTAGAAGTAATGGATTCATCACTAGAAGAAGAGTCATGAGGAGTAGAGTTATTATTATCATCATCACTATCACTAGAAGGAATAGAAAGAGATGCATTAGGAGTAGGGTTAAGAGAAGGAGGTTGGTCCTCCACAAGCACAACTTTGGTTTGACCAAGTTCATCATCCTCCACTTTAGAACAATCATGAATGCCTTTTTCTGCAATACAAACATCTCTTGCAACTTTTACCTTGTTAGTAATAGGATTGTAAACTCTATAACCTTTAGTATTTTCATCATAACCAACAAAAATAAAAGGAGAAGATTTAGCGTCTAATTTTTTTCTTTTCTCCTTAGGTTTGTGAACATAAGCTATGGAACCAAAAATTCTTAAATTCTACAAATTAGGCTTTCTACCAAACCAAGCTTCTTCAGGAGTTTTATCCTTTAAGGCTTTGGTAGGTGTTCTATTAATTAAATAAGTTGCACAAGCCATAGCTTCAGCCCAAAACTTGTAATCCATATTTTTAGCATGCAATAAACATCTAGCCATTTCAACAATTGTCCTATGCTTCCGTTCTGCCACACCATTTTGTTGTGGTGTATAAGGAACAGTAAGCTCATGTTTAATTCCAAAAGATTTCAAATAAGCATTAAATGCATTATTGACATATTCTCTTCCATTGTCAGTACGAAGAATCTTAATTTTAGAACCAGATTGCCTTTCTACAAACATATGAAATTCAATAAACACATCAAGCACTTGATCCTTACTATGAAGGAAATATATCCATGTTCTCCTTGAAAAATCATCAACAAAGGTAAGTGCATACCTTGAACCTTGGATGGAGGGATTCTCCATGGGACCCAAGAGATCACTATGAACTAGATGCAATTTAGTGTATGCCCTCCAAGATTGACCATGAGGAAAGGGTTCCCTATGCATCTTACCACTCATGCAACCATTGCAAACAATTTGAGAAGGAACAATACTAGGTAATCCATCAACCATATTTGCTTTTTGCATCAATGAAATATAATCAGAATTGAGATGGCCAAGTCTTTCATGCCATATAGTAAAATCAACAGTAGTAAGCAAAGAATACTTTGGAGGAGCAAATTCATAGAACTTGAATAAGTTATCACTATCCATTTTAGCAGTAGCAATAACATGATTAGTTTTTGGATCAATGATATAACATATGCCCCTATAAAAGTTAATCTTATAATCTTGACAAAGTTTAGGAACTAAAATCAAATTTGATTTTAATTCAGGAACATAAAGAACACCATGTAATTTCCCATTAGGAACATTCACATCACCAATAGCTTCAACTTTACAACTATGATTATTAGCTAATTGAACAGGAATATTAGAAGTATCGGGATGCAAAGATTCAAAACATTCTTTATGAGAAGTAACATGTTGAGATGCACCAGAATCAATAATCCACTCAAGTGGTTGAGAAACATTATAAGTACATGTAAATGCATGACGAGATGAATTACCATTATTATTACCTTTCTTATAATGAGGTTTATGTTGATTATTTTGATTATTTTGATTCATGGGCTTTTTACCATTTTGTTTCTTAAAACAATTATTAGTAATATGTCCATCTTTCCCACAATATGTGCAATGGGGTCTTGTTTGAGAATTATTCCTTTGATTATTGTACGTATTATTATGATTATTGTTATGAGAATTGTTATGATAGGATTTAGAATGAGATTGATAATTAGAAGATTTGTGATTATTATTATGATTATTATTATGATTATGATTATGTTTATTATTATTGGATCTAAAATTATTATTATGATTTTGATTTTTAGACATAAAAGCATGTTCACTACTTTTAAGAGTACCAAATTGAATTAATTTAGCTTCCTCTTGACGCAATAAATTACGAAAAATATCATATGTTAATTGAGTAGCTAAGCTAGGAATAGCAAGTTGAGCATGAATATTCGTAATAAATTGTTGAAATTGACGAGGAAGACATTTTTTAAGAATAAGATGAATTAAACGTAAATCAGCTAGAGTAACTCCTAAACCAGTTAATTGACTATTAACAGAATCAAACTTTAATAAGAATTCATCCATAGTTTTAAAATCCGTATACCTTAGATCTTCAAGTTGATCTTGAAGTTGAATTTTTCGGGATTCATTGGAGCTATCATAAGTTGTTTTTAAAATTTCCCATGCTTCATGCACTTTTGTACAATTTCCAATTAAAACATACAAATCAGGAACCATTGAAATACCAATTAAACCAAGTGCTTCCTCATTTTGAGCCTTCCATCTATCTAGGTCGGCTTGAGGAGCAGTCGTAGCGGGTTCAAAGGTTTTATCAGTTGCAACATCCAAAAGCTGTTTGAAACGAAAAATAAACGAGATATGTGTTTTCCATGAATGATAATTGGAACTATTTAATTTAATTTCCGGAATTAATGTAGACATGATAGCAAAATAATAGTTTGTAAAAAAAAATTACCCCTTTGATTAAAAATAAAAATAAAAATTAACCTCCTTGATTTAAAAATAAACCAGATTTGAGTAATAACTATAACAAAATTTATGTAAAAAAAAATGTTATATTCAAATCTTAAATAACAAATTAAAATTTTTTTAAAACAAACTTTATATTTTAAAAGAACTTTAAATCTTTATTAATAATAAAATAAAACTAAAAAAAAAATTTTAAAGAAATAACAAAAGTTTAATAAAATTTAATATTAAACTAAACTTTATTTTAAATTTTATTGAAAATAAACTAAAATACAAGGATAAACTTTATTTAAATAAAATGAGTTTTTAAAAAACTTTTAAATTTGTCATATATATTAAGACTTTATAAACTTTACTACTATTTAAATGTTATAATATAGACAAATAAAAAATGTTTGAAGATTCCTATGAATGAAAAAGAAACGGTTATGAATAGAGACGTTACTGCAAACTTAAGAAGAGGTAGAAGAGAGCAGAGGCGTTAAGACAGAAAAAACAAACTTGCAGGTGAAATTATCTCTGGAAAGCAGGTTGAAAGACCAGCCAATAATGCAGGCAACGCAGGTGCAGAGACGTTGAATGTCAAGAATGAATACAAAACGCAGGTTTTGGTGTGCCTTGCAGACAATGTGGGATCCAATCAGAGGTTTTCACACAGATTTTTGCTGCAAAAGAAGCAGGCGGAAAATGATCAAGGGAGAGTTAAAGAACTTCTGGAGAAGCTTGAGAAGGCTAAAGGGCAACCAAGAATTAAGGCTCTTTGTGCTCTCAGGCAGATATGCCAAACGGAGGAATCAGCCAGGAGAACGGTACTGGATGGAGCAGGGATTGAGGCCCGATTCAGGGAAGGTGAGAGGGCAGACCCCCAAGGTTGCCAAGCAAGACAAGAAGAAGAAGCCCAGAGGCCGAGTTCGAACTTCTGCAGTCGTGACTAGTAACTTTAAGGTTAACCAGTCCGCTACAAAGGAGCAGCCAGTATGTGAATAGTTTAGAGTAAATGAAAATGGAAGGGTAGATGCAGTATTCTTTCTTTTGCACGGAGCTTCGATGTTGTCTTGCTGAGCGATGATCAATATACTGAATAGTTTTTTTTTTTCAGAATTCTAGTTTCTACACAGTTGGACTCTTTGAGAAGGTTATCTATGGATTGAATATTAGGTTATAGTTTTTAAGTAAGCAATCGCACTTGAAACAGTAGTCAATATTAGGTTATAGTTTTTAACTTTCAGGAATCGCACTTGAAAGGAAATACAAGAGCAATATCTCTGTTCTTAGCCGTCTGTTTCTACTACAGAAAAGTTTGAGGGAAGAATGAGGTTTTTGAGTACCCTTTGTCAGAGGCTAGTTAAACTATTGAATGTTGAACTAATTTTTTTATGATTAGGGATCGTTGATAGGTACTTTGAAAATGATTTTAGATTTTAAATTTTCAGAATGCTTAAATACAGAGAAGATTTGAAATAAAATGATAAAGAATAAATTATATCTGCCTTAAAGAGAAATTATAATAGTTTGCTACAATCAGTTATTCTTACAATATAAACCCTTTTTATTTATCAATAACACCTGCAAATAAAGATGTTAGGACTGAATGGCAGATTCAAACAAATTGAATCAGAATAGTTGTAAGCAAGAAAAAAAGTTAAAATCTGCAAGTGAATCAGAAATGAAATTTAATAATAAATTAGTTTTGGCGGCAAGCCGACCAAATAGATTAAGGAGACTAAGTTTGGCGGTAAACCTTCCAAACTATGCACACTAAAAAAAATAGAAACTTTGGCGGCAAGCCTTCCAAAGACACAAATTTAAACTAGAAAGGAGGAACTTTGGCGGCAAGCCTTCCAAAGCCCTTTTTTAATAAAAAAACTAGAATAGAAGATTAAACCTGCAGGCAAACTTGTTAACAAGTTTGAAAAAAAAGTTAAAATTTGAAACCAAAACCTGCACAATAGAAAATATTAGAAAAAGAACTTCTTCTCCTCTCAAGAATGCCTCCAACAAGGTGAACTCCACAGAATGGTAACCTTCATCAATGTCAACTTAAAACAAGGATTAGAAACCTACTCTGATACCATGAAAGGAAATACAAGAGCAAGGAAAGGAAAATAAAATCCAAGAAAGTTTATGATGAAGTAATTGTTACCAAGTGAAAAGCAAAAACCTTGGAGCATCACCCAAATGTAAAGAAGGAGGCACAAGAACGTTTGAAAGGGGAAAAGCAAAGAAAAACCCCTTGTGATATTATGAATGAGGCAATGCCTAAAAATGAGAGAGAGAGAGAGAGAGAGAGAGAGAGAGAGAGAGAGCAAGAAGCTCTTTACAATATTGTCATTAAGAAGAAATGAGAGAGGAGACATCTCTTAAATAGAGATGAGGAGAGGAGTTACAAAGTAACTCCCAAATCTATGAATGCCACCATTCATAAAATGTGTGTGCCATGTGTCCACATCCTCTTATGGAGGAAATCTAATATTCCTTAATAAAGGAAAATAAAAGAAATGACTTGTCCTCACACATGTACTAGAGGACAAATTACATGTAGGAATTCCAAAGGAATATCCTAAACTAAATACAAATAAATCTAAGCTAAGTAAAGATTAAATATTCTAACAATTTCATTTTTCTAATCTATCATGCTGATTATTTTAATCAAGATCATTCTCTTATCAAGCATCTTTTCTTGGATTAACCTTTTCAATTCTTTACAATCATTCTTTCATCTAACATGATCTCTCTCATCACTTAATTCCAATCTTTTCATCTATAATTCTTTCATTTTCTCACATCGACTATTCTATCTATCAATATTTTTTTCCTCACCTTCATAATATTTTATCATTCATCCAATCTTGATATATCATTTGTCTTATACAGGATTTATCCTTCATGAAACCAGACATGCTCATCTTATCTTTGTCTTAAACAGGATTTATCCTTCCTAAAACCAGACATGATCATCTATCTTTGTCTTATATAGGATGTATCCTTCCTAAAACCAGACGTTTTGATCATCTTTGTCTTATACAGGATGTGTCCTTCCTAAAACCAAACATTATCTTTATCAAATAAATCCCATCAATCTTATCATTCAATCAATCTACAAATCACTTCAACCATTTCTTTTCTATAATCAAACTCATTTGTGTCACCAAGTTAACCATTCTTCCATCTCTCATCTAACATCCTTCTTCTTTCGAGAGATCATTCATGTCGTCAATGCGCAAACAATCTCTCGAGGGGCCATTATACCTCAGCGTTACCGAGGCATATTGGGGCAAAAAAAATCTTTTGCTTTGAAACAATGTCATTTCGACATTGTTTCAAAGAGGGGCAAATGTAGACAACTAAAAATGTCTCTTTAATCGTATACTAAATTCATCTAATTAATTAGGTAATTCTTTAATTATTTGATTAAACTAACTATTTCTTCTAACCATCACCCTTCAACACTTCTAATTAATCGATTTCTATTCTCAAATCATTTTAATTAGTTAACCCTATTTCAAATATTAATTAAATATTAATTATTTAATTAATTACGATTTATTCCTTCGTTAAATAATCTTTATTATTTAATTAAGCTCATTTCTAATGTTTAAATAATTTTATTTAAATTAATTACATTATTCTTCCAAATCCCCAAATTCAAATTTTAAATAATTCCATCTAATGTCATTTCTCTCAAATTCACATTTCCCCAAATTTGAATTTCAATTAATTTCATCTAATTCCAAATCATCAAATTCATATTTCATCAAATCTAAATTTCAGTTAATTTCATGTGCATTTCAGCATTCGAAAGTCCAAATTCAAATTTGGGGAAATGTGAATTTCGATTTTGAAAATAAAAATCAAATTCAATTTCAAAATCCTACAACACATGCTAAAATTAAATCTGATTGATCAAATCAGTTATCTAATTAGTTAACTCAGTTAACTCCTCAATCTTCCACTTTCACTCAAAATCAATTGTTTATGACTAGTCAATCATTTTAGCCTTCTAATCCATCAATTTAGTCTTCTAATCAATCAATTCAGTCAACTTGCTAGTCTATTCAGTATATTGGTTAATCAATTGAGTTCACTCTCCAATCAATCCTGTTAACAGATCAATCAAATGAGTTAACAAATCAATCATGACTAGTTCACTGATCAATCAATCTCAGTTTACTATCAATCGGGAATTGAGTTCTATTTCTCACCTCCTCTGTGTTGAAAATCTATATAAAAAACATCATTTTCTCACTCAATCTAGAATCATTGTCTTCAAACAATTGTCTAATCTATGCAGGAATCCCAGTGCAATACTTGAGAGCCACCTACAAGCACAATTTGGAGAAGCACAATGGAAGCCACGATGCAAGATGAGGGAATTTCATTTCTTTTTATTCTTATCTTGTGTTAATTTTTATTGGTTTATGTTTGAAATTGCTTTGATAGTTAAGGATTTGGTGATTCGTCCTTATTTCCTATTTCTGCATTTATGATTTTTAAGCATGAAAACAGGAAACATAAAGCTTGACAAGGTACCAAGACTCCTTAAGACTCATTCTACACTACCTTGTGAGGCAGATAGTTATAAATATAGTTGACACAATTGATAAATTTATAGCCATGGATTTTGACTTAATCATACAAATTGCCATCTCTCATATGGTTTTTCCCTTCCTCTTTACCACACAATTATACTTTAAGGAGTGTAAGAAACTATGAGTGAATGATGAATACTATGCTCATTGTAATAATAATAAAAAAATTGGTTCACATAATCCACCTATTATCTATGTTTATATATCAAAGAGAAATACCTAACTACTTCATAAATTATTTGAAGAACCTTAAAGTGGTTAAATACTCATTCTTCTACTCCAAAAAGTATACCCATATGTGTTTTGGGAAGTCATCAATAAAGGTGAACACATACTTGGCCTTTAAAAATAGAGTTAGAATTGACATATCATCATGTTGTGGACCAATACTATTTATTTTGTGGCACATGTGGTCTTACCCTTAGGAAGGGGATCATAATGATATTTTATAAGAAAAAATCCTCAATAAACTATATCTATCTAAGGAATATTAGGAAGATCAATCACTAGTCTCGTGTGTTTAAATATTGAAGATACATGTAGTTCAAGTGCCTAAACCATTAATGAAAAAAATATTGCTCACTAAATTAGGATAAGCAATTATTTATGAACTTGATGAAGATCCAAATCCATCAAACCTATACAAATAGGCCTCACGTTCTAATATTGTTGAAGTAACAACTTTCTCAAGATCCTATAAATTTTAAATAATCATATAATGTGAACTCAATAATCTTTTCATCCCCAGAATGATAAATTTTATATATGAAAAAAAAGGTTCATAGAGATATCAAGAATAAGAAGAACATCCTTAATGAAACCATCTTGTAAATAAATTGTACCTATCCCCAAAACTAAAATATATGAAAAGATGTTATTTTCAAAAAGAGGCTCAAGAAGATCATGTGAATTCATCATGTTATGTGAACCACATGAATCAAGTATCCAATTGTCTATATATGAATGTCAAGATTTAGTAGAAAGAGCTTGCCCTTTTCCTATGAAAAAGGTCTTAGGAATAAAAATATTATGTTACCACATGGCTTCCTCTAATGTCTTTGCAGTGTCTAAATTGTAACCCTATACAATTTTACACTACTTTTGGTACCCTTACTTTAGTGTATTTTCACTTAGCTCTTATCCAAGCCTATTTTTGGTCTTTGTACTACACAATTGATGTCATATGTATGCATGGTGATTTTAACCTATCTCAAGTTGAGTGCACCTCGTCCTTAGCTTGTTCACCTTATTTTGGGTGGACAAGGGCATTTGGGATGGCCTTGTCCTAGACAAGGGCACCTCGGTTGTCCTTGTCCCTCAAAATTGGGCCCAAATTTGAACATGTCAATGCCTTCTTCTCATCAATTGGTTCCCAATCCCAATGCCTCAATATGACCATTGAAAATTGGCCTAATCCACTAAATACCTTGAGAATAATATGTAAGAGAAATATTTCATTCATTTTAATTAATCCATAATCCACCCTTCAAGAATCACATCCATTATCATCAAGACAACATTTCATCCCGCCATATCCTTCAAACATTCTTCAAATCTGATCATTATGGAGCAGAAAATAACATCAATCTTCATGCAAGCATGTGTTTATGACTGATTCTTTCATGTCATGTTATTGCATCAACACTTGTGATCACATTCAAAGAGAATCGCATCATCAATCTTCAATCAACTTCAGCAAGCTTGAGGTATAAAATTCAACATTTTACTTTAGCATTCTCAATTCAATTCAAGGGTTAATTCCAAACCTGAGGTTTCACCCAAGCATACCCCTATCAACAACACCATTTCTCTCTTTTATATATGCAAGTGGTAGGATCTAAAGACACAAATGTTTTGGAGATTGTTGCTAGCATGGTTTGTATGGTTGTCATTGATGTCAAACTTGGTTATATAGATGGATATTGGTTTGGATATGCTTTGTCAGATCTTGGTTATCTAGATCGATTTTGGTGTGGATACTCTTTTAGAGTTGGTTGTGTCATCTTGTTTTCAAGGTGGTCCTGAATGCTTTTTGGTGCCCTCAAGATATGTTGTTAATTGTATTTCGGTTTAGAGGATCATGTTCTTTTGGTCTGCATATGTGTTGGAAGATGTGTTGAGATGTTTATTTGGGTCTCACATTGGTGTGTGGAGATTCGTATGGAGTATTTTGCATTGCAAATGGTTATGTAGCCAACCAAATGATCATATCTATACGTTATGCTTTGTAACATCTTTTTGGATATGTGTTAGCATGTGAAAATTGTCGAATCTTTCATAGAATCATATATCATGATTTTTTTTGGTTCCCTCTTTCTCTTGGAGTGGACCAATTTGAGTATTTTAGGTTTGGGTGGCTTATTTTGTGTGATATTTCTTATTCTATTTTGGCCAACCCTTGTGTAGGATTTCAATGTTGTATATCATATATAAGATTTGCAGATGGATGAATTGAGTATGGATGAGAAATGAATTGTGTGAGAAGTGTATGTGAATGATTTTCAAACAGATTTAAGTTTGTGGTGATGCGAAAGTTAGTTTGAGAAGAGCTTCGGAGCTAATATATTTTATAAGATAGTGTGTTGTGAGAGTGGAGATTATCAGAGATGTTTGCCATGTTATTGGTCACTTGATTATTATTCAAGGACAATTTCATGATCAGGGGAATCCTTCTCAATTTTGGTTCATATATTTCATTTGTTGTTGATTGACAATGAGTCCTTCGGCAATAGTTTGTATCTTGTCATGAAGTAGTATTCTTCATTTATACAAGTCCTTCTTATATCTTGCCTAAGGTAGTGCACCTTAGTTTTTCTTGTCTTTCAGGTGTTGGTGCTCCTTGTCTACAAGCCTAAATTTTTGTAAACATTGTTATTCATATTGTGAGTTAGATTCTCACCATGGTTTTCCCCTATTTAGGTTTTCCACATAATATAATGTTCATGTGTTTATGTGTTTTTTCTTGATGTGTTGATGATTAAAGTGCTAAGATTAAATTAGTTGATTAATAATTATTTTTTAATGTTTGGACTAATTTACCCCCCCCCCCCCTTTCAGTCCTCCTAGGTGTTCAACAATTGGTATCAGAGAAAGATTACTCTTTCAAAAGATTAACCATTTGAGGTAGATCTAGAGATGGTGCAAGAACTTCATGTTAAAGCTACGATGCTTGATGTAACAAACTTTAATTATTGGAAGGAAAGAATGAAATCTTATTTGAAATTATTGTAGAATGGAATCTAGGAGATTACCTAGACTGGCTATCAATGAACTCCAAATGGGCCATCAACTCTGAATGAAATTAAGGCTCAGGAGACAAATACAAAAGCTAGAATAATTCTTATCAGCTTTCTTAATGATGAAGTATTTGGAAAGGTTAAAGAAATGAAAGAAGTTATAGACTATCAAACTAAACCAACATATAGACTATCAAACTAAACTAATAAAAAACATTTTATAATTAATATTAACACACATTTAAGATGTTTTTGACTATAATAATTAAATAACTTTTCATGCCAAGAGCTATCAACCAAAATTTGTTGTCAATTAAAGTGATCCCTACCTCACGATCCATAGAGGTATCCATTAGCATTTATTTTGAAACTTTTAAGAGATATGGAATCGACATAAATAATGTAAAGTAGGGAAACATCCATGATGAAAACCAAAGCAACAAAAGGTGGTAGATCATCTTATTATTATTATCACCAAATTGTTGCCACAAATTCATAGGATCGAGAATATCCTCAACTACTATTTGGTCAATATTAGGCCAAACCGCAATAGAAGCAATCTTAAGGAAGGAATCAAAGTTTACCAAATAGTCTTTAAGAATGGTAATAAATCTTCAAGAAATAAACTTAGAGAGTTCCTTGGCACTTTCAAGAGCATAGTTACTACAAAGCAATAGAAAAAAGAGTGAATTCATGATAAAAGTACATGAGTAACCTCTTTTGTTCCTTAAAAATGTGTCATTCGTTCACAATAGCTAAATAAAAACTACAAGCCACAACTTCCTACAAAATATGTTCAACATTTTAACATAGATAATATAACTAAACAAAATATCTAACCAATAAATACAATTGTTATCATCACACAAAGCCCACCCATCCAAGAACAAATTCCACAACTTCAACAAACTACCAACCAAATAAAATATGAAAATAACTCTTATCCACATTACTCAAAGAATGAGGTATTACTAAACCCAAAGTAGATAGAGTAATGTCCACAACAATTTTTTTGTGTAATAACAACCATCTAAAAAATAGTGTGGGTTCAATGCAAGAGGACCAGAAGTTATGTAGTCATTGGTTGCTGAAATCCTCAAGACCTTGCAAATTATTTAAAGAACCAAGTGCCTTCTAGGAAAGAGATGGTTCATCATACAATGTGTTATTAAAACTTAAAGTAGAGAATAACCCTCATACCACTTCACATTATCCAAAATCCTAGTATTTAAATAGAGAATTATAAGTGGAAAGGTTATTTGGAGAGATTTAGACAGCAAGGTACAAGTTGTTATATGAGAGTCTACAAGCATGAACTTTCTTTGGAGCTCCTTTTAGGAAAGAAGAATCTCATTACTAAACACAACTAACAAGGATTGAGTACCTTTATAGAATCACCATATAGAAAATCAACCTCTATAAGACATAATGGATTATTAATAAAAGATAAATTCTACCAAAGACATCTAAATCCTTGACGATTGTTGCCCTACCTAAAGAAAGTTATTTTCCTAAACAAGAGATTTATCATTGATTATCAAGATTTCCAAATACTCTTAAAAATAGTATAACATATTTTCTTGACTAGAAATGAGCCAGAGAGCAAGTTAGAGAGGTGAAGCCCCTTTCAACTCCTTTTGCTTAGTGTTAAAAATTGCATATTGTTGCAATTTCGCACTCATAATTTGAACCTATTGGAATTTCATAATAATGACAAAATTTGATATGTCAATTTTAAAGATTTAAAAATAAATCATTACCAACCTATGGCTCAAAAATTAGCAAAATTCTCTAAGACTAGAACACTATGTGCCAACAACTATTCAATGTGCTAGTGTTCAAGAAATTGTTGATAGTGTTCAAGAAATTGTTGAGATTCAAAAGTGCATCTTTCACATGAGTCAATTACAATGTATGTCGTAATACGTTAATGGAAGAGTAACAACTCCTATTGCATGTTTGAACAAACAAAACCCTTTATTCTTCTCATTTTGGAATAAGCTTCATTATCTGAAGCAAGCTAAGAGCTCTCATTCTTTTTCTTCAGGAAACTCTATCAAAATAATTCCAACTATTTTCAACTTCCTATAGCAAGTAGTAAAGTTCGTGTGCTTTCCCTTCATTAGAAATGGCTCAATCTTCCTCTACTAGTTGTACATTATAAATCTAAAGAGAGGAAGGCCAAGGTTATTGGTAATGCTCTTTTTATTTAATATACTATCTATTTTGCAATAGTGGAATAAAATCTTTAAATATTTGAATCTTTTATCTTATTAAATGGTGTATCAAAACATTTTTCTAATATTTATGGATATATCTATAAATCTCTAAGCATTGGGGTGTATCAAAACTTCAACATAAGATGCTTGGGAATAAAATATATGAGAAAATTTGTGTATCCAAGAACATTAGAAAAAGGATTTTTTCGATGCCAACAAGAAGCTTAACTTAATAAATGAACATATTAAAGGATCATGCAAATGTTTCAAAAGGCCTTGAGCCAAGAAATGTGAGTTATTATTGTTGGGTCACAAAACTATCCTAGATATACACATTCCATCATGGAGAAATTCATATTGAGGTGTTGAAAGTATCTCCAATTCCTAGCGGCTCAACAATGGCTAATTCATCCCCAACAACAACACTATTTTGTTGAAATAGGTTGATAGGATGCCAAACTTACCTAAAAACACACATAACTATAAAAATCCTTCAAGTTACTAGGGTTCTCATGATGATCTAATAGTTTTTTGTCTCCAAAATGTCACTATTCTATTGGTGAAAATGATAGGATGCCAATCTTACCTAACCACACACACATTTGTGAAAATCATTCAAGTTACCAAGGTTCTTAAGATCCAACATTTTTTGTCCCTTTCAATTGTGTCATTATGTTAGGTCCTAAAATTAGTTCTCCACTTCCTATAACTAATTCTCGCTCATAAGGATAACTTTATTTTCATGCAAGTGAGATCAATGCATCAACAAGTCGGGAAGGTTGAAGGTCAACTTTATGAGAGTGGGTTTCATCTCCTGCTCTTCGAACTCATATTAGACTTAGGAGGGTATGCCCATTGGTAATACAAACAAACAAAATAGACAACCACAAATAGTCACAGTCAAACCCAACCTATTGGCTTGGCCCCAAATATTATCATTGGACTAAGAACAACTAGTTGTCTCAAAAACCAAATATAGTTGGTAAAAATGTGCAAGCATGGTTTGCATGAAGTAAATGCATTTTGAGGCTCGTAGAATATAGTTTCCCTAGTTATATTGATAATCATATATTCACATAACTACTACTACCCCTACACTAGTGATTTATGTTTTTTGTTTGATGGTGTGAGATTGGTAAAATGATTCAAGACAAGTGCATATTCTTTGGGAAATAGTTTGAAAGTTTATTAAGACATGAACAAACTAAAACCAAAGGACTAATGAGCTATGCATTTAAATACAATAAAGATCATGTGACTAGTAAAAACACTTGCTTATTAATCCATAATAGAGTTGCATAAATTCAAACATAACAAGAGAAATATCACTACAAACCTTCTGATGTTTTTATAATACTATCATGTTCATTGAACTCAAAGTCACATCTATGCCAACAAATGTGGCAAGTAAAAAAAATCAGCCACAACTAAGAAACCCTCCTAGATATACACATACCATCATGGAGACATTCTACAACAAAATCCACATACAATATTAAGCTCTCCTCATTCCATTAGTTTGAATTTGATCGAAAAGAGCTCAACTAACATCTATGGCTACTTTGTAACTCATTTTCAACTCTGTAACATTTGAAGAACTACAACCAAACCAACCTCCTAAGGAATAAACCAAAAAATATGCTTTAGCACCCACAAGGCACCAAAACATAATCCTACACTATAGCACCCTCAAAATCCATGATTTGGATACAATCCCACCAAAAAATGGGTGCCTCAAATTGAACAATAGCATGGTTATTGATTTCTAGTAGGAGGGAAACCCACATTCATGATGGGTAGTTGGGAGTAAGCATTGCCATCAAGGCAAGTAGGTGAATAGTATCATTTTATTTGGCATTAAAAATCCTTTTGAAATGATTTTTGAATAACATGAGATCCAAAACCCTACTTGTCAAAAAGACAAGTTCTCACAAGCTTGTCAACATTTATCTGTGTTTATGAAAGCACGTGAAAATGCCAACAAACACCACATTCCCACCTTCAAAACTTGCCTTTAAGTTTTGTCTAAATGTCAACACTTAGGGAAGGTTCTTGAACCATCCCAAAAATTTAATGATCACTACATTGACATTTTGGAGCCCCAAATAGAAAATCAAACCATTTCAACACTTTGAGGAGGTTTTAAAACCACCCAAACACCTAACACTCATTGAAGCAAATGTCTCCTAGATCCATTGGTAATTCTTGTTGACAAATGATCTTATGTTGGAAACCCTAGATGGTTATAAAATCATCTCAAATCTCTACCAAACAAATGAACATGTATTCCCCCTAACCTTCTCAAAAGTTATAAAAAGTCTTTCAAGTTCTAACAAAGTTGTGAAAACCATCTTGAGAGCCAATAGAGTTTTTGTAACCTGTTCCATATGTTGAAGCCTGCATGAAACTTTTGCTATATTCAAAAGATAAAAAAATTGCTAGGCTCCAACAAGGTTAGAACCTTGTTGGCTCCCGACATAGGTTTCAAAACCCATCCAACTCACTAAAAGCCCATTTGAAAGGAATCTTCAACACACAAAGCAAGATTTGAAAGCCATTGTCGAGATTCAACAAAATTAGAACCTTGTCAGCTCTTGACAAAGGTTTTATAACCATGACAAATCACCAACACACCTGTAGACACCTAAATTTGGTTAATCTAATTAATTGAATTTAGTTGTCCTGAATGCTTTAAAATTAAATGATTACGCATTATTTAATTAAAATTATTGTTTCCTCCTTCTAGCTAATTAATTTTATTAATTGTGTTATAGCCCCCTTTTAATTGATTATTTGACAATCATAAATTATTTAATTAATTAAATGAGCCCCCCCTCTTTTCTATTAAATAAATCAAATACATGATTTGATAATTTAATTTACTTTTGTCCTTTTCCTCTAATTATAGAATTAATTAATTAAATTAATTAACCATTTTTTCCCACATGTCTCCTAACCCAAACCCTCATCTAACCCTTCTTCTAACCTAACCCTTGGGTTATAACTAACCCTATCCACTCAAACCAACATCATCCCTTCTAACCTCCCTTTCACATGTGTGTGCACATTCCTAATATTCCAAATACTTGGAAATAAATATTTTTTATTTGGGTGGTTATCTCCCAAACAAACATGTGTCCTCAAGGACACATGTCATTTCTCTTCTTGGCATTTGTCCTCCTCAAGGACACTTGTCATCCTTGGTTGAGCCACTCTAAGATCAAGTGTGGAATCTCATTCCACAAGGCATTAAGAGGATTGCCACTTGTCCTCTTTGAGGACAAGTGTCTAATTTTCAAGGCCCTCTCATCTTCCATCTTGGCTTATTTAATCCCTCCCTTTTTCTTCCAAATCACCCACTTAAATACAACCATACCATCATAATGTAGAAATATCTCTAATTTGCATACTCATTATCCAACCATCATTTGCATTTCATATTCGTTTAATCTCCACAGTCATGATCATGGAGTGTATATAGCATCCTTGGAATCATAGATTGGGCACACGTTAAACCATGGGATAATCAAATCAAAGGAACAAAATGGAGTTTGCATCTTTATTTTCTTTTATTAATTATGCTTCATTTATTCCTTTTTAGCATCCTAATCATGAGTGTTTGATTTATTTGTGATTGCTTAGGTTGTTCGCATTATTTCAATCTTTCGTATTTGCATTCACATTTTCTTCACACAACACCAAAGACTAACAAATTTTTAAATGAAATTGAAGTTCAAAAAGCCAATGTAAAACCCTAACAAAGTTGTAAAAACCTTGTCATCTCTCAACACAATTTTTAAACCTTCATCAAAATTTTCTATTAAGACTTAGCATTTCAAAAGAAACTAAAGAGTTTAGAAAACATATATCAAGCCCTAACAAGGTTGTGAAAACCTTGTCTCTTTCTGATAGAGGTTTTATAACCTCTATAGAGCATTGACAACAACACAAACAAAATTTTCACAAAACAAAGTCATAAAACCTGCAACGGGCCTAACAAGGTTGTGACAACCTTGTTTAGCTCACAATAATGGTCTCAAAACCTTAATGAAGAATAGACAATGAAGAATTAAACAATTTTGGGTGCTTCCCAAAGGTTCATAACAAAAGGATGGATGTCAATAATCATCAAAATGTCCCACACTAACACTTAAACAAATAAACAAGGGAGGTCAACTAGTTATTTCAAAAAAAATCAAAGTTCCAACACTTAGCAAGACAATGTTACTTAAAAAAATAACAAAATTGTGTTTGTAATGCTAAGGTAGGTTTCTTAAAGGCCTTAATTTGAGTTGATCCTACTTCCTTGTAAATGTATACGAGATGCTTTAAATTGCCCACATGTTTATCATGGGCCCTATGCTATTGGTCAATGTGAATGATTATGATTTTAATTTTAGGATAGTTAACTTTATATTTTGATGACCATTATAGATACATACGGATTTTTAAATTTTCCACCTCAAATAAAAAAATAAACAAACTATGAACTTATCTTTGATAGATTTTAGATACAGTTTTAAAATTAATGTGATAGTTATATCTATTCTAAGTAAATTTTTGGTGTTTGACCAAAAATTGTAAAATAGTCCTAGGTAGTTATTTTAGATCAACATGGAAGTCATTTACTAGCCACTTAGTGCAACTTGTTTTTAAAATAAGGGGGTCTATATTTATCACCTATCTTTGCATTTAAAATCATCCCGTAAGCTCCTATTCAAATCTTTCATGATATATATAATCTTAACTATTGGGATCAATAAATGATTTTCCAATGCTATTCAAATTATGAAAACAAAAGGCTCATATACTTATTATGTTTGACGATATTTAGTTATATCGCATTTCAATTTTACAGTATATTCCTAGCTCGTTGCTCTTGATTTCTACTTTTAAAGTTTGTTGGTCTATAATATTCCTCTGAAAGTTGAAGAAAAGATAGATAGTAGTGGGTAGTTGAGATAGGTTGATCAATATGTAGATGGTAGTGGGAAGTAGTTGAGGAATACCAAATGGATGAAGAGGTTGATTAATATGGGTTGAAGTCTATGAAACAAAAATTATGATTCAATCAAGGATCAAAGACCACATGAATAGACAATGCACTACTCGACACATCAATTAAGTGAAGATTATTTCAAAATGGGTTTCAAGAAGAAAGGGTTTAGTGTGGCTATAAGTAAATAGCTCTACCAAAATAGGAGCCCTTAAAGACATGATTGAGAGAAATGGTGATTGACTTATGCAATTGCCCATTAAAAATTGAATTCTCTAACTCAATAATAACTATTCTCAACATTCCCTGTTTATCTTTGTCACCATTCTTAGTGCAGATCATGAGAAATCATTTTCCAATGTCATCAAGGAAAGTTTATGATAAGAACTTACACAATACATTAAATAGATGAGAGTATGTACTTTTTAGGGTTAGATTGAACTATGTTGCCCCCAAGTTAATGCCAATTCTCAAACAAATCTTGTTCCCCCTTTCCCAAACAACATTCTTATATTTTATAAGATTTTATGATGGAATATGGAGTAGGAATAAGTTGTCCATTCCTACCACTACAAGGAAAATAGTTGATATTTTGTAGAAGTCTTGTTCAATGTAATGCAAGCTTTATGGGCATATTTGAAAAATGAGAAATCTTTACTTCTTATTACAATCATTGTCCATGAGATTTGAGCAAATCTATACATCAGCCTTTCCTAGTAAATTAACTAAACAGACTACCCACAAGATATATTTACTTCTTATTACAATAATTATCCATGAGATTTGAGCCAATATATACATCAGTCTTTCATAATTAATTAACTAAACTTACTACCACAAGATATATTTACTTCTTATTACAATCATTATCCATGAGATTTGAGTCAAACTATACCATCAGCCTTTCCTAGTTAATTAACTAAACGTACTACAACAAGAACTTTTAAGTCATGCTCCAAATTACAAATGAATGTTGAAAAAAACTTATAATATTCTTTTATCTTATTCAACTTCGGAAGTTGATAAAGGTTCTTAAAAATATCGCCTATAAATTTTACCAAAACCTTTGGCTACTTGCTTACACTGAGAGTGTATATTAAAACGTATTTTCCAATAATTGAAATTAGACTAAAACACCATTCAATTGAAAAACTACAGGATTTTTTGATGTCACCAAAACAAATAGTTCCAAGTTAAGGTTAATAGATATACTTAAACTAAAACAAATATTAGTTAATTTAAAGGGTAAGATTTTATCCTGAGTTCAGAAAGCTATTTGAAGTTGCATATTTTAACCATTTTCCCAAACCTTACAGCAATAAGTAACATTTGTCTTTAAAGTGAAGTGGCATTCAATTCACAACGAACTGCTGAATGGATCTTCCTTAAATTTAAAAATTAGTTAGTTGAAGGGGATGACCTTATAATCCTCGTGTAATTAAGGGAGAGTCTATTAGCCAAGATTGAGGAATTACCCTAGAAAGCAATTTGAAGTTGCATCAGCCAAAATTACACTTTAGTTGAGATAAAGGCTTGAAGAAATCAAATTTGTGGCCAGAGATGCTAATACCATGGACAAGTTTTTCCAAATTTTGAAGGGAATAATTGAGAATCTCAACGGGATTCAATAAAGAGCTTGAGCTTCATCCTCACATGAGATTTGAATGTCAATTGAAAATGTGATCATAAAAGTGAATCGATACGATTATGAATATTTCTGTCATTGTCTCTCATTCTTGAATGAACCTATTCACTCATAATCATTTGAACAATATTATATAGAATCAAAAAGATGTTGGATACAAATCATACGGTTTCTAGACGGAAATTTTAGATTTATCAGGACTTACTAAAGTATTCATGATAAAAATTTCCAAAACAAACTAAATCCACCGATATTTGTCTTATTTACAAACTCACAATTAAATTTGATATAAAGGATAAAAAGTGCAATGAAAAAATAGCTCCATAGCATATAGGTCCAATACCAACTATTATTTGACCCATAGCATATAGGTCTAATTTTGGCTTAACTTAAATAATGCAAGCCATTCAACACAAGTGAATCCTAGGGAGTTCAAAAATAGAGAAACGCAACAACTAGTTTCTGCTAAGTCCCACATTACAATCCCTTTTTGTGAGGAGATTCTTTGCTTGCTATTTATTTTTAAAATGTTTGACTAGGCATCCATCAAAGTGTGAATCCAGTGTATTTCTGCCTTCCCTTTTGATCCAAAAAAAAATTGATCTTCCCATCCAATTTATCGAAAAATATATTTGCCATTTAATTTCTATCACACTAGACCAAGTGAAATACCCACTAAAATTTCCCAGTTGAAATACACAGTTTTCAGATAATGATTATAGCAGAAATTCAGATTTCAAATAGCACATAATGATTTCTTTTCCACACAACAAATTGAACAGCACTTCAGGCTATGGATTCATAGGAAATAAGAGTTCTCGGTATGATTGATTAAACAGATCAGTTACACTTAATTTCCATAAAATACAAGAAATCTTCAGATCAGTCTATTCACACATAACTAGTCTTGAATATAATTCTTAGACGGTTGTCTGTAGGTGATTGTAGTGTCCTCTCCAAACAGATGACTTATTAACTGGTGTGTGTGATGCCATTTAATGCCAGTGCCTGCAAACTAAAACTGAATGTAAGTTTCCATATCAACCTCGGAATCTTTTCTCTTCCCCTCCAAAGTCTATCACATACTTATCAATCTTGGAAACAAGAAGTGTGAGTGTTTCTGACCCACCTTCATGTAATCAAATTGCCTATTTATGGGATTTTCTAGATAATCTTGCAATTCTTCTTTTTAGCACTCAATCCCAAATAAACCAGTCATCTCAACATCACACCTAATATGTTGGATATTATTATATAGTCTCATCAATCTCATACATTGCAAATCATCATATTCACACGAGGCAATTACGTTCACACCCAAGGTTTGGATTGCCTAGACATTAATATCTTCTGCCATTAAGGAGTACTCCAATTTGACATAGTGTAAATCTGATCTTTCTTTCTACTCCACTGGCACTTCTTCCTTGACCTTGTAATGTACCCACTTTGAAATATAATTTTAATAAATGATAAAAAATAATATTAAAATAAGAAAAATAAAATATAAATAATATAATTAAATATAATTAAAATTTAATTAAGTTCTCTCATTCCATGAATCCATCTTGGTAGGTTGTTGGCTATTGCCTCCCACTCACCCCGACAAAGTCTGGTCCCGATCGAATGAACTAGATGATCTACTCTTGAAAGCCTCCTGTTGCAGTATTAACTGATTCAAGGTAAACAACGGGAACTAGCTATGATGCTCCTATCTCTACTACCTATGCCTAACACATTCAGGGTGGACTTCACAGGCATGGGCTAGGCATTAGCATTTGGTTTTTGGTGAGAAGATTGTCTTCAGTTGGTCAGTGTTTGGGCTTCGGCTGAGCTTTGCTTGTACTAGTGCTAAAGGGCGGCTTTGGCTTAGCCCCACTCCCTCTCGGTCCTTTAGTTAGCATTCTTCTTGCCCGTGGTCAATTTAGAACTACGCTATGTTACGTCCTATGTGGTTTTTCCAGATGTGATATACGATATATGATGGTTGCTCTATGGTTACCAAAGGAGAAGTGGGAACACCATAGCTATAGGAACAGACCCTAATGTCGAAGCATCTCTTATTGTTACATATAGTTCAATTTTTATAGGAGCTGGATCTAGATATGAAAAACTGGCATGACTGGATCTACTAACACTAGCTAAGCAACGCTTACCAATGGGTACATTCATGAAATCAAATGGTACTTTAACTGACAGGCCAACAACTAAAACCGTTGCTCCTTCCCCTGCTGTTATTGGTGGGGCTTACTATGCTCCTTTATATATCTTTGCCTCTGTCTTTGCGCCTACCTCGAAGAACTATAGCTTTAACAAGGGCCTACCAACTATAATTGGATCTAAACTCGATATGGAAAATGAATCATAACTAAATCTACTCAATCTCAATCAAATGGCTCTGTGGATGCAGGTGGAATAGGTTTAGCGTAAACAGGTGCTTTTGCTCGGATTTGATCCACTAGGCCAAGGGAGACTGAGTGGGGTTATGCTGGTTTTCTAACAATAAGGGATGCTACTGAAATGGGTGCTGAAACGAGCACTGAAACGTCTGCTACTGGAAGCTATGAATTTGGGACCAGATGAAGAGAAGCGAGAGGCTATGGGTATCAAAATGGAATTGGCTCTACTCTTGTTTTTGGGTTATGCAACGGCTATATGGGTAAGGTGTGAGATGAACATGGATTTAAGTAAGGTTCGCTAGCATTCAAGTTGGCACCCCTCAATGAATAGGTTGATATCTTGTTCAAGAGTCAGTAGCCGTGGTCATTTACCTCGCAGTTTAAGTATTCGTTCGATAGCTAGTAGCCTAGGTTGAACCATAGCCAGTTTCATATCCTTCAGTCACAGATAGAGATAGACAGAGCCATAGCTTACAGCCGAACAAAATCCAGCCCCAAAATTCATGCGCCCTACTATTCTTAGCGAGTGGGTGGGAGAACCATAGATTCCCTCCCACTTTATTAATTAGCCCCGGGTTTTAGAGGACGCGTCTATTCTGGCTCCAAAAGTGACCTGTCGTACCAACGACATGCATCGCGGACATGTTCGAGACATGCATAGCCCATACCATGCCCATTTGGTGCAAGCGCCGGACCCACCGAAAATGACGTGGAGCTGTCCTGGAGTCGGCTGTTTGAAACGTCGGGGCCCACATGAAACTACGTGGACATGCCGAAAAACGGTGGATCGTGGGCCACGGCTCGGGCCGATGTGTTGTGCCTAACACGCACATTAAAAGCCATAGAAAACAAACATCCGGCGGAAAGTGTTGATGACCGCATTCGAACGCCAAAACGGCGAGAAAAAGAGGCCGCGGGCTTCCAAACCGCGGTGGTTGTCTCGCACGTGCTACTGATAGGTGGGCTATAGGTGGGTCTGTAACCGGTCCTTACTCAGTCAATCCGTCAATCGCAGCCATTCAGTGAAAACCGACGCCATAGCTCCAAAACAGACCTTTCGTATAGCGTGTTAGTCCATAAAAGGGTAGTCAATCGCAACCGCTAACTGCAAAATCGATGGTGTAAAACACGAGACAAACACGCGTGCTAGGAAATCTGTACTCAGGAGCCAGAATAGACTTCAGACACGTCCCGCCATTTTCTACGTTGAAAAATGGGACGATGTCCGTCGCGTGTTAGGTGGGTAGGTGGAACGTACGAGCGGAGTTCCTGCCATTTTCTGCATGTTGTGGAAAAAGGGGGACAAAGGGACGGACGGACTAATACGCGATAAGATAAAGTCCAAAGCCCTCATTTGTTATGTTGTTTGTGAAGGAGTTTTTGAAGATGTTTTTGCAGGCAAAGAAGGGTTTGAAGGAGGCAGTGTTTTTGAAGGCGTTTTTGAAGGCAAAGAAGGGTTGGAAGGAGGCAGCGAGGACTTAGTTTTCAAGGGCAGCCTGCATTCATTTGTGAAGGTTAACAGGTATGTTGAGTAGCCGTTTTTCTAGTTGTATACATTTGGAAAATTTGCATATTTTATTGTTTTGTTGAGTAGTCGTTCTTTTAGATTTGTATACGTTGTGCGAAAATCATATTGTTTTTTTTTTGCTTTGGTTATTCTTCTTTTTTTGTAGCTTGAAATTATTCGCGTTAGGGTTAGATATAGCGGCGTGTTAGTATGTCTGTACTGCCGCTTTGTTGGGTTTTTGGTGTCTGTTAGTATATATGTACTGTCGTTTTCGTCTATCATTTTTGTTGCGCTTTTCAATTATCAGCAAGACAATATTATGTTTTTGTCGGTTCTCCGATGTAACTATCGTTGCCTTATTAATTTAATCGATGAGAGTAATGTCGATAGGTCCAACCTTGAATTTCCATACGTTGTTATCGGTTTTGCCGCTTCTCTGATGGATTTGCATGTGTTGTTAGTCTGTTTTGGAGCTGTGGCCGAATGTGTAGCCTATTTTGCAACTAGCGGCTGCGATTGAGTAACCTATCGCTAACACGTTGTTTCGTTTTTGGTCCCTATTTCCCTCTCGATAGCCAAAACATAGACTAATATTTCCCATTGGGTATCGGCATAGTTTAATTTATGTCCCTCCAATGCCCCGATGAGTCTGCATTGTGACCAAGTCCCCCACGTTATCGGCATAAATCAGCCCGAAGAACTCCTAGCAACTCTCCATCTGCCTACATAGTCCTATCGGGACTCGGCATACCATAAAATTGCTTCTTCCGATGTCCCGATGAGTCCTAATGCATGTTTACTTTATCGGTATACTTTACACCGATATCCCCGCAGGTGCTTTTTATCTTCATCGGGGGTTGGAATAGTCATTTTCTATTCCTCTCGAAGTCTCGATCAGTCTCTGATGCACTTTTGTGCTTTATGCTTCCGAGTTTGTTTTGCGCATGACTAACCGGGTATCGGTATAGCAGACCAAGACCGCTCCCAATAGCCGAAACATAGTCGGATATGCCCCATCGAGTGTCGGCATAGTTCAATTTATGTCCCTCTAATGCCCCGATGATCTGAATATAGCAGTCTGCATTGTGACCAAGTCCCTCGCGTTATCGGCATAAATCAGCCCGAAGAACTCATAGCAACTCTCCATCCGCCTTAATAGCCCTATCGGGACTCGGCATAGCATAAATCTGCTTCTTTCGATGTCCCGATGAGTCCTAATGCATGTTTACTTTATCGATATAGTTTACACCGATATCCCCGCAGGTGCTTTTATCTTCATCAGGGGTCAGAATAGCCTTTTTCTATTCCTCCCGAAGTCTCGATCAGTCTCCGATGCACTTTTATGCTTTATGCTTTGGAGTTTGTTTTGCGCATGACTAACCGGGTATCGATATAGCAGATCGAGACCGCTCTCGATAGCCGAAAAATAGTCGGATATGCCCCATCGGGTGTCGGCATAGTTCAATTTATGTCCCTCTAATGCCCTAATGATCTGAATATAGCAATCTGCATTGTGACCAAGTCCCCCGCGTTATCGGCATAAATCAGCCCGAAGAACTCATAGTAACTCTCCATTCGCCTTAATAGCCCTATCGGGACTCGACATAGCATAAAAATGCTTCTTCCAATGTTCCGATGAGTCCTAATGCATGTTTACTTTATCGGTATAATTTACACTGATATCCCTGCAGGTGCTTTTATCTTCATCGGGGGTCGGAATAGCCTTTTTCTATTCCTCCCAAAGTCCCGATCAGTCTCTGATGCACTTTTATGCTTTATGCTTCCGAGTTTGTTTTGCGCATGACTAACCGGGTATCGATATAGCAGACCGAGACCGCTCCCGATAGCCGAAACATAGTCGGATATGCCCCATCGGGTGTCAGCATAGTTCAATTTATGTCCCTCTAATGCCCTGATGATCTGAATATAGCAGTCTGCATTGTGACCAAGTCCCCCCGCGTTATCAACATAAATCAGCCCGAAGAACTCGTAGCAACTCTCCATCCACCTTAATAGCCCTATCGGGACTCAGCATAGCATAAAACTACTTCTTTCGATGTCCCGATGAGTCCTAATGCATGTTTACTTTATTGGTATAATTTACACCGATATCCCGGCAGGTGCTTTTATCTTCATCGGGGGTCGGAATAGCCTTTTTCTATTCCTCCCGAAGTCCCGATCAGTCTCCGATGCACTTTTATGCTTTATGCTTCCTAGTTTGTTTTGTGCATGACTGACCGGGTATCGGTATAGCAGACCGAGACCACTCCCGATAGCCGAAACATAGTCGGATATGTCGCATCGAGTATCGGCATAGTTCAATTTATGTCCCTCTAATGTCTCGATGATCTGAATATAGCAGTCCGCATTGTGACCAAGTCCTCAGTGTTATCGGCATAAATTAGCCCAAAGAACTCATAGCAGGAGTAGTCTGAAATGTCGGGCCCACCATCCTTTTGCTGCTTTGCGAAAGATGAACTCCACGCTATTTCGCCCACCGAAATAACGCAGACCGTCGGATCCTTTTGAAGATGCACCTTGTTTACTTTCCACGTCATCCTCACTCTGGGCCCACTTCCCTTTCACTGCTTCGCGACAGGTTAGTCAATCGCAACCACTAACTGCAGAATCGACAGTGTAAAACGTGTGTTAGTCATTACTGATCGGGTATCGATATAGCAGACCGAGACCGCTCCCGATAGCCAAAACATAGTCAGATATGCCCCATCGGGTGTCGGCATAGTTCAATTTATGTGCCTCCAGTGCCCCGATGATCTCAATAGGATACCAGTCCGCATTGTGAGTAAGTCCCCGGCGTTATCGGCATAAATCACCCCGAAGAACTCCTATCAACTCTCCATCCGCTTACATAATCCTATCGGGACTCGGCATAGCATAAAATTGCTTCTTCTGATGTCCCGATGAGTCCTATTGCATGTTTACTTTATCAATATAGTTTACACCGATATCCCCGCAGGCGCTTTTATCTTCATCGGGGGTCGGAATAGCCGTTTTCTATTCCTCCCGAAGTCCCGATCAGTCTTCGATGCACTTTCATGCTTTATGCTTCCGAGTTTGTTTTATCGGTATAGGTAATACCGATGGTTCCACCTTCCCATTCTCCTTTTGATAGAGTGTCTTAGCGACAGGTTAGTCAATCGCAACCGCATGTTATCGACAGGTTAGTCAATCGCAACTGCATGTTATCGACAGGTTAGTCAATCGCAAGCGCGCGTTACCAACAGGTTAGACAATCACAAAATGTTGATCGCCTTGTTAATTGAAGAAACTTTTGATTAGCTCTGTGCATCATATGGAAATGTGTAAGTCTACAAAAACGTCCACAGACTATTGTGCAGAAACTTAGATTGTAGAATAACATGGAACATGTGGTGGATTAACTTAGTTATTAGAAAGCACTAAAAAATTAAGGCACTGTTTGATAAAAATTGAAATAATTTATAGACGTTGCCTTTAGTCTAACATATTTGCATGTCCATTTTGGAATAACAGGTATCTTGATTTGAAATATGGAGGCCAACTTTTCTTTACAAACAAGCAAAACATAGGTCGCATTTTGGGGACGAATAAGAGATGATAGGTTGATGAACCTGTTTGTCTATGAAGACACCGTATTCCTGTCCACGGTGAAGTTGATCCTTGGGCCTGAGTACATAGAAGGTGGATGGAAGTACAGAACCAATGCAGACATAGTGTCTCTGTTTATGGCATGGTGTCTGGATCTCCGACCTGTTCTGAAAGTCAGAGAAATCATGAACAGGTGTGTGAAGAAGGAATGGCTAGGTCGAATGGAAGCTTTATTAGGATTGGCACAAGACATGGATGGCTTTGAAAGTGTGGGTAGAGTGTGGATTCACGTGAGTGAATTCAGTCCTTCCTTGCGACCGTTCTTGCTCTGGAGTGCGACATTCGATAAAGAGGCCAGAAGAAGTGTAGCACAGGCTAGGATATATGGTATTGTGCAATACCTTGAGACGGTCAATGTCTGGGAAGTGGGTGTGGAGATGGCAAAATGGGGACCTTGGTCGGAATATAGAGCACTTGTGCAACGAATGGTTCCTGCACGCACAAAACGATGGGGTCGACCTTGTGGAAGAACAACTAAGAAGGGTTGTGTGCTGCAGTTCGGTGAAGGCTCCAGCAGGGAGACAGAAATTAACGGCTCCGAAATTAACCAAGTTAGGAACATGGAAGTGTTGGACGTGGAAGAGGGCACGGTCACTGTTCATGTGGTGTAGCGAGATGGCACATACAACCTTTTTTGAAGCAAGGACTGTGTTTTTTGTTTTTTTAATGTTTACGAATGTTTTATGTATGGATTGTTATGTATACCATCCACCGACTTCGATGGTCTAGTCGGCTAGCCATCGAGGTTTATCTTGCAGAATGTAAACATCT
Organism: Cryptomeria japonica; assembly: GCF_030272615.1. Lineage (NCBI taxonomy): Eukaryota > Viridiplantae > Streptophyta > Pinopsida > Cupressales > Cupressaceae > Cryptomeria > Cryptomeria japonica. The sequence goes on from NC_081410.1 coordinate 192,935,627, forward strand.
TCAGAATTAATATAAACTATAGCTTTACCAGACAAATAAAAACTTTCTTGACACCAATTGGTACTCTTATCTTCTCTGTCTTGAAATTGTTGTTAACATTTTATTATATATGGTGGAAAAACAAATATTTTTTATTGTATGTGCATGAAATTGTTGTATAACATCAAAGTCAAACATTTCAATATATATGTCTACAAATAAAATCAAATTCTTGTAGCACAATTGAGTTTCTATTCTAGTCATCTTGGTCATTCTCAAAGCATTTTATATGCCATTTTGGTCATAACCAATACTTCATCGGTTGCCCAACCACCGATTTGCTAAAAAATGCAAAGTTTCTCAAAAAGTTGCAAAAGGTTGTCAAGCAACAATGACAACTTTTTGTCAAATGTGCATTTTTGCCTTTTATGCATTTTTACTTATAATGAACCTCCTAGCATGACTTCCTAACATTAAACCGATATGCCTAAATGCCTAGTGAGGCTTTAGAAGTCGTTTTAGATCAATACAATAAGAACCCAATTCTTAAAAAGAATGTAACCCAATTTAATGTAACAGAACGTGATTCACATTACAGCAAATTCTTAAACAGATTTATGAAGAGGACAAAGCATGTTTCATCAACAAAGAAATTAATCAGTACATTTGAAGTAGAAAAAGTGAATCTTGTATAGGAATGAAAGGACACACCCTTTCATTATCTTAACAACTATGTGAACAGAAATTAAAACGCCTAACCAAGATATCAATTACATTACATAAAGTCAAACACCACACTAGGACTTTCGATCCAGCCACCGTCCACATTTTTTAATATGCCCCAAGTAGGCCGAATCCTTATATGTTGTAGTGTTGAAGATGGCATCCTTGGTTGCATTCTGAATCGCATAAAAAATTTCCAATTGATCGACCGTGTCATTCATGTCAAGGACATCTGCTCTAGCGATGGCTTGGGCTGCATTAAGCATAGACTTGCACTTAGCGATCCATACGGTTTTGTCTTTGATCACACCTGCATCATCTACCAAACTGGGAACCCCATGCTCAACAATCTATTGGCATTCATCAAATTCAGACTTCAATGCCTCTGTAACTCCCTCATGTGTAACAAGCAAACCCTGCAACTTCTTTTTTTCTTTCTCTTTCGTCATTGCATCCTGTAACATCATGACGAGTCTATCTCAAATTCTGGTGTGTGTAATCATATTGTCCATGTTCCTCTGATATTCACCCTAGAATTCATTCAATGCTTTCTCCATATTGTCATACCTCCTACTTAGCAACACGCAAGTCGTATCGGCCCTAACGCTCTTCATCTATTTTTTCAATTTGTTATGTTCATAAGATAGCTTTTCAAATTTTTTCTTCCATTTGCCTCCTGAATCTGTAATTTGGGGAACAGGGTGCCCACTCCTCTTGAGGGTCTCTTCATACAAAGCCTTATACTTATTCTTTTCTGCTATCTCATGTTTCATTTGGGCCTTATTAAACTTTGAAATATTGATACCCATGTCAGTTGTGACTATAGGATCTACTTCCCCAACCTTCAAGGTCATCATGTGACCAAAATCTTTATCTACATCAATGATTTTTGGCCTCTTATTAGGAGGATATAAGGCCCACAATAACATTTCTTCCTCCTTTGGATCATATCTTGATCCAATAAAAATATCTTGCACTCCTTGGATGTTTAACTTCATATCCTTATTATCTGAATGTAACAAAGAATCAAAAATAAATGAAGCACTCAGGTCCCATCCTGGAAACATAATTATTCCTGCGTCTACTAGAAATTGCCTACCCCTTTGCAAGGTCATAGTATCAACTTCTCTGTCAATGTCTTCCTTCAACCTCATCATCATTTCTGCTTCATTATCAGGGGTCACATTTGGCACTGCTTCCCTCAATTTCTTACCCTTGAAGTGGTACAGGAATGATTTGAATTCCTTAGACTTAATGAAGTGATCATCAGATACAAAAGAAACATGTTCTGCCATTCTTTCATCTGTCTCTGCATTTAGAGCAACAATAAGCCTATCTTCTACCTCTGAATCCTTCACCTTCTCAAGGGCACGGAGCTTGGAGACTACTTCATTTTCCCCTGAATCACTTTCGGTTGGTTCTCCCTCCATGTTTTCTAGTCTCTGCCTTCTTTGCTCCAGCTTCTTCTCCAAGGTCTTGATAACTCTTGAAAGCTCTTCCACCTCCTTATTCCTGCACATGTCTTGAAATTCATCCTCCTCATGGAGGTAGTCTCCCAAATCCTGTCTTTTCCTACTTGAATGGATGTAACCCTCAGGATCATAGGGTGCTCTAGATACCGAAACAAATTGTATTCATCCACTAGCTTCCTATCAATGGCCTCGTATGCCCTAGTTGATACAATTTTGAAATCCTGAAAGTGAAGTGTGCTGAGGAGGAAAGCTTGCTTGTGTGCTCCTCCAAAATATTTGGCATTAGACACACTTAATTGCCTTACAATTTCCAAGAAGGCAATCATGTCTGGTGCAGACTTAGGGAGAACATATGGATAACCCTCAAATCCATAGCATCGAACAAAAGTGAAGTTTTGGCACGAGTACCAATCACCCCAGTTGTGATTGACCTTTGGATTTTGGTGCTCGTGAGGCCTAAGAAACTTCTTAACCTCCTCTGAAAATGATCCTTGCCGAGGCTCACCAAAGAGAAAGAAAAGTGGTTTGACAAAGAACTCCTCAAATTTGAGGTAATGAGAACTCTCAAACCTGTAATCCCAAAGGGAAACCCATAATTGCACTGGTTGCTCCTTTCCATATTTCCCAATTGTATTCACATTCAATTCTTCCGGCCATAACCCTCTAAGTCTCCCATAAAATAAAATGATGTGCATTAACACTAAGTAGTGCTTGAAATATTTGTCTAGATTGTCTTTCAGGTTTAAGAAACCTTCATGCAATCTGTCTACCAGGTAAGAAGCGAAGTCAAATGCCCTAGGCTCATGCCTCTGCACTTTTGCTGCTAGAACAAGTGGTCCAATGTTTGCCACATCAGGAGCTTCAACTCCTCCCACCTGACCACAAGCCATATATGTATATTGCAGATACTTTTTAAAAATAGTCATGTCATATGGAGGACCTTCTTCGTCTGTTAGCCTCCCCTTCTCTGCTTTATGGACAACGAGGTTCCAGCCCTGGTATGTAGTGTCCATCTTCCTGTACTCTTCTTCCAAATCTACAAAAGACAAAGGCAATTCCGCCTCCAAATCTACTGCAAAAACTTCCTGAATCATAGCCTTTGCAAAATGCACTAGAGCAGTCCCATCAGGAAACATAATGCATCGCTTGTTTGCATTATAATTTCTTACTAAAAGCTTCAACAAATCGATGTTCACAAACACATTGGGTAGTACAAGTTTACCGAGACCCGTTTTCCATGGGTTTGAAATTGGTGTGGGGTTATCCCTTTGGAAGTAATGGAAAAGGAATAACTCGTGCCCTCGCACTGTGGTGAATATATCCCCAATCTCTATGTATCTGTCCTCTAACTGCTCATGGATAGGCAAATTTGTCTTAGCTTTGCGTGACCTAGCTCCTGGAGAGCCCATTTGGTCTATCATGTCTTGATTCAGCTTTCTACCCAATTTCTTTGTTGCAGTACTCGATACTTCGACAGCTTTTCGCTTCCCTTTTGACCTTGACCTCTCCATTTCTGCAAATTATTTCACTCTATAGTCAGTAACTTAGAAATTTTCTCAATAAGCACTTAATATCTTTCTGCAATTACTTCGTGAGAAATCCTGCTCCCTCTGCAATACCAGCTATTTGGGACAAATTTGCTTGCAATCTTTGTAATTGATTATTGCAATATTTGACAGATTTGCTTCGTGTGGGAACGAATGTACTCAATTTATGCATTTAATGGAAACTATGTTGTCACGGCCAGTTCTTCTCATGATGAAAACCAATGGCTAATCGGCGACACTCCTCCCGATGATCAAATGTTTGACACCAGTTGTTATTACTTTATGGAGCCTTACTTTACCACTTTTTTGCTTTCTAATCGGAACAAACTACCTCGACCCACTTATCAAGTCTCTGAATACCTAAATTTTCTTTATCCCGATGGTTCTTTTCAATATACCAACGGACGATATCTTCTGGTTGATCCAACAGCCCGCATTGTTTCATAAAGGAAAGATGGTCGGAGTTTATCTTTCGCGAAGCAGCGAAAGGGAAGTGGGCCCAGAGTGAAGATGACGTGGAAAGTAAACAAGGTGCATCTTCAAAAGGATCTGACGGTCTGTGTTATTTTGATGGGCGAAATAGCGTGGAGTTTATCTTTCGCGAAGCAGCGAAAGGATGGTGGGCCCGGCATATCTCCTGCTTTTTTTTTGAAACAGCCATATCGAGGAAAAAGACCATATCAGGATAGTGCAAAAAGAGTTATATCAATCCCCGATGACATGGAGAATGGGGAAGGTGGAACCATCGGTATTACCTATACCGATTAAACAAACTCAGAAGCATAAAGCATAAAAGTGCATTGGAGACTGATCCGGACTTCGGGAGGAATAGAAAAAGGCTATTCCGACCGCCGATGAAGATAACAGCACATGCGAGGATATCAGTGTAAATTATAGTGATAAAGTAACCATGCATTAGGACTCATCGGGACATCAGAAGAAGCAGTTTTATGCTATGCCAAGTCCCGATAGGGCTATTAAGGCGGATGGAGATTTGCTACGAGTTCTTCGGGCTGATTTATGCCGATAACACCGGGGGACTTGGTCACAATGCAGACTGCTATATTCAGATCATCGGGGCATTAGAGGGACATAAATTGAACTATGCCAACACCCGATGGGGCATATCTGACTATGTTTCAGCTATCGGGAGCGGTCTCGGTCTGCTATATCGATACCCGGTCAGTAATGACTAACACACGTTTTACACCGTTGATTCTGCAGTTAGTGGTTGCGATTGACTAACCTGTCGCGAAGTAGCGAAACGGAAGTGGGCCCAGAGTGAGGATGACGTGGAAAGTAAACAAGGTGCATCTTCAAAAGGATCTGACAGTCTGCATTATTTCGGTCGGCGAAATAGCGTGGAGTTTATCTTTCGCGAAGCAGCGAAAGGATGGTGGGCCCGGCATATCTCTTGCTTTTTTTTTAAAATGGCCATATCAGAGAAAAAGACCATATCAGGATAGTGCAAAAAGAGTTATATCGATCCCCGATGACATGCGGAACCATCGGTATTACCTATACCGATAAAACAAACTCGGAAGCATAAAGCATAAAAGTGCATCGGAGATTGATCCGGACTTCGGGAGGAATAGAAAAAGGCTATTCCGACCGCCGATGAAGATAACAGCACATGCGGGGATATCAGTGTAAATTATATCGATAAAGTAACCATGCATTAGGACTCATCGGGACATCAGAAGAAGCAGTTTTATGCTATGCCGAGTCCCGATAGGGCTATTAAGGCGGATGGAGAGTTGCTACGAGTTCTTCAGGCTGATTTATGTCGATAACGCCGGGGGACTTGGTCACAATGCAGACTGCTATATTCAGATCATCGGGGCATTAAAGGGACATAAATTGAACTATGGCGACACCCGATGGGGCATATCCGACTATGTTTCGGCTATTGGGAGCGGTCTCGGTCTGCTATACCGATACCCGGTCAGTAATGACTAACACGCGTTTTACACCATCGATTCTGCAATTAGTGGTTGTGATTGACTAACTTTTCACGAAGCAGCAAAAGGGAAGTGGGCCCAGAGTGAGGATGACGTGGAAAGTAAACAAGGTGCATCTTCAAAAGGATCTGATGGTCTACATTATTTCGGTGCACGAAATAGCGTGGAGTTTATCTTTCACGAAGTAGCGAAAGGATGGTGGGCCCAGCATATCTCCTGCCTTTTTTTAAAAACGGCCATATCAGAGAAAAAGACCATATCAAGATAGTGCAAAAAGAGTTATATCGATCTTCAATGACATGGAGGATGGGGAAGGCGGAACCATCGGTATTACCTATACCGATAAAACAAACTTGGAAGCATAAAGCATAAAAGTGCATTGGAGACTGATCCAGACTTCGGGAGGAATAGAAAAAGGTTATTCCGACCGTCGATGAAGATAACAGCACATGCGGGGATATTGGTGTAAATTATACCGATAAAGTACCATGCATTAGGACTCATCGGAAGAAGCATTTTTATGCTATGCCGAGTCCCAATAGGGCTATTAAGGCGGATGGAGAGTTGCTATGAGTTCTTTGGGCTGCTTTATGCCGATAACGTCAGGGAACTTGGTCACAATGCGAACTGCTATATTCATATCATCGGGGCATTAGAGGGACATAAATTGAACTATGCCGACACCCGATGGGGCATATCTGACTATGTTTCGGCTATCGGGAGCGGTCTCGGTCTGCTATACCGATACCCAGTCAGTAATGACTAACACGTGTTTTACACCGTCGATTCTGCAGTTAGTGGTTGCAATTGACTAACCTGTCACGAAGTAGCGAAAGGGAAGTGGGCCCAAAGTGAGGATGACGTGGAAAGTAAACAAGGTGCATCTTCAAAAGGATCTAACGGTCTATGTTATTTCGGTGGGCAAAATAGCGTGGAGTTTATCTTTCGTGAAGCAGCGAAAGGATGGTGGGCCCGGCATATCTCCTGCTTTTTTGAAAAAATGGCCATATCAGAGAAAAAGACCATATCGAGATAGTACAAAAAGAGTTATATCGATCTCCGATGACATGGAGGATGGGGAAGGTAGAACCATTAGTATTACCTATACCGATAAAACAAACTCGGAAGCATAAAGCATAAAAGTGCATCGGAGACTGATCCGGACTTCGGGAGGAATAGAAAAAGGCTATTCCGACCGCCGATGAAGATAACAGCACATGCAGGGATATCGGTGTAAATTATACCGATAAAGTAACCATGCATTAGGACTCATCGGGACATCGGAAGAAGCAGTTTTATGCTATGCCGAGTCCCGATAGGGCTATTAAGGAGGATGGAGAGTTGCTACGAGTTCTTCGGGCTGATTTATGCCGATAACGCGGGGGACTTGGTCACAATGTGAACTGCTATATTCAGATCAGTGGGGCATGAGAGGGACATAAATTGGACTATGTCGATACCCGATGGGGCATATCCGACTATGTTTTTTCGGCTATCGGGAACGGACGCGTCTATTCTAGCTCCAAAAAGACACCACAGATTTACTAACACGCATGTTAGTTGCGCATTTTACACCATCGATTTTGCAATTAACGGTTGCGATTGACTAACCTATCACTAACACACTATTGGTCAATCCGTACAATGATTTTGCATAACAGTTTGAAGCTAACAAAGAGATTGAAGCAATATTAAAGTACAGAAAAGGCAAAACTAACAACTATAGATCAATACTTCATGTGATAGAAAATTTGTATTTGAATACATGAATACTTAACAAACATTGTGTTAAAAAAATGGCAGCAGTGTGTAAGAAGCATTGGTTCTTTACAGATTGTAATGTCCACCAGCCATCCCTCGTTAGTACATGTAGATGAAAATGAGGACCCTGAAAATGACATCTTTAAACATAAAAATATTGGCTACAAAATGACCATCGAAGGCACTCCATGCACCTACAATGGTGACACTTTCTCCTATTTACCATGACAAGATGTTTTATAACTTTTCCGGTAACTACCTAAAATAGTGCTACTGCTAATATTACAAAATTGATCCTATTGTCTGCAATAGGGTAATAGAAGTGTAGCCAATGACATATGCAAAATAGGAAATTGTAGTTAAACAGCAAAACTAACTCCCAATGTATTAGAGTATGACACCCATGTTCTCTCCAATCTCCATTACTTTGACAGCAGTTGGTGCCACGAGCCAGTTATCATCGGAGTTCAGTAGTCTACGGAAGGGATCCAGATTCCCATTCCTCACCCCCACCCTATACACCTCCCACGCCTCCTAGATGAAGTTCTTCCTCCTTTCCCGTGCTGCCCTTTTTTGGGAAGTTTCCTTGTCTTCAATGTCTGACTCCTCCAATTCAGAGGAGATGTAGTTGGTGTAGTTAAAATAGATGCAGAGGGTGCTTACCCAACAATCAGAAACCAACTCTAGAATGGCATTTCCCAGGGCTTGCCCATCAGACGGGCAGACAAAGTCGTCAATCCTCTGTATAATCGCTTCCTTTAAATCGAATATGTCAACCATAGTGCAAATGACAGCCTCATAAACAAACCCATCACACCAGTGTCAATGAGCACCCAATATTCCATTAGCCACCCGCCATACAGCATTCCAAATCACATCGTTTGCTTGAAATAGCCGGTTGCATTGGGCCTGGATCAATTCCTCTCCACACAGGCAACTGACACCAAAATGATGCACCATCGGTTCAGTTCGAGACTTCCAGTCTTAAGACTGCAATCTGAACCATTCCTTATATAAAGTTTTGAACTTTCTAGAGAAGTCTAGATACCGACCACAAGAGGCCTGAAATCCAATCAAGGTTCGTCCGAACAGCATATCTTTACTATTATGAGAACTAGCCATCAACTTCCCTGCTCCTACATACTTTATCTAAACGGCCTGATGTGAATCTACCAAAGCGCCTAAAAAAACCACAGAGGTCTCTATTTTGTCCCTCCACTAAGGTATGGCGGGCCTACGTCTAGCTAGAACGAAGCTCCAGATGAAACCACATTGGCAAGCCAAAGGAGGATTATCGACAGAACTTATATCGATGAAATAGAGCTCAGACTCATTGGAGCCACCGGTATTACCTATATCGATAAAAGAACTCGTAAACATATAACACAAAAAAGTGCATCGAGAATTCATCGGGATTTCGGGAGGAATATAAAAGGGCTATTCCGACTCCCGATGAAGATAGAAGCATTGGTTGGAGTATCGGGGTGAGTTATACCGATAAAGAGTGCATCAAATGAGGATTCATGGGGTCGTGAGAAGAAGACTTGTATGTTTTGCCGAGACTATGAGTTGTTAAGGCCAATAATGGCTTTTGAAAAACAAAATTGTAAAATGTTGTCATTTTATCCTAAAAATTGTCATTTATTGTCAAAAAATTTAAATTTGGTCAAAACACCCAATAAAGGATTTAGGAAGGTTTAGGATGGTTAAATATGCCTTATGGGATGCAAATCCATCATTAATAATGTTGGTTTTCAGTTTGTAATACATTTTCCAAATGTTTGAAAATTCAAATATTTGAATTTCAACATCTATAAGGAATTAGGTGGGAAACTTAGATTAGTGGCTTTTTTATGCAAAATAAAATTGTAACCAACCATATGGTGGTTGAAAAAACTTGGATAGGCTATTTAAAGCCATAGACATGCTTTGTAAGGCTTAAGAAAGTATTACAAAAACTTTTGAATATTCTCCATTAAAACTTGGAAAAGCCCAGACAAATATCTGCACCATTTTCTTACAATATTTGACGATCATTTCTTACTAGTCCTGGTATCCATTTATAACGATATGGATGCACACATAGCTTCGGAATTTCCTAGGAGAGTTTTTTACAATCATTGCTTCTCAAGAAGAAGTTACAAAACCTTTAACAAAAGCGGTTACAAGTCTTTTTCAACTTCCGCAGTTTCTTCTACTTATTGTCCAGTTGCAACCTCTGCTAACTGCTCTGCATCTTGTATGGCATATTTTCTTGTCCACTCATTGTATACATCATTATTTGGCCACACGAAGTTAACCATTTTTTCTTTTGCCTTGGCTAACCTTTTCCACAAATTCCTCATTTTGTTAACCTCTGAATTGAGAAAACCATAATGATATTTGATTCTCTCTATCTCCTGAATTGTTACAACAAAAAAAGAAGCATCATCTAAGTCAATAATTCCTTTTATTCTACTTGACAATTTGGCTTCTAATTCTTTAAGTCATACTTGTTTGTCCTTTAATTGGTTTGGGCTGGCAAAACCTCCTGGGAGTAATTCAAAAACTTGATCGCTATACTCTTTCTTGTACAAATTGATCTTCTTATCTGCATTATCTATTCCTTCTGCTAATTTTACTAGATCCTTTGTGGTGTCACAAGTGGATTTGATAATAGGATCAACCCCTGCTTCATCATAGGATACACAAATAAGCTCCAAATCCTGCTCTTTGGGCTTCCACTTGTCAAAAATAGGCATTAAAACAGGCTTATCTCCATTAAGCTCATTCCACATATCTATAATCTTGCTCATGTTGTTATACAATAATGAGGCCCCCATGGTATCGACAAAAGCTGAAATTGTAGCCCTTACTCTTTCTTCATATTTCTTTGCATACCGGGCCTCAGCCTGTTTTAAATTTTCCAACTCATGAGGAGTGATCTCAACCATTTGAGAACTAGAAGGTGCTGGAGATGGTGGTAACTCAATAATGGGGTTGGTAGGTGGAGGTCTTGCAGGAGAAGAGGAGATCATCAGTGTTGAAGACTCACCTTGATGGTATTGTCCTACCAACTGGCTTTGTAGGTTGACAATGATGCTATCTCTACCTCTTATCTCATCCTTGGCGTTGTTATAAGCTTTTAAAATTGTCTCCAGCTTAGCTTGGAGATTTGCCTTTTCTTTTGCCTCTCTTTCTACTACTGCAACATTAAACTTTGCAGTCTCTAGCACAGTGCTAGAAGCCTCCACTACCCCAGTGTTCTACACTCTTTTTACTATCATTCCACCAAGGTAACTTGACCCTGGGGTGTCTCTATTTCTCTTATTTTCATCTCTCTTAAGAGACCACATGACCAGTGCAGCATTGTCTTTGCTGAAAGTGACTCCCTCCATAGGTTTGGTCTCTTTTCTTACTCCCTCCAATACCATAGCATCTACTATGTCCCACTCGGGGAGAATGGGTACCCCAACCTATGCCACCATGTCTCTTCCTTGCTCAGGAGTGATGGTCTTAAACTCATCAATCATTTCTTGCTTTATTTCCTCCTCAACCACATCTGGATCTTTGTGGGGCTGCTCACATTTTCTCTTTTCACACCTTGCATTATATTTGTCAATGTTTTGCTTCCACACAAATTGCATGAAAGCTTCTGATGTGACAAAATTATTATTAGCCAAGAAGTCTTCACTAGCCTGTTTGATCTTAGGATCCCACTCCTGGCCTTTGAATTCATTAACAGTAATGTTCATCTCAGCTGTGAGGGGCTCTTCTGGCATTCTCTCCTCCACTTCATCATAAGTGTAAGCTATCTCTCCAAGACTACCTAATTGTAGCAATTGCTCAGCTACAGCCTATTCATCTCCTATATGAATAGGGGATTGAGATGGGGAATACAAAGGTTCATCAAATTGTATTTCTTTTCCCACTCTTTGTTTCTTTGGGCTATCTTGAATGTCAATGACATCCTGTATCTTCCTCTTCCCTTTTGAGGTAGAGGGCTCCCCTATTGTAGGCATTAACACACTGTAATTGGACTTCTTGTGCAACGTGTAGTCACCAGGAGGGATTGCTCTGGCATATGTGGACCTACTTAGAACCAATCTTGTTTTCTCAGGGTTGTTTTTAATTAGAACCTCCCTCTTTTCTTTCAAAGTTTGCATCACATCCTCAAAACAAAGAAGTAAGGACTTTATTTTCTCCCCAAAAGGGTGGAAGGTAGACAATGGGTCATAGCTGGTATCAAATTGGTGTACAAAGTCCAAGGCTTTTTTATAAGCCACCCACTTTTCCTTCCTTGGCTCTTGCTCATCTAGATCAAACTCATTCCTAATGAGGTCTTCAGGAAACTGGAATTGATGGGGTCTACCTCTGCATACGGCCCTCTTTTTGAACATGTCGTTGAAGAAATCTTCAAGATCGGCACACCTGGATACTGCAGTTGATAAGTGATAAGGTCGAAGAAAATCCTCAAAGCGTTTCCAACCTCCTTTAGTTATTACAAATTGGTGGGCTACGGTAACTGTAGGGAAAATGGTCCCTTTACCTCTGCCCGTCAGCTCTGCCTCTTGCACACTACCAATCTGTCTGAGGACTTCTGCAATTCCCACCTTGAGAGGGACCTGATAGGACAACAAAAATGGGGTTCCTTTGAAACCATATACTCTGAACACTGTGGAGACAGGGTATAAGTAGATATCACCCCAATTGTGGACAATTTTTATATCCTCAACAAATTCTTTTGGCCTAATAAATTCCAAAAGAACCTTGGGGACTCTTGGATTCTCTAAACAGATGAGAGTCCTAATCTTAGATGCAAAACACTTATCAAACTTTAAGAAGCTAGCATCTTCTCTGTCCCATGACAGCACTATAGTCCATAATTGAACTGGCATCTTTTCTCCATCCTTCTCTTTTACAAGATCCATCCCATCTGCAAAGTAATCACCACCCTTGAAAAGAAACAGGTGCATGAGGAGGGAATACCATCCAAAGGGCCTATCCACATTCCCATTCTTTATTCCTATCAATCCTTCATGGATAGCATCAGTGATATAAGGGGCATAATCAAATGTCATTGCCAGAGAAGGATTCAAAATTTGAGCAATCATTAACATATAATGAGTTGGCATATTTGGTTCAGCATCTTCTCCAAGAATTTGGCAGAGTGAGCAGTATAATCCCTTAGCTCTAAGGGTGAATAGATTCAAGGAGAAAGGCTCCATAGTATTGGGTCCTACAACAGATAATCCACCTATCTTAACAAAAAACTCTTTAAGAGGCCCATTTCTAAGGTGATTCCTCTGTGCATTGTAGACCTGAGCCAATGATTTGAAGTCAATGGGTTCCAAATAATTGGTTACTTCACTAAGGCCGAATGCATTTCTAAACTCCTCATCATTAATCTCGATGAGGTTTTTTCCATTTATGTCCTTAATACTCTTTGTAATTGGGTCATAATTATGTGCAATTTGAGTCAGGAGGTCTACATCCATGAATACTCCTGGAACTACCAATTTTCCCACATCTAACTCCCAGGTGTTGTTCATTGGGGCTGGGGAATTTCTCATGCCAAATCCAGCTTTGAATAACCCTAAACCAGACAACCCAACTTGTGGGTCTCTCAACCAGTTACCCTTATCATATAATCCCTCTCCAATTTTCAAGCGAGGAGCTCTTAGCACTAGTTCCTTTGCCTTAGCTGGTGCATTAGTTGACATTGTCAACTGTTCAAGGAAATCATCACAGATAGCTCTTTCTTGGTAGTTAACCTTTCCTGAGAATTCTCTTTTAGGTGCCATCTTATATAAATATGCGAGTAATCTAATTACTACCCCAACTGTTCAACAATAAATCAAAACCTCAATTGAAACACTTTGCCAAGTAATTGTGAAGTGGGAGTACAAGAATACCTGTTTTTGCTTGAAGAAAATTTCGCTCTGTAACTGAAGAAATTTTCTCTGCAACTACTCTTCAAAATAATGCCTTCATTGAATTGATGTGGAATCATATACAGTAGTAGGGCTCTTAACTGCGACATTGATACCGGATGCTTCGGTCGTCCCTTCAGAATTGAATTCATGAAAGAATTTGAAATTTTCGCTTGAATGGGTCACGACACATTCTTTTCGCTCTTTCACCATTTCGCAAAGCATAACATGTGAGAAATTTCGCCAAACGAAATCACACCAGGCGTCTGATCGGATGGAACTCGTAGCCACGAAACAACACGAGCCCTTGGATCAAAATGGAGTTGAACCCCTTTTGTCCTTCTTTGGGCCCCAAAAACCTTTCGTGATTTCGCAGGTTTTAAAACACGAGCACTTCACCTTCGCGAACACACGCGGACCATTAGATTATATCTGACCTCCTTGATGCTTAGATCTATCCATTTGGCATTTGGTCGATTACGTGTCACCCCTTTACTTGCTAAAAAATCAACGGGATCCATTTCCTTTATCGCCACCTGGAACGTCGAGTCATTTCGCCATTTCACGAAAAGTAATTTGCTTGCTGGTTTCGGCTACGAATCAACACCAGTCATTAGATCTTAAACGAGATGAAGCTTCTTTAAACCAGACCAAATGCGCACCATTGAACATGTTTTTTCCTTTCGCTATTTCGCAAGTCTTAAAGCACTCGCAACTTCGCCTAACGAAATGGCGAAAGGCACAGATCCATCTGAGAGTTGCACGGCACTTACTGGGCCCGACAACATTTGAAGGAAAAAGAGATAAGGCAAAGATTTTTTACGATTATTGAACGACCACCTAGGCAACTGACAAGGGGGGACACTTCTGACGACCCCAAGACCCATTACTTAAGTGAATAAAGTAACACAGGAATAGAAACCAGAGGGTTTTATCAGTTACTAAAGGGATTTTAAAACCTAAACCCTAAACCCATTTGGTCTTAAAGCTGTCTTGGAGCAACAAGAACACACCGAACTCAAAATTTTTTGCAGACTTAGCCAATAATGGGAAAAACATTTTTAACTACAAATTTTTTGCAGTTAACGGTTGCGATTGACTAACCTCTCACTAACACACTACACGACAAGTCCCTATTTTGGCTTGTTAGTTCAGCGTGATAGCGATGTGTTAGTCAATCGCAACCGTTTATTGCAAAATCGACAGTGTAAAACGTGCTACTAACATGCGTGTTAGTCAATCCATACTGTTGTTTTGGAGCCAGAATAGATGCGTCCATTTTGGAGCTAGAATAGCCGCGTCTGACCCCTCCCGATAGCCGAAACATAGTCGGATATGTCCCATCGAGTATTGGGATAGTTCAATGTATGTCCCTCCAATGCCTCGATGATCTCAATATACCAGTCTGCATTGTGAGTAAGTCCCCCGCCTTATCGGCATAAATCACCCCAAAGAACTCCTAGCAAGTCTACATCCGCCTTAATAGACCTATCAGGACTCGGCATAGCATAAAATTTCTTCTTTCGATGTCCCGATGAGTCCTAATGCATGTTTACTTTATCGATATAGTTTACATCGATATCCCCACAGGTGCTTTTATCTTCATCGGAGGTCAAAATAGCATTTTTCTATTCCTCCTAAAGTCCCGATGAGTCTCCGATGCACTTTTATGCTTTATGCTTCCGAGTTTGATTTATTGATTTAGGTAATACCAATGGTTCCGCCTTCTAATTCTCCATGTCATCGGGAATTGATCTAACTATTTTTTGCACTATCCCGATATGGTGTTTTTCTCCGATGGGCCCGCCTTCAGATTTAAACCGATGAGTATGAACAAAGGTCAAGTGAATTGGAGGCATATTTCAAACAGCCTCAACTACTGTAGCTTTAAATCAGACCTATTGAACACTCAACATTCCTTTTAATAAGCCGAAGTGATGCTTTTTCATGAAGATACTGCAACATATCACCTGTACATACAATCCACCACTAAATGCTCCTATGATGAAACTAAAAGTGTCCACATATAGCACAAAACTATTTTGTAAAAATATGTGCTAACAGGATGGGCAGGATGAAGGTCTAACGGTAAAGTAGATTTGGTCATATGTGCAAAGCGACCAATATCATGGCAAACACATTTGACATCAACCAATATCTCAAAATAGTATCACACTGAAGATATAATCATTGTGGTTGTTTACTGTTTACGATATCTCTTTCTTTCTCCGATATGTGCAGGATGAGAATGGGAAAACACCAGAAATGGTGAGACATTATGGTATTGGAAGTTCAAGATGGTGGTGAAGGTTTGCATCATTTATGTTCAAGGGATATTCAGTGGATGCCAATTTGTGTTGAAAATGATTCAACGTTAGACCTGTGTGCAGCGATTCCCCTAGGTAGATTGGATGCATTCATGAGAGGGGAATCGTTGCGCGAAGGTGTTGAAACCCAATTCCTCTGAAAGTGGCACACAGAGCACGATAGTGCTCTGCACAACATGCATACAACAAAGATGTACAGCCAGTTCATAGACACATTCTTTCATATTCTTTGTCTACGTTTAATGACATAACGACTGTTGTTGATAATAGGAGAGTTGTTTTTTGAAGGTATTGGTGTTCATATGGACCAGAAGACAATAGGAAGAAGTCACCGAATAAGAAGCGCGCACGGACATATCAGAAAAAAAGAGGCTGTACATGCCACTTCATTGTTAAGGTGTTATATGGTAGGGCAGATGTGGCCATCTTGATATTCAAGCAACCGTTGCATGTAGACAAGAATGGTGAAGCTTGTCATGGCGTCGATGATACCAGCAATGAGTTGCGCTCTCAATTTGTACCAAACCTTTCCAATGAATGCAAAGCATATATAGAGAGGTTGTTGTTGATGGATGTGAGCATTGATGCTATTGTGGACAGACATCTTGATGATCTTATTTTTCAAGATATGTTGAAGAAGAGAGATCCATTCGTGACACGCAAGGATGTTATCAACGCAGCGACGACGGTCCGTTCTATTTGGTCACGAAAGCATGTGCATGATGCCACTAGCATCTTAGAATGGAAAAAATAGGATGAGGCAGATTTCTTTTTTTTCCAGCAGCCGCAAGGTGCCGACAAACCTTTCATTATGGGAATACAAACGGCTTGGATGCTTGACGTGATGGTACGATTCTCGCATGACTCAATCATCTCAATGGATTCGACATTCGCAACAAACAAATATAGGGTATGTCTCTTCGAACTTAACCTGTCTGTTTTTCATGCAGCCCATTTGATCTGTGGATGGTCATGATCTTCCTGTTTGTTGTTTAAAACAGTATCAATTGTATTCGTGTCTCGTCTTCAATGAGCAGCAATCAGGGGTGCCTGTTGCATGGGTTGTGACATCAAGGAACAAGATCGAGGATATCCAGGTGTGGTTGATGGAGTTGCGGAGACGAGGAAAGGAAAAGAGGCCTGATTGGAGGATCAATGCATTTATCATGGATGATGCGAGTGCAGATATTCAAGCCATAGAGTAAGTGCAAGAGGGGTCCTATTTTGTCTACATGAAATCAAATAGTATGGTACGTTGGTTTACATTTTATTTTAAATGACCATGCTCCCAGCTCAGCCCAATTAAACGTTTTGTTCATAACATGACTGTTTTTGAATGTCATGTCATACTTTGTATTTGGCACGTGCGTCGAGCATGGTTGAAGAATGTATACAAGTATGCAATGAAGGAAAGAGCAATGAAAATTTTTCACCGTGTAGGGATGATAATGATGGCAATGCATGAAAGTGAAGAGAGCACGGTGGAGGAGCTGCACACTTTCTTTGTTGAATTTAGTGATCAGCCACATTTTCTAAAGTACTTTTGCAGCACATGGTGTCAAGGAGAAGGCCGTATCGATGAGTTCGACATTACATTCAAGTAGTGGCTTTATGACTTGTTACCCGTTTTGGTTGTCGTTTGGTAGTTGACATCCTACTCCTGTTTTTAGTTTCTTTATTTCAAATTTTTTTTTTTTTGGCCAGCTATGTGGGCGAAAAACTTCAGGAATTTCGCTCATGCTAACCAGGACACAAATAATGCCATCGAATCATACCATGGTAAATTGAAGTCACTGCACCTAAGAGATGATAAAAAGACGTGCTCGAGGAGGATGGACAATCTCTATTTTATACTTGTGTATAAAGTGGAGCCATTCTGCCAGCATAAGTGAGAATTGTAGCATTTTGGATTTATCAAAAACTACAGGGTGACACATTTGCGAACTAGTATGGAGAGGGAAAAGGCAATTCCTGTTGTCGATTGTGTTCCAGACGACACTACTCCTGGATGGTACTGGGTGAAAAGTCAGTCCTCGTGCAACTGGTATGTGGTTAGGAAATTTGGAGATCACTTCTATATCTATGAATGTCCGTGGAGTTTGCGAGGAAACATGTGCAAGCATGCGTTGAAGGTTGTTGCAATGATGAACAATTCATTCCATGATTCACGTGTTCCGGGTAAGTGGATGTTCGTGAATGTTGATTTTTGCTAACTTAAAAGATGTGTACTTCACCCTAACATCTTGTTTCATACAGATCCTATTCGTATGTCGACTCCAACATTTGCTAATACTAATGAAAACCCAACACCTGAACCTGTCGTCAATACCATTTCTAATGCACATACAAATTTAGAGGATGTAGACACCGTAATGTGGAATGAAGCAAACAGAAAGTTAAACATATTTTCGCAAACAACGTCGGCTTTAGGCGATAAACTAATGGCATTTGTAGGTTGTCTGGATAGGTTCATGGTTGATCTTCATGATGCTAATGCCATGTCATTTGATTTTAGACCATCTACCGATCCAGCCAATACAACCACCGAACATATGTGGCCTTGGTTCAGTGCAACTCGGGTCCGTCGTCGCAATCGGCGGCAACATAGGCATAGTAGTAGGAGTGAGATCTGTCATGATGTTTAGCAACCTCTCACCTTTGAGTTTCCCTTTGAGACTTCTAGGAGGAGAAGGGGAAAGAGGCAATTGGACCAAGCACGGGAACCGCATGTCCTTCCCACTGCATCAGTTGTCTCTGATACTGGTTGGTACTCTAGTGTCACCTGTAAGTGGATTATAAACATGTGAATGCTACACGCGTTTATTTAGTCGTTGTGTCTTGTAGTCAGTGAAAGTGATACACACTTATCTGTGATAGTGTTCGGCACCCCCTCAACACCTAGCCATAGGAGTCCTCGTCGGCGATTGGCTTTTGATGGTCTTTTACGTGGAGAGGGATCACATAAACGCAATATGAACGGTTGTAGTTGACTAACGGTTGCGATTCGACTAGTGGCTGGCAGACTTTTCCTTTTGCCATGCAAAAAGGTGAACTAGACTAACACGCCATCGAAACTAACTGCTGGGATTGACAAACCTGTAACAAACACGCGAAACTAACTGCTGCGATTGACTAACCTGTAACAAACATGTGAAACTAACTGCTGCGATTGACTAACCTAACACAAAAAAGTGAAACTAACAGCTCCGATTGACTAACCTATCACACAAATGCGCTATGAACGGCTGCGGTTGACTAACCTATCAAAAAATGCGAAATGAATGGCTGCAGTTGACTAACGGTTGCAATTCGACTAGTGGCCAATAGACTTTTCCTTTTGCCATGCGAAACGACGAACTAGACTAACACACCATCGAAACTAACTGCTGCAATTGACTAACCTGTAACAAACACGCGAAACTAACTGCTGCGATTGACTAACCTATCACAAACACGCGAAACTAACTGTTGCGATTGACTAATCTATCAGTAACGCGTGAAACTTACGGCTAGGAATGACTAGCCTTTCACAAACACGTGACATTTACGGTTTTGATTTACGGCTGGGAATGACTAGCCTTTCACTACCCTTTAACTTACACGTGAAACTAACGGTTGTGATTCCAGTATGGATTGACGAACGCGCGTGTTAAGCACGCGTTTTACATCGTCGATTTTGCACTTAATGGCTGCGATTGAGCAAGCTTTCGCTAACGGTCAAAGCTATTCTACTCCAAAACAGACCTTTCGTACAACGTGTTAGCAACATGTTAGTCAATCACAGTCGTTTATTGCAAAATCGACGGTGTAAAATGCATGACTAACACGCATTGACAAAGAAGAGTCACCCACACTGGTTGACAAAGAAGAAGCTTTTGGACATTTGATGATACAACAAGTTGGAAAGACTGACCGTAGAAGCTCTAGCAAAATAAACTTAGATGTGGCTCAACTGAATCAAGATCAAATAGAGTTTTTGTTGAGGGAGGACTGTACATATAAGAGAGGATGTATGAAAAAAAGTGATGAAGACAAGCAAAGATTGCAAGCAAGATTAATAGTTACAGACCTTTCGTGTCGTAAAGCTTTAATAGTTAATATTCATTGATTTATATTTAATATTTACGAAGAATAATAGTCATTGAGCAGTCTATCTTATGTACCTGTCATTGAGCAGTCCATCATTTATAAATAAGCATTTTTTCAGTCAAATAGAGTTTCTGTTGAGGGAGGACTGTACATATAAGAGAGGTTGTATGAAAAAAAGTGATGAAGACAAGCAAGATTAATAGTTATAGACCTTTCATGTTGTAAAGCTTTAATAGTTAATATTCATTGATTTAGATTTAATATTTACGAAGAATGATAGTCATTGAGCAGTCTATCTTATGTACTTGTCATTGAGCAGTCCATCATTTATAAGTAAACATTTTTTCAGTCAAATAGAGTTTCTGTTGAGGGAGGACTCTACATATAAGAGAGGTTGTATGAAAAAAAGTGATGAAGACAAGCAAAGACTACAAGCAAGGTTAATAGTTACAGACCTTTCGTGTCGTAAAGCTTTAATAGTTAATACTCATCAATTTATATTTAATATTTACGAAGAATAATAGTCATTGAGTAGTCTATCTTATGTACTTGTCATTGAGCAGTCCATCATTTATAAATAAGCATTTTTTCAGTCTATAAAAAAAAAAATTGCCATCATACAATTAGTGGTTCATTTAAATCCACTATAAAAAAAGCTTTGAACCTAAAGTTAGGTTTCAGGTATAGATTCACCCGAGTTGGTTTGCGAACACTGATTGGGAAGTCATATTAACTTATTAAGAGAAGTGCGAAAACCATTCATCATAGAAGACGTGTAGAAAAGCCACATAGAACCATTCAGAAAGCATGAAAAAGTGTACAACAAACCAATCATTAACCATTGATGTTTAAGTGAAGTCAATCACATTTATTTTTTTTATTTTTTTTTGACAAGGTGCCAAGGCCACTTAACATATTTTTACAACTGGTTCAAGGTACTGGTTCAAGGTACTGGTTCAAGAAGGGCTCCCGAAGAAAATAACCAGAAAGAAAAACTTCGGTCAATCAAGTTTATTGAAAATAACCATTCATGAAGCATACAAAGTGTCTTCCTAAATGAAAGAATATGTCTGATTACAAAAAGTCTGCACCACTGTTGACGTTTTATTGAACAGGAAAACTTTCGTAATAGTGCAAGCTTGTTATAGAGGCAGAGGTTGAGTATTTAAATGACTTTTGCTTCCCCTAGTGGTCGGAGTAAGGGGAGGCACATCATTCCCATCATCTTCATCGGTTACAAAGGCAAACACCTCCACGTACCTATGTTTCCAGTACTGAGTGCGTTGCGCACAAACATCTAGCATCCCCTGCATCTGGTCACTTATGATTTTGTTGTTTTTAGCACACGCTTCACGAACTACCTCCTGTCTCTCATTCGCCATCTGCAAACTACACACTTCTAGCTCAAGGTCGGTATTCTTATCGTCCAAGTCCATGACCTTGTTATTGAGTTCCATGCATCTCTTATTGACTTCAGTGCATTTTTTATTGAGTTCGGTGCATCTCCTTTTCACTTCAGTGAGTCTCCATTCAAGATGAGAAACAATCCCCTTCAGCCTTTCATTTTCAGCATGGGCCATTTCGACCTTTTGCGTTAGCAGTTCTACTTGCATGGCGTCAAACTTCATTCTGTCCATCCCATCGTTGTAGTCTGCAAAGGGCGGTGGTGGTTGTCTTGTAGACTTCCCTAAACCATCATCGGAGGTGAGAACATCGGTTGTCCCATTCGCCTTTGAATTTGTAGCAGGCGTTCCGTTCTATGGAACAGATATTTCGACACCCTTTCTTTTTCCTATCCGTGGTCTTCCCATTGCCATCCCTGCAAACAACGCCAAACAAAAGTATCTGTAGACAGGTGGGAAAGACAACATGAAAACTGCAGGAAACAATAGTTTATGCCAACAAGAAAGGAACTGCTATCTGTTGCATTTTTTGGAATGAATAACATTATGCACGATACAAAAATTTAACGTGTTCGATAAAGTTGACATGTTCACTAAACTGGGCACTTGGGCAGCAGGTTACCTGTCAATTGGGAATCCATGTTTTGGGAAGATAACTCCATCAGTCAGCACTCCTCGTCCTACATCCAACTTATTACACATATGCCATGAAACTATAACGGGAAGTCTGGTGTATTTTAATAGATTTTATTTTTTTGGGGCTTATTTTTTTGTTGTTAATTCATTTCAGATTCAGTGTTCAAAAACAAACAATCACAATGGTATATTCAACTATCGTAAGCTATAGTGGAAAGAGCACATGGTTCACAATTTCAATCAAACATTCCACTTCATCTGTATACGTAAAAGAGTTGCAGGGACCCTCTATTGGTACGCAATAACAAAGCCTATGCATATGCAACATATAAGAGACCTTGAACAAAACTTGAACAGTAAACGACTATCATCGACTTTATTGTACCATCAACTATCATTATTAAAAATGTTGCGCACCAAAGAAAGGTTTGTGAAGTTATTAAAGGGTAGTTGATGGTGTAGGATCACCATGAAAGAGTCCAACAAATCAAGCCTTTACAGTTATTTTGCTTAAAATAACAGGAAAGGTGCTTAAAATAGCAGGAAAGGTTGAATAATAATGTACAATTCATCTAAGACAAACAATAATTCAGAGGGTTTAAACTTTAAACTATGCTAAGGTAAAAGCCATGTCAATATAACATCTCCAAATCCCATCTGAATAAAGTCTATCAAGACTGAAATTCCACCACAGTATCTCGCTCTAAATATTTGGAAAGAGGAACAACAACTATGATCAAAGAATATTTATTGCCTCTGCTGTCTAGATTACGCAATGGAGTTGACGGCACCATAAAATTCTTTACGCTTCTTCTCATTCTTATGCAACTCGAGAGCGGTAATGCCAAGTGATTGCAGCCTGCGACTTACCCATCTGATCACAGGGCCGCGTTTAACATCCTCTTTTTGTGGCTAGATAGTTTCGCCAACTTTATCCTGCCACATACAAACGACATCATACAAGTGCTGCCTATTTCATTCCATTGAAATAAGGTAAAGGATGGAATGAGAAGATGGAGGAAGGGATCTTGTCATCTTTGAAACTTACCAAGAGTGGGGAACAGACTAGGTCTTCAATGGGCCACACCGCCCACAAGTTTAGGGAATCCGACAAGACATCGACGAAAGGACCTGGTGTTGGACACTATATTTAAAATAAAATAAAAAATCTTCCCATAGGCGTGAAAACTAAAAGATTATCGGCCAAAATATCATATCGAGCATCCCAAAAGGAGTTTCACTGAAAGAATACTTTCATCGAAATAGAACATGACGTAAGTAAAGATGTCTTCGGCGAAATATCGCTTTCGATAAATGAAGGAAGCCGCTCATCGATACTCCAGTTTCATCGAAAAGTGAAAAGCAAAAAGCAAAAGGTGAAGTCGAGGAAATACAACTGCCGAAGAGACTTAAAAAATATTCATCGAAAAACAAATCTCATCGATAACATTATATCGAATAAAAATAAAGGGGTTTCATCGATAAAGGGGACATCGAAGAAAAAAAGGCTTTCGGAGGGCTTGCATGGACTTTCACTGAAGAACAGAGTCCATCAAAATATGATTTCGATGAAACTCACGAATGACTCATCGAAAGAAAGTTCATCGAGGAAAAGATGATTTCGAGGAGACTAGAAAATGGTTTTTCGACATGGGCTATTCGCCAATAAAGTGATATCGAGGAAAGTGAGCTTTCGATGAAAGGGTTTCATCGAAAACTCGATTTACGATCATTTCAATTGAACAGTACTTCCCGCGAAAGAGTTAAAGGCCCAAGTGGAGAATGTCACATCTGCAATTAAGTTTAAACATTTGAATAGCCGTTATAGACGCAGAGACATTAACTGTGCACAAGTTGCCCATGCAATTATAGCTGAATTGATCGAATTTTCATAAGAACCAGATTGATGCCAAAAGACGGAAAATTGCAAGGAATTTGCTGAAGTTCGTGAACGACAATCAGAAGAGTTCGACAATTCTCCAAGTAAGTGTGATTTCTCGTATTTACTGAAATTATGGAAGCTTCTTCTTCTTCTAAAAAGAGTAGAAAAGGGAAAGAATTAAACCCTGAAGAGAAACCCAAACGACAGAAAAAGGAGGGTAGAGCTTTGACTCAGGATTTGCTAGACCAGTGCCCAACGTCCAGTGTGAGGTCTAAAAAGATCAAGAGTCAAGAAGAAGGATTGGAAGATAGATTTGAACATTTAGGAGACATATGGACTGAAATTAGAGGACATGAGTTGTTCCTATTTAGTTACAAGAGAAGGGATGCTCCTGAGCCCATAAGTAACATATGGAAGAAAACTTAGGGAAATTGGTAGTCCCGAATGTATTTGTGGATGTTGAATTAATGAAAGCTCTGGTAGATTGCTATGATCCAAGAACCAAAACCATATGTGACTACCGAGGGAATCCCTTGGTGGTGATTAACAAACAGACTATTGATATGGTATTTGATCTAGACTGGGAAGTAGAAGAGAAAATTGATATGCAGAAACTGTCACGAGAATTCTTTAACTTGGAAGACATCTACAGGACGTGGAGATTACCCATTCATCGGCCAAAAGTAGGGGGGTCCTTTGTTCCATTCAGTAAAGATGACAAGGTGCCATTTGATGTCAACCAATTTCATCCGTATTTTAAGTATACATACTATGTTGCAGCCCAAGTATTAGGCTTAGAGGCCCATCCTCTCATGGATATTGGGGTTATGGTTCTGTGTGCTGATTTACAATTGAAAGACCCTAGGTCATTTGACTATGCCACTTATGTTGCAGAAGCCCTAAATCATGGGTTGGAAAAGTTGAAAGGAGACCTTGTAAATGTCCATTTCTCATTGTATTCTTTATTGATGCACATCATTCTTTATTGTGGACAAGAAATCAATTTCTGGTCAGATGATTTCAGCATCAGAGCTTATGATAAGAATGGTTTGAAGAAACCAGTTCAGTTGTGGGTTTCTGCATGGGATCAAAGATTCATAAACAATCAATATTGGCACTTTCAGGAATATTTTGTGAAACCTCTTAGTGTGGCCTTTGGACAACATAGAGATTATACTCTGTCCCCTGAAATTAAGAGATTCCTCAGGCCAAAAGACTTCTCTCCAAAGTCTTAGATTGATCACAACTGGGGTGACTGGTATTGCCACCTTAATCATACAGAAATCAGGATATTTGGGTATGAAGGAAAGCCATACATGCTTCCAATTACAGTACCAAATAGGGTGGCTAGCCTAGAGATTGTGAGACAATTATCTGCTGTCAGTGCCAAACATCTTACGGATTTTGGTAAACAATCCATTGTGCCAGGGTTATTGGTGTTTTCTGATTTTATTGTTAAAAGTTCCAAAAGCTATCATTTACTTCAAAATAAATTAGATTATTATGGCATGACTTTGGGTGATCCTAGAGAGAACTTTGATCCTGAGGGATATATAAGAGCTGCCAGGGCATCACAAAAACTAAAAGCCGGAATACATGCGGCTAAAATGCCAGATGATTTAATCAAGAACCTTGAAAGGGAAGAGGCCAGGGTTTTGAGAGAAAGAAGCGAAATGACTTGGGAAGCCTTCAAATGGAAAAGTGCAAGGGGGATGGTGGATGGAGACTTACTTGGAAACCTCCAAGATCCTTTGGAGATAGCCAAAAGGCTACTTCAACATGAAGTGGAGATTATGCATAGAGTGCCCCCACAATTCCTTCATTTTATCAACACTGAAAAGGATAGTCAACCATTGGCTCACATGTCACCGAAATCAGCTGCTAGTAGCATCCCTGTTGACTCTCCTAGAGAAGATTATCCCCCTGGTTTTGAAGCAGAGGTGGATGTGGACACTGGTGAATTTAACATTAGAGATGTAGTTGATATAAGGATGACAAAGCATGAAGACTTTGTTGCTGATGACGGATTTGCTTCTTCAAGGGAATTCCTTTCATTCTTGTACCAGTATAAAGGGGCTCATGTGAAACGAAGTATGGCTGGAAAACCAGAAGAAGAATAGATGAAAAGACTACAGGATGAAATTGATACCCTCATGAAAGATATGACCCCTGAGAAAGGGAGGAAAATATTAAAAGAGGCTGGTGTTATCATCTTTTCTGGTTGGGACATAAATTCAGCACTTCTGTTTGATGGATTCTTGAAGAAGCAGGACTTGAATCAACAAGTGTTGCCTCAAGAGATAGATAAATTATTCCTAGGCTCCGAATATGATCCTGATCAAAAGGCTCTCCTTCAATGGGCATTATATCCGAAAGGAAAAAGACCAATTATTGTGGATATCGAAGAAACCTTTGGACACCTCATGATTCATCAGGTTGGAAAGACTGACCCTAGGGTCACTGCAAAGTTGAACCTGGATGTAGCCAAATTAAATTTGGATCGGACAAAGTTCTTGGTTAGGGAAAATATTACCTATAAGGGCTTGTATGAAAGATCTAAAGAGGAGAATCAGAAGTTACAAACGAAAATATTACAACTTGAGACAGGGACTCCTTTGAATGAATATGCCCCATATCCCACAGGAAAGAGCTTGGATGATGTTTCTGATGTTTTGTATTGGAAATATCAAGCAGATAAGGCTACCAAACAGGTAAATAATATCCAGCAAAAGATGGATAAATTGGTTAATGACATCATTGAACACCGATTCAACACCATGCTTATACATGTCGAACATTATTGGAAGGTGTACACTGGAACCATAAAAGCATTAAGAGAGCATGAAAGGTTAAAAGCACGATTGCATGAGGTGATAAACAGTGTTGATGTGATGATGCCAGAGGAGAAGGCTAAAGGGACTTCATATATAGAAGATCATGTTAAATTAGAAAGATATGCTAAAAGGAGATCTTAAAGAATTGGATGATGGGAGCCCTATTGGAATGCCCTCGTTTTATAAAGAAGGAGGAGTAATGTCTATGGAAGATTTGCGGAATGAACTTGTAAGCATCAAGGATCAGGCTCTGTCAAGGTTGGATCAAAGCAAAGACATGGCCCCTACCATCAACCAGATGATCTTCGAATACCTTTCACAAGTAGAAGAATTGAAGAAGTAGAGTGTTAAGATCAAGACTTTTAAAGAGGATCACTATATTCATCATTTAGGAATTCTTAATCTCTTTTTACTTAAGTTTGTTAGGAATATTCAAATTAACAATTAGTATTTTGAAAAGACACGTCTTTTCATAAATGACTTTTGCTCTCATATATATGTGAGAGAGGTTTTTGTAATATTGGAATAAGAGATATGAGAGGAACAAGACAGCAATGTATGACAATCTGTAAGTTTTCTGTTATACAAATTTTGATGGAATACATGCTATGACCGGTCGTTTTTCTTTGTGTATGTGTTGTGGATTATTTCATTTTGTTTTTGGAAATCGCTTGTGATATTATCTGAAGGAGATAAGGTTATTCATATTCTTTAAATGAAATTTATGTTGTATGTTATAAGGTTGAAATAAAAGTTCTGCTTGTGAATTATAATTGTTCTTCGCAGTGCTTACTTGAATGGTCCCTTAAAGGTAGGGTTAAACTCATTCAAGCAACTTATGATATAAGCATTCAATTGATCTCATAAGAAATAATAACCGATAGGTCCATAAAGGGGTGGGTTAAAAACTGTCTCACAAGTTCGCACAGTAAGTCCTAAAGAAAATATAATGACTCTGTAGCCCAAGCAACGAAGAAGGCACTGGCTATTTACAAATTACACTTATCACCATATTCATCATATGTTATTTTAAAGCAATAGAAGTAACTAAGTAGGTAACATAGATCGAATAGCTTCTACAAAAACAATCTTGAACTCATCTACTATATCTCCGTCCTAGGAACTTATGCCATTCTGAGATAGGAGGAAACCAGATCAGGACACTTAATCTGCTATAAAAAAACACCGGTCATTAAAAACAACTGGTGAATAGGTATACCCGCCTAGGTCCTGCAGAGCCTGAAGTGAGAGAGTTAACAACCAAACAGGTTCACTCTATAAGTTGGCCAAGTCAATTGGAGGGTTTGACCATAGGAGTTGGCATTTCCTTAGAACCTATCCAATCTGTTGATTTGGGAGCCAACACCTAGGAAAGGCTGTTGGGAATTTGCATCAAAGACTTTGACGATGCAAACTTTAGCACAATGTCGTGGGAGTGGAATAGTATGACACGTTACACCCTTCCCTATGCCATCAACAATGCTTTCCCCAACCATTGCCCTGTCCAGGAGTAGGTGGACTTCAACTCCAACAATAACAGCATGAGCATCTTCATTGGCACACTCTTCTTTGTCTTCCACGGTTTCCTGCATCAGTAACGAGTGGACACAGTCGCTCAAATAAAATTCTTTATACATCTCGATCAAACATAGTCAAATGAATCCATGCCAATGCAGTACAATAGTACTGGAGTAGTTGTCTCTCCCAGCCCATTGCCCCCATCGTGGTCACGGTCTACATTTGTACATCCATCATCATTTCCCCTAGACTCTTTGTCAATGCTTGTTTCTATCGGATTATGCTGCAAAACGTGACACATTGTACAGGAGTGTAAGTACACATTAAACCCATACGCCTACGAACACTACTGGACCAAGGCCAATGAATTTTACACGACTGAGGCAATAACAGGAACACAGATAATGGACACAAACCACAACATCATAAAAAATGCTCTAGCATAACACTACCCCTCACCGCCTGTTATCCAAAAGAAGAGCCCAATACCTGTTCATCTTTGCTCTTATCCTCCAATGTCTGCCCCAATTGAGTGGACTCCTCTGCAATCTTCTCGCCACTGCATGCACTCAAATTTCCATTCACCGTCTCCTTCAATTTCTCCCTCGAAATAGACTTCTGAAGTTTCTCGTCCAATACCGCGGCCAACTGCATAAAAAAAGAGTTACTGTATAGTATAACACACCATGTCATGATATAGCACTACATGTCATGCACAATGGCACCGCATTACCTGTTCATCTTTGCAGCTATCCCCCAACCTCTGCCCCAGTTGAGGAGGGTGCTCTGCAATCGTCTCGCCATTGCATTCACTCAGTTTTTCAATCGTCGTCTCCTTCACCTTCTTCCTCCTAACAGACGTCCGAGATTTTGGACTTGGTTTTTTGGGAACACTACACACGGTGTCATCAGGCAACTGCATTGACTGTTCTTTTCTCGTATCGTCCATCATTTGGCCCAAGTCACGAGACTACTCCACAATCTTCTCGGCACTGCATGCACCCAATTTTTCATTCGACGTCTCCTTCAGCTTCTTTGACGAAACGGACTTATACATAACAGACGCCCGAGGTTTTCGACTTAATTTTTTTTGCACACTGCATTTTGTGTCATCCAATACCACAGGACAGTCCATTCTCCCTCCACGGACCCCATCACCCTACAATGACATGGATGAAATGGTCAACATACTACACAGTGTAGTGCAAAGCATACCATGCAATGAAAACACACATATGGACAAGCCAATAGACAGTCACCTTCGATGACAAATGTGTCGTGTCATCTGAAATCAGACTAGTTTTTTCTGCGGCATTCTTCTTTTCTTGCTTCCTCGACGAATCATATGCAAGCTCATTGGCTGGCACGTTTGTTTGAGGATGTGAAGTCCGCCTTCTTTTTTCCACAGCATTCTTCTTTTTTTGCTTCCCTGACAAAACAGGTGCACCCTCTTTTGTTTGATGACCTGAAGCCCGCCTTGATTTTTTCGCAGCATTCCTCTTTTTTTGCTTCCCCAATGAAACAGATGCAGCCTCATTCAATGGCATGTTTGTTCCGCGATTAGCCTTCGATGACAGAACCTCCTCTCCATGGCCTGCACTGTCACTTAAAAGCTGGGCACCAGGATAGGATACCTCCATAAGTCATTCTTCACATGTTTAAAGGAATTTAGTAAACTGTTAAAAAATACTATCACTAAAAAATTACCTCTGTTGCAATATTCTTTCTTTGTAGTAACTCTAAAACCTTCTTCCTTCTCGCCTCCCTAACCGGACTGTTGTCGTACACTCGCATTGCTTCCTTTATCTCTTCCTTCCCTTCGGTAGGAAGCTCATCACGTGTTTTCTTGCCATATTTCATATAGACCCGGTCAGTGACACATTTTTTTTGCATACTACGTCATACGCCCATTTGGTATTCAATATTAGGCTCCCTCTTTTTCAACTCCAACTGCAATTTCTTCCTATGATCGGCACTGCGCTTTCCACTTCCACACTGTTGATGAATGCATCATGCAATCCCCAAAAATGGTAGTTGATGTTCTCTGCCTCTATGCATATTGAGCCTCCCCAGATCCCAAAACCGACGACCTCCATTTTCGGAACAATAACGGAAGAGATAAAAGTAGTGCAACCTGCCATTAATATATTCTCTTTTGTGATCATCCTATTGCTGCACACAGCTAATAGAGACAAAGAGTCGCATTCAATTTTGCACTAATCAAGCATTATAAAGATAATCCAACATATAATGACTAATAGTGGACCTCCTTGTTACTCGCCCCTCCTTGTTCCTATTCACGACCGCTGACAGAATCACGTTGTCATTCAGCCTCTTGCTCTATGCTCACCTCGTGCTCGCCACAAACATCCCCTTTTTCACTCTCACCGCCTCGAGTGTCAGTATAATCGGCCTCATCTACACTTCCACTAGCCTCATCTTCCTCACCAGCACAGCCACTATCATAATTTTGTTCAATAAAATAGCACACATCATCGATCCATTTTATGCCCGTGTATATATCTACATTTCCACTTATAAATCCCAACTTCCACCAACCATGCCATGCAATGATGGAAAAAATATATAATGCAATGAGAAATAATTACCAGTGTGATTCTGCAGTTGCTGAGAAGCCGACTTGAAAATGGGTTCAAAATTGGAGACCCGACTGGTGACTCATTCAGATTTGAATCCCCAACTAGTCCCTGACCTGAAGGCCCATCCCCTGACTCTTTCGGATTTGGATCCCCAACTAGTGCCGCATCTGAAAGCCCAACTCCTGAGTCTTTCATATTTGAATCCTCAACTACTCGTGGATGTGAAAGTCCAACTCCTGAATCTTTCAGATTTGAATCCCCAACTTGTCGTGCATCTGAAATCCCAACTCCTGAGTCTTTCATATTTGAATCCTCAACTACTCGTGGATGTGAAAGTCCAACTCCTAAATCTTTTAGAATTGAATCCCCAACTTGTCCTACATCTGAAAGCCCAACTCCTGACCCTTTCATATTTGAATCCTCAACTAGTCTTGGATACGAAAGCCCGGCTCCTGAAACTTTAAGATTTGAATCTCCAACTGGTCGTGCATCTGAAAGCCCAACTCCCGACTCTTTCGGATTCGAATCCTCAACTACTCCCAGATGTGAAAGCCCAACACCTGAATCTTTCAAATATGAATACCTAACTCTTCCCGCATATGAGAGCCCACCTCTCTCTTGGATATACAAATTAGCTCTCCAGTCACAAGCATTAAACAGTTACAACACCAAGCAATACTACATGTTACATAATCCATTAAAACTACTTAGCTTACAGGCAGGCCGATGTCACGTGTCACTAGGAAGAGAATGTGGCCAACTCCCAGGAGATCATATGCCTTTAGCTCCAGCAACCCATAATCAAGATCAGCATTTTCCCTCAACCTTTTTCACAACGCAATTGACATGATTGAACTGAAACATAAAAAAAATGCAATTCATATTCGTCACACTATCAATAACACTACACATTCACTACAAATGACACATCCAACACACAACCGATTATGCCCACATTCCAATACAAAGTCAACATGTCGCTATGTTATGTACAACCCAGCTAACAGTTTAGCCATAAACTATCCATGACATTCCTCTCTAGAACATATTTGGTTGCAATTGCAACGAAATAATGACTATGATACATCGCCAATGCTGTTAAAAAGGCTACCTGTGTTCTCCCCATCCAAAATACAACACAAAAACTAGACTTTCTTAAGGATTGATAAACAAGGATGCAAAACACACTTAACGGATCGACTGCGTCTATTCTGGCTCCAAAACGGCCCTTTCCTACAACGTGTTACCAACAAGTTAGTCAATCGCAGCCGCTAATTGCAAAATCGATGTTGTAAAATGAGTGTGCAGCAATTAAGATGGTCAATCTATGTCAGAGAATAAACAGCGATTCATTA
The DNA here is from genome assembly GCF_030272615.1 of Cryptomeria japonica. Taxonomy (NCBI): domain Eukaryota; kingdom Viridiplantae; phylum Streptophyta; class Pinopsida; order Cupressales; family Cupressaceae; genus Cryptomeria; species Cryptomeria japonica. The sequence goes on from NC_081410.1 coordinate 192,967,626, forward strand.
CCATTAACAAAGTCTTTCACGATAATTAATGGGTACAGAGACCTCCAGTTCATTTTTTGAAAGACACAAGTCTTTTGAAACGAGTGCATATTCTAAAGCTTCCATCTCTTTGTTGACATAGGAATAGTATTAATTATTAAAAATGTACTCTTAATTTACGAAAAGAAAAAAGAAAAAAACACTCTGAAGGATAGACACATGAGGAGTTCGTCGTGCCAACCCGAGACACCTCAAACAGAAGCCCAAATAACATTTCAGATTGGAGTTGGATCGTCAAACACGTGTACTTCTCAAACATCACGAACATGTATTAAACAAGGGAGACAGAGCAACAACCTGGGAACGTCTGGACGTTTGCCAGGGGACTACTCAATAGTCCTTGAAAATCAACAACCTGCATGGATAACTCATGTTACTGGTAATCTACATTGGGAAGTACATGCATTTCAAAAGACAAAAAAGGAACCTACATGTTCATATATGAAATTGCAGTTTAACATCCAATATAAACTACCACTAAGTAATTTATATCACCTAAATTATATATGTCAATTTGCCATAGTACCAGAGCTGTACCAGAGTTGTCTATATCAACCACCTATTTTCGTACTATTGTTATGCGCTCAAGGACAAACGCCTCTATTCCGACTCGAAATCAACGCTATGGTCTGACTAACACGCAGCTTAGTCACACATTTTACACTATATCTTACATTCAATGGATGCAATTGGATAACATGTCACTAACACGCAGTACCATTTGTCTATTCTCAAGCCTTCTTATTGACTAACTCCATCTACTATAGTAAATTGCATCGCGTGTTAGCCTTTGGCTTTACCGCTATTAGTTGCATCAAATCACAACTTGTACATGAACAATGGTCCCAAAGGTTGTATCTCTTCTGGTTCCAAAATATAAAAATCATACAGACTAACAGCCTTGTGTTAGACAGAAGCAGCCATCAAATGCAAAACCTACGATTAAAAACCTGCCACAAACATGGGGTGTTAGTCCCCCCATTTTGTTTTTTGCAGCCACAATAGAGGTGTCCCACTGCGAGAGTAACTTGAGTTTCATGCTAGTGTTTTCTCTGACAAAAGTACCAAGCTTTTGCAGCCCGTGGCCTCTTCTTCCTGCCAGGATGCCCTCCAAATGTGATTCCTTCATTCACAAGCTTTTAATGTGCATGTTATGCACAATAAACCGGCAGTAACCACGAAGCATGCCGCAACCATCCTCCAGCATTTCCACATAATTTTGCATGGGCGCCAAGGACTGAAACTGAGAACTCAACAACAACTCCACATCACATACCATGGGTCGGAGCACCACGAGAAGTTGGCATCGTATGCATGTCTTGGAAATATATGTAGATGCATGTTGTTTCTGCACTTTTCGAGTGTGATTAGGTGCTTCCAACTTGTGTCAGACATGTCTATTCTGGCTTCAAAATGAGATTGTAACAACGACATGAATTGACATACATGACACACGTCTATTCTGGCTCCAAAAAGGACATATCGTACCAATGACATGCATCAACATACATGTCGGAGAATAAATATATATATGCAAATACAAGTGGCAGGCACCTAATAGCTACATGAAAGACAAAGTGAGATAAAATGTTTCATTCAAATTGAGCTTCTTCTACGTGGTCTTGACCTCATTTACATGTTATGGTTTTCCTTTTGATACAAACAGACTCCTCAAAATTAGGTTGTTGACTCGTTGATGCAACCATTCCTTGACTGTGTGTGACCTGCTCTTGTTTAGGAGTTGATTTGTTGTTTGCTGACAATTAGGAGTTGATCTGTTGTTTGTTTGATGATAGCAAACATGGCGCCTTTTTCATTTGCCTAACATGGAAAAAGTAAGACTAATGCACGAACGAAAACATTATTGTTGAATGGCTCCTTGTTGAAGCAACCTCCGTCTATTCTGGCTCATTGTTGAAGGGGGATTTATGGAACTATAGGTTTTCTTTTTTTTATCTAATGAGCACATGAGAATAATGGAAACAGAGCATAATATTTCCATAGTTTCTTTTATCTATTTTTTATTCTGTTGTTTTCCTCTGTATTGTAGAGGACATGTTTGTGTGTGTGTGTGTGTCTCTGTGAGTGTCTATGTGTGTGTGTGTGTTGTTTCATCTTGACATATATATATATATATATATATATATATATACTAACACACACCAAACCGCAAACAAACAATCCAAACCCTGACGATTTTCAACAAAATCCCAAAAACAGCCGTCAACAATCAAAAAGGGAACCTTGGTATCCTGACACGACCATGTTGCAAAATGATGCCTAATTTTCACAGACAGAACACAAAATGACACAGGAAATAAAAAAAATATATTGAATTTCTTAGGGTTTCAAATTACCGCAGCCACCTAAGCCTCCACCCAAATCGTGGCTATTCTGGAGGCTTAGGTGGCTGCGGTAATTTGAAACCCTGAGAAAATTACCGCAGCCACCTAAGCCTCCAGCCAGAATAGCTACAACCGGTTTTAGAACCATAGATTTTCTCAGGGGGGTGGCCTCTAGTCAACAAGATTTATAGTTGATTGGAATAAGAAGAACTAGATCCCCCTTATACTAGCAAGAAGATTAATAAAGCACCTTCTATTCCGTCATTTATCACCCTACTACCATAATTGCAGCCCTACTATTCTAAGGGCCAAACAACTAGAATTTGGGTGCTATGTTCCGAGGAGGCCCTTAAAATAGTAGGGGTTTGCACTAGCCATAGAATATTAGGGGCCACCCATCCCTACGGCTGAAAGATATAGTTGGATTGGCCTCTACTATTCTAAGCGGGCCCAGGTGAAACTTAGGTGGTTGCCAATAGTTGGGCCCAACCCAACTTTCTACTTGGAAAATAGGCCAAGGTCTAACTAGAATTCCATAGTATCACACCCAGGCTCACAATATAGAGTTCCCCCCCAACCCTTATTAATTAGCCTACTAGAATAACCGATGGTCCCACATTGACCATCTACCATTCATTATAGTAGTCTTTATACAACCAGATAATAGCTCGTGATACAACAAGTCATCGGGATGGTCGTATAACATATAGTAGATAGATGATGTGGTGCCTCGGCCGAGTGTAGATGAATGCCACCTATTTGTAATGGTGCTAACAGGTTGTATACAATATCCAAAATGAATGTAATACCAATGCCATTTTAAGGGATTACCACCCTATTGCCCCAAGTCGATATGGAAGAATTGCTATATACATATCTGGGGAGGGCGGGGCTATATAGATATTCAATAGTCGATAGTTGATAATCGAGTGACAAATAGAGATAGTAGTTCCAAATCATCTGGTTCTTGCCTATGTGAAGGTAGGGCATCTCATCTGAAGAATCATCCAGTTTCATCCCATCTGGTCAGGGATCCATCCACCATAATAGCTTAAGCGGTTTGATCCCCCAGTGTATAGGTATACTCCCCCATCTATAAGAGGGCATACTCTCCCTAGATCTATAGGAATACTCTCCCTCCCTCTAGAATTCCCTCTTATTAGATCTCTACCCCACCCCTAATCACGAATAGAATATGCATAGATAGGGTTTGATCTATCTCATGAAGTTGTTGCCACATATGTAATATGATTGAGTAATTGATAACAGGGCATTGATGCTCTCGACCACCTATTCTATTGATTGCCCACCCATTCTATTGATTGACTGGCCACCCATTCGATTAGCCCCTTAGAATAGTAGGGGCCCACCTTGCATAGGAATTGGGATGAAGGAATCTTCGTCTTGGGATCTCGATGATATTGCATACATATTATATACATGGTCTAAGCTATAAGCTATAAGCTTGGGTTGAAACACTACAACGGGAACAGGAAGGTTCATCAGGACTACAACTGATGGGTGATGAGAGATCGGAGAGCAAAAGGCCACTACTATTCTATATGGTGTCCAAAACACTGGGCGCTTAAGAATGGTAAGGGCCCTTGGAACAACTAATTAATTGATAGTTGGGTGGGCCCTAGCCTCTTCTATGGGGGGGCCTCCCACCCACGCCTACTATCTAGAATTCCCCACCCCCGCCTTTAGAATAGTAGGGTTGGCATGTTACGTATAGAATCTGGCTTACTCTAGCAGGATAATCCCTTCAAATAGTAGGGTGCGGGAATTATAGTTTGGGGTTGTACTTGGTTCGGCTGTAAGCTATTGCTCTATCTATCTCAATCTGCATCTTGATCTGTGACTAAAGGATATGAAACTGTCTATGGTTCAACCTAGGCTACTTAATTCCCCACCCGATGATAGTTGATAGTTGATAGTTGGCATGTTATGTATAGAATATGGTAACATCAAATCATCCTACCACATCCATCGCTGATCCTAGAAAATCCACCGCTGATCCTAGCACATTCATTGTTGATCCGTCTCACATCGATATCTTTCTTCTGCACCACCCCTTTACAATTTTCTAGCAACAACAACTCCTAGTTAATTAATCAGCTTGCTAGCCCTTCAAATAGTAGGGGGGCACGTGTGGGGGTTATATTGCCTGCTAGATTAATGGCAAAGGGTATTATATATATATGCTCTCTAGGGGCCTAAGAGGTAGATTGGTTGCCCCACAACTTCTTCTAAGGGGGTAAGGGGCTATATTTATCAATTCTAGCCCTTATTCAGGTTTATTAATTTACTAATGCCCAAAGCAAGGTGGGTGGGAGGCCCTTTACTTTCCACCCACTCAAAACTATAACTCCCTACCCACCCATAGGCCACTATATTAGAGAGGGGGTTCTAGGCATCGATTGGTTTGAGGGGATATAAATCGAGGTAAGACAAAATGAAAATTTGTGACTCCCTCAAACATGAAATATAAAAGGGAGAAGAGAACCTCATTTGAGAGAGGAGATAGAGAAAGGAAGAAGGAAGGAAGCATGTAAATCTAGGAAAGGTTAAGAAGAAAAGGAATGGGAAGTAGATAAGGAAGTGGCTCTTTCAAATGGCAAAAATTATGAAGCGTTGCACTCTTTCAAAAGGGTGCTAATTGTCAAAGGTTGTCTCTTGCCAAAGGGAATACATGATAAAGAGATGTGGCCTCTCCATCACATTGGGAAATATAAATTGAAGGTTCATTTGAGGAGGACATTTAGATATACATATAGATATTACACACATCAAAATATAAAATTCTAATTGTAGACACTCAAAATTGTCATGTCTAATTAAATAAATATTTTATTTATTTAATTATCTGAGCTTAATTCTTCTATTAATTAAATAAATCTTTATTTATTTAATTAATTCATTTATCCTCTTCTAGCCTTATTTCTCATTTAAATAAATACATCTATTTATTTAAATTATCCTTTTTCCTAAATTAAATAAATATTTTATTTATTTAATTATCTTATTTCTTCAATTAATTAAATAAATCTTTATTTATTTAATTAATTCATTAATCCTTTTCTACACATGACACATGTCATTCATCTCTTAATTCCTGCACTACCTACCTCTTTCATTATTTTATTATTTCTTCTACCTACCCTCTAATCCTAGCCGACCTCCTTTTTACACCTCTCAATCTTATCCCTCCATTTCTTATTGTGTCTTCTATTTAAGGAGATGCCTTCTTCATTATCAAACCCTAATGACCTAACAACTTGATCAATTGACTATACTACGATCCTACTTGCAACCACATTCCGTTCTTTGTTGAGCTCTTGTGCACATAAAATCTGAGAGCAAATATATCAAGCAAGATCAATGGAGATAGGAAGAATGGAGATCAAAACCCTATTGGACATTTGATGGTATAATCTTTGTGATTTCATTTGATTTGCATTGTTTTAGGTAATCTTCATATGTTATGGTGGATCTTTGTTGATTGTTAGGCTAGGGTTTTGTGGTTGAATTCATTTAGCCTTTCAATATTGTTATTATTGTTATCCATTTTCACCATATACACTAATATATCTAATCTACAAACAGGAGAATGAAAAGAATTTCTCATACATTAATATGTATATGGGTATAAACAATAGATAAGGTTGGTATTATACAAGAATTGGTCAACAACTATGGGACATTGCAATGTTGTAGATATGCACTTTGTTGTCATTGATGCCAAACAAAGTGGTTTGCAATGTTGTAGATATGTGCTTTGTTGTCATTGATGCCAAACAAAGTGGTCTGGACTTGCTCTGGTCTAGACATTTGATGCATTGAGTTCAGTGTTGAGAAGTTGTTGGTGTATGGGTGGTTATGGTTTTTTGAACTGGAAATTTTTTTGGTGATTCTACGTTTTTGGCAAGTTGTGTCATATTGTTATCAATATGTTTTTAATGATGACGTTTGTTGGAAGTATGTTTTGAATTGTTCGGATGTTAATTGTTTTGGTCTGGACTCCTTTTGAGCAAAGATATATTTGGTGCAAGCTTTAGATCATATTATTAGAATTGGATATGATGTATTTATGTTATGGTGATTTCGCAAGAGTATTCTTTTGACCCAGTATTGTGTGTTGGATATTGTTTTTGGTCCAGCTTATGTTTCATGTTTCATATTTTTGGTGTGGTTATTTACCTTGATCAGAAATGTATGTACATGTTACAATCCTTCTTTTGGCCGATTTGGCAAGAATTTTTTTTGTTCCGGTTTGATATATATATGTACATAGGATGTATTGCGGTGATATAAGAGAAAGAGATGTGTGGATAGTATAAATGTGAATATGAAAGCTAGTGTGTATGTGAGATATGTGTAGAGATCTATGAAGTGTGAATGAGTTGTATGTGTGAGATGTATGAGATAGTATTGCAGCAACTATAAGTGATAATTTGTCAGAGTAGTATAGAAGTCACAACGATCCAGAAAGATTTGTTGATCTAGATGCTTCAAGATCATAGTTTTGAGCTTTAACAATAACTGTCATCTGCATTCTAGGATGCCTTTATGTATATAGTTCCCTTTTTTATTCTATAATTTTGTATCTTGCCCTAAGTACAGTTAGCTTTAGGTTTGCAAGTCTTCTTTTTGTATCTTGCTCCATGAGCAGTTATCCTTGGATAGCAAGTCTAGAGCAATTAGTTCTACTCTTTTTGTAATCATCTTTTATATATAGTGGATTATCTTGTGAGTTAACCCTCACTATGGTTTTTCCCAATTTGGGTTTTCCACATATTAAATCTTGTTGTTCTTGTGCAATTGATTATTCTGATGAGTTAATTCTTCATCATGTTGTTAAATTAGATTCAAGTTGTTACATATGTTGTTAAGTTTCAAAATTTAGTTTATGTGGATTCACCCCCCCCCCCCCCCTCTCAGTATCCGGTGTGTTCAAAAATTGGTATCAAAGCAAGGTTCCTCTTAAGTAAACTTAATTGCTTGAGGTAGATCGAGAGCCTTGAACACTATGTTTGAAGAACTGAATGATATGGATGCTTTAGATCAAGGTAATTGGGATGATGTTGAAGGAGTTTTTGATATAAAAGGAGAATTGAGAGTTGCATTCTGATCTAGATGATTGCAGCGACAAGTATAAGAATGCAGTTGAGTAGATTACCTTTCTGAAGGGTTTAGTGGACAAAGAAAATAAATCTATTGATGGTTATGAAACAAAGCTTGATGAGAAGTCTAAAGAATGCTAGAATATGGAAAAAGAAGTGATGAATCTAAAAAGGGAACTCAAGGATGCTAGAGATCAGATTGGTATGGCTTAAGTCTGAAAGGTGGAAAAGGGATTCGACAATTTGTCTTGCAATTTTAAATTGGTAAAAAGATTGGTGAATGTTAAAAAAAATATGAAGTGAAAGATGAAGGACTGAAGAATGCTACTGAGGATAAGAAGGCTTTCATGCCTAATAAGAATTTTTGAAAGTTTGTAGTGGACCGGAGACCTCCTATTTCTTCCAAGTATTTACCTTTTAAAGGAAATTGTTTTTCATGTAGTCGAGTAGGGCACAAAGCAAGTGAGTGTAGAAATCAAATAAGGAATCATCCTTTCAATGGGAATTGTCATTTTTGCATCAAGTTTGGGCACGAGGCTCATGAATGTAGAAGCAAGATGAATGTAAACAAAAATGTCAAATCTTTCAATGGGTATTGTTATGCTTGCAATAAACATAAGCACAAAGTTGTTAAGTGCAAGAATAAGAATTTCAGGAGAAATGTGAATGGGAATGTGATGAAGAATAGTTCGATATGTTATCATTGTAATGTTGTTGGACATATTGCAAGAGTTTGCAAAAGCAGTAAAGGAAGGAATGCTTGTCCGGAGAATGGAGTGGACTCTAAAGAAAAAGGAAAGATAGTATTGGTTAAGAAATCAGAAGAGAAGATCAAAGAAAGTATTGAAGGTGGCTCGATATCCATTGTGGATGTAGTTCCTTCTTCTGGTAATTGACTCAAACAACAGAGTCTGAGGGGGAGCATCAATGGAAATATCTTTTTGACCCCTCTTGGTTTTCAAATCTAAGATTCTTCTCATCATTGTAGATATGTGTAATGATTTTTCGAAGGTTTAGAGCTTATCTTATGGTCTGAATGGATTTTTCAAAGGTTCGCCAAACAGTGTATCAGCTTTTTGAAGACCTAATTTAGAAGTATTTATTTCGGCAATTACAATCATTTGCACACTTGCAATTTGAGAAGCGAAGGAGAGCGAAAGAAATGAATTCGAGAAAAAGTGTTTTTGTAGAGCGGAAATTTTGCATAATGGCAAAATTTGTAAGTATCAATAATGAACTTAGACCTATGTATGAATTAAAGTCTCATCAGAAATAGATCTTGTTGGAGCTTTTTTTGGAGTCAATGATTGAATTATCTATAAGGAAGATGCTTGTAAGTATATTCATGTTGCTCTAGAAGAATATGATCATAAAAATATTAGGGCTTTTAGGCAGAACAATCTGGTTGATACTTCATAGAGGTTGAAGAATAAATTTGATGCCCTAAGTCGCAAGGGTTTGGACACATGGAATAGTTTCCCGATGATTGAAAATGAAGAGATTATCAAAATTGTACTAAGCAAGATTTATGGTGAGTACTTATGGCTTGATAAACCTTACTTAATTTCAAAAGAGGTATTTCAAACTGTAATAGAATTGTGTGCGACCGGTGAAATACCAATTGATGTTGAAATCTGTCAAAAATGTCAAGGTAAATCATCTTATCAGTGTTATATCCAATGGAAGAGTGTTGATAATTGACACTATCAGAGATGTAGACATTAGGTATGCTACGATGGTAATTTCATACAAAGTGTATTACAAAAACAAAGAAGGTTCATGAGCATCTACCGTTGTTCATGTAGCGTGCAGGATGGTTTGACTGGAGAAGAAGACGAAGAAATTGAGAATGTTTTTTGGAGATGCCTCTACTTCTAGTTCTAAGATTCGGAAAAGGGAAATGGATATTGTGGAGAAGATGGAAATTGTGTCAGTAAATATTGACAATGATGTTGAAGAAGAAGAAATGAAAGTAGAGCATGAAATAGTTCAAAATGTGCAAGCAGGGGATTAATAGCAAGATTTTAAGAAAGTAACTGACAAAGATGAGCTAACAAAAGTAAAAGTATTGGAAATGATTGAGATGCCTAGCGATATAAAATTTGTTGGTAATTTAAATCATGATCATGTGTTATATGAGCAGTGTAGTGCCCCTCCCTGATTCATCTTTTCTTTTGGTGCATCGATAGACCATATGGTTATGGCTTAGACTATTTTATGATACTTTTGATAGATGTTTATGGACCTATCTATGATTTGAATACTTATGATTGATGCTAGACATAGTATATTGATAGCTGACATTATGGTTTTATATGGATGATTATGTGTTTGGGACTATTATGATGATGGACTCATATTTGATGATCTATATGCACTCATTATACATGTGGTGTTATTTTTGTTTATGGCGATATGATAGTATCTTACTATGTTCTAACCTTACCTCATGGTTATATTGGATATGATGTTTATGATAGTGCTTGGTTGTCATGATTGTCTTCTACTACGGTTGTGTTAGGGATGATGTCATACCACTCATTCATGAGCATGATGTGGTTTTGTGATTCCCTTTCACTTATCTGATTATCTCATGTTATATGTTATATACATATGTTGTTGTGTGTACATTGATGGTGACAGGTTTGCAAGTACCAGACATCGACTCCACCTAGCTTCATAGGTCTGAGTGTGTCTTTATCCCAATGGCAAGTTGATCAAAGGTGACATGAAATCTCATTCTACACTCTGGGTTTAGATGGTATCCTATCAGATACCTATCAGTTTTGATATTTTGGTTAGATTTGCCTTGTGGTGTCATGTGGCATTTTATGCTACCTTATGTTGGTTGTTTTGAGGAGTTGAGATTATTGATTAAATTATTAATTAATTGGCTTATATAGTTTAATCATGTTAAATTAAATTAATGGATGGAATTACTATTTAAATGTTGATGTGTGATTATATTATTGAGGATTTGTATTTAATTGATGCTTTTATATTATTATTATTTATTTATATATTTTGTGGCTTTAATATTTATTTGGGTTCGTGGTTTAATATTTAATTGGACACTTATATTTTATTGTGCCCATAGTTTATTTAATTTATTGGTTATTCATATTATTATTCATTCCCTTTTTACCTATTTGGGTTAATAAAATATTATTTACTCGGTCCAAGGGGTTGAGCTTAGTTGGTTAAAGTATTGAGTTCTCAATGTGGAGACCCAAGTTCAACTCCCATGAGGGACACCTTTGTGTAGAATTCTAAGTTGTGACTCTTGGTCTTCCATTGGTTGTATTTGTCTCATTGTTTAAAGTGGATTTCTAAGTTGTGACCCTTGGTCTTCCAATTGTTGTTTCTAGTTTGGTGCTCAAAAGGAGCTAGTATATGTAGTAAATTTGCTCGAAAGGAGCTAGTATTTGTAATAAGTTTGTTACGTGGATGCTCGAATGAGCAAAAATGAGCTTTGGGATTCTATGATACTTAATACAAAAAAAATATTATTTACTCTACCTACTCTATTTTATTATTGGCTATGAGGTTTGGTAAGTTTAAATAATATTATTTTATTGTTATTTGCCTCAATATATGGCATGGTAGGTATGAAATATAATAATTTTATATTAATTTGATTGGCTAGAGGATTTGCATAGTTTTAAATGAAATTTTATTTATTTCTTTCTGAGTTTTTGTCGAGGTTGGCTTGCAAGAGAAATTTTGCATTATTGAATATCTTGGATTTTTTGGAGCTTGGCTTTGGATTGTGGTTGGATTGAGGATTGGAATTGTGCTTCATTAAATTGTTGTCCTTTCATAACTTCTAATACCAGGTTGGAGATTTACTCCCCTGTATTTTCTTTTGAAATGGATTCTCTGCAAAAGATTCTATGTGGGTACGGGATATGGAGATTTATTGTATAATCCAATTAAATACATATATAGATATAAAATTTAGATTAATGTATTTGATGGATGATTTAATTGGGAGCTGGGATTTTAGCCTATGCAACGTCGTGAGTGGCTTCTGGATGTATTTTCTTTATATTGCTATGCTTGGATATGGATGTATCGGAGGTTTAAGATATTCTTGTCTTGTTGTGCTTGAGTATATTTTCATTACTTTCATTTTATCATCGGCTTCAGCCATGTTCTCCCAGAGTTGTCTCTGTGTGGTTGTCGGAAGTGAGCTTTGCCAATGGATCTCGTGCCTTGTTTACTTTGATAAATCTAGTTTATTTCATGTCTATGACTAATTTATGCCTTGTTATGTAAATTTTGACTTTGGAGTTTAATTTATTTTTCATACCTGGCCGAATGTTTATAAGTCGTCTTTCAACCCTTTTTGTGCTCTGAAATATATGTGCTACTCCTTAGGTCATATGCGCTAAACTAATCAATATATGTGTTGTTATATTTGGTGTTTGTGCTACTATTTACTGTTAATGTGATATTATATGTATTGAATGCGCTAGACTAGAGAATAGTTGTGCAATTCTACTTGATAAGTTTGTTGCAGAAACTTGTAAATGCGCCATTTAACCTACCCTATGCGCTATTGTATCTGTCGTATGTGTTGCATTGTTGAATGGATGCACTAAACTGCTAAATGTAAGTGTTATTTGATTTTTTGAATGCACTATCTATTGTCTTGACATTTTTGAGTCTTTTCTGATCTCTATTTTCGGATTTTGCCAATCTAGAGGTTGTCCTTTTGGGTTTTCTAGATTCCTAAGTTGTTCTAAGATCAATTTATTGTTTTGTAATCGATTGCTTGTGTCATTTTGGATTGATCAAGACAAGACATACCTTGTTTTGATTAAGTAAAAACAAGGTATGTCTCGTCTTGATCAATCTAAAATGACACAAGCAATCAATTTGATCAAGACGAGACATACCTTGTTATTCTTTGGGCTCTTGTTGGATATATCTTGTTTTTGAGATCCTTGAATGTTATATGCTTGTTGGTGTCTATGTAATGTTGTGACAATGACATATGCTACTCATATCTTTGAAGATTATCATTTGATTAATAACCTTGGTTATCCAGTTATGTTGCATTGAGAGCCCTTGATTATGTGATGTGTATGTTGTTACCCTAAGGTCTAGGAGCATGCTAGGGGAGTGGGCTTCCAAATGAGTGGTTGGAGTCCTGAGGATTAGGCTTTTAGGATTCTGTGTGATAGGTACTAGGGTCTAGACCGTCAGGTTATCTCATTGGGAGTTTATTGTATACTCAAATGATAACTTAATTAATTAATCTTAGGTGGGAAGGGAAGTAGTGAATCACTTTAACAAGATAAGAAATGGATCTGTGGTGCCCCTACTCTATCCCTAGATTGTTAGTATGGAACTCGAAAGGGTTTGGGAAGACCTTGCTGATCTAGGTGAACCGACTCCCTTGATTTCCTCAAAGGTTGAAATGGTTTCGCATGAGTATCACGGATGTTGGGATAGGTTCGTAGTTTCCCATTGTTGTTTTATGGTGATAGCATGCAATGACACTCCTTCCCTACATGTAGGTCCTAGAACCTTAAGCCTTAATTTGTTGAGAATCCTATGGAGGTCTTTTGTCTTATGTCTTGTGCTTTTGACTTAAGCCTTGAGATGAGTTTTGGAGTATTGTTCATGTGGTTGCTATCATGTTATGGTTGTTGGTTGAGTCCTTCAATTGTTAGGTGTGAGCCTAGATCTAGAGTGTGTGTAGGATCTTGTGTCATTCTCTATAACATTAGGGGTGGTTCCTTACAATTCCACTTGGTTGGGTGGTTTGATGCCTTCTTCCATTGGGATGTTCTTCTTTTCATTGGATGCTCGTGTGTGTGGAATATGGATTCTTATCTTTTCAGCTTGTTCATGGATTCTTGAGCAGATGTTATGTACCTGTAGATTAGTGGCAAGATGTAATCTATGTATCATGAAGATATCATAATTGTAGCTTAGGGAATTATGTATCTTGAAGAAGAGAATATTGTATCATTGATGGCATCATTGTAACCATATGTAGTAGGATATGTAGTAGTGGCTTGAGAGATGTATTATGTATCTTGGATATGCCCTTATTATTATAATTGATGGTTTAAGTTCATGATGGATTAATAGATGTTATTTGATAGTAAGATGTGCATTTTATGGCATTGGAATGAGAATTATGTTGTAGTCTTGAATGAATACTCCTATTTGGAAAAGAGAAAAGATTATGTATGGAACCGTTATTTGTAATTGTTATGGATGTTCATTGGTTGAGATTAAATGATTAGGAACACTTGGATTTGGTGTATTAAAATGAACCCTAGCTAGAAATCAATGGGGTAGTATGTATATAAAGGCTACTTAAGGAATGTATCACATCTTAAGTGAAATGAATTGAAGGATATTTGTAAATGATGATAGGATTGAGTTATACTAGTATATCTATATTTAAAAAATATAGGTAAATTATGCCAAGAGATATCTTATAATAGAAAGGAATTTCGCAATTGCAACAATATTAGTAGTATACAAGAGTTTCAAAAATATGGATAATAATAGAGTTGCTTAAGTATGTACCATGTGCAAATAATAATAATAATAGAGTTCTAAATATGGATAATAATAGAGTTTTAAATATTATGGCACTCTTCCACTATCATTTGAATGTAACGGTTTCATATAGTTGGAGACAAGTGGCGAGGGTTCTATTTTATTTGGAGTAATAAAATAACACCTCCACAAAAACCAAAAGATGGCATATTTCATGCATTTACCCATCATTTGCATGTCAAATTGTTTCAAAATTGAACTTTTGTTTACGGACAATTTCATGTCATTGTAGATGCCTCTTGGCATAATCATATTGTTACTTTCTTGATGATAAGTTAAGTAAGGGCGTTGAGATACCTTAGGATGAGATGTTGTTATTTCCGCTTGCATATTTTATTCTTGTGATCATGTCGATTATGTGCATGGATAGCAAATGTTAAGTAAATGTAAAGGATTATTGGGTTAAAGGTGTTGCATTGATTAATGTTTTTTAAAAAATTATCTCTATTTGCATGTTAGATGGTTACATTTCTCTAGGGTATTTTGGCGGGCATTACATATGGTATCAAAGCTCATGCTCATACACTGGGTACTCTAATTTTATATTGAACCCATTATACATATTAGTAGAGTAGTTGATGTTCCTTTGCTAGTTCCTTTCTTGTTAGAAGTAGCCCTAGATTTATTCTTATAGATGTTTCGTGTCTCGTCCAGTCGAGATGCCTCATAGAGGTACAAGTCGTGGACGAGGTGGTCACTATGTGGGTACTCGAAGGAATCCTCGTCTAGAGGTTTTTGAAGAGACTCGCCACAATGAGCAGTAGTAGTCGTTTGGGGTTGAGGCAAAAGGAGAATCAGCAGGAGGAGTTTCGTCATTCTAGTCGTCGGGATATATTTGAGTATCAGGAGCGAGAGAGGGATCATTCGCGTTCGCCTCAAAGAAGAATTGATACAGTACCAAATCAAGATGCAATTATAGCAAGTCACATGAGGGATCTCCTTAGGACTCATCCTCGCACTTTTGATGGATCTAGTAGTGGTATGGAGGCAAAGACTTGGCTCTTGGATATGGGTAGGTGTTTTGCTCTGCATCCATATAGCAGTAACACCAAGGCTCGGTGTGCGATCATGCATCTTCACAATTTTGCTTCCACTTGGTGGCGGATGGAGGAACAAAAACTACATTTGGATATTGCATCGGTCTCGTGGGAGTTGTTTCTAGAGCGGTTTCATGCTCATTTCTTATCAGATCTTTGAAGGCAAAGGAAGGCTAATGAATTCCATGACTTGAGGTAGTTGACCATGTCAGTGGAGTAGTATGAGCGTAAGTTCTTTGTGCTTAAGTAGTACATAGGGATCGTAAATGATGAGGCTATGTTGGTGCAACATTTTGTTAGAGGTCTTAACAACTTTATTAGTGGAGGAGTTCGGTTTTACGAACCCAAGACCATGGAGGTAGTTGTGGAGAAGGTGTGCTTGGTTGAGGAGAATCTGACTTTGGCTTTAGGAGTTACCCCTGGCGTGCAGGTTGTCAGTGCTCTGGCTTTAGGATCAGTTGTGAAACGTGCATAGCCATAGACATCAAGATTTTCTAGGAATTACCCTCCCTCATTCAAGGGTTGACATTTTCAACAAAAGAAGAGTTATCAGGAGTCAAAGTCATGCTCGCAGATATAGATCACGGATGGATAGAGAGTGTAGCAGGCAATACACTATTCGTTTTCAATCTACTCAACCAAAGCAAAGTTCTCAGCAGGACTCTAATAGAGGCAGTTTCCAGCAATTCGGTGCACCTTCAGTTAGTTGTGGTTTTAGCAAAGGAGGTTGTTTCTCTTGTGGCCAGTAGGGTCATATTGCAATGAATTGTCCTCAGAGATCTACCTAGATGTATGTTCAGAGGCCAATGGCTTCAGAGCCTACAGTAAGTGATGCAGGGAGATCTCATCGTGTATTTGCGGCGGTTGATAATCATCAAGCTAAGCATTAGGGGACAGTCGTGGAGACTTTAGGTGAGATGGGTGGTATTTCTTGCTCAATATTGTTTGACTCGGGTGCTTCAGATTATTTCATATCTTCGTCTTTAGTAGAGTGATGCGGACTTACGATGGCAAAGCAAGACGATAGGTGGCAAGTTGAGCTAGCTATGGGGCCTAAAGTGTCGGTGGATTCCCTTGTGCATAGTTGTGTATTGGATTTGGGAGCATGTTCCACCATAGTGGGCCTTCGTGTTCTTTCTTTGGAGTCCTATGGAGTTGTGTTGTGTATGGATTGGCTTGAGGCTCATCAGGCTAAGATTGATTGTCATGGTAAGAGGGTGCAATGTCTTGATGATGGTGGTAATAATGTGGAGATAGTGGGTGTGCAGCGACCTATTTCTCTTCGCATGATTTCCGCTATGCAGTTGAAGCGGTGTGTGCGATAGGGTTTTCAATTGTTCGCGGTAAGGGTGAATGATTTGGATGTGAGAGAGAGTCGTGATGAACTCTTTCGTCGTCATCCTATTCTTCAAGTGTTTTCAGATGTGTTCCCTAGTGAGATTCTAGGTATGCCACCTAATCGTGACATTGATTTTTGGATAGACTTAGTCCCTGGAGCAAAGCCTATTCTAAGGGACCTTATCAGATGACTACTCACAAGTTGAGTGAGTAGTTGTTGCAGCTGGAGGATTTGTTGGCTAAGGGATTCATTCGTCCTAGTGTCTCTCCATGGGGAGTACCCATGTTGTTTGTTAAGAAGGATGGATCTCTTCGCTTGTGCATAGATTATCGGCAACTGAATAAGGTGACAATGAAGAATCATTACCCTTTGTCGATTATTGATGACCTCTTTAGTCAGATTAAGGATGCTCAGATCTTCTCTAACATAGATCTTAAGTCGGGTTATTATCAGTTGAGGATTTATAAGGCTGACATCCATCAGACAGCATTTCGCAGTCGATATGGACATTATGAGTTTACAATGATTCCATTTGGGCTTACAAATGTGCATTCAATAATCATGAGCTTGATGAATGGAGTATTCAGGACTTACCTTGACATGTTTTTACTTGTGTTCCTTAATAATATATTGGTGTATTTGAGGACTGTGGAGGAGCATGAGGAACATATGAGGCAAGTTTTGCAATGTCTTCATGAGAATCAATTGTATGTCAATATGGCTAAGTATGAGTTCTTTTAGACAGAGGTGAAAGTATTTATGCCATGTCATTTCGGGAGAGGTATCGCAGTGGATCCCTCTAAGATTCAAGGAATTGTGGATTGGCCGGCACCCACTAATGTGGGTGAGGTTTGCAATTTTATGGGTCTCACATGTTATTATCATCAGTTTGTTTAGGGATTTTCGAAGATTGCTCATTCTATCACTTCTCTTCAGAGGAAAGGGAAGAAATTCATTTGGTCAGATCAGTGGAAGACAACTTTTTAGATCCTTAAGGAGCATCTGACTAGTGCAACTATTTTAGTAGTGTCAGATCCTTTAGGTGATTTTGTGGTGTGCACAGATGCTTCTTTGGAGGGTTGAGTAGTTCTTATGCGGGATGGCTATGTGATAACTTATGAATCACGTAAACTCAAAGATCATGAGTTGAATTGTCCCACTCATGATTTAGAGTTAGCAGCAATTGTGCATGCCTTGGTGAGATGAAGGCATTTTCTTCTTGGGCATTAGTTCGAGCTGCATAGTGATCATCGCAGTTTGCAGTATATCTTTACTCAGTTGAACTTGAATGCTAGGCAACCACAGTGGATGGAGTTTCTTTGTGAGTACGATTTTGAGGTGAAGTATATCCAGGGTAAGGAGAACATTGTGGCAGATGTGTTGAGTCGCAGGAGGCATGAGGTTTCAGTGATGACTCTCAGTGTAGATTTGAGGAGTCAGATTCTTAGTGTGCTTCCTTCTGATGCTTGGTACCAGAAGGTTAGTGTGGAGATTGCTTCAGGCAAAGCTCTTGAGGGAAGATTTATGGGCTATTCATTGGAACCAAATGGTCTTCTTCGCCATTTGGGACATATTTATGTTCCACCTTCAAATGGACTTCGTGTTTTGATCTTGTCAAAGGCACATCATGCACCTTACTTGGTAATTCCAGGTGTCAAGAAGATGCATGAAGATCTTCATCAGTTGTACCCTTGGGCCGATATGAGGAGAGATATAGCAGATTTTGTGTCTTGTTGCTTAGAGTGTCAGCGTTTGAAGGCAGAGCATCAGCATCCTGCAGGTTTGCTGCAGTCAAACCTGGTTCCAGATTGGAAATGGGATATCATATGGATGGATTTTATAGTTTGTTTGTCGATGTCTTCTCGTCGTCATGATGCTATCATGGCCTCGATAATTAAATTGAAGAAGCATTTCAAGGATATCTGGCCAAATGACTTTGACTGATTGGGTCAGTGCTTAGTTGCCTTTGTCCTTGATGGCAAATGGGTAGAAAGATCACTAAAAATGTTTATGTTTTATATTTCATATGTTTTATGTGGAGACATTGTTAGGGGAGGCTATTGGCTTTTGATAAGTTGTTGGTGTTGTTAGTTGTACAGTATTTTGTAGAGATATTTCTATTGGTAAATATTTTTTGGATGTTTTCCATCAATGACAAAAGGGAAGATTGTTGCAGATGTGTTTTGTTGTCATTGATGTCAAACAGAGTGGTCCGGACATGCTCTAGTCTGGACATTTGATGCATTGAGTTTAGTGTTGAGAAGTCATTGATGCATGGGTGGTTATGGTCTTTTGAACCGGAGTTTGTTTTGGTGCTTCTACATTTCTGGCAAGTTGTGTCGTATTGTTATCAGTATGTTCTTAATGATGAGGTCTATCGGAAGTATGTTTTTAATGGTCCGGATGTTAATTATTTTGGTTCGAACTTCTTTTGAGCAGAGATATATTTGGTACAAGCTTTAGATCATATTATTGAAATTGGACATATAATGTATTTATGTATCGGTGATTTCGCAGGAGTATTCTTTTGATCCAATACCGTGTGTTGGATATTGTTTTTGGTCTGGCTTATGTTCCACGTTTCAAATTTTTGGTATGGCTGTATACCTTGATTGGAGATTTATGTACACATTACAATCCTTCTTTTGACTGACTTGGCAAGAATGTTTTTTGTTTCGGTTTGATATATATAGGTACATAGGATGTATTGTAGTGATATAAGAGAGAGAGAGATACATGGATAGTATAGATGCAAATATGAAAGCCAGTGTGTATGCGAGATATGTGCAGAGATTTGTGAAGTGAGAATGAGTTGTATATGTGAGATGTATGAGATAGTGTTGCAGTAGATATAAGTGAGAATCTATCATAGCAGTCCAAAAGTTGCAGCGATCCGAAAAGATCCTTTGATCCAGATGCTTCAAGATCAAAATTTTGAGCTTTACTAGTAACTATAATCTACATTCTAAGAGGCCTTTATGTCTACAATTCTTTTTCTGATTCTATAATATTGTATCTTGCTCTGAGTCCAGTTAGCTCCGTGATATTGATTCTTTTTGTATCTTGCTCCATGAGCAGTTAGCCTTGGATAGCAAGTCCGAAGTAGTTAGCTCTACTCTTTTTGTAATCGTCTTTTATATAGAGTGGATTGTTCTTGTGCAAGTGATTATTCTGCTAAGTTAATTCTTCATCATGTTGTTAAATTAGATTCACTTTGTCACATATGCTGTTAAGTTCTGAAATTTAGTTTGTGTGGATTCACCCCCACCTCTCAGCATCCGGTGTGTTCAACATGCAATTGGTATGAGCGCACCGTTCCTCACAGCCTGAGGGATAGAGAATAGTTGATGTAACTTAGCCGAATTCATCTTTAACTAATAATTAATAAAGTATAGTTTAGAGTATGCAGCAATTTGATGGGTAGAGAATGTTTAAAGAGCAAGCCCCAACTCTGTGTTGACACCAATACAAAGATAAGGTGATTTAATATGTAACAAAGGTGGTGGTTATACGTCAGTAAAAGGTAGCAAAGACAAAAATTAGAAGCAAATGTATGACAACGAAGAGACTCCAAGAATAATGCAATACAAAGCAGCGACCAAAACCTTGTGACTCTCAATCTGAAGTCAGTCGTGATTTTTGGGCAAAGGATTGTGATGACCATGATCTATGTTAATAATACATCAATCAAATAGCCAACGATTCATAAAAGAGAATCTATCCTAGGATCGAACTATCCTTGAAAGGAGCAATCATGGTTAAAGAGAAACAATTTAATTCACCAAAAAGCAATCTGATTTATTAGAGAAAAGACACAACTATTGGTTGTTAAAAAGTCACAATCATTTTTTATGTAAAGATACATGGAAGATATAAAAGGTAAATTCAGTTCATTTGTTGAAATGGGTAAGGAATGCAAGTAATCATCTGTGCATTAACAATTAAAAGTCATATGCATCAAAGAGAAGAAATAGTGCAGATTCATTAACAATTAAAAGTCATATGCATCAAAGAGAAGAAATAGTGCAGACTTAAGAAGACTTGGATGAATACATTCACGAAGAATTTATAGAAGAATATTATTAATAAATGAAGGCTTTCTTGGGCAGGTATAAGAGGAATTTCATATCAGATTGTAAACTAAGATGAGAGATGAGAGATGAAACATGGGTTAGATCCACTTTCTAGCTCAAAATGGATTATGGGTATAAACATGTGGTTAGACCCATTTTCAAGCTCAAAATAGATTTTGTGGGTAGAAAGATGGTTAGACCCACTTTCAGACTCAAAATGGATAAAAAGATGGGGTTAGGCCCACTTTTTGACTTAAAATGGATAGAAAGATGGGTTTAGACACACTTTTTGACTCAAATTAGATATGAGCAGCAAGACAGGGTTAGGCCCACTTTCTGGCTCAAAATGGATTATGGGTAGAAAGATGTGATTAGGCCTACTTTCTGGCTCAAAATGGATAGAAAGATGGGGTTATGCCCACTTTCTCACTCAAAATAGATATGAGCAACAAGATTGGGGCTAGGCCCACTTTCCAGCTCAAAAAAAGGAATCTAATAATACGTGCAATTGCGTATCTGCTCTGTGTTTGCATATGTCCATGTGTATGCTTCATGTTTTAAAGTGTATGTTTCATGTTTGGGTTCATACTTGATGTGTTTCCAATATGTTTATTCCATGTGTTTTTCCAAAGCCATTTCATATTAGCATTCATTTTGAACACTATGTGATCATTCCTTGAAGACAAACAAGACTATAATGTCCACTTTTTGAAATAGAATTTAATAAAAATAAAATTAAAATATGAAAAAAATAAAAAATTCAAATTTATATTAAAATATAAAGAATATAATTAAATATAATTAAAATTTAATTAAATTAATGAATGGTCAAAAGACATGAAATAAAAAGAAGTGACTCCCTTGAACATGAGATATGAAAGGGAAAAAAGAACCTCATTTGAGAGGGGAGATAGAGAAATGAAGAAGGGAGCATGTAAATCAAGGAAAGATTAATAGAAGACAAAATGGAATGGAGAGTAGATAAGTGGCTCTTTCAAATGGCAGAAATAATGAAGGTTTGCACTGTTTCAAAAGGCTAATTGTGAAAGGTTGTGTCTCTTGCCAAAGGGCATACATGAGAGGTGTGACCTCTCCTTCACATTGGGCGATATAAAGTGAAGAAGGTTCAATTGAGGAGATTTAGATATACATGTAGACATTACACACATAAGAATCAGAAATTCTAATTTATCTAATCTACATAAAGGAGAATGAAAAGAATTTCTCGTACAATAATATGTCCTCTTTATGCTCTTGTACTCTTCATCAATTTAAGTTCCACTTTTGCCACTACTATATTTTTCTCGTGTTCTTATTCGTCTTATTTTGTCATAAAGTTCCCTTTCCCTTGGATTTATCCAATCCAAATATCTTAAATAATCATAAAAAACAAATACAGATAAAATTTGAACAGACAGCCCTAAATACTTTGCAAAGATTTTGATGGCCACAAATGTCTACCTTTTCGGATCCCATCAATCTAATCCAAAATTCTCCTTGCAAGTCTGCTCCCCATATCTTTACTCCTTCGCACATTCATTTGAAATTCAAAATAGTCAGCAAATGACAGATCTTGACATGTGATTGGCCTTATGTTCATATATTTGGTATGACATCTGGCCACTCCCTAGCAGGTTCTTCTGATCATTGTTCTTCCTTTAGAGATTCTATGTGCCATCTTTCTAGCAATTTGGCTTTGAATAGTGAAAAGAATGTCAATGGATCCATAGCTTCTTATTTTCATGGATGTGCATCAACAAACCCTCACAAGCTGACAGGAAGGTGGCTCCGATACCACTAAAATTTCCCAATTGATATGAACAGTTTCAGATAATGATTATAGCAAACATTCAGATGTCAAATAGCATATAATGATTTCTTTTCCACACAACAAAATGAATGTGAAGTTCTCGGTATGATTGAATAAACAGATCAGTCACACTTCCAGAAAATACAAGAAATCTTCAGATCAGTCTATTCACACATAACTCAATCTTGAATATCATACTTGGATGGATGCCCGTAGGCTGACTTAATAAAAGTATTTATTTATTTATTAATAAAAACTCTTACTAGGTAGCCCAGAACGATATATTCAAATATTTAATAATTTCAATTATTAAAATTTGAATTATTAAGTGTTAGGGCCGACTACCACAAATTGGGGACATTACACCGGGCATCTGTTAAAGTATGAATCCAGTGCAAGTCCTTTCTTTTTGAACCTAAACGACTTGATCCCCCCATCCTATTTATTAAAAAATATACTCCCCAAGATGGAAATTACCTGGCCAGTTTAGTTATCTATTTATATAGACACACATACCTAAAGGAAGTAACATTCCAAATGACTGGTATACAACATGCACGTTTCCTGAAATGTAATAGAAATAGGAATAATTATAGATCTCCATGAGGATGAAAGCAGAGAGTTTTACAACGATGAAGCTGACAAAATGTTGACTTTATAATATTAAATTGATGGGAATAAGAAGTAAAAACTCAAGAAATCGTTACTATACATTGGCTTAAATCAGAGAGAATATCCATACTTGTGACGAATATCTCACCAATCACCACATTTGACTATAAATAGATTGTCTGAAAACTGAAAGTAGTGCAACATAATCAAACCACTCACAACCTTCTGCTACCTTCGGATAAATAAAAACTGTGTTACGGCCAAAAACAGCAGTTTAGGCAAAAATGTTGCCATTCACATGCAGTCCAAATAGCATAACCCTAATAATCTAAAATAAAATATAGAAAAAGAAATGACAACCAAATGGATGCTAGAAACACAAGTCTATATTTTAAAATGCAGTAACATTAAGATTACAATTTGAAATAAGCAGAAACCTTGCTATCTTTCTAGGTGTTCACAATTACTTTCACTTGTTCACTGGCGAGCTTTGCATAACTCAAAATTACATCACAGCTAAGAAGCCATTAGGACAATACAAATATTTTACAGAACATGTAAACCAATAAAATAACGAATGAAGAAAATACCCACTTGAGCATAATCTTTTCCCTACCACGTCAATCATATGCTCCTTACACTAACAAATACAGCAGATATTTTATTTTGGCTACTATGAACAATTTGTTTGGATAAATCAATCTGATCCAAGTTTGTAGAGAAAAATGCCTGTGCAACACTTTCCTTTTGAACGATGGTGACTTAATGCTCTGCAGGCATTTCAACAAGCTCACCATCAGATGAACCATCACTTCCTGTTGGTTTTGTTAAGATCGTCTCTGACTCATTTGGTTTAATACTTTTCATCCCATCTTCATCATCGCTGTCTAAGGACTGCAATTGTAGTGAAGTATTAAAGATTAGACAATTAAGTGCAGAACCATCTCAACTTTACGGAATATAATGCAATCAAAAACAACACATCACAAACAACCAATAAAAGTAATCAATAGCACTTACAGTGCTATTCACAATTTTATCAAAATCATCACCATAAATGTCATCCCCTCCATCTGTACACAGCAAACAATAACAAAATCAATTTTAAATGTTTGAACTGAAGCACATTAAGGATTGCAAATTTAATTCAAAGCTTTCAAGACACCATATTTCCTTTTACCCATTTGGTTTCTATCATTCATGATTTTGAGTCATCGTATTCCAAAAGTAATTATTGATTAGAATAAAGAAGAGATAATAGAATTGTTCCCAATTAGCCTTCTGAATCTATTATAATCAATATTTTCTTCTAAAGAATTGCCAATAATAACTGATCTATACAGAACTTTGAATGTCCTAAAAAATTAGCACGCCTTTCTCAATTAATTACTGCAAGTTCTTCAAAAGTTCAAACTTCAAAGCCTTCAATATTACTGCAGGTTATTCAAAGTTTTTATGTTTACTGTGGATTATTCAAAGACTTAAATGCTGGGTGGGATAAAAAGCTATGATCAAGCGTCATCCTTCATGGGTTTAATGGAGATATCTAATAAATAAATCTATTTTTTTCAAAAAAAAAAACTACCGTTGTTCTATAAGCAGCTTTAAAAGGGGTATGTGTATGTTCACAGCTGCATGTGGTGAATTAAAATCGTGTAAGTGAAAAAAATGAGTTCTACTTTGTATTACAATATTTGTGAAGAAGACAACATTTACTATGTATCTTTTATTGATCATTCCTCAAGGAACTCTTGGATTTACTTGATAAAAACCAAGGATGAGGTGAAGCTTCAAAAGTTTAAGGTTCTTGTAGAATATCAGACAGAAAATAAGATTAAGGTATTAAAGTCTAACAGTGGAGGAGAGTAAACACTTTTGACGAGGAAGAGGGGATCAAGAAAGCACACTTACAATGCCCTACAATCAACAAAATGGGGTTGCAAAGAGAAACAACAGGGCCAAATCTATAATCCATGATTTAGATCTACATATGGGTCTCTCGCTGAAGCATGTCTTTTAACTATCTATATTCTTAACAAGTGTCCTCACAGAGTATTGAAGAACAAGACACCAGAGAAGCTATTCACAGGTTAGAAGCCTCAAGTAGCACATCTTTGTGTTTTCAGTTGTTCTACTTACATTCATATCCCTAATGAAGAAAGGACCAAGTTGGAACCTTCTAATTTGAAGGGTACCTTTGTGTGTTATAGTAAGACCTCAAAAACTTACAGAATCTGCATTTCATCTCAACAAAAGGTAGATATGAGCTGAATGTTAAGTTTGATGACCTCCAACAGTGACCAAGGAGATAGAAGTACTTACTAACTCAAAAGCTTATCTGCAGAAATCAGATTCAGATCAGCAAGCTTCTGGAGGTGCATGTTGAACTCAACAAGAAAGCCTAAGTGGTTCACCCACACGCAACAAAAGACACAAAAGCAAGTTGAACTCCTATGACTTACAATTCAAGTCATCCTCACAAAAAAAATTCCTAATTATATTGGCCTAACGTCTTCCATCATTACTATCGGGCCTTCTAGTTTTAAGGAAGCAGCAGGTCAACAGGTCTGGCAAGATGCCATGATGGAGGAGTACAATTCCATTATGAAAAATGATGGGTGGAAGATAGTACCTTGACTAGAAGGGAAAGCAATGATTAACTCCAAGTGTTTAATATGCAAGATCAAACATGCAACAGATGGCAGCATAGGAAAATTCAAATCAATTTGTGTCTAGAGAGTTTTGCAAGAATGAGAGAGATGACTATAAGGATACTTTTGCTCCAATTACTAGGTAAGCCTCTATCAAATTTATGTCTTTCACAACAGTCTTTGATTGGTATTTATATCAATGCATATGAAAACAGTATTTCATAATGATTTGATCGTACATAAATCTGCCGAGAGTCATGGTACTCCAATATCAATGAATCTTTTCCAGGTTTAAGTTTCACTAAGACAAATACAGATTCCAATCTTTCCTATTTAATTGGTCATTCTAAGCTACTTGTTTTGCTCCTGTATCTAGACGATTTAATACTTACAAGAAGTTCAAAAGAACTCATAGAATTGTGCAGGATAGAGTTGGCAAAAGAATTTGAAATGAAAGACATTGGCTTGACGCACTACTTCATGGGGCTAGAAGTATGACAAAATCTAGGTGAAATTTTCCTTGGACAAGGAAATTATGCAGTCAAGATTCTAAAGAGATTTCAAGTGACGGGACTGCAAGTCCATGGCTACACCTTTGGTAGCAAATCTTAAGTCATTTGTTGATTCTAATTCTGATTCTGATTTGATAGATCCAT
Organism: Cryptomeria japonica; assembly: GCF_030272615.1. Lineage (NCBI taxonomy): Eukaryota > Viridiplantae > Streptophyta > Pinopsida > Cupressales > Cupressaceae > Cryptomeria > Cryptomeria japonica. The sequence continues at coordinate 192,993,896 of NC_081410.1, forward strand.
CTTTGTATAGACAATTGATAGGCTCCCTCATGTACTTGGTAAATGCCATGCTTGACATTTGTTTTGCAGTCAACAACTTGAAGGTTCATTAGGTTATTACAAAACACATCCTCTAGTGCTTGAAGGGCACAATGTCTTTCAGACTCAGATATGTTGGTGATGAAGACTTAGTCCTATATGGTTTTTAAGTTCCGATTGGACAGGTAGTGCTAGTCGTAGGAAGAGCACTTTGCTTCATTTTAGGTAAGGCATGGTTTCCTGGTACAGCAGAAAACAGAATTTTGTAGCACTCAGTTCAACAGAAGCAGAATATATGGCAGCCAATTCTACTAGTTGTGAAGCTATTTGGCTCCACAAGTTACTAGCAGAGCTGACAAATCAAACTTCCAAAACTACCATGATTTACTACAACAATCAAAGGTGTGTCAAACTCTCTTAGAATCTAGCATTTCATGATTGATCAGAGCATATTGAGATCAAGTAAGACTTCATCAAAGACAAGGTTCAAAAGGGAGCTGTGGTTCTGAAGCACATTTCAACAAATCAGCAAGTTGCTAATATCTTGACTAAGCTTCTTTCAAAAGAAAATTCAAGATATCTAAACAACAGCTTGGCATAATAAAGAATACTTTCATCAATAAGAGGTAGTGTTAGAATATGTATCTCAAATAGTTTTCTGCAGCAGTACTAGTTGGGCTATAGCAACTGTTAAATACAATTGGAATTCAAACCTGAATACCAGCTTTAGATAGCTGATATATAAGACTGGAGTTCAAGTCCTGAGCGTCAGCTTTAGATAGTTATATTAATATAAGGTTATCTCTCAAGCGCCGAGTTTAAAGTCATATCTTCAGTTTAGTGTTCTCTTGTTTGAGTTTAACTGAGTTAGGGCACAGATTCCAGGAAACAATTAACTCTCTCTTGAAGCGTACTATCTTGTCTCTTCATGCAGATGATGCAGATATTTACTTTGATGTTGAGTTTGACTTTTGATAACTCTTATGTACACCCTTGTCACATGCATAAATTGAAAGGGCAGAGATACAGTTTTGTATGAGAAGTTTTATTTATTTTCTACACCAGACTTATGTTCAGAATTAATGAAAACAGTTATAACATTTTGATAGACATTCATTGAGATTTATTTACTGTTTTCTATAGTATGTGTTAAATAGATTCTTGCATCTAAGATAAAGTTTTCTTTAATAGATTCTTGCATCTGAGATAAAGTGCAGAATATATTTACCATGATTTAGAGAAGTTAACAGGATTGACAAAAACCAGTACCATTTGTTAAGGTTATCTGATCAAGCTCTGTTTGTTACTTCCATATATTAATTCTAAATTCAATATACACATATATTTCCCAAGAAATAACAAGACTTACAAAAGAGAAGAACATTATTATTATTTGAAATAACCATAAAAAGGTATAAGTAAAAAGGCAGTCACCAAAAGAATTATGTTCTATCATCAAAGATGATTCCGTACCTCCATCATCATCACTACTACCAATGTCTCCCAGAAGGAATGCATCTATATCATGCTCTGAAGGAGCACTTTTTGCCTTTGTTGAACTACTTGCTGTTATCATTTCGACTTCAGATGATATAGTCCTTGAGTTATCTTGCAACCTGATATTTCTTTCCTGTTCTTCTGTAGCAGCCTTGAGTTGTTGCATGAAACGCATCTCATATCTGCTCAATATGAAACAATTAACTTTAACACCATAAAATTGTCAGATGAAAATAGATAAATACATAATGGTATTTTCAGTCAATATAACAATGAGCAAGTCAAAAAGCATGGTCCCAAACACCACTTAAAAAGTGACAATCAAAATTGGCATACAAAGATTTCCTTCTACAAGTTAATCTCCACATGTGTCTATGTATCCATCCAGTGATGATTTCATTAGTGCCTTTCTCTAGATAAACTATACCAGTAAGACATTCATTCATTGAAATTAGGTTCATAGTTATCACAAGGTTTTGTTTACAAAACCCCAACTGAGAATTAGAAAATTGAACCATTGTGCTGCAGAATGTGTTATCCCTAGCTTCTCTTATCCCAATTCCCACAAAGTGTCTACAGCCTCTTGGCTTTCCTCTATCCCTGTGGTAAATTTATGAAAGAGATATACTCCTTGGTCATGACACCTAAGCTAAAAGACAATCCCACAAGGGAATATAAATTTATCAATTAAAAAAACCATCACAATCAAAGATAGTTTAATAGAGCATTTTCAGTCTAATACACATCATAGTAGCAAATCATGGGATTGCAAGATCACAGAAGATATTGGGTCTCACGTCTGAGTCTATTTTTCCTTAAAAAATTGGACCAGTCACTGAAAATGTAATTGAGTGTTTTAACCCATTTTCCTCCAGATTTCCCCAGCATTTGGCCTGATATTTCACAATTTTATCCCATTTGGCCACCATTGTTCAATTATATTTAAGTTTTTTTATTTTTTGAGCCAGAAAAGTTGTCAATTTTTTTACATTTTGAATGCAAACTGATTGATTTTCTTCAGTAACAAAACATGTTTAGGGCTATATTTATTATTTTTGTATTTATTTCCAAAAACAGTATATTGTTTTGTTTTATTTTCTCTTAAAGAGTTATTTTTTAATAATATTAATAATACATAAAATGTAAAAACAAAACTATGCTGTTTTTAGGGTTTTAATAACTCTAGGCAAATAGGCTTTGGTCCCATAGAGGGGGGGCTTCCTAAAAAATCTCAGCAGGTGTTGCTCAGAATTTTTAGGAGATTTTTTAAGTAGGGGATCTCATGGATTTTGTAATAACAGGCAAGCTTAAAATTTTAGTTTGTGATCTCATGATTATTTTTTAGCAATAACAAATGCTAAATCTACAATTGTACAGCTAAACCTAATAACGTTTATAGGCTGGAATTTTAAAAATTATAGATGAATAACATCCAGCAGCAAATTTTTCAGAAGCAGGTGAAGGAAACTTTCAGCCCCACCCCAAAGGCATCCCCTTAAATCTAAAATCTAAAAAGTAGGGGCTCCTACTTTCTTGCACAAGAATCCTGTAGCATAATTTTGTTTTCTAATGGAACCCCCTTCTCCACAAAAATAGTTCCTATAGCAGCTCCATGGGACCCCTTCTCTAGAATGGCTTTAAATATTAAAAACATCAGCTGATTCTCTTTTTTTCCTGTGTTCTTTTGGATTCTCAATATTATCTCAAGAAATTGAAAATATTTTGATCCTTCAGTGTGCCAAGATATTCCTGAGAAAGATATATGCTTCTAAGATATATATTACATTACATTTTTTAGAAAATTCACAACTTGGAAGCTATAAAAATAGAATTATATTTTTTGCTTAAAACAAATTATAGGGTAGGTAAACTATCCCATGCTAGCTTGGACATCTTTCTTCTGGTATGAATAAATAAAAATTAACCATGGCATTGTGACGATTCTCAAACTACCGGATCATATGACATTACCATCAAGTTGCTTAGAACATTGTCAAAAAAGTAATTTCAAGTTTGCACCAAATAGATTTTACCTAAAGTTACAACAACAAATTTTAAAATCAACTACAACTCGGTCCTTATTCCAATGTGTATAATCCAAGCATTTGTGCACATACATACATTGACATGGAGATAGAATTCAACACTTAATGACTAATAACAGGTGTGCAAGTTACTCACGGAGCCACATGACTTTTTACCAACATGAAGTATATTTTCCAAAACTTGCCTTCCTTCATATGCCGTGGACATAGCACATATCTGAACTGTGAAATTTCCTGTAAAACCACATTAATTTTAAATAAAACTTCTGCTCACTTAATATTAAACATAAATTAGACTTAATGCTACACTATGCAAATGAAATTGAACCCTCCAGCTTGGCCTTATATATAATAAGACCTTAGAACACTCTGCACTGTCATGCATTAACAGAAAACCAGTGCCATCTATTTATGCTTTCTTATTTGTTTCAACTAAGTTTTCAAAACTGAAATATTATAGAAAATAAGTTAATTTGCTTATACAATTCATCAATATCATTGCAAATCTCCAACATGCAAAACATTAACCTGCAGCCAACACTGTCATACAAAGAGAATAAGCTAGAGTCCAGTGAACTGTATGCAACAGAGAGATTTGATGAACTTTTCAATCATAAGTAACAGATTGGTTAGCATAAACAACATACAATGATGACACTTTTACAGGAACTGCAATGTAATGATATTTGACAACTTATGATAACAGTTTGCACGTGCAGCCTATTTAAAGCAAGTTCAGTTTCAGCAAGAAAGTGGCAGCAAAGGCAGTAATTGAAAGGAAACACAATCAGACTTGTGGACAACTTAACACAGGCATTTCACTAGGAGGGCGACACTATACCACGTTCACTCATATTGGGGTTTTTTCAGAAAAATAAAATTAAGAACAATATATACTTAAGTATTTAGTGATGGTGGGGTTGTTTCAAACTGTCTCAAGTTTATATGTATTGGGAATTCAAGATCACCTTAATGTTCTTGTATTCCAGGATCTATACAGAATTTTGTATAAAACCAAATACAAGTTGCATAGCCTAACAACCTTTTTACTCTATGCCGTTGAATAATTCTTTCCTACAAAACATTGCAAAATGTAGATGATAAACTTAGTTGTCAACAAATGTTAATGTCTAGATTATTTGAAAAATAGTTTGGCAGGTGTGTCACAAGAATCCAGCCTATATAATTCATTTAAGCATATTTCAAAATTTGGCTTCAATCTTTGGTTTTGATCCATGATATTGGTTTCTACTAAAACAGCACTTAACATATTATTGTTTCCATTCATTTCGTTGGGACTGATGGATGTGCATTAAGCACATTGAGTGCACATTTGGCATGTTATAATTAAGTAGGCATGAGACTTTCACAGTGCTTGTCAAGAGTGCCCTTCCATTTTTGCCCATCTCCTATAGGGAAGGTTTCAGGGAAGCAAGGACACATAGGAAGCGTCCAGAGGACACCCTTATTTTACCAAGGGGGTGTTAGGGGACAGCTAGCCATCCCTGAGACAGCCAAGGGATGACTAGCCATCCCCGGACAGCCAGGGGATGTCCAAACATACCCTAACTATCCCAAGAACAGTTAACCATCTCCTATGGCCCAGCAATTTCAAATGCATTTAAAAATAAAAGGATATTTTTAATTAAAAAAAGGATGGGCAGGCCCATAAGGACCCCCCCAACCCCTTGACCAATAACTAAACCTAATAGAACCCTCAAAAGAACTCAAAACTAAAAAAATAATCTCATTTTGACATTTTCAAACTTGTGTAGAAGAGCAGCAGTCAAAAGAGGTGAGAACAGCAGTGGAAAGAAGGCACTAGGGCATCAAATCCACTGCATTTGAGGTAAGTTTTATCATCTACCATTTGTTTAATCAATTTCTTTTGCATATTTTCAAAGTTTTTTAAATTTTAAACACTTTAGGCATTTTGATTTTTTTTCCTTCTATTTGAGCTTGCAGCTGTGTGTTAAATTCTTAACAAAAACAAACAATGAGCAGCAGTGGGAGTGGTAAGTGTTGTCGGGTAATTATGTCATAATGTAATTAGAATGTTACGGTGTTGGGTCGGTGGTTACGTGACGGTTGTCGGCAGTTCGCACCGGACAACCTGCACCGACACCTATATATATGTACTTGGTTTCCTATTTCAGTGTGGAGATATTGTCGAAGAAAGATATGTTTGAATGTACTGGCATTTGGCATTAATGAATACAGACATATGAGTTCTTTTGTTTACTTGCATTGCTGTATACTGTCACCTTTCCTACATTTCTGTACTATTATGCAATGAATGCACACACACCCCTCGGGGAAAACATCCGGCGCCGTTACCAAATTAAACTTGGAATGACGGGAACATACTACATGGCACAACGATAATGGGGCAACCAGTGAGTGAGGGGACAAGTAGCAATCCCGAGGAAGAGCTGACAGAGTTGTTCGAAGGAGAGGGAGCATTGACAAGGGATTTCACCTGCATCCTACAGGCATCCATCGAAACTTACGTACGGAGGGAGGCCACGGCTGAGGATGTCCCTGAGAGCGCAGTGTGGAGTGCCCTTGGCGTACGTCCGATCGTAAAGTGGTTGATGAACAACTTTCCTAGCTTGTTGGCACAGGCGTTCCTTGCTCTCCAAACTTGCCGGGAAGAAACCTACCGCGAAACCCGTCGACAACAAATTTTGCAGCAATTTGAAGAAAGGAGTCAACGATAGGAGGAATGTGACGAAAGTCGTCGACGAACCTTCAACCCCACGGCAAGAAGGAATTGATGCCCGTGACGCTGAATAAGGATAGAAACTGTGTGCCGAAGGGACAGAAGAAGACGCGCACGAGGCAGCCGTGAGGACGCTAAGGTTAGAACAAGCAGAACATCGGCGACGACTGAAGAAACTTGTTGAAGAAAGCGTAACTGGCAATGATGGCTCGGGTGCTAAGGACCAAGTTTCCGTACTAATAGAAACCAATAGAAAGCGGTTGGGGGACCTTTCCCTGACATTGGAAGAGATTGGTGACGGGAGTACGATAGAGTCGTACACGCCATACAGAGGTGCTGAGACCAGGAGAGAAGAGGAGACCGAGACCGAGAACAGAGAGGCGGAGGATACCAATGCGACCGAAAGTGTCAGGACGACACAAGGTCACAGTAGTAGAAGCAATCTGTTCGGTTCAGGCTCATCACATCTTGGTAGTCAGAGTAACTTGGTGTGACCCAACGTACCAAATCTCGACGAAGTACCTTCTGGAGGACAAGTGTCTGGAGGAGTTCCTGGAGGGTCGAGTTTGAGTTAGGGAGGATAGACTAGGCCGCCGCCAAGGAGCGTGATGGCAAATCGGCAAAAATTGTCTAAGTTCAATGGAGATGGGAAAGAAGGCCCAGTACGGCATTGTCGTACATGTGAAACAATCTAATGCAAATGGCATGACCGATAGGGCGGAATGGGTGGTGCAATTCCCCACCACCCTACGAGGGGTAGCCATCGATTGGTACTCTGATGCTGACAAAACGAAGCTGGCAACTTGGGATGAATTACATAAAGCCTTTGAAACAGAGTTCAGAGTTTCGACTTCTCAAAGACGACAATGAAATCGTGGCGGAAATCCTGAGTACCAAGCACGAGAAAAACGAGACCGTCCGAGCATATAGTCGGCACCTGAAGGAATTGCTGGGAAAAATGGATAACCAGTCGGGTGACGAATTAAAGAAAAGGTGGTTTGTGAAGGGTTTGAAATCGTCGCTCAGGAGGAAAATGAAAATTGTACCACCCACCTCCTACGAAGATGCCTATAACCGGGCAATGGACCTGGAGAGTGAAGGCAAGACATCCAGGAAGAAAGACAAATCCTCTGGGGAGGAGGACTCCTCCGACAGAAGTAGCAGCGACGAGGGATTGAGCAAAGAAGGTGCAAGCCCTCCAGAAGGACATGCATCGCATGATGAAGGAATTCAAAAGTATGAAGGGAAGCACCAGTAAGAATGAGGAAGTGTGGTGCGCAGAGTGTAAGGAGGAAAGTCATACAAAAGGTACCTATCCTAAAAAGGCCTTCAGCGACATTTGCCAAGTGTTGGGACACTCCACCAAAGAATGTCCCTACAACATGAAGACATGAGTGAATCAGGTGCTCTTCACCCAGGAGTAGCCGTCACCCTTCGCGACAGCAGGCACATCTCAGCCTCAAGCCAACACCACAACATCATCCGATGGTTACAGAGGTAACTGAAGGGGAGGGAAAGGCAACAATAATAATAACATTAACCGGAGTCGAATGCAGTATGATGTCAAAGGACGGCCGATGATTCAGTGTCGGGCCTGCAACCAGGGGGGACACTTTGCGCAGGATTGCCAGAAAGAGGAAACACCCCAAAACTTGTGTAGATGGTGTGTTCCTGGAAACCACAACGACACAAATTGCCCCAAGCCAGGGGTTAATCTTCTCAATATTGAGAAAATAGGTGATGATAAAGAAGTGTTGGCAATCACCTCAAGCCAAGAAGGCCACCTATCCCGACCACCATACGGAGAAGGAAAGATTACGGGAGGCGAAGGCCAACATTGAGCGGGAGATGACGGCAGAACAACAAAAAAATGCAAGGGTGTTGAGTACCTCATCCCGTACTGAAGCAGAAGAAAACATTATTGGGCAAGTCTTGCAGATGGAGGTGCCAATAAGGGTGAAGGACCTTCTAGAAACAATGCCACAACTGAGGACCGCCATTCTCAGTACCATGCAAAGCACTACACACACATCTTCAGGTGTGACCCAGACAGAAATCCCGGTCAGCCCTTCGGCTGATCCAATGTTGTTGGCCTTAAATAGTGGTCGGCATCTTGCGGTAGTGGAAATGGGAATCCTCGGGGCTATCCTCAAGGACACCATCGTGGACGAAGGATCTGGGATGAATGTGCTGCCAGAGGATACATGGAAGAAGCTCAGGAAGCCAACACTATGGCCACCCACATTCAGTTTGGTGGGAGCAAACCAGCACGGTATCAAGCCACTCAACACCCTGATGGCCCAGTTCGTGACCATTGGCACACAACCCTTCTTACTAGATTTTGTGGTAATCCCACTTAAAAAGAAGGGCTATGACGCCATCTTAGGGAGAGGGTGGCTGGTCACAGCAAAAGTGAACCACAATTGGAAGAAGAACACCCTTTCCATGGAGAAAGGGGGGCGGAAGTACGCTATTGATCTGAGGACCCAAACCGTCAATGAGGAGCTTGCATCATCCGACTCTGACTCAAAAGACTCAAACAGATGGGAGTGGGATTCCTACGAAGGCAAAGACGAGATGGAACCAAATAATGAAGGAGTGCTTCAACTCGATGGCTGCTCGGAAGACGACATCTGCTCATTGATTGGACTCTTCCACTGGCAGATAGAAGATTATAAAGTATTTCATTCTACATGCCACATGCTGCAAATTGAAGAAGAGCCAAGCAAGAAAGATGAGTTCTCGCCAGCATACAGGGAGTATAAGGAGGGAGACACTAGAGTGAATGATGTTCCGGTGTACGAGTTTTCAAAGGACACACCAATGCGGTACAAAGACCCCACCGTGAAGGAGACGAACTTAGGAGATGGTGCCACCTCTCGAAATATCTGGGTAGGAGACAATTGGAGCCCAGTGCTGAAGGCTGCAGCATTCAAAATTTTCATGGAATACAAGGACGTGTTCACTTGGTCATACAAAGATCTGAAAGGGGTCCCGCCCAAATTGCGCGTCCATCAGATACCATTGGTCCCAGGAGCCCAGCCGGTACGGAAGAGGTCGTACCGAATGAATAAGAACTATGTGGCCAAGGTGAACAAAGAGATCAAACGGATGCTGGAGGTCGGCATCATATTTCAAGTGGAGACAAGCGAGTGGGTCTCGCCGATCGTGATCTCACCGAAGAAGGAGGCCAACCAGATCCGCATCTGCGTGGATTTTCGGTGCCTCAACACAGTCACCATCAAGGATCCGTTCCCTATACCTTTCACAAACAGCATCATGGAGGTGGCTAGCCATGAAATGTACTCATTTCTAGACGGCTTTTCCGGATACAATCAGATTTTGATAGCTAAGGAGGACAAGTTGAAGACCACCTTTGTGGTGGAGGACAGAGTCTATGCATACAACCAAATGTTGTTCGGTTTGTGCAATGCTTCGACAACATTTCAGAGGATAGTCCTTCACATCTTCGATAAGATGTCTGTGGGAAATTTTAAGGCCTTTTTGGATGACTGGTCGATTTTTAGTAGCGAAGACACTCACTTGGTGGCACTGCAAGAATGCATGGAGAGATGCTGGAGAGCCAGGCTGGCCTCCGAAGAAATGCAGATTTATGGTACCACAAGGAAAGTTGTTGGGCCACATTGTTTGTAAAGTTGGATTAAAAACTAACCCAGATAAGGTACAGTAATTGTGGAGATGGAGTCGCCCATTGATGTAACGGGAGTAAAGTCCTTGTGACATATAGGATACTACCAGAAGTTCATTGAGAACTTTGCTCAACTTTCATTCCCATTGGACAAACTGACAAGGAAGGGCGAATCGTACATATGGGGACCGGCACAGGGGGAAGCATTTGAGGAACTCAAGAGGAGACTGGTGGCTGCACCCATTCTGGCCTATCCAAACTGGGACCGATAATTCCACGTACACGTGGATGCCTCGAACTATGCCATTTGGGCTACGCTGGCACAGGAAGGGGGACATGGGTTAGACCATCCCATCTATGTTGCCAGTCGCTTGATGTCAAAAGCCAAGAAGAATTACAATACCACCAAGAGGGAAGCCCTCAGAATAGTCTCTGTCGTACAAAAATTTCAGCACTACTTGCTAGCGACACCTTTCACTTTCTATGTGGATCACCAGGCGTTGATGTACCTGGTAAATAAACCCATTATCCAAGGCAAAATAAGCAGGTGGCTACTGCTCCTTCAAGAGTTCACATTCACAATAATTGTACGGTCTGGCAAGAGCCATGTGATCGCTGATCAGTTGTCCCAAATTAGGTCAGGAGAGCCGACGGAGGGAGTCAATGATGACTTTCCTGATGCACATCTGTTCCAAATTGCGGCATTACCTTCATGGTATGCGAAAATTGGGGAATACCTATCCACCTCTCGTATCTCAGCCGAAATGCTACCGAGTGAGAGAAGGAAGTTGGCCTTGAGAAGCAGGACATTTCAGCTAATTAATGGGTTGTTGTATAAAATGGGACCCGACCAAGTCCTCAGAAGGTGTGTGATGGAAGAAGAGATTTTGGGAGTGCTCTGAGAAGCACACGAAGGGCCCGCAGGAGGCCACATGGGTCCAGACACCACCGTACGCAAAGTATTGTTGGTCGGACTATGGTGGCCCACCCTGTATAATGATGCATGGGAATGGGTGGTGGGTTGTGATACTTGCCAGAGAGCAGTGAAACTATTCAAGTGGGACTTTATGCCCCTCAATCCATCCCATGCCCAGGAATTGTTTGAACGCTAGGGCCGAGATTTCATTGGACCTTTGAAGGCCAACAGAACACAAAAATGTCGTTACATTGTGGTGGCAACAGAATACCTTACCAAATGGGTTGAGGCGCGAGCACTGCCGGATAGCTCAGCTTTAAGTACAGCCAAGTTCATTTATGAACGGATCATCACAAGGTACAGCATCCCAATCCAACTAACGAGTGATCGCAGTGGGCACTTTGTGAATCATGTCATCAAACTGCTCACGACGGAATTGAAGATTTTTCATACCTTGTCAAGCCCGTACTACCCAAGGGCCAACGGGCAGGCTGAGGCAGTCTATGATCTATAGGTCTTGCGGAGTTGAACAAGAAGATTGGGAAGAGAAGCTGCAATTCGTACTATGGGCATACCGGACCACCTACAAGGTCAGCATAGGCCAGACACCCTTTCAATTAATGTATGGCCAGGAGGCCATTGTGCCAACAGAATTCATGGTTCCGAGTTTAAGGATTGCAATTGAGAATCGCCTAGGAGATATGGAAAGCCAGCGGGAGCAGTTGTACACGTTAGGCAAGTTGGATGAACACAGAATGATGACCCAATGGGCCACTGAAGCCACCCAACAAAGACAAAAATTTTGGCATGACAAGCACATCCGACGCATGAAATTTCGTCCAGGTCAATGGGTGTTGAAGTATAATGGGCGGAATGAGATTAAGCCTGGGAAATTTAAAGTCCGATGGCTGGGGCCATATAAAATCCGCGAGGTAGCTGCGAATGGAGCAATTAAGTTGTCCACATTGGGTGACCAATCGATAAAGGAGACGGTAAACGGGTTGAAATTGAAAATTTACCACCACAGGCAACAACGGAATGACCCAGTTCGTCCAAAGGCGGGGCCCAGTCGAACAAATTGAAAAGGTAATTATTTAACTTTTGTTAGTTAAAAAAAAAAAATTGAAATATAGGAATATATATTGAAAAAAAAATCGGAAAAATAAAAGTAATTTGAAAAAAAAAAGGAAAGAAGATCGATAACTGTATGGACATAAGAGGAAGGTCGTACGGCCTCACCCTAGTGAATTAAGAAAGACTGTTTAAGTTATAATTGCAGATTGAATCCGTACGGCAGCAGAGAGGAAGGAATCCAAAGGGGAGACAGAGAAATCCGTACAATAATTGAAGGAGTTCGTACAATCAAATCTGTACATTGGCAAAATTGAGCATAGAAAAAAATCCGTACGGCAGCAAAGGAGCAGAGACCACGCAAAATCAGTACGGCCCGATGATCTTTGAAGCCCGTATAGCCAGGCGATCTGTACTTGAAATCCGTACGGTGAAGAAATTGAAAATCGTATGGCAATTTCCATACGACTAGAGTTGAGGCAAGTCGTACACTCCTTGTCATTGGGGCAAGAAATCAATTCTGTACGGACGAGTTGCAGAGCAAACGACCATACATCGTGCCAAGTTAAAATTCGTACAAGATGGCGCCATAAGCTTAAAAGTCCGTATGACGGAAACCGTACAAGGAAAGACATCAATTTCATCAATTCCGTACAGACGATCTAGTATAGAAATCGCTTTCGTATGTGCGGTTAAATCTGTACACAGGCGGTCAAGTTTAGCAAATCGGGAAGTCTAAGAGAGTTCGTACACCCCCAGTCATCCATACAAATTAAAAAGTGTCGACGTGTAATCCGTACTCGTGGTCTATGAAGCCAACTGAGCAAAAAGACAAGGGTTTCGTGCAATCCATATAGGTCACAAGAAGCACAAAAGCTATACCAACGTGTTGTAGCCGATAAAAAGAGTAGCCGGTAAAGTAACGGCATTGGACAAAATTTTATTAAGTGTTGTTGGCAATTCAAGAATCATTCAAATGGAATTAGGAAAACCGAGATTAGGAAAGCTAGACTGGCGAAAAACGGTTGCAGCAGTTAGACCAACCGTCTATGTCAAGGAAAATGGTAGAAGGAAGCACGGCAGCCAAGGACAAGGGTAAGCGGGTGTTGCAGTTTGGAGTAAAAGTTGCAAGGCTAGCAGATACAGGAAAGGCCAAAAAGAAGACAATTATGTAATTCAGGACCTGGTGGCTGAAAACCCCAAATAATTATGTAATTCAGGAATCTCTCAGGAAAGCATGGGTGCATTGGGCAATTCAAATGCCCATCTTTGCCATCAAAGATTTCGAATCATGTCTGCGAATGATGGTGGCTACATATGACAGCACGACGAGGGCATTGACTCTCTTACCAGCAGAGCATTGTGACCGTCTCCTTTGCACCCGACGATTTTGCTAGGGTATTCGACATACCAGTGAGGGAAAGAAAATAGACAAGAATGCCAATAAGATGTCGCCAAAGAGGAAAGAGCAATTATTGCGGTTGATTTGTCGAAGTGATCTCTCAGAATAGGAATGGGCTACGATCAAGGCACCTAAGGGCAGAGGGTTGAAAAAGTCCGACATCGTTCCAGAAGATTGGCAGTGTCTGCTAGATGTTATGAAAAGCAGACTTACGGGAGCCAACAGGGCGTCAAACACTGCGGTACCCATGATTGCACTTATGAATGGCCTGAGGAATGGGACAGTGTACAACTAGGCAACAATTTCGTCCAACAAAATTCATGAATTCTTGATCCTGCAACACAAGCTGGAAACCTCGGGAGATGTTGGACCCTTCACAGCTAGCCATTTTCTATTGGACCCACCTGGATACCACGGTAGGTAGCGGGGAAGCCCATTCCAACAGGAAACGAAGGAGACCACCATAGGTGGTAGTGTCAGAACATGAGCAGGAGACAGAGACAGTCGACGAGGATGCAAAAGAAGAGGATGATAGTAGTGCAGAGGAAAGGGAAGATTCTGAGGACACTTCTTCTAGGAGCAGCCAAAGTCATGACACATTCTGCCTTGATAGCCGGAGAGTAGTGGCCATGCAGTGTCTTTTGGGCATGTGACGAGAGGAATCCGTGGATTACTAGCGGGTGGAGTGCGACCTACGAGAGTAGGTCGACTAGTGTATGCACCAGTAGTATTGACTCAGGATGGAGGATTGACACCTCTCCAGACTTCGGGGTAATGGTGGGAGCCATACCAGTCATACCCATCCCAAGATTTGGGCAGTTGAGACCAAGACCTTCATTGCCTACACCCTCTAGGGCCACAACAGTTCCGACAGAGGAGGTTCCAGCAGTGTCATTAGTTCCCAGCGAACCTCCTTGCATTGGGTCTACCATACGGAGGGAACCGATACATACGGAGCTCACGACAACAAAGAGCACGATGACCGGAGATGATGATGCCACCATGGATGTGTGGTTGGGTCGCTCTGAGATGCCTCCTATGACACCATTGGGACCCCCGCCTGCCTCACCCCAGCCACATCCTTTTCCTGAGATTGTGGACCTCGATGAGGGTAGTTCTCATCAGGAAGCGAGACAACACGAGTTGGTGATGGACTTCTTGCACGACACCGTTGGGTTTGAAGAGGAGATGACCGAGATGCAGCAATAGGAGCAGGTCACTACCGAGAGCCAGCCAGAGGGCATAGAGATACTCTTGGCAGAGATGGGAGCCAGTGCGCAGAGGATGGCAGCACAGGTTGAGGCCAACGCACGAAGATTGGCAGCCTCTGTTCAAGAGCGGACCGTCGGGCAGTCTGCCGTTGAGGGACTCCTCGCCTTTGCCACCGAAAGGTGTGCTGAGGAGTTTGGGAGATGTTTTGAGGCCAGGGGTTGGCCTGTTGTGGAAACTCTCGAGATGTTGGCGGATTGGAGGAGTGAGGAGACAGTTGGGGTTAGTGGAGTACACTTGCTGCTACAATGGGTAGAGCAAGCCTTCCAAGACGAGTACTACCAGCTCAAACGTACCTAGCATGGTGCCTCGACAGCAGAGTCAAAGCAGGTGGCGGCCATCACAACTCGAGAGGAGCTAGCCACTCGCCTGCATACGATGGAGATGGAGTTGGCATAGCAGAGGGCCCGAGCGAACAGCCTAGAGGAGGAGTTGGCTCGTGCCAAGGCAGAATTGGCCCAGGAGACGGCAGGGCGTGCACACGAGGTAGCAAAACGGGCAGCCCTTGAGACCCGTCTCACATCTACCATAGAGGAGTTGGATGGGAAGAAGAAGGAGCTTATGGAAGCAGTTTTTATGGTGAAACGATCCAGGGAGAGGCAGTTGGTAGCTGAGCGAGATCTCCAACATAGGACACAACAGGTTCACCAGCTGAGGGAGCAGTTGGCAGCACCACCACCACCGGCCCCTTCTTCATCAGGGACACCCTATATACCCCCTCAGCTTTGATTTTCATGTTTGGTCTTAGTGTCATTTCCCATTTTGTTTGTACGTCGTGAAGAGACGACCTTCTTTTTGGGGGGTGATGATGTTATCGGGTAATTATGTCATAATGTAATTAGAATGTTACGTGTGTTAAGGGTCAGCGGTTACGTGACGGTTGTCAATAGTTGGCACCGAACAACCTGCACCAACACCTATATATATGTACTTGGTTTCCTATTTCAGTGTGGAGATATTGTCGAAGAAAGCTATGTTTGAATGTACTGCCATTTGGCATTAATGAATACAGACATATGAGTTCTTTTGTTTACTTGCATTGTTGTATACTATTTCCTTTCCTACATTTTTGTACTATTATGCACCGAATGCACACACACCCCTCAGGGGGAAAACAGTGAGAGTGAATAGAGTGAATTTCAAATGCAACAAACGCAAGTTCAACTAACCCATTTGAATGCCCTTTTGAACTCCACAAAAACTATGCAAAAGGCCCATTTAACCCCAAAAAAAATCTCTTAGAATTTGCATCATGAATAGACAAAGATAAGAAAAAAAATTTAGGGGGTAGTTGTGCAACAAAGAATATAGAAGCAGCTATACTAGAGTTTATTGTCATATTTTGCGAATATGTGGACGAGAGGTAAAAAGTTGTGAGACTATAACTCCAACTAAGAAGGCTAAAACAACTACATTACATATGGAGGGGGAGGTATTAAAGAAGGGAATTCCATTGGAGAGTATACAAACTAGTGAGTCATTGCCTATAAAGACTTCAAATGTTGGAATTCAAGGAAGAGGGATTCCTACTTCTACTATGTTTGACATTTCAAAGAATATAGAAGCAGCTATACTAAAAGAAAGAAAGAACTACAAGCATTGCAAATATGTTTAACATACAATTACAAGAGGTGGTTGAGTCTTCCATTGCTATGTCTTTGTAAGTTAATGCCATAACATTTCATGTGGCACAATCTCCCTATTTTAAACAAATGTTCAAAGATGTGATAGCTCTTGGTCCCTCATTTGTCCCACCCAAAGAACATAAGCTACGCACCACCCTCCTTAATAGAAAATATTCTAAGGTGAGTATGTGATGGATGAAATGAGACAAACTTGGATAAGGGATGAATGCTCCATAACCATTGATGGGCAGACTGATATCAAACATTGGCCATTCATCAAAAGTATTGTCACAAGTTCAACTGACTCTTATTTTCTTAGAGCTATTGATTGTTAAAGAAAGAGGAAGGATACAAACTTCCAATTTCAAATTTTGAAGAAAGCCCTAATAAAGGTTGGAGCATCTAATGTTGTACAAGTGGTGACTAATTCAGCCCATGTATGTAAGCTGACTAAATGGTGAAGGGTATTTACATGCACATTTTTTGGACCCCATGTTCTGTCCATACATAGAACCATACATTTAAGAACATTGGGAAGATAGATTGGGTGAATGCAGTGATGTTGACTAGAGAACGTGCAGATATTCATTTACAAACCATCACAGTTCAATTGCTTTATTCAAGGTTTCATTTTGTTAGAGAAGATGCTTGAGGTCCAAGAGGCTTTACAATTAGTCATGGATACTTTAAAGTGGGATAAATGGACCGTCAAAGGCAAGCACACTTAAAGGAAGAAAGTGTGAAACAAAAAATCCTTGATGATGATTGGATGTCATAATGAAATAAGAAAATTGCTGGTTTTATAATTAAATTTTTAAAACTTAATTTATTAGTGTTTCTAACTTGTATATTATTTACATTCTTTGTAATACCATTCACTCTATCATTAAGTCAGAAATTCTTAATCTTTTTTTAGATTTTAATTTTTTGTAATTTGTTTGCACTTATAGAGATGTTTGCTCCTTCATTGAAAATCATAAAATATGTCGATACGGACTCTCCTAGCCTTGGAGAGATTTATGAGACCTTTTAGAGCATGCCTCAACAAATGAAGTAAGTCATTTATAGTAGGGACCGTACTTCAGGATTTTATGAGGAGTATCTTAGGCCCATTGTGATGCAACAATTGAACACTATGAACACTCATCATCATATGGCAGCCTATGCTCTAAAGCCTAGATGGTATGTCGCTAAGCCTGAAAGAGTGCCTCCAATGTTAAAGAGGTAAAATAAGGGCTCATGAAGGCCCTTTGAAATATGTATTTGTAATATCCCAGTTATTTTTTTTTTGTTTTTAAGCCAATAACAATCATCCACAACAAATAACTCATTAAGGTTAGAAAGCATAAACTGAAAACTTGCTGAAGATTGCAACCCTTCCACTTTCTGATCACCAAGTACCCAATGTGGGAAGGTGAGAGCATATGGTGAATAGGGGATCGTTAGATCTCAAACTCCTAAAAGATGAAATGAAATACAATACTGGGCGACAAGCCAGCCCCTTCCGCTTATCCAGCAGGAATGCAAGAAACTTGGCGGTCAACCAACCAAGAGAAACACACAAGGCACAAATCACTCGACCGCAATATTTCAACAGGAGGGCTGAAATTACAAAACAAACTCAACTCAATCGCTTATGCAGCGGGAGGACCATCACAATCAGACATTACTCGACCACTTATGCAGTGGGAGGACTGAATTACAATTTACTTGAAAATAGGTGGCAAGCCAGCCTCTTCCGCTTTTCAACGGGGTGAGATTTACAAGGTAGAATTGGTTAGTAGTACTACTACTTAACCTTACAATAATCAAGATAATGTGAGAAGAGAGTAATGCTGAACATCCAATTAAGAACATGAAATTTCTGCTAACATCAAAAATCTGCAGGCTGGAATTGCAAAACCAGCAGCCTGTGGATTCACTAAAACGCTCATAACTCCCTCATTACTCACCCAATTCACCCAAAATTTGTTCTAAACAATTGCTATACTCGCCACAATGAGAACAAACCCAAGGAAAGCCATCGAAACACCCATATTTATTTTGCATGCTTCCCAATGCATTCACAAAACCCAATGCCTAACCTAGGAAGTTCGATTTGCAATATAAAAATCCACACTCAAAATAAGATGCTAAAAACTTACAATATGCATCGCCAGTGGTAGGAAGGAAGGATGAGCCGGTACCCAGAATGATGGAATCGCCTAGCCAAGAGGTGCGAGCAAAATACACTTTCAGCAGTCCCGCGACCAGCAACCAGAAAACACTCCAATCTCAATCAAAACACTCCACAATCTGCAACTCACTCACCAACAGCACTGGGAATACATGAACACGGCTAGGTACTATCTTGCAAGTACGAAACTGAGACTTTAGGAAGCCACACTTCGAAGCTCAAATTTTTCAATCGCCAATTCGGCAGCATAACGATGCAAATTCAATTCATACCAAATGAGAAGCCCAACACTCTCATTTATAGATTTTGAGGGCTCAAATTCAAATTCACAATCCCTCCAAATGCACGCCAAATCCAAATGCACATTCACTTCACATTATTTTGACATTATATTTCATTTCTCCTTTCTCCAAATCGACCTTCTCATAGGAGCAAATATTCTTTATAAAAATGACAATAAAATCATAATGTGGCATCCAAGGTAGATAAGTGAAATATATTATAAAATTAACTTATTTCTCCATAAGGCGTCCATCTTGCCGTATTAATATTTCACTTTATAAAGTATTTTTCCTCAACAATAAATCACCCAATATATAATTAAGGAAATGACTTATATATCAATATAACTTAAGCAACCCCTTTTAAATAAATCGTCCAACCTTTGCCTTTTATAATTTAATTTAAAACACCATTTTTCATCAAATACTGAACCTGCCAAAACAAGCTCCAAGGATATGGGGAAACAAGCTGAGAGAATTGCCCTGCCAGAAATAGTCACTGAACTGAGCTGAGGAACCCTTGCCAAGAATAGCACCAAAAAATGAGGGAAGACCAACTCCTCAAACTGACCTGGCGGAAATAGCCATCTGAACAAGCCTGTTGACATCCTGCTAAAAATAGTACTTACTAAAAATAGCATACTGCTAAAAATAGTAAGTGTTTCCAAAGTGATTTTAACCACATTCTGAGCAATCGTCGTACTTACTAAAAATAGTAAGTCTAGAAAAAGTCACCTTATGCAGATGCATGTTGAACCATCATGAAGCTCTCTGAAAACCCAGAAAGAATCCAGAATCCAAACTATCAAACTCCCACATATAACCCCTGAAAACACCAAAGAATCCTCCTAGAAAATAGGAAACCCTAATTTATGCCCCCGACTAGCCTACGGGCCTCCGAACTAGGCTAACGGCCAACATAACTAATCACTGTGGAGAAGGGGACATTACAGTATTCTAAAAGGAATCTTCTTTACTTCACACAGAATGGCTTGCATTTGTCAATTTCCATGGTCCAACCTTCAGCAAACCAGCGGTTCCATTGCTTGAGGCAGCCCCTTACAGTGGCAATGACTCGGACTCGGACTCCAATTTTGGCTAGGAGCTGCTATTTTAGGAGACTACAAGATGAAGGGGATAATCCCAAGTCTCTCCATTAAAACGATCGTTATAGGAATGAGAGGGTAATCATAAGTCTGCCCATTATACTGATTGTTATATAGGAACATGGAAGATTTCCATTCCATAACAGCATTGGGCAGTGTAATGCTGGTATATCTGTGACAAGAGTCTACAGTTCTATAGGTGTGTGTCTGCTTGCTTGACTGAGTACTTTCCTAGCTGTTTTTGAAATTGTTCCAGATTGTTATCTAATCTCACTGTACATAAAATCTTTAACTTGGTATGCATATGATGTTGATGATCTGCATTGGGATACAAGTAGGGAAACCTAAGCCAGTTATATTTTCTGACCTTTTGTTTTATTGTCCAGCAAATGATTTCATTCCATTTGGTTGCCTTTATTTCTGTGTTTTAGCACGATGCAAAGTAAAATTGGCATCCCTATCAACTATCAACCTATGTAGGAGATGGTGTTTTATGCGTACAACTTTCACTGGGAGTTGACAGTTGCATAATTTTGAAGAGCATGAATGTTATAAATTTTCCCGTGGTCAACATATTATTTCCTTGCACCCTTGTCTGAAGTTTGAACAAACCAAGCCAGGCCCCTAATTTAAAATATAAGGGAAGCCAAATCAGATATTTCTTATGTCCTTTGTTTCTGTGAGGAGATTAGTATATAATAAGATGGAACAGAAAATTACTTTATTGCTAAAGTCCCTTAAGTAGGTTATGAAGTTAGTTCTACCTGCTCCAGTATTCTTTGTAAAATTGTTTACTATTGTTCCTATTAGGTAGATAAAAGTAAGCACTTAGTTCTGATCTGTGCAAATACTATTTTCTCAAATACAACTGAAAGTGTACGTTATCACTTAAAATAAATTTGAACTCATAAAAGTTGATAACAGAGGCTACGCTCTGGATTGTTTGGCATAGTATTCAATATTTCAGGTTCTAACAGAAGTCTTAGAAAAGCCCCCTTATCAATTTTTTCTGCACCAGGTCAAAACCAGCAACCAATTTCCCAGCTTTATAATCCTGCCAAGCACAGTGCATGGAACTTAGATCACCTACAAGACTCTTGATATCTCTAATACTATTACTAGTACACCTATACTCTAAAAAAATATACGTAAAATAATGCCGAGACATATCGCATAATTGTCTTACATGTTTATTAGTTGTCAAGAAGGACATGGAGCTGAATAATGCTGCACAGTTTCATATACTTAGAGACAAGTGGCAATGATTCTATTTTTTTCAGAGTAATAAAATAATACTTATAGAGAAACTGAAACATCCATGCATTTACCTGTCATCTACACGTCAAATTTATTCAAAATTTTTGATTGCAGATATTTGTATGTCATTGTAGATGCCTCTCGGCATAATATACAACAAATTTAAAGTTGAAAAAGGGGGCAGTCTGAGTGAGTTTTAGTTTTATACTTGAAGTGAAAGACAGTTTCGAATTGAGACTAGCAGCTGTAGTCTTCCTAAAATGGAAAGAAAAAACTCCTCAGAATGCAACAAATGTGAGAGCCTTCCAGTCGTTCTTCAAAAAAGTGTCTGATGTCTTTTTCAGCTTTTTGATTCATTTATATAACTAAATGTAGAAGGAAGAGTGATCAAATTTTCAACCATGGCAATATTAACAATTTAAATCAAATTGAAACAATTTATGAAGGCAATAAGTTTAAGTAACATGCATCTTCAATGCTAAACAAACTAATGTATTAATTACTAACCACTAGAGACAGACCTGTAGTGGCAACAAGAAAAATATGGACTCCAAATAGAAATACAATGGAGAAAGCAAAACAACACCTCCTTTCTAATCCAAACATGATAACCACTTACTGGAACGACTGATAAGACAATCACTGCATGCCTCTCCTGCCATGCTGTCAAATCTTGACGAACATTGGATGATGGGGAAGCTTCTTGTGATTGATTTCTTTCAACTGACAAATGAAAAAAAATATATATCAATTTGATAGTCTCGAAAGCATCCAACAAAAACCTTTGGAATCAGAAAGTTTGAATAGGAAGTCAATGATTGTTGATTTAACTAGGGTTATTTAAACAGGAATACCTCACCATACTAAGCAGTTCAATTTCAGAGAAAGGTACCCTTAACTGCTCTGAAGAGTACCTAAGCATTGATGAAAGTCCTCAAAAAGTTCAACCAAACAATCATCTAGTATATTTCTTCTACAAATCTATCACATAAAGAATTAAACACAATGCATACCAGGTACAATCTAATACTTCATAATAAGATCAAGCTGTCTTTCTATTTATCTTAAAAAATTATATGCATTAGAATCAACAACCCTGAATCCAGACCACAACCTGGATATTTAATAATCCAAAGATAAAATTACTAAATTGCATTCAGAGATGATTTCAAATCAGCAGTACACAGAGTCAACTCCAATGGCCTTGCATCAATTTCATGAAAAGCGTAAATACAAAGGCTGTGATGGTATGGTTGCATGCAAGGGGGAAAAAGTAGATACAAAAAGAAAATTTTGTTATGACTTTGAATAGATCTTTATTAGACTAAATTGAGTATGGCCAATTCTCAATTTGTATTTGAAAGTAATTTGAGAACAACCCCACTTTCAACTTAATGTTGAATTATAACCTATCAATATATGATTTTTGTTGGTGTAATTAAGGTGTTGTACCTTGGTTATTTTTCACCTAGATCCTAATTACATATCACTTAAGCTTACTTAGGGACTACATAGGAGCTTTTAGGAGCATTTCCACTTTAGGTGGTGTAAACATGTTATCACATTATCACATCCACCTTTCATGGTTGTACTTTTCCACCTTAGGTGGGTGATCCACCTTAGGTGGTGTTATCACACTATCACTTTTCCACTTTAGGTGGGATGATAGGTTATCCTTTTCTGTCTCATGTCATAAAATTACGACACTTGTCATAGGATTAAGACACTTGTCATAATCTTATGCACTCCTATGTCTCACCTTGGCCTATTTAACCAAGGGGTCTCCTATATACTTTCATCCTATCCAATTGATTGATTCTATTGCATCATTGATGAGAATACAATTTATTCTTGTCATTACTTATCTCTTGTTCTTGTGTTTTCCATTAGGCCAAATCTTACATGGTATCAAAAAAATATTTAAAAAATAAATAAAGTTTTTAATTAAAGTTTTTTCTTTAATTTTTTTAATTAAAGTTTTTTTAATAAAATAGAACTTTTAATAATTTTTTCTTTAAAAATTTATTTTATTATATTTTTTTGGTATTAAACTTTGTTAAATTTTTAATAATGTTTTTTTTTAAATAGAGAAATTCATTTTTTCTTTATTAAATTTTAATAAAGTTTTTAAATGTTTTGATTAAGCTTTTAATTCAGTTTTTTTAAAACAAAATATCAAATAAATATGCAAATTTGGGGGAAAAAAAAATTGTCCACCTATAATGCAATGACTATTCCTCCAACCAAAAACTAGGGTGGGCAGTTGTTCCTTTTTTCTTGGCATCATCCCAATCGAAGGGCATTTTCAGCAGTTTTCTTCCAGAGCATGTCTTTGGTGCATCATCTTCATGTGTCCAGATTTGCATCATTGTCATGTCATCGTTGTAATCTCTTGTATGAGTCATGTTGTAAATGCACTAATAAAGTACCACACTTCTTTGTACCTTGTCATTGAGGTTTCATTTAATGTAATCCTCATGTATTCAATAATTATGAACTATCATGTGAGGCTTAGTACATGTCTCCAGTTGAGAATGTATGTAGTTTGAGTATCAATTGATGCTCATACTGGTGTCTCCACGCCTAATCTTTATCATGTTGCAGTGAAAGATTCATCATCAGTTCTTCATCAACTTGTATCAAGTTTTGTCAAAATTTGACATTCTTGGTGCAACATTGACTGATTTCTTCCTAAGGGGAGGAATGTTGGTTGACACCATGGACCATCTTTGCAGGATATTCTACATTGAGGGGGGGCTTCATGGTCTCTCTTCTTCTCTCTTATGGGAGGGACTTTTTCCTCACATGAAGTTTTGTTCTTTTCATTCATCATTTAGAGCAATGTGTTTTCATCTCTCTTTTGGGGAGGAGTTTTGTCCCACTGGGTTTTCTCCATTTGTGAGAGATTGCATTGCATTTGTAAATGGGTACCTAACATGGCCTAATTGCCGAGACCCATCTTGCAATGTTAGTTTTTGTGTACATTATCCCTAAGTTGCACTTAAGGGGGGTTGTTGGTGTAATTAAGGTGTTGTACCTTGGTTATTCTTCACCTAGGTCCTAATTACATGTCACTTAAGATTACATACAGACCATATAGGATCTTTTAGGAGAATCTCCACTTTAGGTGGTGTTATCACATTATCACATCCACCTTTCGCGGTTGCACTTTTCCACCTAGATGATCCACCTTTAGTGGTGTTATGACACTATTACTTTTCCACTTTAGGTGGGACAATAGGTTATTCTTTTTTGTTCTCGTGTCATAAGATTACGACACTTGTCATAATCTTAAGCACTCCTATGTCTCACCTTGGCTTATTTAACCAAGGGGTCTCCAATGTACTTTCATCCAATCCCTTACAACACTTGTCATAATCTTATGCACTCCTATGTCTCACCTTGGCTTATTTAACCAAGGGGTCTCCAATGTACTTTCATCCGATCCAATTCATTCCAATTGATTGATTCTATTGCATCATTGATGAAAATACAGTTTATTCTTGTCATATTATTTATTTCTTATCCTTGTGCTTTCCATTAGGCCTCTAGATCTTGGGTGGCTACCTTCATAGCCAAATCTTACAATTTGAAATTTCTTGTTTAGAATAATGTTAATGAAATTGATTTCAATTTTGCATTTCTTCTAGAACATGTGCATACTTATATTATCAATCAATATCTAATACACAAAAATTAATGGTGAATTATATTAATGTTTGGAATACTCCAACATGGGTTCTATGTCAAACATGGGAGACAATATGAGCTAAGAAGCCACTATCAAGCCCTAAGCACATAGGTGTGTTTAGCATTTTAATCCACACCTTTTGGTGCAACACAAAAGGGAACAAATTTATACAAGTAAAACTTAACATAATATAAACAATGTGTACTAGCAATATACAAACTTTACAGTCTTTTTTGGTGTAATTTTGTGTTTGTGCTAATTAAACAAAAGATGTGTATCTTTTTGGGGTTTGCCTGATGTAGAACGCTGACACGCTCTTTCAACACAAAGCAAAGGATTTTTTATTTTTTGACTAAAAACAAACCCTACAACTACACTCATGCACTGTTCAATTAATTGTAGAGACTAAACACGACAAGTACACATAAGGATTAATTGATACCAAACATTACGGGATAAACAAGGTTGTTGCATTCAGAGCTACAAGAGACTGACTCTACAATTACTGCAATGCAAAGCTTTCAATAATTGTTAAGTAATATTTAACTCAAAAAGGTACATTAACATATGAACACTTCGATGGTAATTTATAAGCAAAGTACGCATACTAAATCCCCCTGAATGACTAAAACAATTTGGACTAACGACACTGAATACTTGATGAATACCAATTTCAGCATACTGCAAAATGAGAATTACCATTGATTGATACTGAGTGCAAAAAGGCACTTATTTATACAGTTTACAGTGTTGCATGATAATAAATGAAATACATTAACTGCATTTATAATCTATCTACGACCTTGCATGATTTGCTAGATTTGTTACACATTATATAGTCCACTAATTCTAATTTGATATCATGTGACTATTAGTTCAACAAAAACTTAAAATATTGCAATTATCCCATGAAAGCTCTTGTATCATGCATGCTAAGATAGACTTCAAGCTAGAAATAGAGAACGCCAAAAATAGAAAAAAGCTATAAATACTAGGACACAACTAAAAATAGTTTATTATGGAATATGTTCTTTTTCTCAAAAATGATGATAACCTATTTTTTAGTGTGGACTAAAAATAGGCTTATGGAAGCCTGGCCCTAGAGTGACTCTAATTTGACAATGTTGTCCTATTAAAAATCTGTTGTAATGTTTCTATAATGGTCATCTTAGTTGGTTTGGTAAGTTTCTTTTTTTGTTGTTTACAATTGTTTCTTTTTAGAAACATCGTCTTGTAATCTTTTATAAATAGAGCCGTTTGTCTCTATTGTAGATATTGATTTATAATAACATGGAATCAGAGCAGGTCGAGGGGTTTTTTTAAGTTAAGGCCTCACCAAGCTAATACTCCAAGACTCATTGCTTGTTGGCTGGCCCCTCCTAGTGTTAGATTGAAATTAAACTATAATGGGGCCTCAATAGTAGATCCCAAGGCCGTGAGTTCAAGTGGCATTATTAGAAACAAGGTGAGAATCTCATCTAGGATTTATTTTGAAAGCCTACCTATTGGAACAAATAACGAAGTCAAATTTCAAGCCTTATTCGAAGGTCTCAATCTATCCAAACAAAAGAGGATTCATACCGTAGATATTGAAGGGTACTCGATACAATGTATAAACATGATAAGATGCAAGTCTACGGCGAATTTGAAATGGTTGAAGTGGCAAAACCTTATTCAACTGATCTTGGATTCGTTGAACGATTTCACAGTTATGCATATCTATCGTGAGGCAAAGAGAGCAGCTGATCATTTGGCAAATCTCGAAGTTGAGTAGAATGAAGACACCAAAGTGTCAAATTAATGCAGTATTTGGCAAGATCTGGACAGAATTCATTGGAGGAATAGTACTACGAATTAAGGTTGGAGGGTACTCGGAAGGTACTGCTTTGGATGTTTATCGTGATGCTGCAGATGGAGGCAGCATGTGATATTTCTCGATGGAAGAGATTTAGGCTTCTAAGCCCTTTTAAGTTTAAATCTCTTGGCTTGATCACTATGCAAACCAATGAAATCATGGAATTCTGTGTGCTTATAGTGGGTTTACGATACGACTACAGTATTCAGGCATTGCCCCTCCGTTTCTGTTGTTTGTAACTAGGTAAATATGAGTTCAGATTGCCTTAAGGCAACATCCGAACTCATTTAGGACTTGGCCCTATCCTAAAGGGGTGACGTGCCCCCAAGATTGAGCCCAGCCCTATACTTCCACGCTTCCCTAAATACTCCACGCCACAATAATTAAATTGGTGCCAAAAGAAAGAGGCTGACTTGGATATTAATAAAGGCTAAGGACTCATATAAATAAAGTCATCTTGCAAATACAATTCAATCATTCATGCATTCAGCGAATTAGCTCTGCAAGTAAAAGGTGCGAATTTACACAAGGATTGTGCGAACTTGTCTAGGATTGTGCGAACTTGTCTAGGAGGACATAGGCTGTTTTGATGCAGACTTGAAGAGCTTAGAAGTGCAGATCTGTCATACAAAAGGGATCAGATCTGAAAGGGAAGCTAAGTATTGTATTTGTGCTATTAAGGGAGAATATATAATCTGACCTGTGGGTCCTTAATGCTGGGTTTTTCCTCCTTGGAGGTTTTCCCAGGGTATTTGTGTTTGTCTCTTGTTTACTTCCTTCATTTCTGAGTTTACTGATTTATGGTTTACTAAAATGTTACAAATCTGATTAACAAACTAGGGCATAATGAAAAGACATAAATCTGATTACTAATCTAGGGTACTAAATTACAGTTTCCAGCATCTGTTCAACATTATGATCCCTCGGGCAAAAAGTGCCTTTGAGGTGGTAATTGGCACTCACATTGTGAATGGAGAACATGTTCATGACAATGTCCTTTCAGCAAAGTTTCTAATGACAAACATTGATGCGCTTAGCAGGAAAATGTCTGGAAAACTTGCAGTAGGTGGCTTTATTAAGGAACAGTGGCATCCACTGGTTTATGCAGACATCTCAAACTATGATAGAGGCACGACCATACATGACTTCGGTGGAGTATTCAATAGGGCAGAGGTTAACGGAAACGAAGCACTCTTGGACTGCCTATGGAAATTCAGAGAAGAACTCTTTAAATGTAACGTGGAGTTTAAAAATTTCCAATCCCAACACCCTGACCTGTTATCGGATTAGCTATAGAAGCGTCTCCGGGAACTAACTTAAAGCTTCCTTTGTGTCTTTCGTAACAATAATTAATTGGAAAATAGTATTGTTTGGTCATACAAGCCTTGTAAACTTGTTTGGGTGTATTAATGAAAAAGAAGCTACTCCCATGGTAGCATTTAGCAGATCAACAGAAAAAAAAAATGCTGACATATAGTAGTCATCTTTTCTCTGAAGAAAATAAAAAGCATGACATAAATCCAGGAAGAAGCCCTACTTTCAAATAGTTAAACGAAAAAAGCAGGCGAAATAAAACACTTACGGGCAGAATTATCGATCGGAAATTCCTTGAACGTGTCAAGAGTGAGTCCTCTAACGAATTCTCTCAGTTCATCAGTGACGCCGTATTTTGCAAGATCGTCCGGAGAAGGAGAGGGCGAGTTGCCAAAAGATTTCTTGGGGCTTGCCGGATTGATAATTTCTCCAGCGAAGGAAAGTGGCTTCAATTTGGAAGCCTCGGTCTTGATCTGATCAGCCTTTTTGGAGGCTTCAGTCTTGATCTGATCGGCTTTTTTCGTGGCCTCCACCGCAATTTCTTTGGACTTTTTGGCCGTTTCTGCGGCGATTTCTTGAGAGAATTTGGCAGCTTCTTTAGCGAGTTCTTGTGATTTTTTCGCTGCCTCCTGTGCGAAATCCCGAGCCTTCTGAAACCAGGAATCCATCTCGAGCGAAACTCTGCATCAATGTACTCACTGCTGTGTTGCCGTGCCACTGATTCTGAAAGATACTCTTCTATGGTTTCTCTGTTTTTTTATAAGGGGATATTTTCTACCTAGGATACACTCCACCTCACATACCTCGATTGTCCATCCACGTAACGAACCCCAATAGAGGTGGGATATTCGCCATCCTTAGGTGTGTTTGGGGAAAGTTTGTTTTTTTTATTTGATTTTTAATTTGCAGGTTTCATCCTTTATAAACTAGACTGATATGATATGGAAGAACACTTAACGGAAATTCAAACTAGCAATCATATCTTGGTGTACAATGAATATGTGGGAGAGATAGCAGAAATATGTGGAAGGTCAATTATGAAAAAAATCGTTTTATATATGTGTGTTACATGAAGTCAATCGATAGGTCGTTCAGCAATGATGGTGTTTGTGCAAAAATGGTCTTAATGGAGAAAAGATAGCTACAAATCAACTATTTGTCCACTTATAGAGATTCGAGTATGATAAATCAAAACCTCTAAATTAGAAAGATAGTCAATTTCCATTACCAATAGGGAGAGAGAGAGAGGGGGGGGGGGAAGAGTGGGAGAGAGAGGGGTCGATAAAGAGAGAGAAGAGAGGAATACATAGAGATGGAAGACATAAAGAGATAGAATGAGAGGAAGGGGGAGATAGAAATATAAAAATGGAGATAGGAAGTGATATATGGAGAGATGGAGAGGTGAGAAATATAGGGTTAGAGAGAGATAGAGAGATAATGAGAGGGAGAGATGTTTAGAGATAGAGGATAAGAGAGGAAGATATGGATAGAGATGAAAATAGAGGAGATTAATAGATAGGGAGAGGGACAAGGAGAGGGAGAGGGAGAAATAGAGAGAGAGGTAGATGGTGAGATAAGGGATCGAGAAATATAGATATAAGGAGATATAGAGGAAGAAAGGGAGAGAGATATATAAAGAAATAGACAAAGATAAGTGAATATAGACAAATAGACATGAAGAGAGGGAGAGATAGAGGGAGAGACATATAGAGGGATAGAGAGAGGGAAGGGGCGATGGGGGGATAGGGAGGGAGCAACAGAGAGAGATGTGGAAAGATAGAGAGATGAGGGATATATGAGGAAGGGAAAGGGAGATAGATATTTAGAGGGTGGGAGAGAGAGGAGGAGGGAGAGAACGAGATACATAGATAAAGGAGGGAGTGAAGAGGAAGAAAGAGGGAGAGAGATAGGGAGAGAGATAAAGGGGAGAGAAATTGCTCGATATATATAGAGTGAAAGATGGAGATAGGTAGATAGGGAGAGATATAGGGAGAGATATATGGAGATAGAGGTGCAAAAAAATATGGATTGAAAGAGAGAGAAGAGTGAGAGAAAGATAGGGAGGAGGGAAGGGAGAGGGGGAGAGAGAGGGGGAGAGGGGAAGACAACTCAATAGATAGAGAGGTTTAGGGAGGAAAAAAAGGGCAAATAGAGGTAGAGAGATATGGATAGAGAGAGAAGCAAGAGGACGAGAAAGAGAAATAGAGAGATAAAGATATAGAGTATGAGAGATGGAGTGACTAAGAGATGGAGAGAAGTGGAGATAATTAGATATAGATAGAGAGTGGAAGAAAGAAATATAGAGATGGACATAAAGGGGCAAGAGTGAGAGAAAAAAGATGACAAAGTTAAGTAATAGAGAAAGAGGTACAGAGAGAGAAAGGGGGAGATGGATAGGGAGGGAGAGACAAGGAGTGTGCATACATATAAGGGAGGGAGAGACAAGGAGTGTGCATACATATATGTATGCACACTCCTTGTCTCTCCCTCCCTATCCATCTCCCCCTTTCTCTCTCTTTACCTCTTTCTCTATTACTTAACTTTGTCATCTTTTTTCTCTCACATCACACACACACACACACATATATAACACATGAAAGATAAATAGGTTGAGATAGATAAATTTGTAGAGATGGAATGAAAGAGGAAGAGGGAGAGTCAAAAATAGAGATAGAAAGAGGGAGACAATTATAAAGGGGAAGATGGAGAGCTAAAAAGTTAAAGATATAGGAAATGATTTATAGAGGTTGAGAGAGGGATGCACTATAAGGAGAGAGAAATAGAGATGGAAGGAGAGCTAGACTGAACAAGAGAGGGAGATAGAGAGATAATAAGATATAAAGATAGAGAGGGAGAGGGAGATGGAAATATAGAGATAGAGGAGACATGGAGGAGAGACAAAGGAGGTGACAAAGACAAGTAATAAAGGGAGAGAGAGAGGGGGGGAGATAGGAAGATAAAGATAGAGACGAGGAGGGAGAAACAAGGTGTGTGTGTACATGAGAGAGAGAGAGAGAGATGGAGATGGAGATAAAGCTATTAGATTTGTACATATTAATTTAATTTATACTATAGAGATATATTATATTTATATTTAATAATCTTTATTATAGAATATAATATGTAATAATAAAGGTAAAGAGAAAAATCAAGGGGCTCGAGGGAAAATTGGAGGCTGGATCTATGTGTATGATAGGGTTCTATCTCTCGATATGTGCCTGCTATCACCCCTCTTATTGGATTTCAATCATTCCTTGGTAAATGGGCTTGGTTCTTTTAGTGATTTTGACATCAGTTTTGTGTTTTATGGTTGTTTTGGTTACTTCTTGTCATTTTAAAAAAAAATTGTTGATTACCCATGCAGTCCAGTTGCCCTAGATGATTGATTGCTTACACAAATGTGTTGACCATTCAAAGCGAGCTATATGGACATTAGGGTCAGGATGAGGGAAGGGGGGATGTTGGGCCTAAAAATACCTTGCAATTTGATCAAAATGAAAGCACTAAGGCCAGTAAAAATTTTAAAGAGGCCTTGCAAGAAGAAGGAATTAAGGATTTGCCAAAAGAAGTTGGCTTCAATATGGGAGTTAGAGGACATGGTCTAGGGGCCCTCATAGGTCAAGGAGAAGGAGATGATAGCATCCAAATTGAAAGAGGTAAGGATCCTCTCCTATTGAGGGTTTTGAGACTTAATCATAATGAGGATATGCTTCTCATGCTAAAAAAAAAAGAATTAAAAATATAGTTGTTTTCTTTGCTTATTTGAATAACAATGCCTTACCGACCAAAAGTTTTTTGACAGCTTGTTAAAGATAGTTTGGGGGGAAAAACTTGGCATTCATGTTTTATTTTGTAGAATGATACAAGTGTCTTTTTTTTTTCAAAAGTCTTAATATGCAAGGTAGGGTTTTAGAAAAGAAATACAAGAATGTTGGTAATTATTTGTTTAAAATCACATCCTGGACACCCAATGTCACACAAAGTGAAATAATGTTCAGTTCAAAGCCAAGATGGATTAATATTAAAAATGTCTTGGTGCAAGTGTAGAAATTTCCTCCCCATTTGCTTAAACCAATTGGAGAAACCCTTCAGACTAAAGAAACCTATACTATTTTGCAACACCTAAATGTTGGAATTTCACTCTCTTTCAATAAGGGATCACAAATCCCAAATGTTATCAAATTCCTGATGGAAGACCAAGTTTTCAAATGTGACATTGAAGCACTTGGAGGATTAAAATCTTGTTTTCTTTGCAAAACAGACAGGCAACATAAGAGGGAATGCCCTGAGATTTTAAACTATAGGAGAAATGTTAACTTTAACCCTCCTAATGTAGTTTTTAACCAAATGGTCTCTCAAATTTTTTATGAGGGGCTCCCTAGTCAGCGTAATAATGGTAACCCTAACGTGAATCAAACAGTTCCTATCAAGGACTCATCCCAAGTGGACAACTCAAGCTTTAAGGCTAAAGAAGCTACCAAAAACTCATCCCCAAAAGATGAAGAGAAAACATTTGTAAATGGGGATATATTGAGAATACGAGGTATAGTAACAAATCCCAAACAAGTTATTAATAGGGAGATGATCCATTGCTCCTCATAAGAAAAATGCCCAGGAACTTGTATTGGACAAATTGAAAGAGGTAAATAAAGTTAGACAAAGAATTAAAAATGCTCTCATAGACCCTTCTTGTACTACAAAAATAATAGAACCCAAAGGGAAAACATTAAATAATTTTCTTTAGAAGGAGGCTAAACAAGGGAATACCCTTGCCATCATTGACAAAAGCTCCCACTTCATGAACACAACAACCTCGGTGCCAATGCATACCACATGTTCAATTGATTCCAAAAAGAGGTTTTTATGATAATGAAGGTAATGGCATGATTTTAGATATGAATAGCTCTACCTCCATCTCCTTTGGTAATAAAAATAGAATAAAATGGAGGGGGGAAGCAAGGAGGAGATGATAAATTTAAAAGAAAGAGGATGAATGTCAATAGAATAAATAGTACCAAGAAAGAGGGTAAGAAAGGGAAGGAGATCAAACTTCCTAAATATTTTCACAAGCTATGTAAGGGTAGCAAAACCAACCCACCTTCTTAGTGCCATATGTTTAACTATGTCAGTTGGAATATCAGGGTTTAGGATACCCTGATGGAAAATACATCATTGGAGTTCTTTGTAATCAAACTAAAGAACTACATGTCATCATGCTACAAGAATTTAAGTTTATGGGGTTTTAGTCAATCAATTATTTAAGTTTTATCTAGAAGGGAGCAATGGCATTCCATAGAAGTCATAAAAAAGGGAAAAGGGGGGATTGTTGTGCTAATAATTAATAAATAGAGTAAATATATCAAGAACTACGATTGCTCTCCTTGTAATAGATGTTTTTGGATTTAACTCTAGAAGAACAATATCCACTTTGGGATTTGTTTTGTGTATGCATCGAATGACTATAAGAAGAGGATTGCATTGTGGCAATGGATGGTGGCTTCTCTCCCACAATTTCATGGATAATAGTTGGAGATTTTAATATAACTAAAAGAAAGGATGATAAGAAGGGAGGAAATACTTGGAATTTGAAAGGGAATGAAAAGTTCTTCTAGAAAAAATTGAAGAAAATGCTCAAGTTATTTGACCTCTTAGAAGGAAATCAAAAAGAAAGCAAGAGCATATGGTATACATGGTGTAATAACCAAGGGGTGGGGAAGAGACTATATTGCAAAATTTGAAAAATTTTATTTCTCAAAGAGATGTATTATGCTTCAATGATAACTATAATGCCAATAGTGCTAAGGTAGAACCGAAAGTACTATCCATTTAGAGCTAATATCATGTTTAAGGACAATGGTTAGGAGATGGCCAAAAAGAGAGGAGGACTCTATAAACCCAATATTGAACTCCTAAAGCAACAACATTGTCTTGATGGAATCCTCACATTAAGAAGAATAACCAAGGCTTCAAATCAAAAGAACAAAGATAGAGCATATTGGAATACACTAACAAAAAAATTGCAGAAATCTTTTGAGTACCATTGGAAAAAGAAATGCTATGGGATCTAGGAAAATTGAGTGCATCTCACAAGAAGAGCTATTGAATATCAAGTCTTAATTACAACTCGACCCTCAAAATGTTGAGTTGAAATATAGCCTTAAAGATCTACAACATAGATTGATAAAGCTCTAGACTAAAAGGGCCCAAGGAGCCAGATTAAGAGCTAACGTAAATTTTCTACCTAAAGGAGACAAAAGTACAAAATTATTTTTCAACATTATGAGGGGAAAGAAGAGTGTGGAGGCTATTTCCCCTGTCTAAGTAGAGAACCAACAATGCCATGATAATGAGGAGATCAAAATATATTTTTATACCTTTTACAAATCTCTATTCACTACAAGGATAATAATATAAAATGCCTTCAGGCTCAGAGTTTATACAAGAAGATCATTCCCACTAAGCTTAGCCTTGCTATGGCTAAAGAGGTAGGAAAAGGAATATTGAATGAGAAGATAATCAGTTCTATCATATCCTTAAAAATGGTAAGTCCCTTGGAGGAGATGGGATTCCTGCATAGTTATATAAAGCAAATTTGACTTGGCTTATTGATGACTTGTATGAAGTTTATAGTGAAGTCATTAAGGAAGGCACCTTGGGTGACGAAATCAATAGGTGGAATATTAAGTTTCTCCCAAGAGATGGGAATAAGAGCAACATTAAAGCAAAATTAGAGGCCAATTACTTTTCTTGATGTCTCCTACAAGATTTTTGCTAAACTCCTCGCTAAGAGATTAAAAAATGTTCTTCCTAATGTCATTAGTCCACACACAGATTAGATTTATTAAGGGGAGATACATTATGGAGAATACATTGACCAGTTGGTGATAGGGAGAAACCCATAGGAGGACCAATTAAAGCTAAATATAATCCTCTTGTTAAGAGACTCCTTCAAATGAGAGAGGAAAGGTTTAGGTTTTCTTGATAAGGCCCACTTTCAATGTTCACAAGCTTCACTCAACCCAAAACTTCCTCCTTGAGCTCTTCCCATCATTTGTTCATACACTTGCTCAACTCAAACTACCATGCTCTCATTCCTCAACCCATCAATTTCAACATATGGATACCCCTGCTCACCACACATAGTTTATGATGTTTCTTGGTAGAATTTAGCTTCTTCAAAAGGTTTATACAAGGATTTAAAGACTTGCTTTTGGTTTTGTTCTCAAAGACCTAGTTCAAGCTCACTTTCTTATGACTTACTCAAACCCTTCTTATAGGTCTAAACCCCAAATATAGTACCACTGCTCTCACTAAGGTGTTAAGAGGATTTCTTGAGTGTTTTTAAATTATTTCCAATGGTTCTTCAAGACCATTCAACCTTGCACCAATCAGGTTCTTAATTTTCTTCAAAACAAGGCTACAAGGAATAAGCCCTTTTTAGCCTCCTAAAACACTATTTTGCTCATTACTCACTCCCAACTTGGAATATTTGAAAAGGGAGAATATTTTTGAGTACCCTTTTGGCCAAAATAATTAATTAGTGCCAAGAGAGGTCTTGGGAAGGTCAATTTATGACTATCCTATTTTGTAGCCTCAAAACAGGGGTTTTTGTGAGGGTTTTAGTTCTTCCACCATAGTTACTCACTCCTAAGATTAGTTCAAGCCTCCACACTGTTGGGGAACCTCTACCACAACATACCAATGACTTCCCTACCACTAACAATCAAGCATTATGCCAAACACTTGGCAAGCAAACTGAAAAAGAACAAAAACACTGTCAAAATCATTGTTTTTCTGAGTTTTCACTGTCTAGGCTGCATTTCATTGGGTTAGAACTTCAAAACTACCTGCACCATAATGTCAACAATCCTTCAAACAACAATTTAACTCTTCATTTAATAAATATAGTGAGGTATTCATACATAGAAGGTTCCAAAGTCAAACTTAGTGCCAAAAACCATAATATTTCCTAAAACAGGGAGTTTGCTGCCCTTCACAAATAGTGACACTTTATAATGCAAAATGGATAAAGTTTGGTGCTCCAAATTGCTTCAAATTACTTCTAGTATAGGTTCAGACCTTTTTCCAACGTTGTTAGCTCAAATAGACTTTGAGAACAACATTTTGTTCATAATTTCAATCTATTAGCCAAGTTACTCACTTAACTTGCCTAATAAGTGCTCAAATTCACCTTTTCCATCACAACTGACAGTACAAACTTAAAATACAATATTTAAAAAGGTCCAATTTGGTCTCCAAGGTTCATTTTTGCTTGGTTACCCATGGAGACCAAGTGTTTCAACCCATTTTCTTCAAAACCCCAGTTCAGGGCAGCGAACTGGCAAAAACTGAAAGATTTTTTTTGATAAACCAAAACACAATAAAAACCCTAACACAAAGAATAAAAAATCTTCATACAACCATTACACAAACTCCCATGAAAGAATAGTATGGATATATTGCTCCGTACGGAATTTTACAGCAGATTAAGCTTAAAAAGCATGAAAAACAGTCATATTTTATTAATTTCATCTTGCTAATACAAAGCCAACCTATTTACAATGTTTGAAGTGTCCTTATATAGGCACACTCAAACCATTTCAACCCTTATGGTGACCATAACTACCTTGTAGACTGATTTTACAACTTTTCTCACTTTTTGTCAAAATGTTGCTTGACAACATTGGCAATTTTTGACTCTAGTGCATTTTTGGCCTACAAGACAAATATCTTCCACCTAACCATTTGAGATGGTGTCAAATCATTAAATAGACCTACTCCAATTCCTTTCTAAGCTTGTTACAAGGTTTTTAACACATTTTCACTATAATGCCATTTTTGGCTTGCAAGGCACTATGGGCCAAAACTGGAAAGAAAACTTGAGTAACATTATCTAAACCACTCTAAGATAAACCTAAACCATAATTAAACCTAAAACACACACTTTTACTCTTACAATAGTCCTTTATTCAATTCTTGATCCCATCAGGATCAAACAAGCCAAAATTGTGAAGGTGATCAATGTTGTTCTCAAAGTCTATTTGAGCTAACAACGTTGGACAAAGGTCTACACCTATACTAGAAGTAATTAGAAGCAAGTTGGAGCACCAAACTTTATCCATTTTGCATTATAAAGTGTCACTGTTTGTGAAGGGCAGCAAACTCCCTGTTTTAGGAAATATTATGGTTTTTGGCACCAAGTTTGACTTTGAAACCTTCTATGTATGAAGACCTCCCTATATTTATTAAATGCAGAGTTAAATTGTTGTTTGAAGGATTGTTGAAATTATGATGCAGGCAGTTTTGAAGTTCTAACCCAATGAAATGCAATAATGCCATTTTTGGCTTACAAGGCACTATGGGCCAAAACTGGAAAGAAATCTTGAGTAACATTATCTAAACAACTCTAAGATAAACCTAAACCATAATGAAACCTAAAACACACACTTGGACTCTTACAATAGTCCTTTATTCAATTCTTGATCCCATCAGGATCAAACAAGCCAAAATTGTGAAGGTGCTCCTGCACCATACTCCCACAAATTGAAAAAGTTCCAAGTCCTCTTGGAAATGATACCTGCAAAACAAATGATACTTGCAAAACATATAGGCTTTATCTTGACCTTTGGCATATACTTGTCTTCGGCTTCATCATGCATGGCCAAATGAAAAGCTCCTTCCTTCATCTTCACTCTAGGCCTTGCTTCAAAAATCAACATCCACCATAGCTATAGCTGCTCATAAGGTGTAGATGATACCATCAACTGCCATTCCAACAAACTCTCAGTCCAAGAACAAATCCATGAATAGATATGAGAAATCTTAATGAATTTCATCTCAAAGTGAGGAGAAGTGCTCATTTGTGGGGACCAATAGACGTGTTTGGTGTCATGCATTTTCCTAGTATAGAGCATTGCTCCCATAAAGGTCATGACACCTTCGTAAAGACTAATACCAATCTGATAGTGTTCATGCATGTAGACCTCTATAGCAAAATAATGATCAGTAACAACTATCTATGTATCCTGCTTGTCAATAGGCTTCTCAAGTGCATGTGACCCTTGTACCATGTCTTCTTCATGCCCAATCTACTCAACAACTCCATCATCAGGATAAAGACCATGTTCTTCAGCCACATTGGTCTCTAACCATTGCTCATCCTCAAGAACCTTTGCCATATAAGGTTCCTCTTCAACTCTTTGCTGCTCACTCTTCACTTCAGCATGCATCTACTGCTCAAAGTCACTGAATGGACTATCTACCTCTTCAACTTCACCTTCTATGGTACATGGGGTCACTTCTTCCACTAAACTTCAATTGTGTAATGCTGCACCATTTGCTTCTTTAACATCTTCCTTTCTCCTTTTCTCCAGTTCCCTTTTAAGCTCCCTCAATCTTGCTTCATTTGCTTCTAAATCCCTTCTTAAACTTCTCAATTCATCTCGTTTATTTTCTTCTTCTTCTCTCTTCATTCTTTCGACTTTTTGTTTCCTCAACTCTTCTTCCTCTCTTTTCTTCTTTCCACCAAACATTAGTTATTTCCACTTCTTGTAAGCACCTACTATCTCTTTCTTAGATTTTGTTAACTCCATCTTCACCCCTATATCCTAGACCTTTCGCTTTCTCTGATACCAATTTGATAGGGAGAAACCCACAAGAGGACTAATTAAAGCTAAATATAATCCTCTTGTTAAGAGACTCCTTCAAATGAGAGAGGAAAGGTTTAGGTTTTCTTGATAAGGCCCACTTTCAATGTTCACAAGCTTCACTCAACCCAAAACTTCCTCCTTGAGCTCTTCCCATCATTTGTTCATACACTTGCTCAACTCAAACTACCATGCTCTCATTCCTCAACCCATCAATTTCAACATATGGACACCCCGGCTCACCACACATAGTTTATGTTGTTTCTTGGTAGGATTTAGCTTCTTCAAAAGGTTTATACAAGGAGTTAAAGACTTGCTTTTGGTTTCATTCTCAAAGACCTAGTTCAAGCTCACTTGCTCATGACTTACTCAAACCCTTCTTATAGGTCTAAACCCCAAATATAGTACCACTGCTCTCACTAAGGTGTTAAGAGGCTTTCTTGAGTGTTTTAAAATGATTTCCAATGGTTCTTCAAGACCATTCAACCTTGCACCAATCGGGTTCTTGATTTTCTTCAAAACAAGGCTACAGGGAATAAGCCCCTTTTAGCCCTCCTAAAACACTATTTTGCTCATTACTCACTCCCAACTTGGAATATTTGAAAAAAGTGAATAATTTTGAGTACCCTTTTGGCTAAAATCATGAATTAGTGCCAAGAGAGGTCTTGGGAAGGTCAATTTATGACTGTCCTATTTTGTAGCCTCAAAACAAGGGTTTTTGTGAGGGTTTTAGTTCTTCCACCATAGTTACTCACTCCTAAGCTTGGTTCAAGCCTCCACACTATTGGGAAACCTCTGCCACAACATACCAATGACTTCCCTACCACTTAAAATCAAGCATTATGCCAAACACTTGGCAAGCAAACTGAAAAAGAACAAAAACACTGTCAAAATCATTGTTTTTCTGAGTTTTCACTGTCTAGGCTGCATTCCATTGGGTTAGAACTTCAAAACTACCTACACCATAATGTCAACAATCCTTAAAACAACAATTTAACTCTTCATTTAATAAATATAGTGAGGTATTCA
Source organism: Cryptomeria japonica (assembly GCF_030272615.1). Taxonomy (NCBI): domain Eukaryota; kingdom Viridiplantae; phylum Streptophyta; class Pinopsida; order Cupressales; family Cupressaceae; genus Cryptomeria; species Cryptomeria japonica. The sequence continues at coordinate 193,033,465 of NC_081410.1, forward strand.
TACATAGAAGGTTCCAAAGTAAAACTTAGTGCCAAAAACCATAATATTTCCTAAAACAGGGAGTTTGTTGCCCTTCACAAACAGTGACACTTTATAATGCAAAATGGATAAAGTTTGTTGCTCCAAATTGCTTCAAATTAATTCTAGTATAGGTTCAGACCTTTTTCCAACGTTGTTAGCTCAAATAGACTTTGAGAACAACATTTTGCTCATAATTTCAATCTATTAGCCAAGTTACTCACTTAACTTGCCTAATAAGTGCTCAAATTCACCTTTTCCATCACAACTGACAGCACAAACTTAAAATACAATATGTACAAAGGTCGAACTTGGTCTCCAAGGTTCATTTTTTCTTGGTTACCCATGGAGACCAAGTGTTTCGACCCATTTTCTTCAAAACCCTAGTTCAGGGCAGCGAACTGGCAAAAACTAAAAGTTTTTTTTGATAAACCAAAACACAATAAAAACCCTAACACAAAGAATGAAAAATCTTCATACAACCATTACACAAACTCCCATGAAATAATAGTATAGAAATATTTCTCTGTACAGACTTTTACAGCAGATTAAGCTTAAAAAGCATGAAAAATAGTCATATTTTATTAATTTCCTCTTGCTAATACAAAGCCAACCTATTTACAATGTTTGAAGTGTCCTTATATAGGCACACTAAAACCATTTAAACCCTTATGGTGTCCATAACTACCTTGTAGAGTGATTTTACAACTTTTCTCACTTTTTGTCGAAATGTTGCTTGACAACATTGGCAATTTTTGACTCTTAGTGCATTTTTGGCCTACAAGACAAATATCTTCCACCTAACCATTTGAGATGGTGTCAAATAATTAAATATACCTACTCCAATTCCTTTCTAAGCTTGTTACAAGGTTTTTAACACATTTTCACTATAATGCCATTTTTGGCTTACAAGGCACTATGGGCCAAAACTGTAAAGAAAACTTGAGTAACATTATCTAAACCACTCTAAGATAAACCTAAACCACAATGAAACCTAAAACACACACTTGTACTCTTACAATAGTCCTTTGTTCAATTCTTGATCCCATCAGGATCAAACAAGCCAAAATTGTGAAGGTGCTCTTGCACCAGTTGGGAAGGACTCGGTTGGACCAAGAATGGTGAGGAGGAAGTAGGCATATTGCTTCTCAACTTTGAAATAGCTTATGATAGAGCACAATGATATTTTATTCTCGTTGTTCTTAAGGCAATTATATTTCCAATGGAAGATGGTTTAGGTGTTATTTAATAATGCATATGCTCATATTGATATTAATGGTGAAATCTCTAAGGCTTTTAATGTGGGAAAGTCTATTAGACAAGGGTGCCCATTTGCACTAACACTGCTTATTATTGCCTCTAAGGACTTATATTATGCATTGAGGTATGATCTCTTAGGTCCTAAGTTTCAAGGTGTTAGACTCGTAGATGAATCATCACTAGCAAACATACAATTTGTAGCCGATATTTCCTTACTCCCAATATTGGATAAATATAACATGATATATCTAATTAACAAACTATAATTGTTTGGTTGTGTATTTAGATCAAAGATCTTTGATTCCAAGTCTATCTTGTTGAGTTGGTCTAATTCTTCATCTAATTAGTTTATGGAATTTGGTTGATAGTTGAGGGGGGGGGGGAGGAGGATAATATAATAAGGTCTCTAGGGATACCCTTTTTAGTACAACCCACCCTACCCAATACGTGGAATTGGTTGTTTGCCAAATTGAAAGGAATCTTAACAGATGGAATAAAAAAAAACATCTCTTGTTGGTAGACTTCAATTCTGTCAAAAAGTACTCTCCTCTTAATCCATTTATTATGCCTCTCTTTTGTTCTTTGCTAGTTACCAAGTCAATAAGGTACAAAAAATAATCAGATAGTTCCTTTGGTCCGATGGTGGAAGTAAAAGAAGGAAGTAAGTTGTTAATTGGGATTGGTGTTGCACGAGTAAAGAGTCAAGAGTTTTAGGGCCTAAGGATCTAAGACTTGAGGGAATTGCATTAGCTTCCAAGTGGGTGGTAAGGACATTGAATGACAATGAACCATGGAAAGTTTTAATCAAGCAAAACATTTAGGAAGCTACCCCCAAAAGGGAAAAAGACAAGAAGAATTTGCATATACATGACATCCTCTTTAAAATAATTAATGTTATTTGTTCAAATTCTATTGTATTTCATAATATTTGGAAATCCTAGGAGATGTGTAAGGGTAAAGTACTACAGGCTGAGGTATTGAAGTGTGATAAAGGTGAGCTACTAGGTCATAAATCTCTTTGGTGGAACATCAATCATAAATGTAAACCTTTGCCATTGTTACAAGGTTGTTTTGGAAAGAAATGTAATATCTAACCTAAAAGATGTGTCTTATAACAACAACATGAAGGATTGGAATACCTTGCAAATTGAATTTAAGTTACCATGCAATAATAAGGTGACATACTTGATAATGAAAAAGGGATTAGACAAGTTGAAGTATCCAAGTAAGGTGATAGACAATCCTGATTGTCTCCTAGAGGTTAAATGGGTTGATAACTCCGCCTTTCTGAATTTCAAAGCCAAATGTATATACAAAATATTGTCTTAGTCTACTAAAATTATGAATCGTGTCAATAATAAATGGAAGTTGAATGTGGAATATAAAGGGTGGTCTACAATATTCTCTAGACGTCGATACAATATAGTAGATCCTAAAAAGGTTTAATTTAGATGTCAACTTATAACCCAAAACTTGGTCCTTAATCCATGCTATGCCAACTATATGTTATGTGGTTACCTTGAGGACTATTTTCACATTTTCTTTAAATGCGAGTATGTTGTGGTAGTGTGGTATGTGTTCATGGGTAATATTGTAGGGTGGAATAGTGTTGGTAATAAGTCCTGATTTGAAATTCTCATAACTCAAGTGAAAGGTTTGAGTAAAAGAGTTAATTATTTTTGGTATACCTTAACTACTAAAATTCTTGTGGATTAGAAGGAATGAGCAAGTCTAACAAGGTAAGGAGAGGCTCCTTACTAAGTCTAATTATAGACTCACATATCTAGTGATTATGGAATAGGTAACTCTTACTCTCAAGTTGCTAGCGAACAGGTTTATGAAGGTCCTAGAGGATGGTTCTTCCCTCTTGTTCAAGATATGGACTATAGGCCCTTGGATCTTAGAAAGGTGGATAAAAACTTCACAAAGGAGTATATTGATTTTTAAAATGCATACTTCAAAGAGAATCGGTATCAACAAAGAAGAGATGTAATGGTTAGAGATCTAAAGATCACTCATCAAAACTTTAATGCTTCCAACTGGGAGAGAATCTCTACACCATTTGGCACATATGAGTCTTTCCAGGTAAGTAGAGTTAAACCAAAGGACAAGGACATAGAGAAAGGTAAAGAAAAAGTGGAAGATGAAGAGCACAAATATGAAAAAGGAAACCATCACGAGGATAGTGATAATCAATGATAAGTCTTTGGATAATGGGCTACACATGCCACTTTTGTTTTAAACTATGCACACTGCTATGTAATTATCAAACTTATAATATGTACTCACACTAATCTTGAACTTGGATGTAATTTTGTTTTATTTTAACCTCGTATATGTGGTATAGCCTAGTTGGGGATTTGAGGATGTGACCATGTTGGTCACCATATATGTAACTAGACATATTTTTTGCTTAATAAAATTGGTAATTAACTTTCAATTTTTTAAAAAACATGTAATAATAAATATGACTATAATATTATTTTAAAATTAAATTAAATATAAATATAAATTAAATATAAATATAATGTAACAATTGTACAAATTATATTGTAACAAGTACTACATACAATAATAAATATAACTATGTTATGTTTAATTTAATGTGTATTACCTTAAAAAATCTCATATGTTAATTGTATATTATATTATATTTATATACAATATTTTCTATTGCAGAGTATAGTATTTGAATATAGATGTAATTTTATTTTTTACACTACAAGAATCAAGTAGACCCCTATAAATTGTAGTGTGTTGGGTAAACTTTTTAATGTGACCAATGATGTTGGCACAATAAATATAATTATATATTTTTTATTTTTTTGGTAAATGCCACCTTATGGGGGTGACTCTCTAATTGGTTTTAAAACAAAAATACATACAAATTATAAAATAAAAGTGAAGGATAAAAAGTATCCCAACACACAACTCACTAACTCTCCCCAATGGAGCTAGAGAGAGCAACATCCCATTCCCTTGTACATACAATTGCAAAGCTTCCATATTGTTCCTCTTTGAATCCTACAAACAAAATACTATATGAACTCATGCCCATCTAATACCCCAACCAATAGGAATGCCACAAACTCCTAATCCTCCAAACTCAACTTGCACCAAGCACCGATTATCTAAAAAATGACAGCCCACACCCCAAAAGATGAAGAGCCACCCATTTTGAATCACATAAACATTAGTCCAATCTGCACCCACCAAGGGTAATTCCACACAAAGAGTCAACCATACATAGATGAATCCAAAACAACAACCATCTCTCCTAAACTACATCACAAACTCAACAAAATCCTCACCCATAATAGATGAATCCAAGCAGCAATCATAACTAATTATTGAGACCAATAGCAAACATGCAAATCAAAATAGAGACCGCGATCCAAAATAAAAATAAATAAACATCCACAAATCCTCACATGTCTAGAAACATTGCCAAGCAAACAAAAAGATTCAAAGTGAAGCAAGGACCCTGAAACCACCATCCTAAACACCCATCAACTCCCTCTCCTAACATCCTTTGAGTCCTTCTTAATGACTTGTGAAATAACCTTCTAGTCCGTCGTTTCTTTCAAACTCACAAATGGGGGCAAGCCCTCCACACCATAACTAACCAATAAGTCTACAACACTATTGGCTCCCTAAATATGTGTTAACCAAGAAATTAAGTTGCTCTACCCACACCCATTCTCTTCTAACAAGATTTGTAAGCTTCCAATTTAGAGTCAATTTTATACACAACATTGATGCAAATAAGTAAATCTCCTCCACATCCACCTTTTGGTGACCCTCCTAACAAACTCTTTCAAACCAAATACTAACGCTAGAAATTTTGCCTCATTATTCAAGGCATATAACCAATATAACCACCCATCACCCACACCACAGAGTTGTGTCATCCCTTGAGATACATCCAATATCAGCCTTTTCTAGATCACCTAAATTTGCACCATTGAAATTCAATTTTAACATTTTGCTTGGGGGAGCCAACCCTTTTTCCTTTTTACACCCAACCCAAGATCTAAAGGGTGAGCCAATGGTAATCAAAACCTTTGAAACCCTCCTAAACCTTTTCCTTCAATTCATCCCAATATGAGAACATAATCAAGTGACCAATAGAAATTTGACTATTCACAATCTCCAACAATTCCATCATCAATGTTTTTAATATTGATTCAATATTAAGCATTGCATTATTAAAAACCTTCCAATTTCTCTTTTTCCACAAGTATCATGCTACTAAGGAGGGAGCAACAACCCATGACCCACCCCACAAATTAGACTTATGCAAACATGGCCAACCATTCAAGAAGTCCTTGAATTTCACATTCCTTAGGCCAACTCATAGAAGTCTACCTTGGATCCAATCCCAAAACACGGACACTATGAGACAACCCAAAAGAAGATGGTCACGAGTCTCTTTTTCTTTATTTTACATTGCACATATACTTAGACCGACAACACCAATCTATTCAACCTTTCCTCTATTAGAATCTTCCCATGTAATGTCATCCACACAAAAAACACCCACCTTTAGAAGAACCAGTATGCTCATACATAACTCACATTTCCAATCGCCTATACCTTCGCCCATACACAATGAATTGTTTACAAGTATGAACCCAACTTTGCTTCATACCACAAGACCTCATATGCTCCCTTAGTCCATACAACTCTACTCTCTTGCAAAATAGACTATAGGCCTGCATCTCCCTCTCCTCAATCTCTAATGAGGAAATGTCTTTCCAATGCCACATAGGTCTATCATCAATGGTTAAGTGTTCCAAATAATTTGCCACCTTTGTACCAAACTCAATAGATTGAATAGTATTCAAGTTTCTTGTAGGTTCAACTTCACACTGGGGCGAGAAGCCTTCCTACAAATCCATCCAAAAAATTGCTCATAAATTTCTTATTGTTGATCCCCTTGAGGGATCTACAATTGTGAGAATCCTTATAGTGTTACTAGAGTCCAAATACTTCCCCCTCATCACCCTACACCATGAATTTTTTTGGATTCACGTATATTTTTTAAATTAATTCTACACTTAATGTGATGTTTTGGAGCTTGACATTTCTTATTTCTGCTCCCCCATTTCAATACTCCCTATAGATGGTGTCCCATTTGATCAACTAAATGTGGTTGTTCCCATTAGACCCATCCCATGGGATTTTTTAAAATATTTTCTCAATTATAATTGTAGGTATTTCATTAAGGTTAAGGCATGATAGTGAAAATTGGGATAGCACTCAACACTTATTTCAACATTGTCATGCTTCCTGGTAAAAGCCAACCAACACCCCTTCCAGGATGAAGCTCGCACCATGCAACTTCCAATGCAATAAACCCAAAGAGCCAATCAAATGCTCCCCTTAAACATAGGAACCCCAAGGTATTTAAATGCCAGTTCACCAACATTAAACCCAATGATATTGATCACCCTTGGCATGCCTTACCTGCATTGGAAAAAAAAAAACTTTTGTCTTTTCCTAGTTAATGATTTGACCCAAATAATCATTGTAGTAACACAGTGTACCTCTAATCAGCGATTCCTTGCCCAACAATGCCATATTATCAACAAATTAGATATGGGAAAAAGGCTCTAAACTCCTCGCACTGACAACATCTTTCCAGTCATCGCTGACTACCTTATCTTTAATTAAGCTACTCAACGTGTCTACCACTAACACATATAAAAAATGTGAAATCGGATCACCTTGGTGCAAATCCCAAGCAAATTGGAAAAAAACAACATAGCAAACACAACAATCGAGAATCTGAATGTTGAAATGTAGTGAAGGATTTTTGCTAGCCAAGAAGGACCAAAACCCATCCTCTTGAAAACCATCATAAGAAACCTCTGACTAGCCATTTCATAAGCCCTTTTAATGTCCATTTTTTCAACATGCTTTTTTTTTAATGAGTCATAATAGAGAGAATTATTTCATTATCCAAAATATTACTAAGTGAGGGATATTTAACTACAACCTCTGACTAACCATGTCGTAAGCCCTTTTAATGCCCATTTTTTCAACATGCTTCTTTTTTTCTAAGTCATAATCAAGTGAATTATTTCATTAGCCAAAATATTACTAAGAGAGGGATATTACTATGGAAGTATATACCCTGGACTCAATAGTAAGAGAGGAATATGATGTTAACATAGATTGTGAAACAAACATGTTTAGTAGAATAACATATGAACAAAAATTAAACAAACTCCATATGATAGCATACATATAGCCAACTTCACATATTCACATAGATCCTAACATCCATTCATTGCATACATAATTATGTACAATTTCACCTTTACGTTATAATGTCCATTATGCCTCTTCTAAAACTCTTCTTCTATTTTGTTACATGGTATTTTACTTTATAAATATATTTTCCTAATGGGACGTGTTCCTTGAAAATATACTACTTCTTTGAGGGGTGTCCTTTCAACCAAGAGCTTTGTAACCTCCTTGTGGTGGTTCATGGTAGGATCTTTGCCTCCATTCTATGTCTTATAGATTTCTTGCTAACACACACCTAGGAAACTAAATACACTTTTTAAATATTTCATTTATATTGAGTTGGAAATCTTTTGATATTTGTTGGTGCTATAAAATAATAAATAAATACACTAGAAGCAATCTATAAAATAATTTAAATGAGAAATAAGCATATGCAAACCTTTATGCAATTGAATTCATTCAAGATACCTTCATGCACAAAGAAAGGAAAAATGTTTAGGGTTTGCCTCTATCAAATCCCTACCTTGGTTTTTCCACCTCCACAATAGCTGAAATAGATAGTTTAAAAGATAAGTAGACATATGTTCTTATTCTAAGTTCATATAGAGATAAGAATAAGGTTAAAAGTTAAATTATTTGAAAGGGATGTGATAAATCTCTAAGCTTCCTACAGGCACAAATTAATAGAATGATATTACTTGCGAGGCTTGATAAAGGTAAAGAAAGAGAAGTATGAGAGAATATCATGAGAGTATTGTAGCAATATGTGGAGATTTGTATGTGTGTATGGTGAAAATGGATAACAATAATAACAATATTGAAAGGCTAAATGAATTCAACCACCAAACCCTAGCCTAACAATCAACAAAGATCCACCATAACATATTAAGATTACCTAAGACAATGCAAATCACATGAAATCACAAAGATTATACCATCACATGTCCAATAGGGTTCTGATCTCCATTCTTCCTATCTCCATTGATCTTGCTTGATATATTTGCTCTCAGATTTTATATGCACAAGAGCTCAACAAAGAACGGAATGTGGTTGCAAGTAGGATCGTAGTGTAGTCAATTGCATAAAAGATCATTAGGTCATTAGGGTTTGATAATGAAGAAGGCATCTCTTTAAATAGAAGACACAATATGAAATGGAGGGATAAGATTGAGAGGTGTAAAAAAGGAGGTCGGCTAGGATTAGAGGGTAGGTAGAAGAAATAATAAAATAATGAAAGAGGTAGGTAGTGTAGGAATTAAGAGATGAATGGCATGTGTCGTGTGTAGAAAAGGCTAATGAATTAATTAAATAAACAAAGATTTATTTAATTAATAGAGGAAATGGGATAATTAAATAAATAAAATATTTATTTAATTTAGGAAAAGAATAATTTAAATAAATAAATGTATTTATTTAAATGAGAAATAAGGCTAGAAGAGGATAAATGAATTAATTGAATAAATAAAGATTTATTTAATTAATAGAAGAATTAGGCTTTGATAATTAAATAAATAAAATATTTATTTAATTAGACATGACAATTTTGGGTGTCTACATTTTGCCCCTCTTTGAGACAATGCGGCTTGTCGCGTTGTTTCAAAGAAGATAATATGAACTGATACAGAGTTGCCCCAGTATGGGAATGATATGCCCCCTCGAGAGATTGGATGAAAATGTCTGAAAAGATTGCAGACAATCTCTCGATAAGAAAGAAAGGCTATAATGGACTGACCGAATAAAGTGACAAAGTCACAGGATGAAGAAGACTGACTCGGGAAAATGAAGACTAAGGCTAGAATAGGCTATAAGATAGACCACGGGTAAAAGACATCCTCATTGTCATCTACACCTTCACGAGATCAAAGTGCAGAGCAAGAAAAGAGCAGCAGCAGTCAGCAGCGATGGCTTTTGTGCACAGATTCGACCGCGTTCGCCGATTTCAGAGACCAGCAGAGGCAGGAGAGCCGGTAAGTACCACCAAACCTCCTCGTACTTTGACGCATTTAATTTTGTCATTAATGCATGCTAGGTAATGTAATAAATGCATGTTTATGTCAAGAAAAAGCGTTTGTGTCCAAAAAATGTGAATTTGTGCCTTCTAGGTCAAATCGGCAGTTCTGTGATGAACATATGTTGTCGATTGGATAAGCTGCTGAGGGGATACACTCAAGCAGGTCCTCTAGGAAGACTAGGATAGATCAAGGCACTTTGTGATGAATAGTGAGTACCAAGATAGAGTACTTTGTGATGAACAGGGAGTACCAAAATATGAGCAGCACTTTGTGATGAACAGGGAGTGCAAATGTGAGTAACACTTTGTGATGAACAGTGAGTGTCACACACGTAGTACTTTGTGATGAACATGGAGTACTACTAGGATAGATAGCAACACTTTGTGATGAACAGTGAGTGTCACTAGGATAAATAGCTATGTGCATTTAGATGGCGAGTAGCATTTTGTGATAAACAGTGAATGCCACTATGACTGACATGATTTGATTTGCTTGACTGCAGGAGTACTTGCCGATGCTGGAGTCACGGGAGAGATTCCTGTCGACGCAGAGGTTGCGACCTGAGTTGTCGCCGAGGACTGAGCTGCGATTGAGGCTATGGGCTTGAGACATATTCTGTATGTGCCTGAGTTTCGGGCAAACATGGGATTGCTGACTGCACTAGCTGAGAGATGGCACTCCGAGACATGTACATTTTATTTGTCGATGGGGGAGATGACAGTCACCTTGGAGGATGTATACAGGATTCTGCGGATACCGATCGATGGGGAGTTAGTACCCTATGATCGAGACGGAGATAGGGATGCACTGAGACGAGTGTTCTAGGATCCAGGACTGGAGATGAGGGTGGGACATGTGGCATGGGATACCATGACAGGGACAAGATTAGCACTACCAACAGTGTTGGCAGGAGTTATCAGTGGGTTCCTCTGTCTGGATAGGGCGACATGAGGGGTGGCTGCAGGGATGATCTTGGGGCGGGTCCTTCTAGGGCTCAAACTCCGTCGAGGCCAGCCAGCTCTGAGGAAGGGAATTCATCATAGTCGTAGAGGGCTCCCTATGTATCAGTATTGTACCATTTTATATGATGATGTAGACACCTATGAGTGATTGTAGCCATATGATTTTGACATCATTGTATCATGACACTTTATATATATATATGAGATGATTCATCTTTGCGGAAGCTATATGCATGCATACCCATGTGATGTATGTTTCTATGTGATGCTTATGATATGGATGCAAATATGTATATGATGCAATGCAATATTTTTGTTCTTTTATGTTTTATATGTGTATGCATGATGCAAATGTGAATGTATGTAATGTCGATGAATATGATAATGCAAATGTAAATTGTGCTAACAGGTGTTGTGTGCAGAATGTGATGCAGTTTTGATATCTATATGTTTGTATGAAATGCAAATGTTTTTGGTGTGTCATTATACTCAGTCATGTGATAGCAGGCTACGCGGACTCAATAAGGACGATGGAAGTCAATCAAGAAAGGGGGATGAAAGATAGAAGATATGACCGTGAAAGAGCTTCTTGTGCGTTATCATCATTGAGCTTTATTATGGTAAGTAGGTTATGACAATCGAGGCATATGTTTGACCCAGAAAGTCATTGTACCTGTTTGCATGGAGATAAGACAGTCACAAACAAGGAATGCCCCAGTTCATACTAGACTCACAGTGTCCTCATATCCTTGGACAAGTCATAGCATTACTAAGAGACAATCCACAGACAGCAAACAAAATAGGTGACGATACCCCATCCTCGCCTTTCTAGTCAAAGACATCCTGGAGATAGAATCTCTAGTCAAAGACATCTTGGAAAAGCTAAAAGACATGTCACCAAAAGATAAAATCAAAAGAAAACCAAGACTCGACACCAACATCCACTGTAGTCCTCAAGTTTAGTGTCTCTTGTCACTTGTATAAGTCTTATTTGATTGTGGTCACAATGTTTACTTTCTCAAAAAGGATAGATAGCACTAAACCATATGTTGTCTGAGTCTGTTGAAAGATGTGATTTGTTGAAGCCCATTGTTGCTGCTGTGTCATCTGAAACTGACTGAATCCATGAAGCTGATACTTTATTGCGGAGAAGATGAAATTTTATTGCGGACTGGCAATGCAGATGTTGTTTTATTGTGGATTGTGTGCGAATAGACTGAAGGAAGCTGGAAGAAACTGTACTCCTCGAAACATGTGATGTTCTCAGTTCCACACCCATCACTAGACGTAGGATTTGCCTTAGCCACATATAGGATCTGATTTATTATGGATGGAAAGGGAGGTTTATTATGAATGGCTAACCAATCTTGGGTAGATCAATAACAAGCCATGAAGGGAATGGGTAAGTTTATTATGAGTGAATTAGTCGTGAGTGTGTGCAAAGTGAAAGGATGAAAGTGAATCCTGAAGGAGGGAGGAGCAATGTCTCTACGCATGGCGCTGGTAACCCAGTTTTCACCATGGTACTTGCCCAGGGCGCCACCGAAGTGATTTTCACCGTTGGACGAAATTATTTCTCTTTACTTTTTTGGATTTTTCAATTTTTTTGTGTCACAAGGCGCCTGTTTGCCAGGTTTTCACCAAGTAACAATTTTTTTGTTTTTATAATTTTTTGTATTTTTGAATTTTTTGATTTTTTTGTATTTTTGAATTAGGATATTCTGCAGAACTATGTGTAAAATCTGTGAAGATGCATGTTGTTGATAGGATCCTCCAAAGGTTCACCTTTTGTAGTTGAGAGCTGATATGCCCCAGATCCATATACTGTTGTAATGATGTAAGGAACAAGCCAATTTGGTTCGAACTTGCCCTTCTTCTCTCTGTCTTGCTGATTTTTGGGGTTTTCTCTGAGAACCAAATCACCTACCTCAAATGTGTGAGGCTTGACTTTATGATTGTAACTACAACGTTCCTTAACTGAATGATGTGTATCTTGAGTGATTGTCTTCCTTGATGAAGGAACTGAGATAGAATTACTAGTGTGTGGACTACATAGGCCCATATGCGTGTCACCTGAAGAAGTTTGGGCATCACTGATAACAAAGTCCTTTGAGGAAGCTCCATTAAAGCTCCATGATGTATCGCCAGAAGGGGATGGATGTGTGGAACACGTGGATGAGTTATGAAGGCTTATGATTGCAAAAATGAGTGAGAGTAGGATAGCATGATGGAGACTTAGGATCAACAAGTATGCTTTTTGGCTTAAAATTGTAGAACTTTTGCCCCCAGTTATTTTGATATTAGGGGAGATCAACTCTTGCTCTTTTTGCTTCATAGGATTTTTATCCTTGACTTTGATTTTTGCAGAGTCCAATAGCTTTTGATTTTGATTTGGACTAAAGGACTTTTCTTTACTTTTGTCTTGTAGATTTTTCTTTTCAAAGCTTGATTCTTGATCCCCAATGAGTAAGGGCTTTTGTAATTCTTGTTGATCCAAGTTTGGAAGTGGAGTGGAAATGGAATGAGTGGATGAAATAGTAAGGCTATGTGAGTTCTCAAGAGGGTTGGCGATATGCTCAATAGATTCTTCGTTGGAACCTCTCTTAGGACTATTGATATCAAGAGATGCTTGCACCACTAGAGGAGATTTGCATTCAGACTTAGTAGCCACAACACTAGGTGGTTCACACCCAATTCCTTGCAAATTGTTTATAGACTGTTCTTGTTGACTGAATACCTTAGGAGATAATGGGATTTGATCAACATGAAAGATATACTCACCACATCCCATGTCTTTAAACTTGAACTTTTCTTTGATCTCTGCTTGTTTTGATGTAAAAGCTTTCAGGGATTCTGGATCCACATATGTCGATGAAGGAATAGCTTCTTGATTGACTGGGATTGTTATTTCTGATCGAGGTCGTAGATTGTTGCAATATATAAATGGATTTAGGTCAGCTTTCACAGTCACTTCAACTCCATTGTGAGGAAACTTGATACATCGATGATATGTAGATGGGACTGCGCTCATTTCATGAATCCATGGACGTCCCAAGAGTATGTTGTATGTGAGATCTAGATCCAGAACTTGAAAAACCACATCCTTTGTAACTGGTCCAATTCTTAGAGGTAAGGTGACTGTGCCCTTGGATGAGTGTTCTTCATCATCATATGCTTTTATAGTAATTTTGTTTGTAGAATTCATAGCTTTGTCGGAATATCCCAATTGTTTAATAGTGCTCAATGTACAAATGTTTAGACCAACTCCTCCATCTATCAGGACTCGTTTGATTCTATGTTTGTGTATGAAGGCTTCAATGTGTAATGGTGCATTATGTGGCTGACTTACGGAGGCATCATCGACTTCTGTGAATGTAAGGGAATGTGGAACGGATAGGTATCCCACCATGGCTTGAAACTGGTCCACGTTCAAATCAGTAGGAACAGTGGTGTCTCTCAAGATTTTGTCAAGAATAGCTTTATGAGCGGGGGATATGCGCAAGAGCTCAAGGATGGAAATAAGCTCGGGTGTCTTCCCTAACAGTTCTACAAGGTCATACTCAGGCTTGGTTGATGAAGAAGCGGTATTTTTAGTGGAGGCACCTGGCAACGTAATTTTACCTCAACGAGTTGTAACATGACATTCAGAGGTATGTTCAAAAGAAGATCCAACACCTCTTGGGACAATCTTGGGTCTCTGAGGAGGATTCTCAGGATTTTTGTTCTTGATGGTAATAGTAGAGATATGATTGATAGTTGAATCATAGTTATAAGGTGCTCTAGTATAGTTGGCCTGATCATCTGTGACTTTGGCTTTTCCCTTGTCATGCTTTGGGAATGGTTCCTTAAACATCTCATGTTCTTGATTGGATGAGTGTCCCTCAATCTCAATATCACCTCTATCAATGAGATCTTGTACGATGTTCTTCAGTCGATGACAATTTCCTGTCTTATGACCCTTGCTCTTATGAAATTCACAATACTCATCATCATTCCACCAATTTGGTTTGACCTTTGGTTCATATGGAGGAAAATTTGGAACTGTGATTACCTTGTTTGTCACTAACTTTTTGAAGACTGACTCAAGTGGTTCTCCCAATGGAGTGTACTTCCTTCGTGATCTAGAAGTTGCTTGAGTATTCACTTGATTGTTTGTAGAACTTGATCCTGAAAAGATGAATTTGGGTCTCACTGTATTGGCGTCAACAACACCATCATTGACTGTGTTCTTGTTTTTATTCCAAAATCTTGGCTTGTCCTTTCCTTTAAAGTCATCTTTGTTTTCCTTGAATATCTTAATGACTCCTTGTTCAATTAGAACCTTTTCTGTTGCTAAGCCTTTTTCAATGACGTCCTTGAAGGTGGACAAACAAGCTTTTCTTAGATCATAGCCAATGTCCCTGTTAACATTTTGTGTGAACATTTCTACAATTTGTTTATGTGGAATTTCACAAGAGCATCTGCTGGCTAGATTTCTCCATCTTTGTAAAAATGATGCAAAAGATTCTCCCTCTTTTTGCTTGGTATTGCACAAAGTAGTGATTGACATGTCTGTCTCTATATTGTAGGAGAAATGTTGAATAAATGCCGCTGCTAAGTCACCCCATGACTTAATACCAGGTGGTAGTTGGGAGAACCATTCCATAGCTTGGTTGCCTAAGCTTTGTGGGAACAATCTCATCAAATATGTCTCTTATGCCGCTACCTCAATGCAAGCTGTGAAAAATTGTCTTATGTGTGCCTTGGGGTCCCCTTTTCCTCTATACTTGTCAAATTTAGGCGTCACAAAGTGTGCAGGAAATGGAGGCATTGGAATGCTCTTGTCAAATGGATAAGGACATATGTCTCTCATTGTGTATGTTGGCTTTGGTGTATTTATGTCCTCCATTTTCTTTTGTAAATCCCTGATTTGTTGCTCCAAATTGCTCTTAGGTGGAGATCGACTTCTTGAACCATATCCCATGTTTGAGGCACCAATTGGAGGAGGAGCATATTGCATATATGGATGATATTGATCATACACATGTTCATATGGAGGAGGTCTATATTGATGCTGTATATATGGAGCACTTGGTATAGCTTCATGTTGAGGAACCCCATATCTATTTTGTGCATGTATACCATATTCTACAGGCATGTCATGTTCTATTGTGTTGCCCCCAAATTTGACACGGGGTTTCCTTGTGTCCAAATTTTGAGCATGCCTTTGAGTATCCACTTGTTTTGGTTGATCCATAGCTTGAGCATATCTATCTGCATAAGACTTCCATAATGGTCTTCGAAGGTAAGTATCATACGTTTGAGCATGTGTATGTGGGACCTCTGGTTTTTGAAGCAAAGCTGATGGTGAGTCAGGTACCATATGTGGTCCTCTATTTCCTCCACTATTAGGTCTCCTTTGATCCATGTTGGAGTGAGTTTGTTGCAAAGGTCGGTTTTCCATAATTTGAGACATGTTAAAATCATGTGGTATCTTGGCTCCACTTTGTGCCATCATGTGTAAGAAGTATTGTCTATCCCTCCTCATTATTTCTTCAACCAATCGATTGAAATGGGGATTCATAATGGATTCTTCTACATCTGCTGAATGTATTGAAAAGTTGTCTACATTGTCATTATGTGTAGCATTGTTGTTTGTAGTGTCTGTGTTTTCCACATTTGGAATGTTTCTATAAACATCCATGTCCGGCAATGTAGTGTGCTCAGGATTGAAAAATAAATCATTGTCATACTCATAAGAACTCATGTTTACGGACTCTTGAGCCTCTTTAGTTTCTTTCCTAGATTTTTTAAGACGGGTTTCAACCATGAACTAGGTATTGACCAAGATGCGAGAGACTAGATGAAAAATGGAAAAAGTATGGAAGACCAAGAGTTGAATGGAATGTAAATGAATTTGAGGTGTACTTGCAAATGTCCAAAGTGTAAGACCAGGTATGTATGTAGTAGAGTAGGTGTGACTTCCAAAAAGAGGATAGTTTCTCTTGATGAGGTAAGCTGACCTTGACTCTAAGTAAGACCAAATGAGACCCAAAGGTAAGAAACCTTGATGAGGGACCACTTAGCAAAGTGTTGTTGTATGTAGTGTGTTGACAAAGTATGATGAGGACAAGCAAGTGACCTTTTGACCCAAGTTTAGACAAGTATGAATGTAAAATGAGATGTGAAGCAATGATGGACTATGTGAGACCCAAGGACAGGTTGAATGCTAGATGAAACCTGAAGAAACAACCTAGGAAGCTCAAGTATTCCGAAACTGATTTCTTTTGTTTGCTGGACTGTGAAATTTTTCCAATTTGTGAAGTTGTTGGTTGTGACCAAATCTGAATGTTTGACTATTTTTCGTGACAAGAGGACACAATGTTGATGAGGACTCAGTGTTTGCAAGTGTTTAGACTCCAAAATGACTCCAAGAAAAGTGTGTTGTTTGATGTAAAATTGTTTTGCATACACTTGAAGACACAAAAGACACAATGTTTTGCTGTTTGGTCTTGATTGTTTGAATATTTAACATAAGTCAAGCACAATTCTTATGGCTGGCCAAGACAATAGTTGTTGATCCACATGGGGTTTTACCCCCGAGGCTACGCTATTCAGAGCGGATACTTAGATGCTTGACCTCACTGGCTCCACCCTCGGCACTCACTTCTTGAGTCAGCCAAGCATCAGTCCCCATGAAAACTCCCCATGGCGAACTTTGTATCTCTACTAAGAACCGTATCTGTGTGGGCCGCTACCAGAGGTCCGACCTCCTGCCCCAACAACTAGAAGGATTTGGGCTTCTAAAACAAAAAGGTGCTAGTAAGGGCATCCGCTGATGTGGCCATACATGCGGCACTTTCAGCTCTGTAAATACAGAAGGCTCCCAGCCGCTAGGGGTTACGCCCTACAAATGATCAAATAAATTTGATCAAACGGGTTTATGGGGAGACATAGTGTCGGTATGAACTAATCAGCACACGTTATTCATAGTTTTCACCATGAATACATTTGATTGTAGTGGTTCGGAAGAGGTGGGTTTTCCTCGCTACCACTTGGGTCATTCTCTTCTCACTAGTAGTCCTAATGACCACACGGGAAGACAGACCCTCTAAAGATTAAACAAAAAGAGCCTATTGCTCAAGACACAAAAGACAATGATTCAATTTTAGTGCACCAATGGAAGTGTTTGCTAGTCTATGAAAATAAGGCACACAATAAAAATCTAAAAACCCTTGCCAAGGACCTGCAACAAAGATTTGTTAGTAGTTTGGATTGTTTCAAATGATCACCCCTTCTTACAAGCACACAAGCTAGGTAAATTTTAGATCCAAAAGACTTTGTGAAATAGGGGCCTTCAATAATGCGTTTTGTTGACCAATTCAAAGATCTGATTCATCATAAAAAAAGGCCACCTGTAAAATTTCAAGAGATTTTCAGAAATGTAAGAAAATCCAAAAAATTTGCTAATTTGCTCCAAAAATTATTTTTTTATGAAAAATCATAAAAAATTCATATAAAATGCAAAATCAATCCAAAAAATCTGAAATTTTTACTGAAGAGTCTTGATGGTCTTCCAAACCTGCACAAAAAAATTTCTACAACAAATCCAAGCAGTTTGTGAGATATGAGTAAAATAATGCAAAACCCTAATTTTCAAAGATCTGATTTTTGAGGAATGATTTTGCATCAAATTTAAAATCACAAAAAACAGATCCTATGTATAATTCTGAGATATTTCCAAAAATGTAAGAAAATCCGAAAAATTCGCTAATTTTCTCTCACAATTAATTTTTTATGAAAAATCATAAAAAATTCATATAAAATGCAAAATTGATCCAAAAAATCTAAAATTTTTACTGAATCTTTTTGATACTTTTCCTGACCTGCACAAAAAATTTTATGTCAAAATTAGAAGCCGTTTGTGAGATCTGATCAAAATAAAGAAAAACCCTAATTTTTAAAGATCCAACTTTTATGCAAATATTTTGCATCAAAATTAAAATCACAAAGAACAGATCCTGTGTATAATTATGAAATATTTCCAAAAATGTAAGAAAATCCGAAAAATTCTCTCATTTTCTCTCAAAATTAATTTTTTATGAAAAATCATAAAAAATTCATAGAAAATGAAAATGTGCTCCAAAAATTTTGAATTTTGGATTGAGAGCTCCTGATAGTTTCTTCAACTTGCAAAAAAAATTTGGTGCAAAATTTCAAAGCCGTTTATGAGATATGATCGAATCTCTCCAAGATCTTGATTTTGTGTCCAAAACCCTAGCATCACAAGGTTATTCTCCAAATTGTTTTACAAAATAGCAATATAGGGTTAGAAAAATCTGCAAAAAACACAGATCTAAGAAAAATCCATGTCCCACCGGGCGTGCCAAAATGTGTATGGTGAAAATGGATAACAATAATAACAATATTGAAAGGCTAAATGAATTCAACCACCAAACCCTAGCCTAACAATCAACAAAGATCCACCATAACATATGAAGATTACCTAAGACAATACAAATCACATGAAATCACAAAGATTATACCATCACATGTCCAATAAGGTTCTGATCTCCATTCTTCCTATCTCCATTGATCTTGCTTGATATATTTGCTCTCAGATTTTATATGCACAAGAGCTCAACAAAGAACGAAATGTGGTTGCAAGTAGGATCGTAATATAGTCAATTGATCAAGTTGTTAGGTCATTAGGGTTTGTTAATGAAAAAAGCATCTCCTTAAATAGAAGACACAATATGAAATGGAGGGATAAGATTGAGAGGTGTAAAAAAGGAGGTCGGCTAGGATTAGAGGGTAGGTAGAAGAAATAATAAAATAATGAAAGAGGTAGGTAGTGTAGGAATTAAGAGATGAATGACATGTGTCATGTGTAGAAAAAGCTAATGAATTAATTAAATAAACAAAGATTTATTTAATTAATAGAGGAAATGGGATAATTAAATAAATAAAATATTTATTTAATTTAGGAAAAGAATAATTTAAATAAATAAATGTATTTATTTAAATGAGAAATAAGGCTAGAAGAGGATAAATGAATTAATTAAATAAATAAAAATTTATTTAATTAATAGAAGAATTAGGCTTTGATAATTAAATAAATAAAATATTTATTTAATTAAACATGACAATTTTGGGTGTCTACAGTATGTGTAAAGAGAGAGATGTCCATGAGAAATAAGAGAGGTTAGCCACGAAGAAAGATGGATTTAAAAATGAGAAGAGGGGGGAAAGGGAATGTCAAGCCATTACAAAATATTTTGAGTTGTTTCATTGGCCAAGGAAGATGACAAGTGGAAAACACTTAGAAATGAGCTTTGTATATAAAAGTATCATAGGATCCTAGTGCTATGCAAGCTATTTGTGCTAAATGCTAGTGTAGTCACATAAATATGTCTAGTTTAATTAAATGAATATTTGATATTTATTTGATTAAAAACTCACTAGCCATCAGTTAATTAAATTAATATTTAATTAATTCATCTTCAAAACATTCTCCTATTAATTAAATAAATTACTCAATTTATTTTAATTAATTCATTAAACCAAATCCACAATCAATTAAATGAATAAATTCTATTTATTTCATTTAAATCCCCCTTTCCTCTTTTAAATAAATTAAATAAAACATTTATTTAAATCATTCACCTCCCCCCGCCCCCCCCACTTGCATTTTCCTACAAATGCAAGTTGCAACCACAAGTTGAAATAAATTAATTTAATTTTAATTAAAATATTATTTTCCCTCACCCACCAAACCCACTTGCAATCCTAACCTCCTTCTAGATTATTCTAAACCCTTCCTAATTAGCCTAATCCATCCCCTAATTATTGTCACATTCCTAAGCAACTTGGAGTCATTTTTTAAAGACTTCAAAGTCTTTGAAAATCATTAAATGCATTAAGTGTTCAACAAATTAACCTCTAAAAGTCTTCCAAACCACTTATGGCTCTTACATGACCATTTATGCTTAACCCCTAACTCAACCCTCATGTGACTCATGTGTCTCTTCAAGCATTTATTGCTTTGACCATGGTTATCCCTTTAACCTTTGCACAAGAGTTTATCCATTGGATAAAAGCTTTATTCTTTGAATAAAAATTTTATTCACTCAACCCAACCTTAACCTTAACTCCCAAGTTAACTCTCAGGTCATCTCAAGCATTTAATGCTTATTCCCTCTCCTCTCAACCCCTCTCATGTTGACACTTGTCATCTTGGTATTGGTTTGAAAGCCCTCACATGGATTGAATATCATTCAATCGTGACCCTTGTTGAGATTACTCAATCTCAACCATCCATTGCTCCATTTTTCCTATAAATAGAGCCTATTTCTTCATAATGCAAATCCTGAAAACTTGTATGCATTTAATCTATAGTCAATTTTAGAGAGCATTTTAGCATAAAATCACTAATATATTGTCATTTTGGACTAAAATAAATCTTAGTTCATTTCATAGAATCTCATATTTAGCTTATTTTTACACCTGCATAGCATAAGTTTATAAACATTTTCAGTCTTGAATCTCCATAAGACATCCATAGTGCAAAAAGTTGTTGAGAGCTACACTAATTTGGAACTTGGAGAGGAGAGGAACAAGGGTGAAGGAGCTAAGAGCATGTTAGAAGGAATTTGGAGATGCCTCCTTGTATTTGCTTCCATAGTTAAATATTTTATCATGTTTTTAGTGTCTCTTTTGGTATACGTGCTTAGACTTGTTTTTGGTTGATTAACACTAACGTTTGTCTTTGTTTTTTGTGTTTTTGTGTGTTATACGATCACTGGCTTTTGTCTAATGTTGTTCATTTTGCAAAGCATCATTTGGTGAACCCGACGTGCATCCAACAACATTTTTTTGAGTACAATGTTTGTGTTTTTTTTTAGAAAATTTGTTTGATGGCAACACACACAAGAGCACAAGAAACAAGTGTTAGTGTTAGCAACAAAAGATTATCCTAAACAAGCATATCAAGAGAGATATTAAGCATGAAATAGAAAGCATACAAACATAGAATAGATAAACTATACTCCTTCAAATGCTAATCAAGATGCTCATAGTTGCTCCTCCCTTGTTCCTCTCCTCTCCAAGTTCCACATGAGTGTAGCTCTCAGTAGCTTTTTGCACTATGGATGCCTTATGGAAGTTCAAGATTGTAGATGATTATGAAAAGTATGCAAATGCAAGCTTAATAACCAAAGAAAGATGAGTTATCTAAATGTTATTTGTCAATTTTAACCAAAAAAGTGAATATGACTAAAATATGCTAAATGCTCTCTAAAATTCTCTATAACTTAGATGCATACAAGTTTTTCAGGATCTGGATTATGAAAAAATGGGCTCTATTTATAGGAAAAATGGAGCAATGGATGGTTGAGATTGAGTAATCTCAACAAGGGTCAAGATTGAATGATATTCAATCCATGTGAGGGCTTTCAAACCAATCTCAAGATGACAAGTGTCAACATGAGAGAGGTTGAGAGGAGAGGGAATAAACATTAAATGCTTGACATGACCTGAGAGTTAACTTGGGAGTTAAGGTTAAGGTTGGATTGAGTGATTAAATTCTTTATTCAAACAATAAAGTTTTTATCCAATGGATAAACTCTTGTGCAAAGGTTAAAGGGATAACCATGGTCAAAGCAATAAATACTTGAAGAGACACATGAGTCACACGAGGGTTGAGTTAGGGGTTAACCATAAATGGTCATGTAAGAGCCATAAGTGGTTTGGAAGACTTTAGAGGTTAATTTGTTGAACACACAAAGCATTTAATGCTTTTTGAAGACTTTGAAGTCTTTGAGAAGTGACTCCAAGTTGCTTAGGAATGTGACAATAATTAGGGGATGGATTAGGCTAATTAGGAAGGGGTTAGAAGAATCTAGAAGGGGGTTTAAAAGTGCAAATGGGTTTGGTGGATGAGGGAAAATAGGATTTTAATTAAAATAAAATTAATTTATTTCAACTTGTGGTTGCAACTTGCATTTGTAGGAAAATGCAAGTGGGGGGGAATAATTGATTTAAATAAATATTTTATTTAATTTTTTTAAAAGAGGAAAGAGGATTAAATTGAATAAATAGGATTTATTCATTTAATTGATTGTGAATCTGGTATAATGAATTAATTAAAATAAATGGAATAATTTAATTAATTAATAGGAGAATGTTTTGAAGATGAATTAATTAAATATTAATTTAATTAACTGATGGCTTAGTGGGTTTTTAATCAAATAAATAGCAAATATTCTTTTAATTAAAATAGACAGATTTATCTGACTACAGCTAGTTTCCACACAAATTCACTGTAAAATTACACGAGATGAGAAAACCATAGGTTCAACACAAAAGTGAAATAAAAGGTGGTTGTTGAAAAGGAATCTTGTGAACCTTAAGAAATGAAATAGGCTATGCAAGGGTTGAAACTATCCTACATAAATGCGAAGAGAATGAATGCTCTAGTGGATATAAAATATAAGTAAAATTATAAGGGTATACCATTATAACATTACAATTTGCCCCCTTATGAACCTATGTGAATAAGAAAACAAAAGTAAAAGGAAAAGATGCTAAAGTAAATCAGATCTGGAAAAAACAAAAGGATATTGTAGATGAACTATAGAACTCTTTAAGCACACTCCTAGATTGAGGACCTACAAAATAAATACATTGGGCAAGAAAAACCTACACAAAACAACATAGTTAAAAAATAAAGTTCTAAAAAACCATGATGTTAGAAAATCATAAACATGGAAATACATATATAAACATTGATAGCACATAATAAACAAACTAAATATTGAGTTGGGATAGTGAAAGAGACCTCTACGTGGGAGGTTGTCTCAATACTACGTGTCATACCCAAAATACAACGAAAACACAAGACATAGAATAATTCTTAAATGGAAACAATAATGTGATGATCGATTTCTTCTAGAAAGGGAATTCAACCAAAATATATAGAAGAAATAGATATAGTAGAGATTACATGACCTAGACACCAGCTTACTCTATTGCAATGGGTTGTGATAATTATTAAAAAAAATTGATCTAGCATTTTGTGTCATGATAGGTTATGAATAATGTAAAAGATAAATTGGATAAGGCACACAATTTAACAAGTTGCATTATGGTAGGTGACCTAAGGTTATGAAAGATATAAGATCCATGTAGGCATGCATAAGTGATTAGAGTATATGCCCCCTCTTAAAATATTAGTATGTGTAGTATGCTAATATTTTAAGGAAAAAAAGAGACAAAGAGAGAAGAGGATCCTTGAGAAGGATACACACATCCAAAACAAGTTGTCCTTTATGCCTAGAATATAGTTGAGGATAATGATGATAAATATTATTGGGTTAGAGAAAGTATGCTCACACATAAGATTGTACCACCATGAATGACAATGAGCAAGAAAAGAAAGCTATAATTGTCACATAGGGGGTAGCAACATACTAGAATAAGGGAGGTGTAATAATGTCATGAGAGAATGGTTGTTAGATAAAGATGGACTTCAATGCCACTTGTCATACGAAGAAGAGATGTGTACATCAACAATTGGAAGAGCAGTCATGCTAGACTCAAGAAGTTGTGTTTTATCTTGCAAGGTTCGAAATTCTTTGGTGGAATGACCAACCACTTAATGATATGCACAAAAATAAAGTTTTTGTTTGATTGTGTTTATAAAATTCATTGTGTAGGATTTAAAGGAGTGATCAACCATGCTTTGAGGAGCCTCGACAAGATACGCTCTTGTGTAGATAGTTGATCATGAATAAGAAAAAACCCTTTCTCTTGTGGGGAAAGGTTTAACTTCTTAAAAGATGAAGTCACATAGACCTTATACAACGGAGGTAGGGATGTAGACAAAAAAGAAGGCTAGTAACCTAAACCCATCATAGAAGAATGCAATGTTGAATCCATATGGACCTTAACTCCTTGCTCCATGCACCTAATACCATTTCCTTTGTATCCACGCTTATAAATTTTTTTTAATCCAAGGCCATAATGTTTCTACAAGAGAGAAAATGATAGTCAACATCACCACACTTATAAAAATGAGAAGTATAACTGCATGTTTGAGAATATTAATAGCTAAATTTATTGAAGAAGAATTATCAATTGTAGCAAAATGAGGATCCTTGTTAAATAAAGGAATGTCAAAGCTAGAAGTGTCTACCTTATACTCACCACACCCACAGGGGGTTGCAGTTTAAGGAGTCTCAATAATCACCAAGACTTTCATTTTTAGGGGAAGAAACATCGTTGTTAAATAAAGTTGATAATGGTGTTTTATAACTTGTTGTAGAAAAGGGAAAAAATTATGAAGAAAATGAAGATAAGGATTCTCATGACCTGATCCAACCTGTTGAACAGTATTGAAAGGGGTTAGGATCTACTTATTTTGTAGTATTTATTAATGATATTAATGGGATGCCAAATTGAGTTGAGTTATCAAACAAAGGATGGTGTAAAGTTGAGTGAGCCCCAATTATCACCAGGATATGCATTGTCATTAGTGGAAGAAGGAATTGTAGGATGATCATTAGAAGAAGAGGTCAATGATGGTATAACAGTCTTAGAGGATGCTAAAGGAATAAAATTTTGAAAAATAGGAGTATTTTAAAGATTAGCCAACTTTAGCTAGTTGACAATAATAAGGGACTTCAGGGTCAAGCCTCTCTTATATGTACTTTATTATTACAAACAAACTTAATATATTTATGCAAGCTAGATGAGACAACACCCATTAAATGAATCCATGGTGTACCAAGAAGAAGATTGTATGGTAATTTAATTGGCATGTCATACACTAGGGCGGGTAAGGTGATATGTCTAAGCCTCTCGGATAATATTATTGTACCCAGAGCTTGTCAACCTACATTATCAAATCCATGAATAGGGTAGGATATAGTAGTAAGAGAATTAGTATCAATATTAATTCGAGGTAATAGATCCACTATATAAACACAAAGCACTAAACAAGGATTAACAAAAGTTCTTCTAATACTTATTTCATTTACATTAATAAATATCATAAGAGAATCAAATTAATTTTATACTTCAAACCTCTGAAGGCCACATTCTTCTTAAAAATGGCGTTGCATTTAGCTTTGAACGCTAGGGTTTCTGTGTTAGGGCGCCCCTATGCGGGGAAAAACCATGATTGCAGGGCTTCCAGCTGGGTGTTTGTAGTGAATGGCGGTCATGGGAAGAGAAAACCTACTACAGTGCCCAAATGACCTTGGCATGGTGGCGTTGGAGATCTTCATGCCTGCTGGGAAGAAAATGGGGATGAGTTTGGGGTTTATGGCCGATGTGGGATGGGCGTTTACTCCCAGTTTCGACCTTCTGCAATGAATGTTAGGTCATTTGGTGTAAGGCATGGATATTCTTTGGATCGGGGGATTCATCACCAAATGCCAAAAGGAGATTTGTTGCCTCACAGTTTGAACAAATCAGGCCTTTTGATGTGCCTATAGGGTCGACGACTTTGTCGGTTGTCGTCAATCTAACTGGGGAGATAGAGTTGGAAGTTGAGCAGAATGAAAGTGTTTTTGTTGATTTAGGGCTGATTGGACATTTCAAAGGGTTTTGACCAAGCCTCGGTGATCTTCATAAGTTGATTTCAGTCTGTTGGGAACCCATTGTGGAGGATTGTGTGCAGGTTTAACCCCATGCTCAAGGGTTTTCATTGTTGTTTTTCAATATGAGGTGGATAGGAACAAAGTTCTTGGCTGCAGTCAATGGTGCTGGGAGGATGGTCACCCGTTGTTGCTTAAACCTTGGCATCCGACTTTTAATCCACTGACAAAATCTTTTGATCATGTTCCTCTTTGGATCAGGCTCCCAAACTTTCCAATGCAGTTTTGGTTTGATTCTTGTTTTGAAGTTGTTGGGAACTTGTTAGGTAAGTTTTTAATGGTTGATGAAGGCTCTCTTAATGTATTGCACACTACCTTTGCTCAGATTTTGGTTGAGATGGATATGTCTAAGGATCTCCCTTCAAAGATTTCTATTTCCACATCAAAAGGTAGTTGGTCTCAGGTTGTGGACTTTGAAGGGATTCTATTTAGATGCAAAAGATGTTTTAAGATTGGTCATAATGTTGATTCATGTGATAGGCGTAAGGTAGAGCGACCTGCATATTGGTGGAAAGAGATCAATCTTTTTTTTATATAGTGGAGAAGGTGGAGGTGAATCAGATTTCCTCCCAGGATTTGGGGGTCTGATTAAAGATTCTAAGGAAAGGGCTCCTAAGGCTGAAAACTTTGATCATATTTTGGTTGGTGGTTCAAATGCGGTGACTTTAGGTGATACTTTTGTTGGCAATTTACACTCTATTGGTTAGGTTTCATTATGTTGTCATTGTTGGCAACATGTTTTGGGGTTTAGGCTTCATATGGTACACCAGTAGGCACTTCATAGATTCTACACCAACACCGACACCGACAAGATAGAAGATTTATTTGGTCACCGACAATACAAGCCCACATTGTATGATAAAGGATATCGGTATTAGAGGGTGACACATCTTGGATCTAGTATCATCAACTTGCTTAATGCTTATTCATTTATGTTACAAGACCGACGTGTATTATGTAATTATATATATCCTTGTAAGCCGACATAAGGCATAAATTTGTATAGGGTATATATAGGATATGCATAGATAAAAAAAAGGAGAGGAATGAATGTATAAGGTTATGGATGTAATGTAATGCGAAATATATCAGAGAGACTATGTATGTGAGGAATTCATTGTAAGGGTTATTCTGGTACTAAGGTTTTAACTGGAACAAACATAGCTTAAATCAGAACTGTATTCTAGCATAAGAGATATTATACTAAGCAGTTCACCATTATGTGGATTGTAGTATAGATTATTATGTAGTCAATGAGACTCCTTTTGTGATGAGAAGTGTGCTCTAGGCTGTAAGCCTTCCTGCAAGTGAAGGCCCCGACATATATTATAATATCTATTCACATGGCCAGTGAATATCGATATACTGGTTGGTGTATGTATGTTTTGTTAAAGCTAAAATCTTCTATTCCGATATAGCACTAACTCACCCACCCTCCCCCCCCCCCCCCCCCCACTCTCAGTGTTATTGGTTATCAACAATTAGTATCAGAGCCTTGTGCCTTGGAGGAAGTTTAATAGCTCGAGGAAGATGCCTTGGAAGAAGTTTAATAGCTTGAGGAAGATCCTAAAACCAGAATCATTAAATATAGCTTTAGAGAAATAGCTTGAGATGGCACTTGAAATTATGATGCTGAAAGATTGAAGAACCTAAAGTTACAAGATGAGTTGAATTCTGATAAATAATTTATTCTTGTCCTACAAGAGAGATTTTCATCTGTTCAACCTAGGAGAAAGGAACTTTTGCAAAATCAAGATGACGAAGAAGCACTTAAGGAACAATGTCAGAAATTAAGTCAGGAGAACATGGTTATGAAGAATGAAATGCAAACTATGACTATGAGGTTATCCAAGGATATTGAGGACAGAAAGAAAAAGTAAGAAAATCTTGATGTATTCATGAAGAACAAATTTGAAGAATGTGGTAGGTTGACTCATGAAAATGAGATATTAAGGTCTAATTTGGTACAATCTCGTAGCAATGATAAAGAGCTTGAGAGACAAATAACAGTACTAGGAGATGATTTAACTACTGCAAGTGAGTAAAAAGAAAAATTCAAGATCAACTCAGCACAACTTGATGAGTTACTGAAGAGATAGAGGTAGGTTAGAGATTCTAGTAAACTTAGATTTGAGCAAGGATAGAGTTCTGGTACTGCTAATGGAGATCAAAAACTTAAGACACTGGTAAGACAATCCAATGCTTATAAATTCAATGGTAGATGTTTCTTTTACAATAAATTTGGTCACATGGCTAGGCAATGTAGAAACGGAGCAAATCAGAACCCTGATTCTGCTCCCGGTAAATGTTCTAAATGAAATAAAATTGGTCATAAGACAAAAGACTACAGAATGAGTGTAAAATTCCATGCTTGTGGAAAATTTGGACATATGGTTAATCAGTGCAGGTCAAGTAATTTCACCGATTTTAGCAAGGCGATTCAAAAGAACAATGTTACATGTTATGCATGCAATGAAGTTGAACATATTGCTAGGTTTTGTAGAAGCAAAAATCCACCATTTGGCAATGGAGGAATAAATGATAAAGGCAAAGAGAAGGTTAATGAAATCCAACAAGATCATACTCAGAGATGGGTCAGAAAGACTGAAGAGCAATCATCAGATGGGAATGTCCCGGTTACCTATCAGGTAGAAGAGACCGCTCCTGCACCTGCAGTGAGCACATCTGGTAACTAAGGTAGATGCCTTAGGGGTAGGCAAATCTCATGAAGATAATGTATATTCCCTCAGAGGAGACTCTGGAAGATGTTCCAGATATTGGAAAGGATTATCTGACATTAATATGTTCAAAGTGAGATCCGGTATCATTCACCGGCAATCATTTATGTCAACAGAAAATTAAGGTTTTTCTCAATGGATAAAACGTCGAGTACACTTCATTATTAATCACCCAACATTTAGAGCGATTTTAGAGAAATTCAGAGCGACTTAGCGCAATTAGAAACTATTCAAAGGAAATCAAATTTTATCTTGAACGATTTGGAAGGACTTGATAAGAGGTTTTCATCAATAGAGTTCTAAAGGTATTTTTCTTGAATCATGAAATCAGGATCACCTTCTGCTCCTATATTTGTTGCAAATCCAACTGTAGTAGAAATTAAGGACCGCCCCAGGCCAATTTTCAAACCATACCCACATGTGGCTACCAAGGAAGATTCGGTTGGAGCATTTTCTAGCGTCTCGAAGGGAGTGGTATATGTAGAAGATGTTAGGGCTTATATTCATTATCATATAGAGGACTTAGGTACTTAAGAAATTAAGGGGATGTATATGAATGAACTCATGGGAGAATATGGTAAAATCAAACTGGCATATAAACACATTGAAGATCCAGGGCTCACAGATATTCTGGATATTCTGAAATTCGAGGATGAGATTGTCAGATATTTACTAAGCAGAGTACATGGGGAATTCATATGGCTGGACCGACCCTACAAAATCACTAAGGAAGCCATTCGGGCAATCACTGGTTTATCATCAACAAGGCAACATCCAAGTAAGAAAGTATCAAATGACTTAGTAAAGAAAATCACCGACACTACATCAGACAACAGATTAATGAAGGTGAACACTATCATCGACACCAACATCAAATTTGGCAACATGATCATAGGTTACAAGGTAACTCAGTCTAACCAACTGAATTCAGTTTCCAGCTCGTGTATTTTGGCCGCTTATAGAATGATGAGAGAAAATATCAAGTTAGATCTCTGTGATTGGATGCTTGAGAAGTTATTGATCAATTTAGGAAAGATTAAGGGTGAGAAGAAGGGCACCTTCTGGTATGGAAATATGTTAGTGTGTATTATGTTATACTTTCTAAATGATACCCCTAGTTCTAGAAGGAAGCAATGGGATTTTGACATCCCAGTAGGAAGACAACTTAAGCAATCAATTGCTGCATTGGGAAGTCTTAGAGATGACAATGTATGGGGTTACTTCAAGGTTTTCCAAAAATCTATGAGGTCTAGAATAAGGATACCTGAGCAAATTGTAGAGAAATACTCTACCAACATTTGTTTCATGGTTAAGAAGGATGTGACTCTAATGGAGGCAGTCAAGCTTCGAAAGATTTGGATAGAGGAAATGGGATATGAGGTGGATGCATTAATCCTTGATGCTTACGCAAAAATTCTGATAGATGTGGAAATAGATGAAGCAAAAAAACCTTGTGGAACAACACAACAAAAGACGTTTGAGGTTGAAACTAAGTTCAAATGGAAGAAGAGGGAAAAACAAGAAGGTAAGGCAAGCGAGTTTGTACAAAAGGTTTCTAAGGACATTAAGGCACTCATTGATGTTATCCTGAAGAAAGGGAGAAAGAGGAAGGATCCGGTAGTTCACATTGAACCTGAGGCTGCAGATTTTGAGACTGATGATGAGACACCTTTAGCTTTCAAAAGGGTTGTAAGGAAGAAACTAGAAGAATCTAAAGTGGAACCAAAGAGACAACTGATTAGGAAAGTCAACATCAAAGTACCGACACAAAAGCAGGCACCTAAGGCTACACCATCAGCTGCATCTGGTATTGCCAAAAGGAGGAAGGAGAGTGACACTGAACTAGAGACTGGTAATGTAACAATTATTCCACCTAAGACTTGTGTTGAAATTATGGATGAAAAGATAAAAGAGGTACAAGACAAAATTGCTAATATTGCTAACTCTTTTGATGGACTAATTTCACTGACCACATCTATAGATGGACAAATTTTAACTCTAGAGAATCAATTTTTTTTCTCTTGAAAAAGAAAGAGATAAGATCATAGGGAGAGCTAGAAGTCTCATAGGTTTGGGTGAGTCCAAGATTGGATTCACTTGGTGTTCATAAGAGGGAATGTGTGGACATACTTGGCAAGCCCACACCAACAGAAGTTAATAAGAAAGAATCACTTGCATATTTACTGAGTGGACTTGTATCTATCTCTGGCACACTCAAAACTGGCTAGGATACTTATGTGGAGTTATTAGAGAAAGCTTACCCAGAAATCTTGAAATTGGTCAAGCTTCGGTAAAACATTGTTTTTTAGATATACAATGTACCGTTATCATTCTTTGACATTTCTTTTTACAATTTTTGGGCATTGATGTCAAAGGGGGAGTAGTATACATGTGAAAAGAATGAAGGGTTGCATACATTAGGGGGAGTTACAAAGTTTTTTTTAATTCTGGAGTATTGGAGCATTTTGCATATTCAGCTCAAGGGGAGAAGGGTAGGATGAAACCAGCAAATGAAACCATGACCATTTTTCACACGAGTGTTTCCATTAATGCCAAAGGCGGATATTGTTGGCAAGTGACACTCTACTGGTTAGGTTTCATTATGTTATCATTGATGCCAACATGTTTTTGGGTTCAGGCTTCATATGGTACACCGATAAGCGCTTCACAGATTCTACACTAGCACCGACACCGACATGATAGAAGATTTATTTGGTCACCGGCAATACAGGCCCACATGGTATGATAAAGGATATCAGTATTAGAGGCCGACACATCTTGGATATGGTATCATCAACTTGCTTAATACTTATTCATTTATGTTATAAGGCCGACGTGTATTATGTAATTATATATATCCTTGTAAGCCGACATAAGGCATAAATTTGTGTAGGGTATATATAGGATATGCATAGATAAAAAAAAAGGAGAGGAATGAATGTATAAGGTTATGGATGTAATGTAATGCGAAATATATCAGAGATACCATGTATGTGAGGAATTCATTGTAAGGGTTATTCTGGTACTAAGGTTTTAACCTGAACAAACATAGCTTAAATCGGAACTATATTCTGGCATAGGAGATGTTATACTAAGCAGTTCACCATTCTTCAAATTGCAGTATGGATTATTATGTAGTCAGCAAGACTCCTTTTGTGATGAGAAGTGTGCTCTAGGCTGTAAGCCTTCCTGCAAGTGAAGGCCTCAACATATATTGTAATATCTATTCATATGGCCAGTGAATTGATATTGTGGGTTACAAATCCCACCGTGGTTTTTCTTCATTGAGGTTTTTCACGTATAAATCTGCGTGTTATGGTTCTCATTTATTTGTTTGGCTTATTGGTTGCATTACTCCTTTCAATTCTATCTATACCAATATACCTGTCGGTGTATGTATGTTTTGTTAAAGATGAAATCTTCTATTCCGGTATAATCCCCCTCTCAGTGTTATTGGTTATCAACAACTTTTGCAAGTCATGCCTCTATTCATGGTGACAAAGATAATATGCAGGAGCTCAAGGATGGGTGTGGCCCTCTGGGGGGAGGTGCAACAGGGGCGATTGATGGGCCCCAATCTATGCAACTTAGTTAGGATAGAGGGGTGGATGGTGTGGGGGGCTCAAATATGAAGTTATCGAAGAAGGCAAAAGCGAAAGGATGGATAGAAGTAAAACAAAAGAAAGATAAGCAGGGTAAGGAGGGGAGAGGTTGTATTTCCCCTTCACATCTTGTAGGGGGCGATGTATCTAGGGAAGGGGCTCCCTGATTGTAGCCCCATTTGGTTCGGGCCAACTCAAATCCTAATTTATTAATAAAAAATCATTATTACCGACAAAAAATAATAATTAATTTTGTACTTCATGAGGACGAAGCGCATGCTGATAAAATATAATATTTGGGGCATTAGAGAGAATACATTATGTGAAAGCATTCACATCATTTGGTCTAGAAGAAGATGACACAAGTATCTTCTATAAAATCCTCCTAAAGCATACCATGATAAGCATGATAAGTTTGAAGAAAATCCTAGAGAGATATGTTAATAGGAGTAACATGAAGTTGGTCGATAAGATCATACTCTCCCAAGGATTTTGAAATAGGTTTAGGAGTAGATGGAAGAATAGGCTAAGAAGGTGGAAGAGATGTTGAGACATCAATATTTTGTTTATTTATTTGAGTATTATACATGTGGGCTATTGATTTCTAATTAGTAGTCATAGGAACTTTAGATGTAATAGATTCGACAAGATGTAAGTAATAACTCAGAGGGTGTATTATAGAAGGATCACCCTAAATGATCATTAATTTTTTTTCAACTTTAGATTTTCTCCATTAACGTAGATTATTTGTTTCTTAAGTTCTTTAGGGACACCAAAAATAAAAATTCTATTAATGGGATAATTAAAGTTAGTATGATTTGTAGAAGAATTTGAAGTGATATGCTCAACATTTATCCTTGAAGGATTTGACGTGAGATAAGAGTCTTCATCTACCAATGCTTCATTTGTAGAAGAGAGAGTGTTAGTGCAAAAGTAGGTAGAGCAATGTTAAAGAAAGTATAATTGATTTCACCATCTTTCAACAAAATATCCTTAGAAATAAAAGGAATTTCATGAGAGGGATCAAAGACATAGAGTGGCATAGGAATACCTAAGTCACCATCACATGTGTGGAATGAAACACCATGAATATTTTAAAGAAAGTTAGAAATTGAAGTAATATAAGAAAATTAATTAATTTTGAAAAATAAAAACTTAAATCCAAGAAATGCATACAAGTCGATCAAAGGACAACACATTTTTTATATTTTGACAACATGCAATGGTGTTCAGGGCAATAACCCATTTTTTATAAGAAAGTCTAAAATATATATTTTTGTAGTTTTAAAATTTTTTATTAAAGATTTTAAGAATGTGTTAAATTGTGGAACTCTTTTCTAAAAAGATAGGCATGCAAGCAAACATTGGAAAAACCAGAATTCTATTTTTCTCATTGAAAATGAAGAAGACGTTTTTTAAATTTACTTTAAAGGATAGTGTATTTGGGTAGGGCTAGAATACAAGTATATTGGCTTTAGTTCAAAATAAATTTAGTTGGAACATAAGTAGGATGAAAATAATACAAGGAGGTTGGAGAGCTATTTATGCAATTCAAAAAAAATGAGAAGGTAAATCTATGACATTATAAGATTTAAAAGTTCTATTTGGATTCCTTTCCAAACTAGTGGTGTTATATGGGGTGCAAAGAATGTAGTGGTGGAACATAAATTTTAAAAAGAAACAAATAGAAATGACCTAAAAGCATTTTTTTTTTTATTGATAATAGGCCGAAGCCAGAAATGAAACTCAAAGTGGAATGAGATTATCTAAATCTTCCAAGCATAAAAACCTTAAAGAACTTACATACCTCTTTAGTTACCTTGATTACTCTTGATGATTAGAAGTAGATGCCCTTTCTATAATCTCAAGGTTCAACTAATATGATAGAAAGGAACATTAGTAGAGATAAACTAAGCTTACATCAAGATTAAAACTGCTATGAGAAAGACAATCATTATATGTGCAGGCCACTGTAATCAACATAGAGTAAAATATTGATACTTTCCTATGCTACCATCTTATCCTAATTCTCAGCATGTCACAAAAAACTAAATTGCAACATAAGGAAACTACCATAGAATATATTTTAACCCAGGTTTCCAATGCTATGATTATATCAAAAGACACGTTAATTTATCATCCTCAATCCATATTTTCTATCAAAACATATCTTGAGATATTGATCTAAAACCATTTGAGATCCATTCAAAGAAAGACAAACACTAGAATAAATCAACTGCTAAGCTTCTATATAATATAATTATCAATATAAACATCCATATCATCCTTAAGTCTTTGCTTAAAACAAACAAAATTGGGTGCTCCTATAATCACCCTAGTATCACTTGTACCAAGTAATTTTATAACCCACAGACCAAATATCAGAACCTTGTCTACTCTTGAAATGATTTTTATAAGCAACCCTAACAAAAAACAAGGACTATACAATCCATAGATTTTTAGGAATCAAAATTCTTGCCAATTCTATATAGGACAGGATAACTATTGCATAAAACCAGACAAACCCTTAAAACTCTCAATCCACAAAAATACTACGGTCGACATAATCGTAGTCCATATGGTCAGCAGTGGTAGAGGATGGTCCTGCATTGTCCTTGATTGAAGTTGGGTCATTTTTAGAGGCTTTGCCTTTCTTCTTTGATTCTCCTTGAACCTAGTTTAACCTAATCACCACCATAGGTAATACCTAAATTCTTTCCACCTCTACATTTGACAAATAATCAGGAGGCTGATAACCCTTTGCTCTCGTATATATTCAACCCACTAGTTATTTCCAAAATCCGCCTTTAAATGGAGCCACTTGAATATAATCAATGTTTCTTGTTATGTTCTATTTCCTCTGCTCAAATGCAACTTTATGATGTAGGAGCATCCCTGGTCTATGAGCAATCTTGCATCAACCAAAAATATTTCTTTTATTTTAGTTCTTGTTTAGTTTAGTGTATAGTTTTATGTGTTCCTACCGGTATGTTTCAGTGGTGGCTTGTTTTTCATTGCTAATCTTGTTTTTCACTTCCAGGCTGGTTTATGTGCCTAATTCCAGATTCTCTGTTCATTTGGATTCTTTTACGACTAGTTATCGCTCTTAGTTTGACTCTTTTAGGGTTCCGAGATTGTTCTTGAGCTTATCGGTTGGTTTTCCTTCATTTCTGAAGTGGTTCCTTGGCGTGTGGATCTATTTGGGGTCTTATCTGATGTTCTTTGGCGTGTGGCCAACCTTCCTGTCGATCCACACTTCTTGGTTGTTATTTTTTGGGGGAATTTCTTTCATTCTTAGGGCCGACCTATTTACACTTTTCATTTTCCTGCATTGGTGAAGGTAATCTTTTTTAGCTGACCTGGATATGTTTCAGAGGGTATATATATGTTATTATGCGATCATTTGGAAGCCAGAGAGAATTAGTAAGAGGAAGATGTAATTTTAGATTCATGATTAGCAATTTGGACGAATTTGAGAGTTCTGGTCGGGCTGTAATCTGGTATGTTAGCCAGCATGCAACTAATTGTTTACTGGATGTTCTATGATGAATCTATGATGAGAACCGGTTAGTTAATTGGAGGTTCTATGATGATAATATGATCTGAATGTGTATTCTTTCTATGTTTTCCTATTGCTTTCGTTGTGTTACTCTTGTTGCATGAGTCGATTCGTTCTCTTTGAGGATCCACTGGTCATGGCTGCATCAAGTGGTATCAAAGCTGGTTGTGAACCTGTTGATGGAGGTTGTGAACCTTGAGGCATTCCTTTGGGTGGATAGATTGTCGATTGGAGGCAAGCTGCAAGTTGATTCGGTAGATCACCAAGAAGAGGAAACCGAAACCAGTAGTCAGATTGTCGAGTTGAGGTAGTTCACCGGAGCAGAGGAGGAGATGCTGTCTAGAAGGATGAACCCCCTGTGGATGGAATAGATGATGGAGGATTTCAAAATTAAGATGAGGAATAAGATCCAAAATGCATTGGCTAGTTTGCGGAGGAATCCAAAATCTAAGGATGAATATGAAGAAGTCGGTGAAGAGCTTGAGGCAGAGGAAGCTGAGAGATCGGAAGATGAAAGAGTAGACAGATTTATGAGAGCAGTGGCAAAAGTGAGTAAATTTCATAAAGTGGAGGTTTCAAACTTTTCCAGAACGTTGAACCCAAAAGATCCAATTGATTGGATTGGAGAGTTAGAAGACTACTTTGAGTTTGAGGATATTAAGGACCCGCAGAGAGGTTGGTTGGCACAAACTAAGTTGAAGGTTGCTGCCTTGTGGTGGAAAGAATTGCAGAGAGACAGAGTGGAGAATGGTGAATTAAATATCACTCAATGGAGGCAAATGGTGCAATAAGTTCATATCGGGACTCTCTGAGTTGGAATTGTTCAAGAAGTTGTAGAATCTAAAGCAGAGAAAAATGAGAGTGAAAGAGTATACTAAGGAATTCTACAAGGCGATGATTAGATTTGGACATAAAGAGATGGATAGAGAAAAGGTGGTGAGGTACATAAATGGAATTGCATTTAAGATTTAGGATGAGATGAGTATGTTGAGGATTTTCATAGTTGAAGAAGCTTACTAGTATGCTTTGAAGACTGAGGATAAGGTGAGAAGAAGATAGTAGAATAACCCTAAAGGAAAGGAGAAATGCAAAGGACAAATGAGTAGCAATAAAAAGAAGCGGATTGTTGAAGAAGAATCAAAACCTAAGTGGAATAAAGAATTGGACCATAAAATATAGAGAAAAGGCAGTGACAGTAGCAGCAGAGACTTTCTCGATAAATGTTTCAAGTGTGGAGAGACCGGTCATAGATTCTATGAGTGTAAGTAGGGAATGGCAAAAAGTTGTATGGATAATGAGGAACTAAAAGGTGGAGTTACCAAAAATGAGTGTGCACTAGAGCAAGGAGAATCCCTCATGTTTAAAAGAATCCCGGTGGAGCAGAGCAGTGAAGATACCAGATCTACTGAGAGGAGGAGTCTTTTCCGGATTGTGTGCAAATCAGGTGGTAAGTGTTGCAAGGTTATTGTGGATACTGGGAGTACTTGTAATTTGACATCTGAGGAGATGGTAGAGAAACTTGGATGGAAGAGGCTTGATCATCCTTGTCCTTACAAGGTAAGTTGGTTACAAGATGATCAGAAGTTGGAGCTAAAAGAACAGTTTTTGTTGAGTTTTAATATTGGGCCTTTTAGGGATGAGGTCTTGTGTGATGTTTTGTGTATGAGTGCTTGTCATGTCTGGTTGTGAAGACCCTGATAGTTTGATAGAAGAGCTATTTATGATTGTAGAAGAAACCTAATCACTATTGAGAAGGATGGGTAGAAGTTCATATTGGCTTCTTTAAGAGAGAAAGAGAAGGAGGTGAAGAATCTGAGTCTCGAGAAGACTTACAGTGTTGAGAACTGGTTGTAGAGGTTATACCAGGAGGTGATATGAGGTTGCAGAAGGATCTGACATATAAGTCTGATGGTAGGATGAAACCGGATGACATAAATCTTATGGTGACAAACCAAATGAAGTCTTGTGGCAGAAATAAACCAGAACTGCAACAAAAAGAGAGCAGTAAGCATAGACAGTATACAGATTTGAAGCTAGGGAAGAGAAATAAAGAGAGGCATGAGTTAGAGAATCCCGTTAAGGTTCTAAAGGATCTAAGGAAGAGGTTTGCAGATAAGGAGGATGTTTGGATCAAGAGTGAGCATGGGATCTATATCCCGAATCCTTTTCGATGTTCATGAGTTGCCTCTCATAGAACATCTCTTTCTACTTGGGGTGTCTGATGCAAGAGCATCCTTGATCTATGAGAAATCTTGCATCAACCAAAAACATTTCTTTTAGTTTAGTTCTTGTTCAGTTCATTGTATAGTTTTTTGTGTTCCTACCGATATGTTCCAGTGGTGGCTTGCTTTTCATTGCAGATCTTATTTTTGGCTTCCAGGCTGGTTCATGTGCCTAATTCCAGATTCTCAATTCATTTGCATTATTTTTTGGCTAGTTATTGCTCCTGGTTTGACTGTTTCTGGGTTTTGGGACTGTTCTTGAGCTTACTAGTTGGTTTTCCTTCATTTTCGGAGCAATTCCTTAGCATGTGGATCTATTCGGGGTCTTGTCCAATGTTCTTTGGCATGTGGTTGACCTTCCTATCAATCCATACTTCTTGGCTATTATTTTTTGAAGGAATTTATTTCATTCTTAGGGTCGACTTATTTACATGTTTTATTTTCCTGCATTGGTGAATGTAATCTTTTGTGGCCGACCCAGATATGTTCTGGAGGGTATATATATGCTATTATATAATCATTTGGAAGGAAAAGAGAGTTAGTAAGAGGAATATGTAATTTTAGATTCATGATTAGCGATTCAGATGACTTTGAGAGTTCTGGTCGGGCTGTAATCTAGCATGTTAGCCGACATGTAACCAGTTGTTTACTGGATGTTCTATGATGAATGTATGATGAGAACCAATTAGTTACTGGAGGTTCTATGAGCATAATATGATCTAAATGTGTATTTTTTTTATGTTTTCCTACTGCTTCTGTTGTGTTACTCTTGTTACATGAGTCGGTTCGTTCTCTTTGAGGATTCACCAGTCATGGTTGCATCACTTTATCTCTCAACAGCAGCAGGGGATGCTTCTCTATTGCTACATCAGGGTTTCGAGCCTCCCCTATTCTTTCCACACTGAAATAGTCTTCTGGAAATGGAATAATCATATTATTATCGACACTTTCCACAACTTCTTCTAAATTATCCAAAAATTCCTCCTTAAAAATGCTCCTACATAATTGAATGGCTTCATCCTTTTGAGTACCTACAACTAGCAATATGGAAATAAAAGTAGCAAGAATATCATAGTTTACTTAGTAACAATATTCATTGTTTATGTGTCCCTCTCCTATAATATCCCTTACTAATTGACTCGCCAAAGCATCCAATTCATTCAAAATCTTTCCCCATCTCTCAAATTTGACTTCTCCCTTGAATGCCATCAGTCTGTTGTCATCTGCAGACACCAATCGTAAGTTTGACTACATAATCTTTGCTTTTCCAATCCTTTAAACTTTCTTCGTAATAAAACTAACTTACTTTCGACACATATACCTAAAAATACTAGCTAGTTTGGTATCTTTAAATCTACAAGATATCCAAAAAATGGTATTTTTGCATGCCACGACACGTATGAAGAGTCTATTACTTATGGATTAATAATTCTATCACTTTTTTGCTCGATAAAAGGCCGAAGCCAAGATTTTATAAATATTTAAAAGGGAGTATTACATCTGCTTTTCGGATCAAAATACTCTGGATTATGATCCAGAACTACATCAGATGTAGTAGATTACATATACTTGCCAAACTCAAAAACTTTCAAGCAATAAACTAAAACTAATCATATAGCTATAGATAAAAAGATAGAGAAAGCCCAAATATCTATAATTAAAATGATGGAGAAAGTTCAGAAGCGACAAGGAATATTTGAAATTCATAAAACTGGTCCGACCCAATTTGAACTCCATCTAGACAACCATTTCTCCAAACTACTATCTAGCCATAGCTGGAAACATTGTATAAAAATGCGAAAGATCTGGATCAAGGGTGGAATGGCTCTCCTTTGGAGCCTCCATTTCCTTCTTTCTTCTAAGTTCCTCCCAGCCTCCCTCCTGGAAGGGATTCTCTTGTATTGGGATCAGGGGGACCCTCGAGAGTCCCATGCTCCTCACCACTTCCTTTCGAGTAACTTGACAACTACTAATGGTGCTCATCTTGACCGAATTCTTTAGAGGCACTTCTATTTTTTTTTATTCTTCCATTATCCTAGGATTTGAAGGAGAAGAATCTGCCTCTTGCTTATCTTCCTTACCCTTGCAAACCTCCTTGTTCAAGTCTTTCAAATACGGTTTCTCTCGACCACTCAATGAAGATTCATTATCTGTGATCTCTTTTTGAGTGCTCCCCACATCCTTCTCGACTGAATAATGAAGAGGGGAAACCTCCCTCCACCAAGATGCCTTCCTATTGATATTTTGTTTATCACATTTGGCTGCTAAATGCCTAGTTTGGAAGCATTTTATGCGTCTAAAGGGAATACCTTCATAATCCACTAACTGAACCCACATCCCTTTACTGGATTGTAGTACTATTTTTGTGGGAGGGGCCTTAGATGAATCCATTTCCACTAAGATGTGTGCATAAGTGGTGTGAAAATAATCCAAACAACCCTTATTTGCCCCTAAAAATTTCCCCAAAGAATCACCCACAACTTTGAAACAAGATTCGAACCAGAGTTGTAATGGTAAATTAGGGAGTTTTACCCATATCGGGATCCGATGAAAAGATTCAATAACTAGGTTAAAATTTGGATACCATGGTTTGAGTAGCAGAGTATGTTTCTCCTCCCAGCTCTAGAATTATTTGCAAAAGATTTTGTTCCTATCCTCCAAGTTGTCAAAGATTACCACGAAGAAACCTCGAGCACCTGGATAAATCCGCAAATTCCCCTCCAAAATAGGGCCCCTGGTCTCTGAGATCCACTTGTGAAGCTCACCAAGGCTTGATCATAAGCCTTGAAACCTTCCTATCAATCCCAACTCAACAAAGTATTATTCATTTTCATAAACCTCCTTGGCAATCTCTGCATCCAAATTTATAGTTGCCCTAGCAGTTGCTTGCTCTTCCCAACACTCAAGAAAGTCGCTATTGTGGGCACCCCTGAAGCCAAATAACTACCAATTTTCTTTCTTCTCTCTTTTCTCCTTATTAAAAGGGGAAGCCATCAACCTATGACCCACCCTACCTGCCTCTGAGAGGAACACTTTCCTATTATTGCAGAAGGCATTTCCCCTTTCTCATAACCCTCGAGCTAAATATTTCTAGCCACCTCAGATCCCCTGCAACCAGAACCACCATCACATTGAGGGTAACGTGGGAAGGACACAAATGACGACCCATGTTTCCACTCCCTCCCACCAGAAGAACTTGCCGAAAGCTTGGTAGACGTAGGGATGCATTGTGATGACATCGAGAGAGCTTTTTTAAAATTTCCAAATATATTAAATATTTTTAAAATTGCTTAATAATTCTATCATTATGAGCTAAATAACTCTCTTATTAATTTAAACTCTTCTCAATTCTTCCAAGGGCCCCACCTACCATCTCTAACACTACTTGGAAATGAGTGACATTTATGTCCACTCAGCATATCTTGCTAATCATACCTCAACCCCAAAGATTCATTCCCTTAATACGATTTTTGGTTACGTAGATTGGAATCTAAATTTGCACTATTCCCTATCCATTTAATTAATCTTCACAACATACCTTCTCTATTATATTTCTATCAGCTCCAAGGTTGGCAAGTTTATTTGCCTCTGTATTCCCCTACAATTCTATGGGCAATTCAAATGAATTCAAATTGAAAGCCTACTCTAGCAAGCTGATTAATCTGGACCTTCCTGGAATGCCCTACTATTCTAGGGAAATGAAATGGAAGGAACGAGTTGGAAATAAACCAAAAACCCTACAACAAGCTCCCTTTAAAATGGTAGGGGCAATTGAATTGAAACCTAGATGAATTAAAGTTGAAACAAGCTAGAAATAAAATGAAAGGAATACTAGATTAATACACCTGCTAGATTAAGCACTCAAAAAACATTCTTTACTATTGGAAGGTTTATAAGACAACATAATTTTTTTTTAAAAATCGTATTGATTCACCTTGTAGGGTAGGTTACACCCTACTTTAATAATTATTACTACTAAAAAGGGAAGCCATACTTTCTTTCATTACTCAACCAAACCACCAAACAAGTTCCCTACGGGGGCGCCCTCTGCATGCACAGAGGTACAGGTGGTAACAACAACCATTGGGAACTTTAGGATCAACGAGTTAACATGCAAGCCACCCAGTTAGGATAGTAACAACTGAACATGGAAATGAAGGATGGAACGAAGGATGAAGCAAGCAAGGAAGGAAATGTGATTTATCAATATATCATCAAAATAATCCAATAATTCTATGGCTCTTTCCAACCTAGAGTTTAGTTTCCAATTTGGAGTACTCTTCAACGTAATTGCATTGATGATTGTTTGTGAGTCACCTTCTATGGCCAATTTTTTGATGTCAAGATCTTTACTTAACAATGATCCTTTTGTCAATGCTTCTAATTCTGCAATGTTTTTTGTGACCCTACCAATAGGTCTAGCTAATTTGACACAAATAGAACCATGCCAATCATGAATGACACATCCAATTCTAGAAATCCTAGTATTACCTCTAGATGCACCATCAAAGTTAAGTTTATACCAACCAAAGTTTGGTCTTGACCGCTTACATTGTTCCCTTAGAAGTTTACTCTCTTTCCCCCTTTACCATAATGTGGAGGAATTAGTAAACCATACCATTCTTTCCCGATTTTACTATCCCATATAGAGAAAACACGATCCTTTAAGTTATCGTTTTTGTCTGTTATTGGTCGTTTCTATTATAACTGTTTCTGTTTTATTAAATAGGTTTTTTACTTCCATTTTCTTACTTTGGAAGATTCTCCTACTCCTTTCTTTACAAACTTCACATACCAAAATAGAGGGAGTTATTCTCCAAATTAGTTTATAAAGGCTATTTTTGCATATGTTTGGCCAACTCTTCAAAGTATCCATTAGATTGTTTGATAATGCTATATTCCAATCTAATTTCCTGCATAGCCAATTCCAACATCTTGAGGTGTAAGGATATTTCATTAAAAGATGATTTATAGTTTCTTCTTTTGCTTCACATAGTATGCATCTTGAAGGGCCTTCAAAACCAAGTTTTCTAAACCAATTTGTTGTCATAATTCTTTTTTGTAGTGCTGCCCATGAAAACATTCCTGTTTTGGTAAACATACTTTATCCCAACACAAATGCAAGGGGATTTCTATCCTCTCCCATTGTTGTGAATTAATCAATTCCACATAGCCATCTTCAACTTTATATTCTCCATTGTTAGAACCTAGCCAAATTAATCTATCCCCTCCTTTTTTAATAGTGAGTTGCCTAGATGCTAGGATGCCTCTTAGTTTTTTGTTTTGTTTTTGTTTTGCCTCTGTTAGAAGTGTATCATCCAAGTCCTTCCACCTCCATCTGAGTGCATAATCCTCACTAGGGCATTCTATACAATCCTTTAGATATCTGCCCCAAAGATCTTTTAACACCTCTTTAATTCTCGAGGAGATGGAGATATTATCTAAAGCTGTATACCCACCCAAAGAGTTTCTCCAAAAGAGAGCCTTATTACCCTCTGTTATG
The DNA here is from genome assembly GCF_030272615.1 of Cryptomeria japonica. NCBI lineage: Eukaryota > Viridiplantae > Streptophyta > Pinopsida > Cupressales > Cupressaceae > Cryptomeria > Cryptomeria japonica. The sequence goes on from NC_081410.1 coordinate 193,077,234, forward strand.
TCCCAAGTAATTCTCTCTATAATCAATTTCCTATAGTTTAAGATGAAGTTATATACCCTAGACCCTTTTGGGGGGTTTGTTGTTCTGAAGACATTACTTAGGTTTGATCCATTCAAATACTTCTTTTGAAGAATCTTAACCCATTTTTTGTTATGTTCTCTATACATTTTCCAAACTAATTTTTCCCCTAATGCCTTACTCTGCCAACTTAGATTTTTAAGCCCTATACCTCTTGACTCAGTTAGCTTACAAATTTTATCCTAGATGATTACCGCTACTTTTCTATCTTCTGATACCCCTACTAGTAGAAAGTCCTCATTTTCTTATCCACTTTTGCTTTGACACCTTGTGTTAAAGGAAAGCAAGACATTTGATAGGTGGGGATTGCAGAAAGGACTGATTTCAACATTGTAGCTCTGCCAACATTAAATAATCATTTTCCTTTCCATGAATCCATCTTGCGCTCCATTTTTGTCACAATTGGATCACCATAGTTTATTTACCTTGCTCCCTCTATCCAGAGATAATCCGTAATATCTACAAGGAAAATTTCCTTTTTAAAGCCTAATACTTGATAAATTTCTTCCTCTCTTCAGGTATTTATATTCAAAAAGTAAATTTCTAATTTGTTTGCATTAACCATTTGACCCGAGGCCTTTGTATATTTCTTTAAAATTGTCTTGAATGCTTTGGCCTCTATCTTGCTCCCTTTGTCAAAGAGCAAATTGTCATATGCAAACTATCAATGAGCTATGTTTGCAACTCCCTCTATTACCTTAATCCCTCTCATTTTCCCTTGAGTTCAAGCACTACTAATTGCCCTACCAAATGCTTTTGCCATGATTATAAATAGAAAAGGTGAGATTGGGTCCCCTTGTCTTAGCCCTCTCGAAATATAAAAATACCCTTAAGGGGATCCATTAATCAATATGGAGAACCTGGGACTGGATATGCAACTAAAGATTAAGTTTATATATTGTTTAGCAAAACCAAAAGCTTCCATACACTCGCATAAAAATATCCAGTCTACTTTATCACATGCCTTTTTAATATCAAGTTTTACTAGCATGCTAGGTTCTAGGTTCTGTTGGACAGAGTGAATTGTTTCCTGCACTATGATCACTCCATCCAAGATGTATTTGCTAGCAACAAATCTTGTTTGTTCTTCTGAAATAATGGAGGGTAATTTTTTTTAAGTCTATTTGCTAGTGTTTTTGATAACACTTTATATATTGTATTACAAAGTGAGATTGGTTTGTAGTCATCTAATTCTTCCACTTTGTCTTTTTTATGGATGGGTGTGACAAAAGTGTTATTGATCTCCCTTAGAATTATACCTAAGTTTCTCATGTTTTCTATTACTTTCATCATTTCTATTCCTAAAAAAGGCCAACATTTTTGAAAGAAGCATGTTGGGAAACCATCAAGCCCAGATGCCTAATCAGAGTGTTATTGGTTCAATGCAACTTCTATCTCCACTAAAGAAAATCTACTGGTAAGCATTTTGTTCTCTTCCTCTATAATTATTTTAGGTATATTTTCTAACATGTACTGTTGTGAATTTAAATTTGAACAATCCCAATTATTTAGGGTGTTCTTGAAGAAATTGACTATTTCTCGTGCTACTTTTCTAGGGTCTTCCACTATGTTACTCCTAATTTCTTTTATTTTTGGAGATTATGTTAATATTTTTTCTTTGTTTGGTACTATTATGAAAATATCTTGAGTTTGTATCACCTTTGCTCAACCAAATTTCTCTAGATTTTTGTTTCCAATATATTTCTTTTGTTGTCAATGTGTCTTTGTACCTATGCAATAACTCTTTTTCTCTGACATATTTTCATGACCCATTCCATCTTTTATAAGAATTTCATTTACTTTATCTAGTTCTGCTTCTAATTCTTCCTTTTCTATAAAAATATTTTTGAAGTTCACCTTGTTCTATTAAAGTATTTTATGTTTTAACTTTTTCAACTTTAAAATGAAACAAAATATTTTAGAACTAGAGAATTGTTCCTCCTTCCATCATTTTTCTACCAAGTTTAAGAACTCTTTATCCTGAAACCACATGCTCTCAAACTTGAAAGGACAATTTCTAGGTCTCTTCTTCTCCCCCAATTCCAATGAGATTGGAAGTGATTAGAGCTTGCTGTAGTTAAAATCAAGGAACTTAGTATAATACTAATCTTTGTTAAATTTCCTTTAAAGAAAAATATGTCTAATTTTTTTGCAATATGGTTGAAACCTTGCCTCCTGTTATTCCAGGTAAAAGTTCCATTATTCATTCTAATATTCATCAGAATATTATTCCTCGCCCATTCTCCGAAATCTTTTTGTGCATGTGACTCATGTTGAATGCCTCCTTTTTTCTCCGTAAGCTCCAAAATTCCATAAAATCTTCTCCAAGGTTCAAGTTTTTATCAGGATTATGTATCATAAAGTTTTCTAACTCAGCCCATACATTCCTTTTACCAATGGTACTAATAGGTTCATATACATTAATAAGGAAGAAGCATAAATAATTATTTATACTTCTCACCCATCCACCCTGCCAATGAGTATTGTTTATAACTGCCTCGAAATAGACCCTCCTGGGATCCCATAAGATGGCTAAACCTCCAACAACCCCTTCTACTAGAGTATATTCCACTTCCCATATTCCTAGCTTCTTGCTATACTTACTCCAATCTCCTTCCCTATGTTTGGTTTCCTATATCATAACCATCTCTGAATTAAGAGTTGTTAAACTGCGCTTAATTGGGTGCTACTTGTTAGGGGCATTCAAGCCCCTAACATTATAGGATGTAATATGCATTTCTCCTTGGGAAGGCACTTCCCTTTCCCATTATGTAAGAGTGATGTGATTTTAGCTTGATCCTTTGTTGCCCCTGCAATTTTTCTTAGTTTATTTAGGGATTTTCTCCCTCTCTTCTTTATTGTTTTTCCACAATTTGGAGTATCTTTATCAAGGCAGTTTAAATTCAAACCTAATTTAACTGTATTCAGGTTTTCCTCTTCTTGCTTAGAATTTTCATTATCCAATTCTTCCACATTCTCCTCCACCTCCTTAGCATCTACCTCTAGAATTTTTCTTACTAACCTTTATTTTTCATTAATCACTATCCTCCTCCTCCATCTCATATTCTAATCCAATGGCGTGGTTTATTCCCAACATATCATAAACAACTTCTAACTCTATAGGAATCTGGTCCTCTTCTACTTTATCTTGAATTGCTCCATCCTCAACACAAATATCCTTCTTAGCTTCATCTTGTATTTCCTCTTTTCCTTCCAACTTATATCTGAAAGTTTTATTTAGACAATTCAATGCTTTGCTTACCTCTTTTTGAATAGACTTTGCCTTTGCTCATATTTGGTTCAATGTTGCTTTGCTTCCGGTTACTTTTGCATTTACATCATGGTTTACATCACGTTCAGGGTAAATGCTTTCAATTACAAATCTCCCCTTATTATTATTAAATTTTATGTTGATCCCCTCATCTTGTGAGGGCTTTGTGTTGAGTTTGATAAAATTATTTATTACATTATCCTTTTTGGTTAATACAATACTCTGAATGGGACCTTCATAAAATTTAGGCTTAATAAAGTACGCCTCCTTTGCTGTGATTAGTTCTAGAGGTTCTAGGTTCTTAATATCTACATCAATATCTAATTGAATATTAACCTTTATAGAGTTGAAAAAGTTTTCTTCTACTCCAATAAAGGACCCCACAACATTTCCTATCTCCTCTAGGGTTTCCATATGTAACAATTCTATTGGTAAATATGGAATTTTAATACATTTGGGAAAGCTCTTGGGCTTATATGATTTAGGGTTAAAGTTGATTTTCCAATCAAGAAAATGAAAACTAAAACCTTTATAAATTACAGGTTCCCCAAATAATAGTTTTTTTTAAATGTCTCATCTATACAATTTATGAAAAGAAAGTGGTTAGGAGGGATAGAGATATTTACTTGATTCAGGAATGCCCAATTTCACTATCTCACAATGTTGTTAATTGGATGCCCTAATCCGGTCCACTTTGCTAATAGACCATTCTTTTCACAGTGATTCCATCTTGTTTCCATTGTTTAATTGTGTATGATGAATGCCTTGTAATCTCCCCTATTGAATTGAGTCTTTCCCGTTGGTTTTGCCATGGAATCACTATTGGTTTGGTGCCGTCGTGAAGCAGTATTCGGTCCGTTAACCCTATTGATTTTCTGATGAGTGTAATTGAATTGGGGATTCTTTGTAAATTGAGTTTTCCTTGCCAAATTACCCCGATTCCTTTGAGTCTTATGATTTGATCTTAGAGCAGTTTGGTTCTTAGTGCCAACATTAAAAAAATTCTGCTTTGCCCATCTTAGATGCTCTACAGGGCCTTTATTAACTTCTGTAGTTCTCCGAGGGATAGCTATTGACACATTATTTGCCCTTGTAGCCACCTGACTCGGGTTTAGGAGATTTCAAGATAATTTTTTGATTGTTCTAGTTCTTCTTGATTTTACCAGTTGCCACTCATTTTTTGTAGAAATTAAGTGTCCCCTGGTTTGATTATTTTCTTTAGTCACGCATCTAAGAGCAAAATTATTGTCTATTTGCCAATGTTGATTATTGTATTGGGGTTGTCCTTTGCATTTATCAACCCAACCTCCATTTTCGAAGACCCATTGAGGGCGATATCCTTGCCTATTTGCATATGCTCTGCTATTTCACATTTTGACTTCTTTGTCGTTTGTTGCTCACATTTTTTTTGACCCAAAAGCATTTATTCACAAGTAATTTTAAAATTAAGGTTTCAGTTCCCTATAAAATTTTCCTTGCAGAGATAGTACCTTTTCTTTAGAGGCAACTATTGTGACTTGGTTATAGTGTTACTTTAAAACATTGAAAGCATAATAAGAAGAACACATAAAATATAATCACAAATCAATGAGTAATTGATAAATTTACCTAAAGGAATCACCAAACCTTAACAAAGGCATAACAATCAAGATGAACAAAAAATTTAGAGCAATGATATGGAAGAAGAAAACAAGTAGAAAAATACAACAATATACAATATATTGTTGAGTTTAGCTCAACTTACAAGTATTGTGAAAAACATATATAAGAGTTGAAATTAAATTGAGAAAAAAATCCTCATTACTTATTTAAGAACTAGCTCTCATAAGCTTTGATGTGAGACAAACATAGAGATGACACCTTAAAAAAAATGAGACAAAAAGTTTATACTTTTTACACCTAGAAATAATAAAAAAAAACATTTCATTATTTAAATGTTAAAAAATATTAACATTTAAACAAAATAAAAAAAACCAAAAATCAATTTTATCATAATATTATTTGAATATAATTGAATTTTTTTTTTTTTTTTCAAATCAAAGCCCTCGAATGAAAATAAATCCTTTTCTAATAGAATGCCACTTAAAAATCTCTTAATAATTGTAAGAACAGGTGCAATTAATAGTCACATTAACTTTTAAATCTCAGGGATGTAATTAGAATACCTCAAAAAAAAACAAAAAACCTCGGGAAGGCTTTGATGAGTATTCTTGAGCATTAAAATTCCAACTATTTTTAAGTATTAAAATTCAAGTCTTAGACATGGATGTAATTAGAAAACCTCGGGAAGGCCTTGATGAGTATTCTTAAGCATTAAAATTCTTGAGTCTGAGACATGGGTAAATTTTAGTATTACAGACTCAATTATTGTATTCTTTAAAATCCTTTCAATTCAACGAAAAGAAGCAGGGCATTTCGGAGAACAGCCGTTGCCTTTTGTGGAGCAATATTACGCCAAATTAACAATAATAAAAACACCACCCTCGGCAACAGAAAGATTTGAGTAATATACAGTCGGAAGTAGTAGTATGATTAAACGAGCAATGAGTTCCATCTACAAATGCTGCCAGTCGGTGCCGGCAAGCTCAAGGCCATGTTGGGGTCTCTCAGCGCCCTCTCGGCTCCCCACATATAGTAGAAATATAAATGGGGGCTTTTTAGACCTACACAAAAACAGTTTTGCTCCTTCTATCTTTATGAATGCAGCTTCAGCTAGGTTCATGTCTGCAGTTCCCGTTCATAAAATCAAAGTGGAAAATCCCATCGTAGAAATGGATGGTAATGCATTTTTAGACCCAATAGATTTCTTTGTTTTTGTGAAAAAAATTATTTTAAATTCACGTCTACATGGGTGTGAGTTGCAGGCGACGAAATGACAAGGGTCATCTGGCACATGATCAAAAACAAGGTCAGCATGCTTTACTATTTAATCTGGGCACTTCTTCTTCCTTACTAAACAAAATTCTTCCACTATCAATTATATTGACATATTCTATAGCGATCGAAGACTTACTGGAAAGCACCAATGCTCTGCTGTATTTTTGTAGTCCGTCTTGTTAAGAAGCTATCTCATTTACGTTAGTTAGTTTTGTTTTATTTTGTTGAAGGGCGCCCATCACTTAAATACTTGTTATTTTTCGTTCAATTGGCTTCGGATATATTTATCTGTTTTTGATTTTACTGAAATTCCATTTCTTCTGATTTGGAACAAAGAGGGCAGCTGGCAAATATGAGTTATAGTGTAAGCATACTTATCCAAGTGCTCAAATATCAGCAACTCGTTCAGCACGTTCTTCTAGAGATATTGCCTTAGGTATGTGCGATTTGATTAACGAAGTCTTCCAGAAAGCACCTTCTTTATCGGTCAGACCATGTTTACTAGGCTAGATGACAATTCACCGCACATAACTCTACCACTTGATGGCATAATAGCTTGTTTGTGTAATAACTGGTCATCATGACTACGATTTTTTCCTTTTTCTTTCAAAAATCATGTTGAAACAATGCAATCTTCAGAAAGCTGTATACAATTGTTACCTCATGATTTATGTAATCATTATTAACATTCCACAAATGGGATCATTGCCAGTCAACATTTCAGCTAAATGAAAGATGCATACGACCTATGACAGGAACATATAGGTACACAAGTTTATCAATGTAGGTCATCTAGCATTGCTTTATGATATCATGATCAGTTCATAACAGTAATAATACCAAATAGAGAAATCCTAACATGGATCATTTTAGAAGTTGTGAGGAATCCAACTGCAATACATCCAAGAGTTAATGAGATTAGCTTTGCATTCTATCAATAAAATGTATAAAACAATGAACATGTGGCATATGCTTAAACATTGACAATGTAGATCAGTAGCACCTCATTTATGGATGATGACTTGAGTTGCACAAACCCTTGTCAAGGCTGCCTAGATCCTGGTTTTAGATGCAATGGTGCAATACAACTCCAACAATACGAACAATAATCCTGATCATCACCAACCAAGTTCATAATGTAGAAGTTTAGTTCTCATGCCAACATAGTGTTACAAGATCTATTGTCTACCTTCTACTGATTTTGGTTCTTCATTCACAATGTATTAGGAATTTAACTGAATCAAGAAGCTTCCAACTACCTTCATTCCATAGTAAAAAGAAAGCCAGATTGTGTGAATGCTAGCCATCTAGTTGCACTGCTGAAGCAAGTCATGAATTGGCCTTCAGAAGTGTCTCTAGGCTTTATAATATTTGGAACTAAACTCAGGGGCCACATATCCAATTCTGACTACAGTTTCAAGTTTATTTAGGCACTGCTATTCTATACACATCCCTTATGTCACATTTTGTAAAAGGATTTTGTCAACATATAACAAGTATTAGAAATGGATGCCTATTTTTTCTACACAGCGTATGTTCAGTAACATAGACATTTTTCCAAACACATGTCCTACATTTAATGTGCAGGTCTTATGTCACAAATTTAAAATATGCAGAGTACAAGTTGTAGACACTTTAAATTGACCCATCATTAACATCGCTGATTATTCCTTTATATTAATTAAATAATTTTAATTATTTAATTAATCTAATTTTGTTCTTCTAAATTAATATTTTTCATATTTCATAAACTAATTATTCAATTTCCTTTTAATCATTTAATCAATTAACCATTCCTCATTTAAAATTAATTAAATAATTTTATTATTTATCTAATTGTGATTATTTACCTTAATTAAATGATTTTTATTATTTAATTAAGTTCAATTTCTATTTTCCCATAATTAAATATTTTCTTCAAATTATTTAATTATGTCCTCCAAATTAAATAAATTTCATAAATTTATTTATTTTAATTTCCCTCCATTTCGAACAAATCAAATCCCCCCTAAATTCAAATTCATTTAATTTCTTATTAATTTGTATGTCATTTGGCATTTTCAAAAATCTGAATGCAAATTAAATTGAATTTCATGCTAATTTCCTATAGTACATGCTAAAATTATAACTGCCATTGACGTCCAGTCAACACTCAATCAGTCTTTTCTGACTAACCAGTTAAATCTCAATCACCTTTTTCTGACTGATCAATTAATCCAGTCATTTGATCAATCAAATCAGTCTATTGATCAATCGATTCTGTTAACTATCCAATCAAATTTCTTGACTGATCCATCAATTCCATTCAACTCCCAATCAAATTAGTTATCTCCTCAACCAAGTTAGTTCATCTAACAATCAGATTCAATCGGCAAGAGTGATTCTCTCTCACCAACTGGTCACATGAAATCTTAATCGTCAATCGAATCAGTTCTCAAATCAATCTCAGCCATCCAAATCATTTCTCTAGAATTTATAAATTGAACATCAATTCCCTTTTTTTGATATCCACTCTCTTCGAATTTTTGTGTTGTTATTTTGCAAGTTTCCAAGCGTGACTTTGAGAGCCAACGTACCACAAGGAGCAGAAGAGCAATAGGAGTCTTGATGCTTGTGATCAGCAATGGATTCCATTTGAATCAATTAATTTAATTGTTGATTTCAGCATTATTCTTATTGTGTTGTATTCGAAATTTGTTAATTGGATTAGGTTTAGTGGTTGCCTAATTAATTCTGATTAACAATTATGATTTCCCGCTTACACAAGTGTCATGACAAACAAATGGAAACAAATTTCATGCCGGAAAATGCGTAGCAGACTTGCACAATGTGATATAATTCAAGTTTAAACACTTATTTTCCCTCTAGAATGCTGAAATGATGAGACACCCATTAGCTGCAAGCTCTCAAAAGAACTCAAAAGAGTCCTGGAGCATGCACTTCGCCTTGAAATGCTGATCCACAAAGTACTATACAATTCTCTTAGTTTATACTCATTGTCTTTTCAACCTATGCAATACCATTTAAGATCTTTTGCAAGAATGTTTTATCATTTTCCCCTACAGATTCTCCCCACAATCCCTGGATTAGAGCGGCAGGAAGGAGTTCTGTCTTGGGAATTTTAAAACCATTTAATTCTATTTGCAATGAATTGGAGGACACGATAATTGTTTGTCACTTGATCGTCTAGCTGGTTCTTATTGGCACCTTGATTGCCCGGTAGGAGCAGACTTTGAATTTGCAAGCCTTGACAACATTAGAGAGGGCCTTCCTAGGATTTTGGAAGAAGGTGAAGTTGTGGAAACTTCTATATGCTCAAGTAGAGTAACTGATATTGAGTTGTTGTAACCACTCATGACATATTATTGGAGAACGGACAACTGTGCTTCTGTTAGAAATTTCATCCTTGCCTAGAATAGTATCTTTCCCTGTTTATTTAATGTTGTATTGGGTTTTGGCATTCTCTTTTCAATGTTATCATTTGTTAGCCCCATTTAAAAGTCAGGTTGTAACAATTTAAATCCTGAATTAAATAACTTACTTGACTCTACCAAAATATAAAACTAGCAGAATTAAACCATATCACTGACTGTAATGCCCCTGCCCAAACTTTAAGACTCTAAACGAAAAATTGTTTTATGCACATATATTTCCGTGGGCCTTGAAAGAATGTTAATCACTGATCATCAATTACAGAAGATAGGCGGCGGTAGATCCAAGCACGACTAATATCTATAATGTAGTGAAGGACAGCAAGGTTGTGGGATTAGTTATACACCTATGATTTTCCCAAATAAAAGATTAAATGATAATTAACAATAAAAAGGCCAAAGGGAATATGAAGGGTTATGACTATTTGTAGTGTTCTCTTCCTAATTTGCCCTAAAATCATAATTGCAACAAATTTAGGGTTAGGGTTACAACTTACATCTTACTGAATAAATATTTCTTCAATTTTGCAATCCTGAATTTGAATCTTGTAATCACAACATGACAATATATTCAAAATATATATATATATATATGCTAAGTAAATCAATCATAATCGTAGATTACTAATAATACTACTAAGCATATTAGAGTTTGGAGGAAGAGAGATGATCGACTAATATCTATAATGTAGTGAAGGACAGCAAGGTTGTGGGATTAGTCATACACCTATGATTTTCCCAAATAAAAGATTAAATGATAATTAACAATAAAAAGGCCAAAGGGAATATGAAGGGTTATGACTATTTGTAGTGTTCTCTTCCTAATTTGCCCTAAAATCACAATTGCAACAAATTTAGGGTTAGGGTTACAACTTACATCTTACTGAATAAATATTTCTTCAATTTTGCAATCCTGAATTTGAATCTTGTAATCACAACATGACAATATATTCAAAATATATATATATATATATATGCTAAGTAAATCAATCATAATCGTAGATTACTAATAATACTACTAAGCATATTAGAGTTTGGAGGAAGAGAGATGATGGGTTCGCTCAAAGCCATTTCTCCACCAAGCCCAAGGGGATGTCTACCACAACCCTCTTGCTTGCTTGGCAGCTTGTACTTGTTTTCACCTCATGTCTCATCTTCTTGAAGACACATGCTCTCTTGCAGGATTGGGGGGAGGTTGTAAGGGGGTTACTTGACTCTGTAAGTGCTCTCTTTGTCCTTGGCTGCAATGGTCCTACTAGGATGGCCTCTTTATGGGCCTGCTCGCCACCCACATCTTACTCCTCAGGCCTTATCCCACAAGAGGGTTTTCAGACAATCAAGCACACCTTATTTTCTATAGGAACTTACACTTAAGCATTATCTATTATGCATAAGCAACAAGTGATTGTAAGAAGGATACTGTTGAGGAAGGCAGATCTGATATAGTATTAGTCTGTCGTACTATGCCTGATCTGAAAATGAATTCACTTTGGTTTATATGCAGTTCAACCTCTATCAGTCGATCCTGGACTGAATTATTGTTATGCTGAATGCTTCGATCTTCCTTGGCAAATGTATTTATTTACTGACTGTGCTTGGAATCTGATTCTGCCTGAGAGATTTGATGGTGATCCTCTTCCATTAGTTGCTGACTCATTTTATATCTTCATATCTCATTGAGAAGACACATCTCTTTGGAAAGAGAGATGCATTCAAATGGTGTCTCCTCATTGCTGTCTTATTATTCGAATCAGATCTGCACATCTGATTATTCATTACAATGCTTATTTTCTATTCCCCAAGTTTATCTTTCTTGGATGTATTCCTCAAATGAAATCTTCTCCCCTTTATATATTCCTATGTGAGGGAGAGTCGCACTTCTTCATCATATCTGCCCTTTGCAAGGGTCATAACCTTTAATAATTATCACCCTTTGAAAGAGTTACAGCCCTTCATCATTTCTACCCATTCCTTTCTACTTCCATTAATCCCTCCTTGTTTCACATGCTTCCTTCTTTCTTCTTCCTCCCCCATCCTCATTTTAAATGAGGTTCTCTTCTCCCTTTTATATCTCATGTTTGAGGGAGTCACAACTTTTCATTTCATGCCTTGACCATTCATTAAACTTAAATTTTTTTAATACATTTTAATTTTAATCTTTTTTTTTTTATTCTTTTGTATTTTAATTTTATTATAATTATTTATAAATAAATCCTATTGAAAGAGGGGACATTACACTATTGAAGAGAAAGGGGTATATAAGGAAGATAGATCGAGAGGAAGGAGGCAGCAATTCAAAAGATATATCTTTTATGTTTCTTATAAAGTATGAATTAAAGATTCAGCAATCTTGAGGACAAAACCCCTTAAAGATCAGAAAATTCAAGGACAAAAACCTTTAATCTCTTCATCTAGTTAGTGGATAAAAACCCCTAACTTTAGCAGAAACATTTCAAGACATGTAATATTTTCAAATTTATATTAAAGCTTCAAATCTGAAGTTTATAATTATCAAAATTATAGGTTTAAAGTTAAATTAATATTTGTAGTTCATTGTGCAACTATTATTATGAATGTGGAATATTTATTTAAGGCAAAAATAAAGATTTTTTAGAACAGGACATTACAATTGGTATTAGAGAAGCAGTCCTGCCAGCCTTTGGGTCTAAAAATTAGTTGATGCAGTGGAGCTAAAGAGATCAATAGGCCTTGGAGAGAGAAAAGAAAAAACTAGAGGTAGCATTACAAGAGGCTAGCAACTAAATTAAAGGTAGAGGAAAGAATAAAATAGCTGATTGGGAGGTAGAATGAGAGAATGAGCGGAAGGGTTATATGCAAAGACAAGAATAAAGAGAACAATTGCTCCTTTAAACACTTCAAAATATGAATAGTACATAAGTAGGAGATATTATCCACAGCAAGTCAAACTATGATATTGCTATTAGGATTCAACTGTGTAGTTTTTGAGTCAAACTCAATGACGCATGCTTCATGAGTAGTGGTTCACAAGATCCCATCTCTCATGAGAATGAATGATCCACTTAGCACTCATTGCATCTAGGTGATGCTCACAAAGGTGAAGCATTGGGCCGGGAGGTCATTCATCCTAGAACTACTCCAACTCAAGCGCATTTAACCTTGGACATTTAACCACGGAGTTTCGTCCAAGTTTAAACACACTTAGCTTGCAACCCAATTTGCAAAACCTTCAGCAAGTATTGTGCCTTATGAACCATTCATTATAGAGCCCCTACTTATAAATTGTTGTGCCTTAAGAACTATTCATTATACATTAACTCAAGCATGCTTAACCACAGAGTTTTTTCCAAGGTTAAACAGTAAGTCATGCCAGTTATGGTTACTTTGGTTTGCGTTCAATGCTTGGCTTTCGTTTTACGTTGTATCTGTTAGATATACCACATACCTGTTTTCAATCAATGAATTCACCAGTAGTGCAGAATTGGTTTGTTACTGGAATGCCAGAAGTTGACTAGCTTCCCACTATTTAAAAAATGTGGAAAGTTAGAAAGCTTGTCATGGTGAGTTGTATCTAGTCTTTATAATCCCCAAGTTTTACTAAAATTTAGGGATGTTTTGCCAAAGTTTAGGATCTGGCAAACTTCCACCATGAGAAGCATGCTTTTCTCTTTTACTGATTTGGAAAACTAGGATGATTTAGCCCTAGACAAAGAGGAAATCCACAAGTTCTCTTCTTTTTATGGTTTTCAACACTCTAATTACTGTATCAAAAACTTTCCAAACTGTTATGTATAAAGAATAACTATTCAAATGTATTCCTTATTTTCAGACCATGTTCTAATGTTGTCCTTAACATGAACCCAATTTGATTCTCAATACGATCCATCATTCACTCGTGTTTTTAACAGTTTGGTCACTCTGCACTTTATGGTTTCTCTTCAACTTTGTCTTTTGCTCTTGAATAATTTCTTTAGTCATATTACCTTTCCTTACTGCTTGAGATCTTTAAGTTGCTTCAAAAAGTTTCAGAAATATAATTTCCTTGGGAGGTGTTGGGATTGCCATTGTCTTTTCTTATACCACATACTAAGATTTGTAAACACAGTTTATGCTTGAAATTATCCCCTTGTCATTACAACACAGCCTCACCACACATGCATCAGATTTATGGGCCTTATTATTGCAGTGAAAGGGATATGAACTTGGGTTACACTAGTACAGGTAACTACCATTGATAATACATCACAATCCCCTGGAGCTTAAAATTTTTGTTTGTAATATTTTATTATGAATCTTTCTTTACCATAAGTTGAGAAAACACTTTTCTTTGGTCAGAGGCTGTATACTATTAGGCCCATGTTTCCTGCACCAATCCTTGATACTTGGGGGGCATTTCTAGACATCCTTGATGCATTTTTTTTGAATATAAATATAAAAAAGACGCTTAAGTTCACACAACAGCTATTTTTTTTGCAGCTTATATTTCCATATTTGGAGCTGGATTTAAAGTACTTTGATCTTGGACTGCCGAATCGAGATGCAACCAATGATAAAGTTACTGTGGAAAGTGCTGAGGCCACTCTCAAGTAAGTCTAACTAGGAAAATAATCACAAGTGCCTAATGCTTGCACTTCCTGTTATGAAGTATTTATGATATTGCACCCTATGGAAAATAACATGGTAGATGCCTTGACAGTTAATTATACCAGATCTATAGAATTATCATGCACTTGAGACCCATGCAGTTTCCAATGCATTTTCATTTGTACCATAGACACTCCTATGTGCCTTGAAGCATTTTCAGGTTGAATTTACTAAGAATCAAAGTTGAGTAGTTAGAAGTTACAGTTTATTGCCATCACGTTGATGCTCAATAATTGCAGATACCTTGTAATATTGCATAGCAGTTGATGGAAATGCTTTGGAATCGGCCTCTTCCTGTGTGTAACATGCTTCTTGTTCCATTCCTAAAATGGAATAAGTTTGGAGTGTTAATATGGAAGTGAATAGAATTCAAATGATTATCAATGTTTGATGTCTATGTCACTTTGTATTTGTAGCTTGTGTTTTTTGGTTTTCTTTTTTAACAATTACTGGTATATTCAAGGTTTTGTTTTGTCATGTTAGAAAAGTATAACAACTTAATTTTTCGTAAAATGAATATCTAATGTTTGAATTGTTAGTGCTCCAAGTTTTTGTTTAGAATACTACAATATGATATGAATGTGTTGTTTCGATGATGTTTACAACTTATATTTACAGTGTTGTGATCACTTTGTCCATTCCTAAAAATATTTTCTTGTTTTCCATGTAATTTTGCGTATTATTCATTACATTTTTTATTCTTTCTTAAGCTAGATTGGGGATACTTGTGTATTATGTTTTTCTTTTATCACATGTGTGGCTGCTTTTTTCTAGTTGGTTCTAATTTCAATGTATTGGCACATGGTCTTTATTACCCGAATAACTTTGACATGTTTGACTTAGGAATACTCTTGGCTGATCCATTTGATACTTAGCTTGTAGGTTCCGTTTTGACTAATCCCTATTAATTGGTTTTTGGTTCTATTCCTAGCAGTAAAGAGGGTAATTTGGTATATCTGTTGTACTTTTTTCTCTGCACTATTTTTGACAACTTCTACTTCTAGTATATTCTAGAGGACACAAAGTGGATATGTGCATCAGGGGTATGGTTAGTCCTTACTTCAGATTACACATTTTTACATATCTTGGTTTGGCCTCAACCATTGGTTTATCGAAGGTTCGATTAGTGGTTGTGATAGATAGCATAATTCAAGGAGCCCTTAAAAAAAGGATTTATGAACACTTGGAAGAAGAATAATGGGTAACAAGACCTCAACAATATTGCATCTTGGTATAACTTTCTCAGTCTTGAGAACGTTCTTGGGCCACTATAATATATATATTTTATAACATAGAACTTGTCTAAGTCCTACAACATTCCATGCATTAACTTCTGCAATATAATAAAAACATTCTAATTACCTCAAAGGTGCAATTGTAAAACTACATAATTTCATAGTGAGCAGATGTAGTCTACTATGAGCAATGTTTGTCTGAAGCTTGGATGGTATAAATATAATCATTTTAATGGACAATACTCGGGAACCTTCCTCCACTCTTTGTTGGGCTATAATAAATCTTATTTCATACATTTTAATCAATTTAAGGACAAAACTTGTAAACCTTCTTCCACTCTTTGTTGGGCCATTATTAATCTCAGAGGATTACTCGAAGTAATGGTTTGCCTGGTTGTCTACTTGAGGTGCTTAAGCTGGTTGAGTTGGTTGGTTGTGTGTTTCAGTTGCCTGGTTGGTTGAGTGCTTGGGTACTTGGTTGAGCTGCTTAAGCTTCTTGCTAGTCTGCTTGAGCTGCTTGTGTGTCTTCTTCACCTGGTTGGTTATCTAATTCAGCTGCTTGACTGTTTGGTTAAGCTGCCTAAGTGTTAGCTTGAGCTAGTTTGCTGTCAGCTTAAGCTAATTTGGTGTCCACATCATGTTTTCCTTGCCAATTCAGATGTGTTATGTCATTGGTTATTTTTACCAAAGAGCATGAGTTTATTTAACAAGTGGAGTTGAATTTATTTTCTTTTGGTGTGATTGTGTTTCATGATTTGTTTCAGACTTTATTAACTATTTCATAGCTTGTGATGATGGAATACTGGTATGTACAGGAGTGTTAGTTGCAGGGTTAATTGTGGCAGAATTTTGGATTTTGCCAGCAGTCTCTGTGTAACCACTTTGTTAACACGTTGTGCTATCTGAATGAGCAGTTACTTCTTCACGTTTCTGTTTATGAGATCTGGGCTTGTTGTGTTTAGTTCACATGGCTTTTTTTCTGGATGAAAACACTTTCAGGAAGTACGTTTTTTGTAGTTGTGTCGAAGTTGGGCAGATATGCCCTTGCATCCAAATCGGATGTATGCGTGGTAAACAAAGGGTTGAATCGATAGACTTTCTGACGTCTCTCTTAATCGTGGTTAGAAAAAAAAAACGGTTTCTATAATCATTTTTTTTAGGCTTTAAAAATTTGATATTGAACTTTTCGGTAGAGACTATTTCTTCAATGCTGTGAATCAAATTGAATTACACAACCATAGAATTGCGAAAATTACTTTTTTATCTTGCTTGTGCATTTTTTATCTCTTCTCACATACTGTGTGGACTGATGTGGAGAATTTGGTTCAATTAATCTGCGGAATCGATTTGATATATTCTTTTGCAGAGTCGTTTTTTAAATGAAGTACTTTGGCTTGGCTAATTGAAGAAGTTCTTTTTGATGATTTTTTTTTTGATATGAATGATGAGTCAAGGGTGTGAAGATCTTTAGAAAATGTGTTTGGACTGTTATTTAAAGTATTCGTTGTTTTTTAAAAAAACAGTGAGTGCTATTGAAAAAGATTTGATATGAATTGATAACGTTTTGAAGAACTGGCATTTTTAGAAAAACATTTTGATAAAAAATGTGAGTAGCATGGATTGAGGACTGGGGTATGAAATTGAGAAAGTATTATTGTTGAAAAATAGAGGTTTGGTGTACATGCAGTTTGGTGGAGAAACATAGAAGGAACAATGTTATTGAAAGGAATTCATTTGTATGCTACTGTTGGCATAGAAAATATGAGAATATGGCCGGGTTGAGGGAAGTTATGCTGTTAGTTGTATGGAGCAGTGTGTTGAAGGTGTTTGTGCTATCTGATAAAACAAAGATAATATTCTATCTACTGTAATCTCATATTGGTTGATATCTCTACTACTAGAATTTCAGAAGTAATGTGTGTTTTTGGATTGATATAGAGGTGCTGCGTGCTTAGTGAAAGGTGTTCTTTTCAGTTTCAGAATTTTTGTTTGAGTTGATGTCTAATTTGGAGTTGGGGCTTCGATGAGAGTTGGTGCTCTCTTTGTGAGTTGGTGCTCGTTATTGTAATCTGGGTCGGTGCCCATTTATTTTTCTGAAATCTATTGTGTCGTGGTTTTTTACCTGTAAGGGCTTTCCATAAGAAATTTTTTGTGTTTGCTCTCTGTTTGATCTCTCAAATTTGATTTCATAGTTTGGGAAGTTTTTAAAATACTCACGCATACCCTCCTCTCAGTATTTTCTGTGTGCTTTTCAATTGGTATTGGAGCCAGATACCTTTGGAAACAAAGCTTAAAAGCTTGTAGGTTGATCTGTTAGCACATAATGAATGCACTTGAAGGACTTGCTACAAACAGAGCACCCTTGTTTGATGGCTCTAACTATGCTTTTTGGAGTGTGTGAATGAGAACTTATTTTATGTCACTTGGATTTGATGTCTGGAATAGTGTTGTGTCTGGTTACACAATTCCTTCAATTCCTCCAATGAATGTTGATGAGAAGAAGGAATTCAAACATAATGCAAAAGCTATGAATGCGATATTATGTGGCTTGTCAGAGACTGAATTTGTAAAAGTCATGCATTGCGAAACTGCTCATGACATTTGGGAGAAACTTCAAAAGGCATATAAAGGAGATCATAAAGTTAGAAAGGCTAAACTTCAGTCTCATAGAATGTAGTTTGGAAGTCTTAAAATGCGAGAAGAAGAGAATGTTGCTGCCTAAATTTTTAGAGTTGATGGAGTTGTAAACTCTTTAAAGGGTTTTGGAGAGAAGGTTGAGGATAGTAATGTAGTTCAAAATATCTCAAGGTCTCTCAACTCGTGAGACTTGATGCAAAAGTTTCAACTATTGAGGGGATTGTTGATCTTGACAAAATGATTGTTGACAAGCTCCATGGTATTCTAACTGCCTATGAGATGAGAACAAATATTGATTCCTCATCTAAAAAGGAGACAACTTTAAAGCTTCAAAGAAAGGAAAAGAAAAAGAATATGCGTCAAGTGTTTATTCTGATGGTGAATCTGATTTTGAAGAGGCTCACTTTGTGAAAAAAATAAAAAGAGGTTCTGGAAAATATAAAAACAGGCTGCCTTTAAAGTGCTTTAACTGTGGCAAGAGAGGACATTTTGCAGCCAAATGTCCTTATGAGAAGAATGAGGACAACAACTACGAAAAGAAGTTGAAGTCCAGTTAAAAGAAATACTTTGGTAAGGAAAAAAAGACTCGTAACTTCAAGAGAAGTTTCTACTCTAAGGAGGAAAGCTGTTCTTTGGATGCGAGTGAAGAGGAGTCCTTAAATGATGAGATTCTGTTCATGGCTCTAAAAGAAACTATATTGAAAACCAAGAAGAAGATGACTATTTTGATGAAGAAGAGGAAGAAGTTGATTTTGAGCAAGAGCTGATAAGTGCTCTAAATGAAATGAAGAAGCTAAGAAAAATCAGAGCTTAAAGTTGCTGTTACAAGAAGAAAGTGAAGAAAAATCTAAGAAATCTCAAGCCTTAGAGGATGGAAAAAAGTTGATAGTAGATATGTGTAATGTCCCTACTAGTTATAGATCACTTTCCTGCAAAACAGACTGTTAGAATGCAACAAAATATATATTACTAATCTAATTTGCAATTAAACTTCAATTACTTAATTAAAACAAATCTTAATTCTTAGGTAATAAAAAGGATACGGGTGAAGTATTGGGATATGTCCTTAGGCGGGTTGTAATGCCCATCTTCTTGGAATCAATTATGGTTCCAAGCCTTACCAGGGAAATCGATGGATAATTCGATTCTCGTCTTGGATGTAGCATCTTACATCCAAGCCTACCAAGGAAGATCGTCATATGATCAATTCCTGCCTTGGATGATACATCTTATCATCCAAGTCTACCAGAGAGGACCGGCAAGATCCGTCTCGTCTTGGGTGGGCTTCCTACACCCAAGCCTTTAACATATATGCACGAGTACTCAGTATATACTGCCTACCGGGATTATCATTATCCCGAATTAGGCTAAGGGGATTTTTCCCAATAGCCTCCATCACATAGCCAAATTATTGTTATTCATTAGCACCCAGCATTTCATAACAGTTTACATTTTCATTATCATTTTAATTTATAATTTATGTCTGCCTCTACATACTTCTTAATTACTATTATTGATCCTACATGAACAATTAGATTGCAGATATATACATATACATATATATGTGTGTGTGTGTGTGTGTGTGTGGATACACACATGTACATATATTTATACATATATATGAGACAATATTATGATGATACTATAACTCTGTCAAAGAGATTGGTGACATATCACATATGACAGATCCATCATAAATATATATGTGTGTGTGGGGCACACACGTCCACACACATATATATTCCTGTGGCGTACATGCTAATCTCTCACCTTTTTTGCCGTCTCTGCTGGCGCAGCCTCTGTTCCTCTCCTTTCTCTTTTTCCTTTCCCAACTCCTTAAACACAGACAGTCATAACAATAAACATATTCTTCTTCGTGATATTAACTTAAGAGCTCTTCTGATTTATATTATAATATTTATTTGTTTGATCCAAAGAAACGGGACTCGGACTCGGACCGGACTCGGCAAGGCCAAATCGGACTCGGACTCGGGACTCGGCGTCAGACTCGGCTCCAGACTCGGCTGGACTCGGGAAAGTGAAAAACTCAAAAAATTTAGAGATTTTTTAAGATTTAAAACTTGTTTCATGCACCCTTTATTGAATAAGACACAATAACATCATCAAACTTGGCTCATTTCATTACATAATACATACACAAGTATACATCTATGATCTATCACATAAGCATAAACGCAAATTGTAGCTGAAGGAAATAACAAACATAGATATATAAATATTGTCAAATGTATACAATATTACAAAACTCATGGAATAAAAAATCCATGTCATCATATGATCATCATCAAATGTTCCATACAAATAACAAAGGTAAATACATCTACAAGCCTATGGCGCAGAGGAGTCTGCACCCTCCGGCCCCGACGTCGGCTCCGATGAAGGCCCCGGCCCCCTACGAAGGCGTCTAAGGTAGGTCATAGATGATTGGGCAGCCATAGCCGCTCGTCGTGACACCACGCCATGCTCACCAACATCAGGAACATCTGTGTCACTGTCACCATCTGTGTCACTATCACCATCTGCCTCTGAATCTCCTCTCTCTGCTCGTGCTCTCTGCTCCTCCTCTGCCATGGCTACAGCCTCAACCTCTATATCTACCTGGTCGATCCAATCAGTGTCATCATCACTAAAGACAGCCACAGGATCTGTCTCAATGGCCCACTCTGCCTCAGGATCAACCTTGTTATTCTTTTTATCTCACTTTACTCCTCCTATTTTTGCAAATGAATGAAATGAAAGTCACTTTTAGGTATAAAACAAAAATAACACAAAAAAAACAAGTCAAAAAAACCATTTAAAATTGTTTTTTTTTTAACTTTTCATTGACTTCGCCGCCGGCCGAGTCCCAGGCACGGGACTCGCCGAGTTTGGTGAGTTTGGGCCAAACTCGCCAAACTCGGCGAGTCTGGCGAGTCTGGCTCCTGGACTCGGCAGAGTCCGAGTTCGAGTCCCCAGGACTCGGCGAGGGTGACTCGCACTCGGACTCGCCGAGTCCAGGTGAGTCCAGGCGATATTCGTTTCTCTGGTTTGATCAAATCATTACTTTATATATATATATATATATATATATATATATTATGTATTTATATACTATTACTATTATATTCATCTGTAGAGCATTTCTCCGTTAATATCATAATAATAATAATTATACAATTATCAATATTTCTTTATTTATTATAATTATATTATTATCAGTATTTTGTTTATTATAATTTATTAATATTTTATTCATTAAATTCTGCATAAGAACATTGACAGACTTCATATATTAAGCATACATATTAAGCACATCTCCATGCAGACCACCCTAGAACAAGAATGTTACTGTCTGTAACTTACTATGACTGTCAGAATATACATATACCTCTTTTATTTATATCCCCACGAATTTCCCCAAAGTCTGGTCTATTCACTGTGCATTATGAAATAACTTTGCTGCATATTATTAAATCATACGTGTTACTTAAACATTTCTTTTTGATCCATCCTTCCCTCCTTTCTGTAGTTTCAATCTTCATATATATGCTTTTACATGATGAGACATACCTTTTGATCATTGAAGAGACACATCTTTTATCATCCCGTGCCAATTAAGAAGCGTAACTAATATTTGTATCTTTCTTCATTAGCAATCATTGATATAATCTTTTCATGAGTCGTAACATTGACTAATCCACGTCTTCTTACAATAAATCGTTCCTTTGAAAATAGATGTTAAACAAATCCTTGTCTATTTGTAACTAATTGTTCCTTTGGATAATCAGTCTTTCACTGTTATTATTTTAATGGCAATTAACTTTAAGTAAATTGACTCATATGATGAATCAGACTTATGTATATTTGCTTGTATGTTAATTATGTCTTTGTTAGATTAATTTGAGAAACGGTTGTATAACAAATTGCCATCTTCTGACTAACTTTATATGGATGAAATTGTTCATATCAAGTTAAATATATAAATTGTGTTTACAGTTATGTTTAAAATTTATAATATATAAATTATGTTTATAATATAATATTAATTTATTTTTATTTGAATACTTCAAGAATATTATTAGTAGTTAATATTAATAAATATTAACTAAATAATAATATTTAATAAGTAAATAAATTTCAAATAAGCATCCATTAATAATTATTATATTAATAGTAATAGTAATTGTTTCATTTAGGATATATATAACGATCAAGGACGGGACATGACAATATGAAGGTTCAGATTGAAGAAGCAAAGAGAATAGAAGAAGAAATTAAAAGTCAGCTCAAGGACAAAGAAGAAAATTGTGAGAAGCTTGAAGTTGAAATAGTTTCTCTTAGGAAGTTAAATAAATCTTCAACATTTTTGATTTATGAGAAGATAAATCAAAAAGGTTTTATGTCATTGGATGATCTCTTAGGCTTACAAAACAGTCTACTGATAAAGATGGAGTTGGCCTTGAAGAAGGTGGATGTTCTAAAACTACAAAAGAAGAACAACAGACCTTCAATGGTGATAGCTCAAAGGATTCTCTTCCAAAAATCAGAAATGTAAATGACCTCCTACCTCAAGACAAATACATATGACTAGGTTTAACAACTCTTTCTTTAATGGTTATTGTTATAATTTTAATTATTTTGGTTACAAGGCAATCAATTATAGAGTGTTTGCTAGAAGAGATTTCAGACTCATGAGTAGGAATTCTTTTGCTCCTTGAGAAATTGCAATGTTATATTTTACAAGAGAAACAAAAGAGAAACAAAGGGCAAAGCAAAGGAGAGTACCAAAGTATGGAGGACAAAAGAGAAACAAGTCCTAGAAGAATATTTAATCATGCAAATAGCCCTTCTTGCACAAAATGAGGAGGACATTTGGTTTGTTGATAGTGGCCGCTCCAGACATATGATTGGAGATGAGAATAAGTTCTTGATTCTCAAGAAATCTAATGGAGGCAAAGTAAGGTTTGGAGGTAATAATCAGTGAAGGTGGCAGGTAAAGGAACACTAATGTTGAATGATGGTAAGAAAAAAGTTAAAAATGTCTTGTTTGTAGAAGGACTGAAAGACCATTTGCTGAGTGTAAGCCACTTATGTGATTAGGGACATAGCTTAGTTTTTATTTCAGATTGTTGTAAAATCAGTTAGATGGTGTACACATTGTGGATGCTAGTAGGGCAGCTGACAGTTTGTATATTCTTGATGATGTTAAGATTGAAACATGTTGTTTAAGTTAGTTTGATGAAACATGGTTATGGCATAGGAGATTGAGAACAAAGAAACGGGACTTGAGACTCAGACCTGACTCGGCATAGTGAAAAACTCAAGAAATTTAGAGATTTTTAAGGATTTAAAACTTGTTTCATGCACCCTTTATTAAATACACCTTAAAGACACAATAACGTCATCAAATAGAAGCTAATTTGATTACATACACAAGTATACATCAATCACATAAGCATAAACACAAATTGTAGCAGAAGGAAATAACAAACATAGATATACAAATATTGTCAAATGTATACAATATTACAAAACTAATGGAATAAAAAATCCATGTCATCATATGATCAAATGTTCCATACAAATACCAAAAGTAAAAGCAATTACAAGCCTATGGCTTAGCAATAGCCTTAGAGGAGCCTGCATCCCCCGGCCTCGTCCCCTTGTGAAGGCGTCTAAGGTAGGTCCTGGATGACTCGACATCCATAGCCTCTCCTCGTGACACCATGCCACCCTCGCCAACATCAGGAATATCTGTGTCACTGTCTGCCTCTGGCTCTGCTGTGCCTATCTCTGCTCCTCCTCTGCCATGCCTACAGCCTCAGCCTCAGCATCTGCCTGGTTGACCCAATCAATGTCGTCGTCACTAAAGACAGGTTTTGTCTCAGTGACCCACTAGGCTTCAGGATCAACCTCAGCTAGAATGATAGGGGAGTTGTCAGCTAATGCATTCCTTTTCATTTTGAGGCGAAGGTTGTAGTGAGCAAAGACAAGATCATTCATCCTCCACACATAATCTATTGCGCCTCTTGGAGTGTATGTGCTGAAACATACTCCAATTGCTCTCACAACCAGATGCGTTGCATGGTTGGATCAAAATGCGAATGGCCAACTTTTGAAGATTTGGTCTCTTTGGGCCAAAAAACTCCACCAATTATCTGAATTTGAAATGAGAAAAATAAAAAAAATCAGTGTACTCTCATTTAACAATATATAATAAAATTAAAATTATGCCTTAGAATGTATTTTAAATTTTTACCTAGCATCATAGATGTCCTACTTTCTTTGTAGATAGTACGAGAGAAGTTCTCCCCTTGAGCATTGCAAAACAACTGTATCTCTTGCATAAGTTCGATTTGAGAATAACCATTAGGGGCCATCCTCTCCATGACTGAGTACAGCCCACTAAGAACCTCCTCATTAGCCTTAAAAGTAGGGCTGAAATGGGATGCCGGATTCTGATAATATGCTGCTGCATGGATGGGCCTGTGAAGTTGGTTATGCCATCTCTTATCAATGATTTCCCAAATGGGTCGATACCTGCTCTTATCTCCTGCATAGACGGATTTGATGGCCTCCTTGGCACTATCCATGACCTCATATGTGTAGCCCATTGTGGGCTTTTCTCCATCCGTAACTCACAGGAAAACCACCAAGGGCTTAACAAGCTACAAAATTGCAAATATTGTGTAATTTAGAAAAATGAGCAAATAAGAGAAAATGATGAATAAGTTATAGAACAAAAACTTAAATTATAGAATTTATAAAAAAATTACCTTCACAATCTCATCACAAGGACTCCAAAAGCCTCCCTCATAAAAAATGCAATCTGCCATATCCGTCCCTGCAGGGGTAGCATCATAGGAAGAGGAAGACCACTCCTCACCAACAACCATATGTCTCAAGGCCGCCTTACAGCGAAGCATGGACTATAATGTAATGAAGTTAGTGCCAAATCTGGTGATTCTAGGACGAGCTAACTCCCTCTACTTTGTGTATTGTCTCATAAGAGCTAACAACCATGAATGATTATATATAAATTTGCAAATATTTCTCGCCCTTTCCACACATCTCTTAACCCATGGGAGTTTTCCAATATCCTCCAATATGAGGTCAATGCAATGGGCGACACATTGAGTCCAAGCTATAGACGGGTGCCTCTCCATCAAAAGTTTACTTGCAACAACATAATTTGTTGCATTGTAATTAATGAAGTTACAAAATAGTAATTAATTTGTAAACAAAATTAGTTTGTAATCAAAAGTTTACCTGCAGCAACATAATTTGTTGCATTGTTGATGACTACCTGCACCACGTTCTCCTCACCCACCTCATCGATCACCTCCTCTATTTTCTCACACAGGAATGTGGCATTTTTGCAATGTGCGGAGGCATCAATGGACTTGATGAAAACAGTGCCCCCTGAAATAAAAACTAAAGCAAGATCAATGATCATTCAATAAATCATTAAATGAAAAATAAAAAATTAATGACTAAATGATATTAAAATTAATCAATCACCTGCGAAAGAAACAAGAAAATTAAGGAGAGTTCTAGTTCTCCTATCCATCCAACCATCAATCATGATGGTGCAACCTATAGTACTCCATAATTGGCGTTGATCAGCTAATTCCCTCTTCACATCATGCACTAATTCAGTCAAAATTGGTCCCCTTAAATCAGATTCAGAAGGGGCTTTGAACCCCACCCTGCATATGGTAAGGGCATCAACCATTTCTTGCCAATAAGGAGACCTGTCACAAATAAATTAAATGAGATAAGTATGTACTATGTACGACAAAAAATCAAACAAAGAATCAAACTATAAATATTAAAAATTTAAAACAATCAAACATAAAATATTCACCTAGTTGCAAAGAATGGAACACTGCTGTAGACCCAAAACCTGCCAACTGCCATTTTAGCGGCATCATGAGCCTCCTCGTTCCGACCCATGCCCTCAAGCGACTGTTGGGACCCAGGAGTAGAGCGAGGCTCAAAGGAGGAATACAACCTAGATTTACGAATTCTAGGTCCAATGCTAACACTCCCACTACCACTGGCAATGCAAGGAACTTAAGCACTAGCACTGCCACCTACGGAAGCAAAAGTGCTAATAGTAGCATGGTGAGTGGGACGATATGGAGGCATGGAAGAAGGCCCTTCAACACAACCTAAAGCTGTTCCACTTCCAATGGCCGCATAATCTTCCTTTTGCTTCTTTGCCATTTCCTTTTTGTTTTCAAGTGCTTCAACCATTACATAGCACTTGTGTGTAGTCTCAATAGTTGCAGCCGGGCATCGCTCGACATCACAGCCACATACACCAGCAATATGGTATTTCAATCTATAAATGCTTCCATGGAATATTGTTTTGCAAAACCTACACTTTGTTTGCCCAGGAAAATCTTCATGAAATTTCCAAGTGGGGTCCTTTCTATGTGGGGGTCTAGAAGAAGACATTGTATGATAGTTTTGTGAAAATTGAGGCAAATAAGAAAGTGAAAGTTGCTTCAATAAGACATTACAAATGCAAAAAAAAATTATATTTGAGAATTCGTGCATTCATTCTCATTGTACATTTTTTTCAAAAAAAATAAGGTAGGGTATGTAAATTATTTAAAAAGAAATGTAGGGTTTGATCAAAATTCCAAACCCTACTTTAAAAAAAATAAAGATTTACAAACCCTACATACAAAGGATTTTGGAAAAAAATATAAAACTTTCAAATGAAATGAATAGAAAATGAAATTTTTGCTTACAAGAAACAAAAAAACTCAAAAAATCAAACTTACCTCTTACAACAAGCTTGAAATGAGCTGCAAACTCTTCCTTTCCAACTCTTGATACACCAAATCAAAGTACAATGCAACTCTTAAATGAGATAAGTATGTACTATGTACGACAAAAAATCAAACTATAAATATTAAAAATTTAAAACAATCAAACATAAAATATTCACCTAGCTGCAAAGAATGGAACACTGCTGTAGACCCAAAACCTGCCAACTGCCATTTTAGCGGCATCATGAACCTCCTCATTCCGACCCATGCCGTCAAGCGACTGTTGGGACCCAGTAGTAGAGCGAGGCTCAAAGAAGGAATCCAACCTAGATTTACGAATTCTAGGTCCAATGCTAACACTCCCACTACCACTGGCAATGCAAGGAACATGAGCACTAGCATTGCCACCTACGGAAGCAGAAGTGCTAGCAGTAGCACGGTGAGTGGGACGATATGGAGGCATGGAAGAAGGCCCTTCAACACAACCTAAAGCTGTTCCACTTCCAATGGCCACATAATCTTCCTTTTGCTTCTTTGCCATTTCCTTTTTGTTTTCAAGTGCTTCAACCATTACATAGCACTTGTGTGTAGTCTCAATAGTTGCAGCCGGGCATCGCTCGACATCACGGCCACATACACCAGCAATATGGTATTTCAATCTATAAATGCCTCCATGGAATATTGTTTTGCAAAACTTACACTTTGTTTGCTCTTTTTTTTGCCCAGGAAAATCTTCATGAAATTTCCAAGTGGGGTCCTTTCTATGTGGGGTCTAGAAAAAGACATTGTATGATAGTTTTGTGAAAATTGAGGCAAATAAGAAAGTGAAGGTTGCTTCAATAAAACATTACAAGTGCAAAAAAAAATTATATTTGAGAATTCGTGCATTCATTCTCATTGTACATTTTTTTCAAAAAAACTAAGGTAGGGTATGTAAATTTTTTTAAAAAGAAATGTAGGGTTTGATCAAAATTCCAAACCCTACTTTAAAAAAAATAAAGATTTACAAACCCTACATACAAACCCTACTTTGAAATGAATAGAAAATGAAATTTTCGCTTACAAGAAACAAAAAACACTCAAAAAATCAAACTTACCTCTTACAACAAGCTTGAAATGAGCTGCAAACTCTTCCTTTCCAACTCTTGATACACCAAATCAAAGCACAATGCAACTCCAATGCGATGAATGGATGAAATCTTGAGCTTCCTCCTTGTTGGTTTTTCTTCAATGAACCCTTGTTTCTTTTCACAACTCATTTTTCTCCTCCTATTTTGCCAAATGAATGAAATGAAGTTCACACTTTTAGTGGCATAGCATAATAAACCAAAAAAGAAAAACATAAAAAAAAAACTTTTTAAATTGTGTTTTTTTTTGACTTTCATTATGGCCAATGCCGGCCGAGTCCAGCCATCGGGACTTTTGATTTTTGGCGATTCCGTCGAGTTGGCGATTTTGGCGAGTTTGACCCTTTGGACTCGTTCGAGTCCGAGCCTGACAAACTTGGGGAGGGCAACTCGACTCGAGAATCGCCCAAACTTGGCGATTTTGGACGAATCCTATTTCGATGATTGGGACATATGAATTTTGAGTCTCATTTAGATTAACAGAAAGGAAGATGTTAGAGATATGCCACAATTTACTAAGCTTTCTGATTGGTAAACAGACAAGAGGATGCTTCAAATCAAAGGAGTATTCTAGTAGTAAGCCTCTTGAGCTGATACACTGATTTGTGTGGTCCTACA
This sequence comes from Cryptomeria japonica, assembly GCF_030272615.1. Lineage (NCBI taxonomy): Eukaryota > Viridiplantae > Streptophyta > Pinopsida > Cupressales > Cupressaceae > Cryptomeria > Cryptomeria japonica. The sequence goes on from NC_081410.1 coordinate 193,105,914, forward strand.
AGAACTACTAGTACGCAAGGTGAGAAATATTTTATGCTCTTGATTGATGATTATTCACGTATGACTTTTGTTATGTTTTTGAAGGAGAAGTCAAAGACTCTTGAAAAGTTCAAGGCTTTCAAAGCCTTAGTTGAAAATGAGAAGGGTCTGAAAATCAAGTGCCTACATTCAAACAATGGAGGAGAGTTTACATCCAATGATTTCATACGCTTTTGTGAAAAAAATGGAATAAGGAGACAATATTCAGCTGCTAGAACACCTCAACAAAATGGCGTTGTTGAGAGGAAGAATAGATCAGTCCAAGAAATGGCATGTAACATGATGAATGAGTCCTGGAATGGTAAGGCAGCTTCGGTTAAGTATTTTAAAGTTTTTGGCAGCCCTTGTTACATTAAGAGGGATGAAGACAAATCTTGGTAAGTTTGACCCTAGAGCTGATGAAGGTAACTTTTTAGGCTATTCTTCCAAAAGCAAAGCTTATAAATGTTTTAACAAATGATTGCATAAGATTGTTGAAAGCACTAATGTTAGTGTTCATGAGATTTCTAACACTTGTGAAAATTTGCAAGGTTGTCATGATAGTTTATAGAATGATGAAGCTGAAAGTGCTGATCAACAACCTTTGTCTGGTATGCAAGCTGGGACAACAAGTAATAATACTGGAAATACTACTGAAAATGGTCAAAATGAAGCAGCTGATACACATCCTTATAGTGGAGAAACGGATAATTAGTTTGGAACAACAAATATATCAGTCGGATACGCACCTTTTAATGATCAAAACAAGACCACAATCAGAACATCTTTGAAGACTCCTTCCAAATTTGTTCAAAAGAAGCATCCTATTGATTAGATTTTGCAAGAGGAAAGACCTAGAGCTACAAGAAGAAATGTAAATTATTATAAGGATGAAGACATCTCTTCGCTGTCCATAATTGAGTCTAAGACTTTTGAAGAAGCAGTTGAAGACAAACAGAAAAGTGGAACATGAGAACTTGTTCCTAGGCCTAAAGACAAGAATGCAACAGGCACAAAATGAGTCTACAAAAACAAATTGAATGAGGACGATCAAGTTGTGAGAAACAAGGCAAAGCTTGTGTGCAAGGGTTATGCTTAGGTAGAAGGTATTGACTTTGATGAAACCTTTGCTCCTATTGCATGTTTAGAAGCAATTAGAATGTTTTTATCTTTTGCTTCTTTTATAAGTGTAAAGATTATTCATATGGATGTCAAATTTGCAATGACAACTTGAATGAAGAAGTGTATATAGAACAGCCTGATGGATTTGTGTTATCAGAAAATCAAAACTATTCATGTAGGGTGAAAAAGGCTCTTAATGGCCTTAAACAAGCCCCATGTGCTTGGTATGATAGACTTGATAGTTGCCTATTGCAGGTGGGATTCAGAAGAGGGATAGTGGACAACAATCTATATGTCAAAGAAGAAGGTAATCACATGTTGATTATAGTAATTTATGTCGATGATCTGATTTTTGGTAGTTATTGTGTAGAAATGTGTAAAGTTTTCGCTACCAATATGAAGAAGGAATTTGAAATGTCCATGTTGTTGACGGGAATAATCATTATGTTATTATATTATGTTTATGTTGTCGTCGGTAATAATGAGTTACGGCGGTCAGTTAGTTAGCCGACGGGTAGGTAGTTGGAGTCACGACGGTTGTGTCGTACCCCTTCGGGTATTATATATTGTGTACCTTTTCTTCGAAGTGGGATCATGATAGTCGTGTCAAATGTAATGTTATAAGCACTTGATGTACATGGACTGTTGAATTAATATAGAGATTGGTTATTTAATGTATTTCCATTATGTTCTGTGCATTTACTTTCTGCATTTAACCGTTTAACCGAGAGGGCAAACATTTGGCGCCGTTGCCTAGACGAACTCGGGAACGGAAGACACGGATGGCTCATAGACACAATGGGCCTACTCGTTGGTGAAGTAAACCTGGAGGCCGACGACGCGCGGACAAGACTTTACACAGGAGAAGACACGGCAACGCGAGAATTTTCAATTTTGCTCCAGGTAGCCATTCAGACATACGTTCGATGAGAAGCGGCGGAGGCAGAAATCCCACCAAGTGCCGTGTGGACAGCGCTGGAGGTTAGCCCGGCAGTAAACCGGTTGATGAACCACGTCCCCCGGTTGCTTGCACAGGCATCGCTGGCACAACAAGCCTGCTTGGAGGAGATTGCCCAGGAAGAGCGACGACAACAAATCCTGCAACGCTACGAAGAGAACAGCCGACAGGTAACGGAACGAGATGGCGCCAGGCCAGGAGGAAATTGAACCTTGTAATAATCCTGACACACTGCTGATATAAATTGTGGCCAAAAGGCAAAATAAAAATAAAAATAATAAAAGATTTTTTGTGTACATGGCGTGTGTTTGCTGTGTATGGAAGTGACTTATGCCCAATAGACTAAATAAGGACAAAAATAAAAAGATACAGAGTGACGAATGGGAAGTGGCACAAACCGCATTGAATCTCAGACAGCAGATAGAACGAAGGCATAGGCTAAAGTAGCTTGCCGAGGGACGATCGGCCGAGGGGTTGCCCGAAGGGAACCCAGGAGGTGTCACGGAGGTTGCGGAGGCAGAGATAGACGGAGAGAACTACACTGTCTACACTGTTGTAGGGCTGCCAGAAGGAGTCACAGAGGGTGCCGAAGGAGAACTCTACAGTTCGCCAGAATACCACCGTAGGGTAAGAAGCCGCGAAGAGTTGGTGGAACAAACAAGGCGAAGTCTAAACTTGATCGACGCTACCAGAGACTTGCTAAAAAATTTGTCCATTTCAGAGGACAACCGGAGGGAGACACCGGAAGGTGACGGTACGATCGAAGGTGCCGAGGGAGCACAAGGGTACCGTACGGGAGGCAATTTGTTTGGTTCGGTGTCAGCAACTTTTTTCGGAGGACCCACGAGTGGAGGTTCAGTTGTAGGAGGCGGAGGATCGCCACGTACAAGCACACAAGGAATTAGAGGAGCGAGACCCAGCGGAGGGATGGCGAGTAAACAAAAATTGCCAAAGTTCACAGGGGAGGGCAAGGAAGACCCCTTACGGCACTGCTGTACATGTGAAACCATTTGGTCCGCCAACAGAGTGACAGACCAGGATGACTGGGTACAGCAGTTCCCAGCCACGTTACGAGGAGTTGCCATAGATTGGTACTCCGATGTGGACAAGCAAAAAGTGGCCACGTGGGCCAATCTACAGAAGGAATTCACGGGGGAGTTTCGGTTGCTCCGTGATGACAATGAAATTGTAATGGAGATATACAGTACCAAACAAGGTACCAGGGAGACAGTACGGGCATACAGTTGGAGGCTGAAAGAACTCTTGGGTAAAATGGAAAGCCAACCCGCAGATGGATTGAAGAAACGATGGTTCGTTGAAGGGTTGAAATCCTCCCTACGGAGGAAGATGAAAATTGTACCCCCGACGTCATATGACGACACTTATAATAGGGCGATGGACCTGGAGAGCGAACACAAAACATCAAAGAAGAAGAAAAGTAATAAATCCTCATCTGAGGACGATGACTCTTCACAGGAAAGCAGCAGCGACGACGAAGCTGGCAAACGGGTGCAAGCGCTCCAGAAAGACATGGAGCGAATGAGAAAGGAATTCAAAATAATGAGAAGCATTGGTCGGAACGAAGGGGACATATGGTGCATTGAGTGCAAAGAGGAAGGGCACACAAAGGGTACTTGCCAAAAGAAGGCATTCTGTGAGATTTGCCAAGTGATGGGACACTCCACCAAGGAGTGCCCATACAACATGAAAACCCGAGGTATGCAAATGAACCAGGCCTTGTTCATGGAGCAGGCCACAACATCCGCACCAGCGAGTACCGGCCAACATACTAACACAACGACATCATCTGGAGGATACCGGGACAACCGACGCGGCGGCGGAAGGAATAGCAACAATACCAATAACGGAAGCCGTATCCAGTATGACGCTAAGGGCCGGCCAATTATCCAATGTAGGGCCTGTAATCAGTGGGGGCACTTCGCCCGTGATTGCACGAAGGAAGCCACCCCTCAGCACCTCTGCCGTTGGTGTGGGCCAGGCGACCATGAGGACGCAAATTGCCCGTAGGCAGGGGTTAATCTCCTCAACATTGAGAAGGCTGAGAAGACTGGTGAGAAAGAAGTACTGGCGATCACCCACGCCCAGACGAAAAAAGCCACTTATCCTGAGCCCCGTACGGAGAAGGAGAGATTACGGGAGGCAAAGGCCAATATTGAACGTGAGATGACGACCGAATGACGGGACAACGAGGTGGCGAGTACATCATTCCGTACGGAAGCGAAAAATAACATCATTGGGCAAATCTTGCAGATGGAGGTGCTGATAAAGGTAAAAGACCTTCTAGACTCTATGCCACAATTAAGGACTGCCATCCTCACCAATGTGCAAAGCACCGCATTATCGAGTACACCATAGGTAGGGGTTCCCGCCACCGCATCGTCGAGTGCACCACAGGTAGGGGTTCCCGCCACCGCATCGTCGAGTGCACCACAGGTAGGGGTTCCCGATACCGCTTCGAAGAGTACACCACAGTTGGAGGTTTTCGTCAGCCCTTCGACTGACCCGATGTTACTAGTCGTGAGCAGTGGTAGACACCCAGCTGTGGTAGAAATGGGTATCCGTGGGACCATTCTGAAGGACACCATTGTGGACGGGGGATCTGGGGTGAATGTACTGCTAGAAGAAACATGGAACCGGCTGGGGAAGCCCACCCTGTGGCCACCCACATTCAACCTGGTGGGAGCGGACCAACACGGCATTAAGCCACTCGGCCTGTTGATGGCCCAGCAAGTGACAGTTGGTACACAACCATTCTTGTTAGATTTCGTGGTTATTCCCTCGAAGAAGAAAGGCTATGACGCCATCCTGGGGAGAGCGTGGTTGATCAACGCGAGGGTAAACCACAATTGGAAGAAAAATACACTTTCCATGGAGAAGGGAGGGCGGAAATATACCATTGACCTACACACCCAAGATGTCGGCGAAGTGCTCGCCTCTTCAGACTCGGACTCAGAGGACTCTAATATGACACCACCGTGCGGTGGAACCACCGACGGTGACACCATCGTGTGGCGGTCACACCGTGCGGTGGGAGCCACCGAAGGTTGTTGTCAAGACATGAACCCACCACCGCACACCGCACCGAACGCTGCACAGCCCGACCTTGGCAATAAAACCCCTCGCGGAGGAAGAAGACACCGCACCGCACAACCCGACCACTGCACAACACCGAACACTGTTGCACAGCAAGGGATAAAGGAGTAAGACGCACTGCACGGCCCGACCACGCACCGCACGGCCCGATCAACACGCACAGCAAGGGTTACGCACACCAATGCGCAGCAGCCGCAAAAGGAAAAAGAAAAAAAGAGACCAAGCCTGCACAATCCACACAGCCACGTAAGGGCAAAACGACCGCCACAGGTAGACCAAGCAGCCGCACGATTGGAGGTGCCAGTGCTGTTGTTGACCGGAGGTGTGTCCGTACGATAAGAAGGGTGTTGATCGCACGGGAAGGTGGCCGCACAATTGGAGGTGCCAGTGCTGTTGTTGACCGTACAGGGAGGTTGTATGGCCGGGGTGCCATCGGGGACATTACAGTGCAACAAAAAAAAACAAAAAAAAAACGACGACGACCAGATTTAAAATGATTCGCTGGAGTTTGAAGCCAGGACACTGGAAATTCAGAGTGGAAAAGAAGGGTTTTTGGCATCTTAAAATATCACTGAAATGCTGTGCGCCATGGACTTTCGTATGGTTTTGAGGGGTGTAAATTGGTGTTGGTGGCGTTGCCCCAGGACCCCGCGAGGGGCGCTGCCCCTCGACCCCGCTGGGGGCGTTGCCCCCAAACCCCCAATTTATTTTGAGCTACAGAAGACCACGGGAAGTGTTGTGGTTGTCTGTATTGTGAGAAAGAAGCCTACAGCTAAGCATTGGCGGGGAAGCCATAAGCCGTAGAGGGAGACGGATTTGGAGGTTGGGAACAAACAGAGTTTGAGGGAAGGCATTGCAGGTCCGCGCAGTTGTATGACACTAGGGAGTTATTCAGTTCAGTGTTTGGTCTTTGGGGAGTGTGATGGAGGATTTGAGGTGTCTCATAGCATTTGTGCCAGTGGATTGTGGCCACCTCCAGGCATGACTGGTACGCTTTGAGGAACTCGGAGTATGTCTCGGCTGGACGTGAGGTTGCCTTGGTGGATGTACAGAGGGCTCGGGAGGAGCTGACCACCAAGTTGGAGGCAATAGTCATGTGAGACTTAGTTCAGTGTACCCAGGAGTTGGATGCCGGGAGAGTAGCACGGGTGGCTATCGAGGACAAATTGGCTAGGGAGATAGTATCAATTGAGTAGTAGTTGGTGGAAGCTGAGACTGAAAAACGTGTTTTGCAGACATGTTTGGGTTAAGCACAGGAGGACTGTGATGGCAAAGGAAGCAATATTGGTGAAATCTGCACTTGAGCATCAGATGGTAGCAGAAAAGGGTTTTCAGGCGAGGACGCAGCAAGTGTATAAGATCCGGGCCCAACTAGCGTCAGTAGTTCCTGCCGTTCATCTCTATTTTGTATTAAGTCGTCGGAGTCGACTTCTTTTCTTGGGGGGGATGATGTTGACGGGAATAATCATTATGTTATTATATTATGTTTATGTTGTCGTCGGTAATAATGAGTTACGACGGTCAGTTAGTTAGCTGACGGGTAGGTAGTTGGAGTTGCGACGGTTGTGTCGTACCCCTTCGGGTATTATATATTGTGTACCTTTTCTTCGAAGTGGGATCATGATAGTCGTGTCAAATGTAATGTTATAAGCACTTGATGTACATGGACTGTTGAATTAATATAGAGACTGGTTATTTAATGTATTTCCATTATGTTCTGTGCATTTACTTTCTACATTTAACCGTTTACCCGAGAGGGCAAACACATGTTGGGTGAGTTGTCCTTCTTCCTTGGCTTACAAATTCATCAATTTGATAAAGGTATTTTTATCTCTGAAACAAAGTACATTAGAGAGATGTTGAAAAGGTTTAGAATGGAGGATTATAATCCTATAAGTACTCCTATTATAACAGGATGCAAACTTAGTAAAGATGATGAATCTCCAGATTTAATCAAATGTTTTATAGGTCTATGGTAGGAAATTTGTTATATGTTATAGCTACTAGACCTGACATTATGCAAGCTGTTGGTTATGTAGCTAGATTTAAGGCCACTCCTAAGGATACTCATGTTCAGGTGATTAAGAGGATCTTAAAGTATCTTAAGAGTACTATGGATTATGGTTTATGGTATCTTAAAGGCAATGATTTCACACTTACAACTTATATTCATGCAGATTGGGGTGTTTTAGTTGATGATAGAAAGAGTACAAGTGGTGGTGCTTTCTTTCTTGGTGGTTGTCTTTGTTTCATGGTTGAGTAAAAACAACCTTCTATTTCATTATCTATAGCTGAAGTGTAGTATATTGTAGTAGTGTCATGTTGCACACAAGTTCTTTGGATGAAGCAAACATTGAGGGACATTAAGGTAGAATTCAATCATCCTATATCTATCTTTTGTGATAACAGGAATGCCATCAATACTTCCAAAAATCCTGTTATGCACTCTAGAACTAAGTATATTCCCTTGAAATATTATTTTTTGAGGGAGCGAGTTAGCAATCGATAAGTTAAATTTGAATGTTTTTCTCCTAAAGAGTAGATTGTAGAAAATTTGATTACAAAGCCTTTGCCAAAGGAAACATTTGAGCTCTTGAGGGAAAGGTTGGGAGTGATTTCACTCTGCTAAATTTCAGATTGAACTCGGGGGGACCATCTATTGTCACATATTATGCCCCAGCTCAATTTTGTAAATTAAAATCCGTCATTGATGTCAAAGGGGGAGCAGTAATTCAAGGGGAGCAACATTGTTTTGTTTTCAGGTTGGTTGTAGTTGGATTTGCCATCAATGACAAAGGGGGAAATTGTTGGATATTTTGTCATTGATGTCAAAGGATGATTGTATAAATCTTAGATGATTACTCAAAATAATGGTTTGTGCTACCTGGTTGTTTGCTTGAGGTGCTTGAGTTGTTTAAGCTGGTTGAGCAAGTTGGTTGTGTTTCAGCTGCTTGGTTGGTTGGTTGAGGTGGTTGGGTACTTGGTTGAGTTGCTTGAGCTCCTTCCTAGTCTAGTTGAGCTGCTTGTGTGTCTTTTTCACTTGTTTGGCTGTTTAATTCAGCTGCTTGAGTGTTTGGTTAAGCTGCCTAAGTGTTAGCTTGAGCTATTTTGCCGTCAACTTAAGCTAATTTGGTGTCCACATCATGTTTCCCTTGCCAAGTCTGATGTGTTATGTCATCGATTGTTTTCACCAAAGAGCATGAGTTTATCTAACAAGTGGAGTTGAATTTATATTCTTTTGGTGCGATTGTGTTTCTTGATTTGTTTCAAACTTTATTACTTGTTTTGTAGCTTGTGATGATGGCATACTGGTATGTATAGGAGTGTTAGTTGCAGGGTTAATTGTTGTAGAATTTTTGATTTTGTCAGCAGTCTTTGTGTAACCGCTTTGTTCACACGTGCTATCCGAAAGAGCGATTACTTCTTCAGTCATCTGTTTATGAGCTTTGGGCTTGTTGTGTTTGGTTCACACGACTTTCTTTCTAGATGAAAACGCTTTCAGAAAGTACATTTTTTGTAACTGTGTCGAAGTTGGGCAGATATGCCATTGCATCCAAATTGGATGTATGCATGGTATACTAAGGGTTGAATTGATAGACTTTCTGACATCTCTTTTAATCGTGTTAGAGATGAACACTGTTTCTATAATCATTTTTTTTAGACATTAAAAATTTGATATGGAACTTTTCGGTAGAGACTATTTCTTCGATGTCATGAATCAAATTGAATTACATAGTGATAGAAATGCGGAAATTATTTTTCTTTGTGTTCGTGCGTTTTTTATCTCTTCTCACTTGTCGTGTGGATTGATGTGGAGATTTTGGTTTGATTAATCTGTAGGATTTGGAATCGACTTGATACATTCTTTTGCAGTCGTTTTTTAAATGAAGCAGTTTGGCTTGGCTAATTGAAGTTCTTTTCGATAGTTTTTTCTAGAGATGAATGATGAGTTAGGGGTGTGAAGATTTTTAGAAGATGTGTTTGGACCGTTTTTAAAGTATTCGTTGTTTTTTAAAAAACAGTGAATGCTATTGAAAAAGATTTGATAGCGTTTTGAATAACTGACTTTTTTCAGAAAAAAACATTTTAATAAAAAATGTGAGCAGCATGGATTGAGGACTGCAAGTATGAAATTGAGAAAGTATTATTGTTGAAAAATAGAGGTTTGTGTGCGCATGCGGTTTGGTGGAGAAACATAGAAGGAACGATGTTATTGAAAGGAATTTATTTGTATGCTACTGTTGGCATAAAGAATATGAGAATAAGGCCGTGTTGAGGGAAGTTATGCTGCTAGTTGTATGAAGGAGTAGTGTGTTGAAGGTGTTTGTGCTATCTGATAAAACAAAGATAATTTTCTATCTACTGTAAGCTCATATTGGTTGATATCTCTACTACTAGAAATTCAGAAGTAATGTGTGTTTTTGGATTGATATAGAGGTGCTGTGTGCTTAGTGAAAGGTGTTCTGTTCAGTTTCAGAATTTTTTTTTGAGTTGATGTCTAATTTGGAGTTGGTGCTTCTATGTTCGAAGTTGGTGCTCATTGTTGTAATCTGGGTCTGTGCCCATTTATTGTTATTGAAAGCTATTGTGTTGTGGTTTTTTACCCGTAAGAGTTTTCCATGAGAAAAAATCTATGTTTGCTCTTTGTTGTTTGATCTCTCAAATATCGTGTGGTTTCAGATTTTGGGAAGTTTTTAAAATACCGATTCACCCACTCCCTCAGTACTTCCTGTGTGCTTTTCATGGAAGAGTTTTGGGGAGTACAGGTTGGAGTCTTTTCCCAAGACTCTTCAAGTCCTAGACTCAGACTCTTGAGTTTTAGGTGCGGACTCTTGGGTCCGCTTAGATGGGGCTAGGGAGGTAAAAAGATGTAAAAAGGTGACTTTTTCTTCACTTTTTTTTTGGTCCAATCTTGTCCAAAAAAAGTCTGAAAAGAAAAACAAGAAAGGAAGGAGAGGAGAAGAGGGGCATTTGAGATCTAAAAAGACAATGTTGAAGAAACATTTCATCATCATTTTGATATTGTAACACCTTTTAGTTTGAGGCCTAACATATTCAGTTACATTAGCAGGGCAAAGAGAAAGATGTGGATTGCATTTGGTTGTTTTTCTCATTTTGACATATCATTATATGCAAACATTTATAAACTATTTGAAAGTTTGAAACTGAGTATGAATTATGAAATTTCAAATATTGAGCGTTTGAAGATCATATGATGTGTAATATTTGAATTATGACAAATTGATATTCAAATTAGGCTTTTATTGTTCTCTAAACGCATTAATAGCTTTCTTTTTTTAAAAAACTTTGGTTTGTTTCCCGTTGAGTCAGTGTTGAGTCCTGAATTCAAGCCCAAATTTTGGGCTGGCAAGTCTGAGTTGTCAAACTTTGGTTCCTACTAATAGGTGAATACCTAGATTTGTTTCCTTGAGGTGCTCAGCTAGTTCACAATCATAGAGATTAGTTTGTGTGGAAGTTATTGGGCCACTACCAATGCAGCCACTAGCAAGTTCTTCATAGCAACATGTAGGTTCTTCACAGCCACAAGCAAGCCCATCATAGCCATCAACTGCCCACTTATAGGGTGGAAGCACATCATAGCGGAGACTCTGTATATATACCAAATTTTATTTATAGACTGCATATCATTTTTTCCTTCGGGCTTGCATATGTATAATAATCACTCATGTAGCCTATGTACAAACATTATGATGATGTATCACAACATATATATATATATATATATATATATATGTATGTATGTATGTATGTATATGTATGTATGCATACACACACATATATGTATGTGTATGTATGTATGTATATGTATATATGTATATATGTATGTATGTATGTATATATATGTATACATATGTACATATATATGTATATGTTTGTATACATATGTACATATATATGTATATGTTTGTATACATATGTACATGCATATATACATACATACATATATGTACACATATACATATATATATGTATGTACATATGTATATGTATGTATACATATGTACATACATACACACACACACACACACACATGAGATCCTATTTTTGATAGTTTATGTTTAGTGATGATGTTCTTGATGATCTACATATATGCAATTTGTATGATTTATGTAATGGTTTTCTTTACGATTCTATGATTATTATGTTGATGTATGCATGTAGATGTAATGGATATTATTTGATTTTCTTATGATGTTATGATGATTAGCCTACGTGAACTTATGAAAATAGGCTAAGGGTCACCAAGTTGACTAGGCCTTAGTAGGGGGACATTACAAAAGCACATTTTGATCAAGGTTAGGCACTATTAATTTATAATAATGCTATTTGACTTACTAATGCCCTTGCCACTTTTATGAATCTACTGGATAGCGTATTTCATGATTATTTTGTTTACTTTGTATTAGACTATATACTGATTTATTCAAAGAATGAAGAGGACCATTTGAAGTATCTACAACTGTTTATGTAGAAGTTATGAGGCATAGGTTATTTGGAAAACTATCAAAGCATGCTTTCTTTGAAAAGAAGATACACTTTGTGGGCTGATTGTACCAGCAGACAGGCTTGATGCGGACCTTGCTAAAATAAAGGTTATAATAGATGACTGACCCTAAGAAAAGTGTTAGAAATTTCATGAGATTAGTTGGTTATTGAGATGTGTAGAAGGTTTTTCTAAAATTGCAAATCTGATTACCTCACTTCAGAGGAAAGGAAAATAGTTTGTTGGATGGAGCAGAGTAAGAAGACATTTAAGTTTTAACGGAAAGATTGACCTCAACACCTATTTTGAGAGTACCTAATCCTAACAAACATTTTGTAGGTTTGACTGATGTGTCAACTAAAGGAATTGGTGGAGTGCTCATTCAAGGACTATTGGTTTATGACAAATGGCCCTTTATACATATAGCCTCTATTATTGTTTCTATCTATTCTTCCTTAATTTCCTCTTCTATAGATACATGAGAGTTGGACATCAAAGTTATGGATTCAAATCTATTCTTGCGACACCTCTAGGCTAACATATGGCACATAGTATCCACAACCAATAGGGGAAATCTCTCTTAGTATATGATTTGAGTTTTGAACTACTCCAAGTTTTTGGTTCCTCAAATTGGTTTCTTGCTTAACCATTTTTTTTTCTCACTGACCTTGCACTAGTTTGAAGAACTTGAGTTAATGGTAACCATTCTTCAGGATAAAGATCTCTCTTACTTGCCGAGGACATATTGTACCAAAGAAAAGATATAAGCCCTCCAAAATTTTTTACTGCCAAAGATTCTTGCAAGAGATAATGAAAGAAATGCTGGAGTGATCTGCGAGGGAATAGCCCAAAAGTTTGGAGAAAAGGGAGTAACTTGAAGAAGTGGAGCAATTAAGACAGGAAGGTAAAACTAAGAAGATTTTCAAATTATCCAGAATAGTGAGGGCTAACCCAACAAGGATTGCATTAAAGTATATAATAGTTTGTCTAGATGGAGGATGCAGAAGCCAAACAACAATCCCAATTGCTGCATTGATCTCTATTGATGTGTTTTTTACGTACAATCAAACACAAAATAAAATACCAAGGTATCTTATCCTCTCTTGAACAAAGTCTCTCAAATGTTATGCTTCGCGAGCAAATAAGATAACTCCAAGGTTCCTAATGTTGGGTCTCGACGTGTGGATAAGCACAGTTGGTTGATGTGATTGCTGGTAATCCAAGGGGACTTATGTTGAATAATTGAATGCTTGAATTGCTGGAAATTAGATTCTATCTACCTACCTAGAGAATATAAAAAGGGCAAAAAGAATCGGGTTTAGGAAGACTACGCTATTCCTAAGAATGCGAGAGACAATGAATGATCTTTGGGGGAACTCCACTAAGCCTTGCTTTGACATGAAAAGCAACAACTCCACAAAGCTTAGTGCAATCTTCTAAGGAAATTAGATGATTTTCAAATCATTATCAAGCATAGACACCATTAATTGAATGCTTTTCAATGCTTGAATAACAATTGAACTTAGGCTCATTCAAGTATTCCAGTTGACCACACAAGGCGAATTTGCAATCAACAAACTGCTAGTGGTATGGATTAGGAGTTTCACCATGAATCATACACAATTCCTTTCATTCATCTAATTATTCATTGTCTAACATGAAGATCCAACAAGAAACCATGCATTTGTAAAGAAACAACACATTGCACCATAACTTCAATGAAAAGGAAGTTTATTTACAACTTTGGCAACAATTTCTGCCTTCTTCTCCTATTCTACTGTAACTGCTATCTACTATTTGCTATTAACCTCTATTACCTATTCATTATTCACCCTTACAAATGAGAAGATTGAGCCTTATATAGAGAGCTCATTACAATTCAAAGGCTCAGATTGATTTGAGATCAATGGCCGAGATTACAAGATGAAAACCCTAATTAGGGTTTGTCACAACAAACTCTTCTTAGCCAATGGGAAAATTACATTTTAGGTTCAATATTGAATGTGAACTAGTAGAAAATGAGGGTAGGTAGTTTGAAGTTTGTGCCTCCATATGACGAGTCGGGTGCATTGCATCTGAACATGTTGATGTGGAATTCCTCTGATTGGTGTAATGATGACTAGGATGCCATCTCAACTTGCTTGTAGACTTGATTCATCGTTATGAGTATTGAGTAATATCTCTTGATACTCAACATTATTCAGTTTGCTCAATGTGATGATGATAATTGATCTTCTCTTATTCATAATCCACTTGATGAATGGTGCCCCTGGTGTACTGTCTTTGATTCTTGGATTCCTGAAAGGAATTAAAGATTGTAAAACTTTCCTTCATCAAATAAGTTGTCTCCTCCATGCTTCAGGACCTTGACTTTGATCTCTACTTTGCATGACTCGAGCTTGATCTTGATGTTGACTTATCCTTGATTCCTTAATCACCTGCAAAGCAAACAAAAGTGTGTCAAATACATAGAATGCACACCAATTTCATTTACCTTCCACTTCTATATGTCTGATTTTGTGCTTGCTATAGGTCTGATGCAATGTGAATTTTCACACAATTTTGCCCTCAAAGTGGATAAAAGATGTCTTCAATTTGATCTTCTAATCTTCTCGCAACCAAAATCACTGCCTTCAAGTGAATTTTGATCAAATGTAATGATCAACATGATCATCAAATCGCTGGACTGGGTGTGTTTTGTATACTGAATTGTAGATCAGATTGAAACTTGTTTGTATTTGTCACCAAAATCACTACCTTGGACGATGTTTTGAAATGAACAAGAATACTCTCTTATATAGGCGTTGAGGGCTAAGGATGTGTCTTTTCATTCCAACTCCCTCATAGGCCGACTTGCATCTTAAAAGAAACATTTTAATTTGTTTTTTGCTTGGGAGCGTTCATTCTTGAAGGCTGACCTCCTCATTTTGCTCACCACTTTCGGTCTTTTAGCTTTCATTTGTATCTAGCAATCTTGGCAGAGATTTGAACTTGCTTTGCATCATTTGGTCTAAGCGGCCTTTTGAGGTACCTTTGCAACATTTGGTTGGAGGCGGCATTTTAAGACACCTTTGCAACATTTGGTTGGAGGCGGCATTTTAAGACACCTTTGCAACATTTGGTTGGAGGCAGTATTTTAAGACACCTTTGCAACATGCATAGTTGGGTGGATTTTGAAGGCACCTTTACATTGCAAAGCTTGGGTGGATTTTGAAGGCACCTTTGCAACATTTGACCTTTGCAATTGAGGGCCTTTGCAATTGAAGGCCTTTGCAATTGAAGATCTTTACAATTGAAGTCCTTTGCAATTTGAGTAGCTTTGCAGTCTTCATACTTAGTTGGGCAAATTGGATAGCTTGCATGTTATGATTTGATCGGCCAAATTTGGTTGTTTTGCAATTTGCACACTGGAGTGAATTTTGAATTTTGCTTTGCATCTCATCATCATGACGGCCTTTCAAGTTTCGTTTGGACTTGATCAACTTGGAGGGACTTTGATCTTCATTTGGACTTGATCAACTTGGAGGGACTTTGATCTTCATTTGGACTTGATGAAAACCTTTTTCTCAAATCGGTGATTTGAGCTTTATTTGCACTTAGATTTTTTACATTTCATTTATACCAAATTGATTTCATGTTTTATTCATACCTCAATTAAATTGGCATTTCAAGGTTCTCATTCGCACAAATTTGATTTTGCTTAGCAAACACTCATCAAGATCAATCTTTTGGGCGAACTCATGCCTTAGTCTATTTTCACATTAAAACCCTAGCTCATGCTATTTCAAACCCTAAGACTTTTTCTTTGCAAATTGACAACTTTCAGCAACATTAACCACCTTGACAAGGTTGACAACACAACCTCAATCTTGACTTGACAAGACATATTCACTCCTCATAGGCAAGGGCTAATAGCTACTAAACTTATCAAGCTAAGACGACCTAACTAAACACCCAAGCCTAAGTTGTCAGACCTTCTCACTAACCCTGCAACATGGAGACCTATGTAAAGTGGAGAGTAGAATGGAATGTTTATGTGTGGATTGTGAAGTTAATTTTTTTGATGTGTTACAAATTTGATTGCCACCTTTTCAAATTCGAACTATCATATGTTATTATTATAATGCCATTTATGAAAAGCAGCTCATATTTGTAAAAGAGGGGAATTAGAAATCCTAGTCTCATTAGGAGTAGATCATGATGAATAAATCTATCATAGTCAACAATATTAGAATATCATAATGTTTCTTTAATGATCATCTTAGTCATCTTAGTCGTCTTTAGTTAGTTTCTATTTTCAGCTTTAGAAACATCGTCTCTTGTAAATTCTTTATATAGAGCTCTTGCTCTATTGTTTAATAACATCGAATATTTTAACATGGTATCAAAGCAAGCCAATGGGATTTCATAAAATTTCGCGAATTTTTTGAGAAATTTTTTTTAACCTCTTCTTATCTAGAATTTTGTTTTCTAGAAATATGTTTTTTTCGATTTTTTATAAATCGTTGGAGGTTTTGTTGAAATCTTTGCAGAATTTCGTGGGCTCTTTTGGAGCTATAATTTGAATTTTTTGTGGGTTCGTGGACCTATGTTCGTGGGCAGTTTGGGTGTTGCGTTTGAAGATCGTGGAGGTTTTCTTCTGTTTTTTTTGTGCCCACGGATTTCTGGTTTTTGTTTGCGATTGTGGTGTTTTAAATTTGCAATCTGCATTTGCATTTTGCATCCTGCGACCTAGGGTTTCAGATCCTCTGTACCTGCAATTTAGGGCTTTGTGGAGTTGGACCTTGTTCGATGTTTTCATCTCCGTGCAACAATGCTACTAGGGCACACAATCTAGTGATCTACCTCTTTGTTTGATCGCCTGGAGCCCTTAAAAAAATTTCTGACATGTTTTAATAATTTGTGTTGATGGGTTTTAATAAATTATTTCCCGTAGAAATTTCTGATGGGTTTTAATAAATTTTTTTTGATGGGTTTCAATATTTTTTTCCCTTAAAGAATTCTAGGAGGGTTTTAATAATTTTTATCCTAAAAAAATTATTTTGTTGGGTTTTATAATTTGTATCCATAAAAAATTATTTGTTGGGTTTTGATCGATTTTTCACCTCAAAAATTGAGTTTGGTTTTGATCGATTATTCTCCTAAAAAATTGTGTATTGTTTGTAATTCGTGATGTTCATGTGGGATTTTGGGTTTTTCTTGATTTTTTTTAATCAAAAATCATGGGTACAAGTGTTCCTGATGGAGGGTTTTTACCATTTTTTCTGAAAAAATGATGCTTTTTAATCTTTAGTTTTTGGGTTTGGCGATTAATTCCTCAAAAATCATGGCTTCTTGCAGTCTGTTTTGGGGCATTTTGCTCATCTACAAAAGTTTGTGGGCGATTTGTGTTATCCAAAAGTTCTCCAAATTCTGGGAAGGTCAGTTGCAGGCTCATCTTAGTGACATGGTCAGGGGCAGGCTCATGTAGCAGAATGTTTTGAGAAGAAGGGGGCAGCCTTCTCTGTTTTTCTCTGGGTAGTTAGAACGATGACCATTAAGGGAGGGTATTAGAATATTGGAATGTTTCTTTAGTGGTCATCTTAGTCCTCTTCAGTTAGTTTCTATTTTCAGCTTTAGTTTACGATTGTTTCTTTTGGAAACATCGTCTCTTGTAAATTCTTTATATAGATCTCTCGCTCTATTGTTTAATAACATCAAATATTTTAATAGACAAATCCCGTTGGATTCTTTTTGTAGATAATACCAATTTAAATGCTTTGGATAGCCCACCACTCAATTTTTTGTACGTTTAAGTTGTTATATAGTATTTTTCCAATATACAAATATGCATGTACACTTTTTTCCTGAATCAGGCTATCTAGTTTTTCTCAAATTCTCTATTTTTTGTTATTTTCTCTTCTCCTATACAAATATGGGTTTCTAAAGATGGTAACAATGCTGATCATTTATTTAAGAGATTAACTGCTTCTGACTTCTCTTTGAGTCCCACTTTTTAGTTGTGGCATTTATCTTGTTGAATGATACCTGAGAATCTTCCAATTGAAAATAAAAAGAAATTTTGGTTATAAATTTCTAACGTAATAATTGCTACAAATTTTATTAATGCAGGTATAATGTGGCAGTAAAGTGTGCAACAATTACCCCTGGTAAGTAAGTTTTGACTTTTTAGGTCCTTTCTAACTTTTCTGATTATCTATGCTAAACTTGTTTTCTTCATTACATGTTGAAAATTAAGTGGAATTTATAAGCATATGGTTTGTATGCTTTTGACAAGGCAAGAGTGTTCTTCTATGTTGTTCCTG
The DNA here is from genome assembly GCF_030272615.1 of Cryptomeria japonica. Classification (NCBI taxonomy): domain Eukaryota; kingdom Viridiplantae; phylum Streptophyta; class Pinopsida; order Cupressales; family Cupressaceae; genus Cryptomeria; species Cryptomeria japonica. The sequence goes on from NC_081410.1 coordinate 193,123,936, forward strand.
AGAATATTACAGGCCTAGCCTATGAAAAAAATTATAACTCGTTATTTTCTTGCAAAAAATTTACAGAAAAAAGGCATCACATTTGGGCATATGTCCTATACTTACATTAAAATATGATTTCTCTTGTGTGGTTTGGGGGGTGACTGGTAAGAAGTTGATCCATTTTGTTGAAATTTGGTCGACTCACATTGATGGAAAGGAGTAAAGCCACCATTATGAGAAAGAGCAGGTTGGGGAATTTAATGTCCCCTCTTTCTTAGTAGATCATTTAGAACCAGAGGTTTACCTTTTATCCATCTCTGCAGGTGGAATTCAGTGGATAGGAGATGTCAGTGCTACCAAGGGGGATTCATACTTAGCCATTTTTGGCCTTGGATAGCTTATTTCATATGTACTTTATGATATTTCATTAAAAAACTACTTTATACTAAAAATATAAATATTTAATAAAAGTAATTTTATAAAGGAGAATTATTAAATTTCAACTTAAAATCATTAAGTCACCTTGGCACGCCTATCTAGGCAAGTTTGTTTTAAAAAGGTGGACAAAATTCAATGAGTAATAGACCCTCAAGCATGGACACAGCCTAGAGGGAGAATATTCCAAGTTTTGAAGGCATTTAGAACCTTAAAGTGGACGTCCAGGGCTGGAGGTTGATAAAAAGTGTTGAAGGCTTTCGTTTTTTGCATTTGATGATTCATTTTTTCAACATTCTTTGAGAATTTGAGCTCTGCAAACTCAGAAAAGCAGCAGGTCTACATTGGGGAATGAAACTTCCTCAATGTCAGGTGAACTTGGACAAAACCCCAAGTCACAAAACTGAGGAATTCATCCAGAATTCCTGTTTGGGCTACAAAAATCAGACTGTATCAGCAATTGCAGACCTATAGCAGCAAGAGTATCAGTTTTAGGAAGCAACCAAAGGCAGCCACAACCATTTCCAGCACCCACGTGGCCATTCCTAGCAGGCTGTATCAGTTTGGAGGCAGCCATGGCGTCAATTTGTTCATACAACAATAACTAGGGTTAGGAAAAGGAAGGAAATTCATTGTCAGCTTTAGCAATCAGCAAATAAAGTGATTTATCAGACTTATCTAAGCATATGTGATTGACATCAGCAATTCTTTGTGGAAAATTAGGCAAATTCAGTGATCTTGCTGGGAGCCTGATAGAACCTGTAGCAGATTTTCTTATTTCTTCAATAAAAGTTTTAGATAATTTTAGTAGAAGCAAATAAAGCACATTGGAGGAGCTGAAACTACCTGGGTGCTCCTAATTTGTGAATTCTTTCAAATCCATCAATAAAATAGACATTTCCAGGCATGGCATTGGACTTCTGGTATGCCTAATGCATTTCTAATGACTTAAATCTTCCAAATTTGAAAATTATTGTTTGCTGATATAAAAATCAGAATTCCGAAATTGTATATCAGTCATTTCTTTTCTTATATTTTGCATTCAAAATCATTCCTTCATTGAAAACAAAACAAGTATTAAACCTAAACAAAATTCCTGGAAACAAAACACAAGTGAAAGCACCAAAAAACATCCCCTAAAACCCTAATCAGCAAGTGGGAAATCGGAAAATTTCAGATCAGGACAGAAAGGGAATCTTTCAGTGGTATCAGAGCATGCTCCTGCCACCCTGAGGGTCCTCTGATAAAATTCTATGCACACGGGTAAAGTTTGCCCTTACAGATATTATACACACAGAAGAGCTCAGGCACAATTGAATTTTGACATGGGCCATATTCTAGAAGGTCCTCGACAGGAGGAGAGACAAAACCGCCCTGACCTGGATGAGTTGTTGAGAACTCTGGCAAATTCTCAGCTAAGGATAGTTCAGGCACTTGACAGACTCCAAGACACATTGGAGAGATTGGACTTGGGACGCCAGAGGGATAGGCATGACAGGTTTGTATTTGTAGCTGCCAGCTGTGGGAGTAGTAGGGCCCCTTCATCATTGGGCAGTGCATCTATTTCACCTAGACATGACAGGGCTTGTACCTGAACAGTGGACAGACCTATGCAGCCCTGTTTCCTTCGTAGAGACGAGCCTCCCCCTGTAGACCCATAGGAGGGTGTTGCATTTTAGCATATGGTTATGGCAGCCAATGAGGAGTGGGCACGTCTCGTGGAACATGTTAGAGATGCCTTCCCATTACACCAGTGTTGTATGTAGCACAGGGATAATATGAGAAATCGTAATGATAGAGGCCTTAGACAACAACAAAATACTGAACTTAATCGGGCTACTAGTAAGATCACCTTATCTCCTTTTGATGGCAGTGGTAAGATTAGTGCATGTGCTTGGGTGCACAAATTGGATATTTTCCTCTCCCCGAAACCGATGCCAGAAGATGAGGCCATACGGTTCGCAGTACTACACTTGGATGGGCCTATGATTGGAAGAATGGAGAAATATGTGAACACTCTCACTTCATGCTGGAGAAATCAAGAATCAACTTCATGAGTTGCATATTTGAGGCGAATTTTACAATTTCATCAAGATGCAAGATGATCAATACAAACTACTTCACGAGTTAACAAATTGAAGCGAACTTCATATTTGGGCAATTTGGAGCAAACCACTTGACAACTTGACAACTTTGTGCTTTGGAGCGAATCTCCTACTTCATGAGTTAAGGAATTGAAGCAAACTTCATGTGTTTGACTTTTGGAGCGAAATTCATGTTCAAGCAATTCCTTGCGAACTTCAAGAGTTGCACATTAGGAGCAAAATTCTTCATGTTGAAAGTGGAAGAGTGAAGGGAATTTAACAAGTGCTTATTTCGTGATCAAACACTCAAGAGCGAACTTCATAAGTTAGACTTTTGGAGTGAAATCCTCTACTTCATGAATTGTTAAGTTAGAGCGAAATACAAACTTCATGACTTGACCAAGAGGAGCGAAGTTCACAACTTCATGAGTTTGGGTTTTGGAGCGAAGTTGACAACTTCATGAATTGGTGTTTTGGAGCGAAGTTCATAATCTCACAAATTGGAGCGATCTACTTCTTTAAGAGTGAAGTTGGGTATAAATGGATGAGGCGAATTGGAAAACACAACTTCATGAGTCATCATTTTGGAGCGAACTTCATGAGTCATCATTTTGGAGCGAACTTCATGATTCCACCCTTTGGAGTGAACTTGAACTTCGGGAGTTGTCATCTAGGAGCGAACTTCATGACTTCACTTCTTGGAGCGAATCTCATCAATGAACATGCATGAGCAATCCTACATGAGCGAAGTTGAGTTAGAGATGAAGGATGATCGCCTTGAGTAGATACAATGCCAAATGAATTTCATGAGATGCCGGTTTGGAGCAATTTTATAACTTCATGAGTGGGAGGATTGGAGCGAACTTCCAGTTCAAGGGTTTTGGAGCGAATTTTATACTTCATGAGTTGCACTTCTCAATTGAACTTCACAAATTCACTTATGAGAGTGAACATGAACTTCACGAGTTGATGGTTAAGAGCGAGATTCATGAATAGAGAGATTGGAGCAGATTACACTTTCAAGCCTTCTTAGGAAAAAATGAGAATCAAAGGAATGAAGCAAATTTAATGAATATCAACTTCATGATCTCTCAACTTGGAGCAAAAAACTTACTTCATGAATTGAAGGATTGGAGCGAAGTTCTTACTTCGGGAGTTGAAGGATTGGAGCAAACTTCATGAATCAAGGAGGAGCAAATTTTACACAACATGAACTTCATGAGTTGCTAATTGAGAGCGAAGTGCACTTCATGAGTTGACAAAATGGAGCGAAGTTCATATGATGTTTTCAAAATCAATTAATGCATGATTTGAGCACCCAAAACAAATTTAAAATTGATCTAGAGGTAAGTCGGCTAGGGTAAGTTTTGATTTAATTTATTTCACGGCAAAGTCGGCCTTAGGGTAAAAGACACATCCACTCACCTTAGGTGCCTATAAAGGTAAATGTGAAATCCTCATTTCAACATCACTTTGAATTAAAACATCTCAGAATCAGGAGCAGAACAGCAAATTTGGTCATGAGCAATTAGCGAATTCTAAATTCAAGATAGCGAAATTCATTAGGGAAGGAGAATTCAATCATTATCAAAGCAAATTTAACCATTTAAGCTGCAGGATTAAGGGTAATAATCAGCAGCAGATTCAGCCCAAGATCAGCAAGTATATCCTTTGGAGGGCGAATTTGTTCATCTTCACCCAACTCTTGTAGATTTTTTATCATCATTTAGTCTTCAAGCAAGGTGAAATCAGTAAAATCTGAAGTGAAAGATGGCGGCTCCCAAACCAAACAAGACTCTCTCTCGCCAAGTGCTCATCAAGAAAGATATGAAGGGAAGTGCATTCGAGAGTAGGATCTCATCGAATTAGAGCAAAGTTGGAGACACTCATCTTGGCAAGTTCGATACCAAGAAGTTTCACCACCCATCATTCATCAATGAACCTTCAACAATAGCCAAGAAGATGATTAAAAGTGGACTCATAAACGTAGTTGGCTTTCCTCCCGCGGTGCAATGTTACGAGTTCATCGTGGATTGTGCTCAACACTGACTTTGAATCAAGGAGAATTATGGCAAAGGATGGGAAGGTGCTCGCATATCTCTCAGATATAGGAGTTGAGAAAATACAACACCACAGGAGCCCAAATAATCTCTGCAAGCTGAAAAACCTGTTACAAGGAGAAGCAATGAAGCAAATCACAGAAGGAAAGAATACACAGGAAAAATATGCTCCAAAAGATGAGAGCTCAATAATCTTCAAAATGTATTGTCAATAATAATCCTTCTTCATACAATGAAAAGAAAGAACTCAACCTTTAAAAGGTCAAGAAACCCTAAAAGGGAAAACCTAGGTTTGCACATAATAATTAATTATATGCACCTAAAGTTAGCTTAAGTGTAAAAGAGATAAAGGGAACTTAAATAATTAAACAAATAATGTTTAATTAATCAAGTAAATACCTGAATACTCTAACACCCCCCTTAAGCTAGACTTAGGGAGAAGCTAAAACCTAGAACAACTACTGAAAGCAATAAAGATGGGTCCCGACAACAAGGCCTGATCAGGTACCCAAATACAATGAAATCTCTATGAATTGGAGAAATAGAGAAAACCACATGGGAACAAAACTCTACTCCAAAAAGAGATGGAAAAGAATACCATTGAAGCATGAAGAACCTGCAAACTCTGTCGAAGAATAACTACTGATCTGAAGAACCTCCACTGAAATAGAATATGACCAGGTACAGAAGACTGTAATCTGCATGAGTGCCCTCAAATGACACTACTCGAATCAGGAGGCAAACAAGGCAAAAACAACTGAAATCGAAGATACACATGGCATGAGAAACCAAAGCTTGAAGAGCTGATCAATCGAACCACGAAAGCAGTAGAACCAACAGGATAAACCTCCCCATAATGCGGAAGTGGGAGAGGGACAGGAACACTGAAAAGGACAGGCAAAAAAAACTGCATGACGAAGAACCAAGAACATCAAAGGTGCTGAGACACATCATCATGAGGCGAATGTTGAGGAAGGAACACTCACTTGACAAAGGAAGATGGCAAACAACAGGCAAACATCAACCCCCTCATGGCATGTGATCAATAGTGCATGTACAACAAAGCACAAGATATGCAAGATTCCAAGTAAACAATGCATGATGGCACTTTATAAAAATAAACAAAACACAAGATATATCAACCCCCTCATGGCTCCTCGGTGGCTGGGCGGTTGAGTCCGGGCGGCGCCTGAGGCTTGCGGCGGCGGGAGGTGGCCGGAGCGGTTCCTGGTGGCGGTTTCCGGTGGGCGGTGGAGCCGACTGGGTGGTCGGGCGGTGGAGGAGGTTGGGCCGAGCGGGGAGGTTTCCGACGGGCGGCAGCAGGGGCCGTTGGGAAGCGGCGGCTAGGGAGCTAGCAGTGGCTGGCGGTAGCGAGGAGGTGGGGAGGCCGGGAGGGGGTCGCAGCGGCGGCGGGACCGGGGAGAGCAGCAGTGGTGGTGCCGGGAAGCGGGGATCGGAAGCTGCAGCGTCGGGAAGAGAAGGCGGGGGCTGAAGGCGGCGGCCGGTGGGGGCCGGAGGGGCCGCCGGTGGGGGCCGCAGAGGCCGGATTGACAGGCCTGTTAGTTCGGTACCCTGCGGTACCCACAAACTCGAAATTTTTTATTTTATTTTTAAAACCCTATTTTTTTGATTTTTGTTTCGCCTTTTGCTTTTTTTTAAGAAATTTTTTTTACAAGCAAATTTTGGCCTGCATGCTGTAAAAAGGCAAAATATTTTTTAAAATTTTTTTTCTCAATTTGTGTGCCAGGGCCGTACGGCCTGGATCTGAGAAAAAAATTCACGTAGAGGCTCAGGAACCAAAATAGGTCAAATTTTATATGACCATAGGGGTTTTCGGGCCTTCTGAGCATGATGGTGAGGTCCATTTAGGTCCAAAGTGCTAAAAAAAAAAGCTCAAACCCTAGGTACATAAAAAATTCCTAAAACCACAGATCTGCTTCCAAAGCCAAAAATCTCAAAACAAGAACAGGTAGCTGCAAATCTGAAGCTCTGATACCATATAGGAGTTGAGAAAATACAACACCACAGGAGCTCAAAAAAATCTCTGCAAGCTGAAAAACCTGTTACAAGGAGAAGCAATGAAGCAAATCACAGAAGGAAAGAATACACAGGAAAAATATGCTCCAAAAGATGAGAGCTCAATAATCTCCAAAATGTATTTTCAATAATAATCCTTCTTCATACAATGAAAAGAAAGAACTCAACCTTTAAAAGGTCAAGAAACCCTAAAAGGGAAAACCTAGGTTTGCACATAATAATTAATTATATGCACCTAAAGTTAGCTTAAGTGTAAAAGAGATAAAGGGAACTTAAATAATTAAACAAATAATGTTTAATTAATCAAGTAAATACCCGAATACTCTAACATCAGAGACAACAATCAGCAAGACATTTCATGTACCCGAGGCCAAGGAAATGATCTACATAACCTTAGAAGGAGCTAAATTAGCCTATGATGATGACCTTGATGTTTGTGCAAAGATCATCGACAAATTTTGGTTGAAGAAGAGTAGAGGAGGGAGAAGCAGATGGCCTGATAAACTGCACAGGATAGACTTCAATGATGAATATAGAGACTTCATCACCTTACTTCATCAATTGGTTGGTGCACTTGAGTCTTCGTACTTTGAGGAATGGATGTTCTACTACATTGAGACTGTCACCCACGACAAGAAGGCGATCAATTGGGCAAGACTTATTAGCAATAGTATTGATAAGCAACTAAGGAGATTAATGCGCACCAAAACATTCTATATGAGTTCCTACGTCATATACTCCATTGCGAGAAATTTTGAGTATCCAGGACTCATGTATACAGGCGTAGTTGGAAGGAGACTTGGAGAGATCAAGGTGTATGAATGTTAGCCACAACTTAAACATCCACCAAAACAACACTACAGGAGGGTGAATGATGCATTCACTATGCATGTCACAAAGCTGTTTTGGGGTGGATCACAACAGAGACTCTCTCCAGAAGCACAAGTGTTGGTAGAGCAATATGGTGCATGGTTCATCCAATTCCCGAAGTTCACCTACATCAGAATTCAAGGATCTCCCGTTCCTCCCTACATGTTGCCGTGATACCCAACGAATAGAGTAGTGCTACTCGAGGTGGTGAGACAGTTATTGGCGTACATCAAAGCATATAGACATAAGCATGGAGCTGGTGTTTCTTTTCCCATCACACTTGGAGATTCCATTGAGTCATGCCCATCTATTCATGTAGCCAAGGATGTCAAGTGAGAGTTAGCATTTCATTCACTCAATCTATTCACAATCAGAGAATGCTTTGATCCATATGGCAATGTAAAGGAAGCTTTGGGAAGAAACAATAGGCGTCGATGGCATCTTGAAGACTATTGGATGAATATCCAAAATGATATAGAGGTGAAAAAGAACATGTATTCTAGGCTACCTCTGAGTTTCATCAAGGAAGGCAGATTGTTCCATGTAGCCAATCAAGTTCAAGACAGTGGCAAATATCTCCATGGAGCTTACGCCACAGAAGATAAGGAAGTCAAATTCAAATGGGTAGATTTGGAGACTGAAGATTTGAAGGAGTTAATGAAGCCAGTCTTGGAGTACACTTGCATATGGATAGATATGCAACACCAAAAGTTGATGGAACAAAATATAACACCAACATTCCACTTAGAAGAATAAAGAGAAGAAGATGAAGCTAGTGCAAGTGGCAGCGCACCCCAACCATCCCATTCAAGAGGATCAAAGAGGAAGGAAAATCATGGTGAAAAGGAACCCGCAAAGAAGAAGCATAAATCAAGTGCGAATCATCCCCCTTCCAGACCAAAAGAACTAATGATGGAGAAAAAGTTGAGTTAGGAGCCAATGAATCAACTGAGTCTACAGTCCACAATGCAAAAGGCAAAGAGAAGGCATCTCAAAAACAAGAAGATTTCACTCGTCTCATTTAGGAGATTGAAGATGGCGGTGAGGATGATGATGAAACTACTTCACCACCTAGATATGAGCAAATGTATGAATGAGCACAAATTCAAGAAGGGAGATCTTCTATATCGGAATGGTTAAAAGAAAGGCTAGCTCAAGAGGTGTAAGTGGTCGAAGAAGAAGAACAAACATATGAAATAGCAAGTCTTTTAAGCCAAACTCGAGAAGTACAGAGAAGAGGAAAGCTACGAAGATGTCAAGGGTGATCAAAGATGATTCAGGATCAAGAAGGCTGCCAATAGCTACTCCAAGAGTTGAGAAATATGAAGGAGAGATTACAGCCGATGAGTATGATATGGAGACCATTGACTTGGGTCCACTCACCTTCGAGCAGGCCATTGGTGATGCGACTGATTTAGTGAAAGCCGTCAATGATATGTTGAGAGATGAAATAGAGAAGAATTGAAGATTGGAAAAGGAGATAAATGCATGGAGGAACTACGTTCAACAATTTTAGCAACCTTTGACACATCAAAGTCCAGCAGCTACACCACCTCCCTTGCTTCTCGCGGAGTCAGTTGATCACATGGAAAAAATGAGAAATTCAACACAGTTGATGGATACATGGATAGAGGATTCATACACTAGAGTGAGTAGGTTTATGAAGGGCATCATGCAAACACTTGATATAGTCATAAGAGTCCTTGGGAGAACTCATGTGCTCATAGAGGCCTCCGAAGCATTTACTCATGCTAGAGATGTTATCATCCCAGTGCTTCAAGTAATAAGGAAGGCACCAAGAGAGGTCCTATCAAGGGAAAAAGTAAGAAAAGAAGGAACTACACCGAATCTTCTGCAATGGAGTAGCCTGCTTTGCACAAAGAATATTATCTTCGAAGAAATTGGAAACGAATGTAGTCAAGTTCAAGATGAAATGCATCGAATCCATGATAAGATAGTGGGAGTAACATAGATTGTCTTGGAAAGAAAGATTGATCTAGGGACCGTTATGGAGGCCAAGGAGTTACAAGAAAGAATAAAGGTTATCTTCTACGGTACTGATGGTATGAGAACCAAAGAGCAAATTAATGATATGCTAGAGTTCGTAGTCTTGGCAAGCAAAACTCAAGAGCTGGAACCTAAATGGGAGGATGCCATCGTTAAAGCTTTCGACGAAGGCATGCACATGGAAGAGCAACTGAAATCTCTACCTGAGATCCCGATGACTGAGATAGAAGAGATGGTGACTAGATTCATCGAATATGCTAGAAAGGAACGTGAAAAAGGGAACCAAGTTCTAGAAGATAGTTTGTTATGATCTCATGTGGCGTGTCGCGTTCCTATTGGAGGATGCTTCCTCGGTTTCCGTGTTGACTCATACTATTTTCCTATTGGCTGATTCATGGTGATAATTATCTAGATAGGGTTTTCATTTGTGTCAAACCCTAATTAGGGTTTAGGTGGCAAAATCTTGGCCCTTGATCTTCATTTGATCTCGGCCCTTCATTGTATTTGGGAGTCCTATATAAGCTCCACTCATTTCATTTGTAAAAGTTAATAGTAAGAAGAATTGTTGGAGAGTAGTGATTTTAATAGCAATAAAGTAGAAGAGAGAGTAATAGTGGCAAGAGAAAGACTTGAAGAATTGTTGTTATTTGGTTTTTGGATCAATGAAACATTGAAGTTATGGTGTTTTTGCTCAATCCTTGAAGCTCATTGCATGGTTCTTTTATCTTCTCAAGCCAATCTTGTGATGATAGTTTTAGCATTAGATTACATGATGGAATATCGCATTTGATATATTGTGAAGCTCGTTATCCATACCAGTAGCTTTCTTGCTGATTGTAAGCAAGCCTTGTGTGGTCAATTGAAACATTTGAAAGTGTTAAGTTCGATTATTGCTTAATCATTGATATGCATTCAATTGATGGTGTCTATGGTTAGCAATGATTTGAGAATCTTCAAACATCCTTAGAAGATTGCACTAGTTTTAGTAGAGTTGTTCATGTATGGCGATGCTATAACTAGTTGAGTTTCACTTGTGTCATTTCTTCATCCATTCATTGTAGAGTAGCTTAGAATTCCTCTAAACCCTCATCTTTTGCCATTTTTTGATAATCATTTGATAGTCTTAGGAAGAAATCTCATTGCATACCATCTGCCAATCACTTGTTAAATCTTTTCGAACCATAAATGACCTTTGATGAAACATTAATCACAATGGCCAACTAAGCTTATCCACACCTAGTGACCCTACATATATGAACCTTGGAATCTTTTTGGGTGATCCTTAAGCAAATCTTCAGCATCCAAAAGATTTTGTTCAAGAGAGGATAAGATACTTATGGTATTTTATTCTGAGTTTGCATGTGCCTAGTGAACACATCAACAGGACCCTACAGGAGGCTATACAAATCACCCTAGATTTAGACACTACTCCCCCACACACCTCCTATTAGTAGAATAAATTTTTTCCTAGGAACTCCAAACCCTTCCAAAAACCAACTAAACATCAGAAGGGTAATCTACCTCCTCCCAGGATGGACCAGAAGTCACGAAATGGATTGAGGAGGAAGAAACTGTGCTTTACATGTAAGGAGCCATGGGAACCAAGACACAAATGCATTGGGAAAGGCAAAGCCCATCTGATTGAGGTGTGTTTAGATGTGGATGATGAGAATGTACAGGATACAAATGTTGAGGATAACTAGGAGGAGCTTGTGAATGAGACACCTCAGTTGGAGCTTGGTACAACTAATGCATCGGCTTCAGCCAATGTCACTATGGCCACACTTTCAGGATACCCTAGGTTTCACGCCTTTCAGTCGAAAGGAATATTGCAGGGGCAATGAGTGGTATGTTTAGTGGATACTATGGCCACACTTTCAGGATACCCCAAGTTTCATGCCTTTCGGTTGAAAGGAATATTGGAAGGGCAATGAGTGGTATGTTTAGTGGATACTAGAGCCAACCACAATTTTATTGACTAGCAGTTGGTTGAGAAACATGGGATACGGTTAGAAGAGTTTTCAGGTTTTGGAGTGAAGGTAGCAGATGGAGCTATTTTGAGTTGTACCAGGAGGATTTCTCAACGCAGTATTGTTGTGACATATTCACACATCACTCCATTGCAAATGGGGACCCCCACTTTTTTTACTTTATAGGTTAGTTGTCTTAGCTTAGTTATTGGTTGTTTCCGAGTCTTTGCTATTAACCTTTTGTTTGTAGTTGCTCAGGAGCTGATCAGGTCTCTCTCTTAAGGATGAAGTGAGGTTCAACACTTCCTTTGCCCAGCCAAGGCATAATCACTTCCACTTCTCCCAGCATTGTCAGTGGGCGGCCAAACCCGATCACACCCATTTCCATTCGTCACCATTGCCATCACCATTTCACCGTTCCATTTCCTTCCATTTCTACCTTCCCTCTCTCTTTCCCATCTCCTTCCATTTCTTTCCATGCACCCTCACCTTCCCTTCCACCTCTCCATCATTTATCCCTCTCCACCTCACCTTCCTAACATTTCATCCATAAACCTCTCCTTCCATCTCACCCTGTACCTACCTTTCTATACTCCATCTACCCTTCCTTCCATCCATCTCCATATTCTAACCCACTTCACCTACATAACCTCCATCCTATCCTTTAACCTTTTTACCTGCCATCCCTTACTACCTGCATTTTAACCTATCCCAAACACTACCTACATCCCATCCTGACTATCCCTTACATTCCCCTACATCCTTCATTATTAATCATCCTATGCCACTACCCTTCCTATCATAGCTTCCCTACCCACTTATCTATCCTCATCTCCTAACTTCATTCCCGAACTCCCATTTTCCTAACCTACACCTCCTACATCCTACCACTTCCATCTCCCTTACCTTCCACCTCCTCCACCTCTCTACCTTCCTACATCCTTTATCCCTCCATCTTCTTTCATCACCTACATTTCCACCTACCTCTACCTTCACCCATATTCTCTAGACCTCCCTTAATTTTCCTACCCACTACCTCTCCCTTATCCTACCCATCCACTATTTGTTCCCCTATCACCATACCTCCTATCCTTCCTTTTCACCCTCACTAACCCTAACCACATCTTAACTTACATCCTAACCTACCGTCAGCCCCTTCACTACCCCTTATACCCTACACCCAATCCCTTCCTTATCACCTTCTACTCCCTTTACCACCTTCCGTACCCCTTTATTCCCTTTCCTAAGTACTACCTCCCACCGCAACACTTCTTATAAACCCGTATCCACCTTCAATTACCCCTCGTTTCCCTACATCCCATTCTTTACTTCCTACCCCCGTGACTATCCCTTACCACCTCTTTCCATCCACCTCATTGCCTTTAATTCCTTTCTACCATGCCATATATTATGGGGCCCCACCACAAGCCTTAATGTGAGGATTTTAAAATCTTTTTAAGAATTGCATCCCCAGTACCACGTAGCATGCTTGGGCCCCAACAAATTCTAAGATGGAGAAAAAGCTCTAAGGCATTTAATTTTTTTTAGCATCCACCTCACTATTATAACACATGCTCAAGCTCCTTAAATCCACGATAAAATATAAAGGCAAGGTGTGGGACTAAGGAAATAAACAAGCTGGCCTCTGAAGTGAAAGATGTGTCACATGAACAAAACATGGGGGGGATTTAAATTCAAAATCAGATCATAAGAAGAGCACAAGTAAATGACAAGATAAAGGTGCGAATTCATATTTGAATTGAGGTAGTCAGATTCTAAGGAGAATTCAGGAGGTACAGGCCTGAGTGAATTCATCGGCAGGTTTAGGACTGAGTTTCATGAGCAGAGATAAGGGGACCTCCATCTGATTTTTAGGACAAACTTCTTCCATGATCAAGGTGAATTCTCAGTCAGACATTGAGGCGAAGGCTTGAGGTTTGTTTTGATTCAATTTTGGAGGTATCCTCATTTTTTTGGCATTAGTGCGAAATTTTCTAGCAGACAAAGGCAAAAGTTGCATCCAAGTGAAATCCGGGCAATAACCAGACCTAGAGCATCAGCTTAGATTATCATTTCCACCTGAAAGGGTTTCAAAATGTGATTAGTAAAGTGTTATTTTCTTTCTTCATTCTAAATAAAGGATGTATATGGTTGAGGTTTATTTCATTCTCCTTAATTCAAGTTATGTTCAATTTCAGGTTTTGAAGCAAGGATGGAAGGCTGGGAAAGATGAGCATTTAAGGAAGCATGGAAGACCAGTCACGTGGAGAAGCCAAGAAGATCAAATTCAAGATAAGCAACTCACATTTCAAGACAACATCAAGTTGGAGGAAGCATTCAAGGATTACTTTACATGAAGCAGAATAAGACCTCACTAACATAGTGATATAATCATAAGAAGGATTGATCAACAATACAATAAGGAAGTTGAAATTCACAAGTAAAGAGAGGTTTTGTCTAAAACAAAGGTGAAAGATGCCACTTTGTGCCAATACAGCACAGAACACCGATCTGCCTGAGTGAAATAAGGTGAACAATATTGATCAAATAGACTTGCTCCTGCAAATGAAGCCCCAAATACCACCTTCCTTGTGCAATTGGATGTCAAAATGCTGAAATTCTTGTGCACATGAAGCTCATAATGCCGACTTGATTATGCTAACAAGAGATAAAATTCAGTCATGATGAAAATTTTGTACAAAGATCTTGAAGGTTGCTGGATGCTTGTGCATAAAACACCAAAACTCTGACCTGTATGTGCATAACAAAGGTTAATTGCTGCCACATCAAACATGATCCAGGAAAAGGATATTAAGTCCAAAGGAACACAAGAAAGCCGCCAAGTAGCCTGATTGCATTTCATTGAGAAGAAGGTCGTAGGGGCAAAATTTGGTTGAGTACACGAAAATTTCCTTTGCCCCCTTGCTGGAGCGAATTGCACTTCCATTGCCCCTTCTTAGGAGCGAAATTCCTTCCTTCGCCTCCTGAAGAATCTAAGACAACCTCTGGTCATCGTAGGCTGCCTTGGTCAAGTGAGGAATTCAACTTTCAGCCAGCAACTTGAAGATTTGACTAAGTAGGAAATGACTTCCTTTGCTCCCTATTTGGAGCGAAAGTGACTTCCTTTGCTCCTTCTTAGGAGCGAATCTGGCTTCCTTTGCCCCATCTTGGGAGCGGAGTCACTGTCTTGGCATACTCAAAGGTGATTTGGTGGGTTTTAACTCATGAGGAATGAATCTATAGCCTCCACCTTGAATGCAATCTCACTTTCAATCATTGGAAGGATCAAATTGATGAAGATTTTGAGAAGGAATCGCTGGAGATAATCACTTCCATTGCTCCTCATTGGGAGCGAAATTGTATTCCTTTTCTTGAGTTTGAGAGGGAAATTGACTCCGAGCCTTTCTTAAGGTTGATTTGATGCACTTGAAGTGATGAAGGGCAGAATTTGATTAAGTGTCAGAAAATTTCCATTGCCTTCTCCTTGGAGTGAAATGTTCTTCCATCGCTCCTCTCTAGGAGCGGATTTGGCTTCTATTGCCCCAATCTAGGAGCAAAATCCTCCTCAAAGCATTTGATGAAGGAAACTTGGCAACTCTTGCATATGAGGACTTAAACTCAAGAGGGCTGATGATTGGAGAGCAAGTGAAAAAAAATCTGGCTAAGTATCAATTTTTTTTCCATTGCTCTCTAGTAGGAGTGAATTCTTGTTCCATTGAAGTATGCTTCATTTGCTCTTGCATAGGAGCGAAGTTGATTCCATGGCTCTTCTTAAGGTTATTTTGACCTATTTTTACCCTTAAAGCATTTTGATGATAATTTTGAGCATTTCATATGGGAGAGATGATGATCTTGAGGTATAAGAGGGCAAGATTGATGAAATTTACCTAAGAGAGTTGGGTTTCTTACCATTTTCATTGCTCCCTAAGTGGAGCGAATTTCATTTCCATTGCTCTTTGGTTGGAGCGATTTCCACTTCTATTGCTCCTCATTGAGAGCGAAATTCCCCCCTAGGCACTTTTGATGGGCACTTGAAGCATTTCACATAAGGAAGATGATGAATTCAAGGCATAAGAAGGAATAACTCAGTGTTTTAAGACTTGTGGACTCACCACGGACTCACGAGTCCATGGGAGCCACGATTCGACTCGCCAAGGACTCGCGAGGCGAGTCCTGGTGAGTCCATCTGAAAGAGTCGCGAGTCTTTTGCAAGGACTCATGCGAGTCTTTTGTACGGACTCACAAGTCTTTCAGATGGACTCGCGCGACCCAGAAAAAACGTCATGCAAGCTTTAAAAGTGAGTTTTTTAAATTTTTTTGCCCTCATTTGGCATTCTTGCTTAGTTATGACAGGTTTGTAGGGTGTGAAGGAGGAGAAATACAAAGAGGAAGATGTAGTCTTCTCATTAGTTTGTTCATTGTTGTTTTTCACATTTGGAGTTGGACATATCATTATATGTAATTTTGTAAAGATTTATAAACTTATGCTACTATTATACATTTTAGAGTTGAAACTATGAGTATGAATGATGAAATTTCAAATTATGCGTGTTTGTAGATCATATGACATGTGTAATGTTTCAATTATGGCTCTTATGTTCTCTAAATGCATTAATTTCTTTATGTTCTTTTTGTAAAACTATGTTTTTTTTTTGCCGAGTCTTTCACGAGTCCGAGTCCAAGTCCAAATTTTTGGTTTGCCGAGTCCGAGTTTTAAAACTTTGGAATAACTAATGAAAAGGATGGAGAAGCGGACTGAAAGCAACATCCAAAACACAACACAAGGCAAACATGACATTCAAGAGGAAAGATTTCATTGGCAAGCACAATGATACCAAGGAGGTGACTACGCAAGAAGGACTTTAGGATATTCAAAGATTTCACAAAAGAGGAGAGGTCATACAATCACCCCAAGGCAAGATAGGTGAGCAAGGGCAGAGGGTCAAACTTCCCATCATCATCATCATCACATCAAGCTTTGAGCAAGTGACTAATATTGAGTATCAAGAGATATTGCTCAACATTCCTTCATGATGATCTACTAAGTATAAGTGCAAATTGAGGTGGCGTCCCAATCGCTACTCCACCAATTAGAGAAGTTCCACATCAGCATGTCTTGATTGAACGAATCAAGCTCACCCAAGGGGGTGCAAACTCCATTGTACCTACCCCTACTATCTTTTGGTCGAATATTCTAAAGATGACATGTGTCAAAGCATTGTAAATATTTCATTGGCCAGAATAAAGTTTGTTGTAGCAAACCCTAATTAGAGTTTTATTGTAAAATCTTGGTCATTGATGTAGATTCAATCCTGGCCGCTCATTGTAATGAGCTTTCTATATAAAGCTCAAGCTTCTCATTTGTAAAGAGTTAATAGCGAATAGTGAATAAAATAAGAGAATAATAAATAGTTAATCAATAGATAATAGTTAGTTGGCAATTAGAGTAGAAGTTAGATTAAGAGAAGGCAAAGATTGTTTCCAAAACCTTGTCGTAAAGGACAATTGATTTCATTGAAGTTATGGTGAATTTGATTTGTCATTTCAGCAACTTGCATTGTCTTTACTTCTCAATTCATTTTCATGTTTTTAGATGAATGGAAGATCTTTGTGCATGATCAATGGTCAAACTCCTAATCCATACCACTAGCCTCTTGCTGATTGTAAGTGCGCCTTGCATGGTCAATTGGAATCCTTGAATGAACTTAACTTCAATTGCTATTCGTACCTTGATATGCATCACCTTGATGGTATCCTTGTTATTAATAGTGATTCGAACATCATTTTTTTACCTTCCTTAGAATATCGCACTAAACTTTGTGGAGTTGTTGCTTTGCATGTCAAAGCAAGGCTTAGTGGAATTTCACCAAAGGTAGTCCATTGTCTCTTGCATTCCTAGGAGTGGTGCAGTCTTTTAAAGCCTACATCTTTTGCCCTTTTTATTAATTCTCCAAGCAAGTAATTAGGATGTAAGTTCCAACAATCTAAGCATTCATATACAACATAAGTCCCCTTGTGATCCGAGCAATCACATCAACCAACAAAGCTTATCTACACGTCGTGACCCGACATTGAAGAACCTTGGAGTTATTTCAAGTGATCCTTGCGTGAATCTTCAGCATTTGAGAGACATTGATCAAGAGAGGATAAGATACTTCTGGGTATTTTATTCTCTGTTCGCATGTGCATGAAAAACACATCAACAAGTATTCAAATGGGGTGATTATACTCTGACAGATGATTTCTATGTCCTTGTTAGAGGATTATGATGTGGTTACAAGTTATTGGAAGATATATCATAGACCACCAAAGGATGCAGTTAGAGTTTATAGCAGGAGGAAAGAAGACAGTGTTGAGGGTGTTATCAGATGGAGGGCCCAAGGAAGTGTCATCTCGTAGGATGGAGACTATCTTTAGACACCATGACATCATTTGGGCAACATAGTGCTATATCATGTCCAAGACACCTTCACAGGATGAGAGATCCTTTCACATAGATATCCAGACAATACTGGATAAGCACAAAGTTGTATTTGGTGACATTCCCCCTGGGGTACCTCCTAATTGAGGTTTCGAGCACGTTATAAAGCTTGAGGAGGGCGTGAAGCCCGCAATTACCACCCTGTTGACGTGTATTTTGTACACTATCAAACACAGAATAAAATACCCAAGGGTACCTTATCCTCTCTTGAGTAAAGCCTCTGAATGCTAAAGATATCGCGAAAAGGGATCAATCAGGGTGACTTCAAGGTTCTTCGTTGTAGGATCTCTACGTGTGGATAAGCACCAGTGGTCGTTGTGAATGCTGTTTCTTCAAGGGGCCTTACGTTTTCGATCTGCAGGAATAGGATTTTCCTAAAGCTAACAGGTTCTCAAAAAAGATCAAAAGATAGGGTTTGCAAGAGATGAATTCTAATCTAATCCTAAGAATGACTCGATGTAGGCTAGACTTGGTAAGATTCTACCAATTTCAGTATTGCCAAGGAATTACAACTCTACTGGAATTGATGTGATCTTCTAAGGTGATTAGTGGTTTTCAAATCATCAAGAATTACAGATACTACCATAAAGATATGTATCAATAGTTCAATAATGATTGAAGGTTCAAGCAATCCAAATATCTCCAGTTGACCACACAAGGCGTCCTTACAATCAGTAAGAAGCTAGTGGTTTGGAACGTGAATCTCACCAAAGATCAAGCCCAACACTTAGTCCTTCAAACTTAAATACTACTTCGACTGAGAATGATTCAAGAAAGTAAACAACCATGAAGATAGCCACAAGAATTGCAATAAAACACCATAACTTCAATATTTTATTGATCTCAAAGCCAAAATAGACAACAATTGTTTGAAATTCTTTCTTCAATACTCAATCTTGCTACAAAATAACTTTCTTCTCTCCAAAGCTCTAACTATCTCCTTAATATCTAATCTCTAATCATCTAATTTCTAATCTTCTAATTTCTAATGACAAAATGAAAATGAATGAGGGTATATATAGCATCCTCAATTACAATGAACGGCCCAGATCAAAAGAAGATCAACGGCTGAGATTTTGACACCTAAACCCTAATTAGGGTTTGTTACAAAAAGTCCCCTTTTAGTTGAACATTATTAAATGCATAGCTAAATATTTAATTGGCACAAAAATCGAGGGAACATAGACCAATGATAATTAAGATGCCACATCATTTTATAACAACCTCTCTTCTAGAACCTTATTCCCCTTCCAATGTTCTTTCTTAGCATATGCAATGAATCTGGACACAATTCCTTCAACTTCAGCAATGGGAATCTCAGGAAGATTCCTCATTCGCTCCTCTAAGTGGATAACCTGATCAAAGGCAGTGAGGAGAGCAGCTTCCCATCCAGGTTCGAGTTCTTTGATTTTCTCAATCAGGAGCATAGTAGTGAACATTAGATCCCGTTGCTCATTTGTGATGACATTCTCATCTTTGCAAAAGATGACCTTGACTCTTTCTTCCAACTCTTGAAGGTCCACATCTGTCTCAACTTCGATCCTTCTGCCAAGAATGGTACACAACACTTCGAACACCTTATCCTGAATTGGATGGATGATGCCCTCAACTTGATTGCATTTGGTGCTGATGTCCTCGAAAAGAACCTCTTTCATCTGGAGTAGAGATGACCACTGAAGTAAATTATGAGCTCCTCCATCCATTATCTTTTCTTGTGCTAGGATCTTCCTTGGTGTTTGCCTGATTACTTGTAGAACAGGAATGATATCATCTCTAGTGTGAGCGAAAGCGGCTACCGTTATCATTAGGTTGTGGACGATCTCAAGGACCAGGATAGCTCGGTGGATTGTCTGCATCATTCTTGTTGTAAATTCAACGGCTATTGTGTGGGATTTGTCAATCCAAGAGCTCATAAGCTGAACCAAACTCTTGACTCTTTCTGCCTCGCCAACTGATTCAAAGGGAAGTGCTTGCACAGGAGACACTGCTAGATCCTGACGTCCCAAGGGCTGATTGAGATGACTAAAGTAGCCTCTCCAAGCATCAACTTCTCTCTCAAGCTTTCTATTCTTTTCCATTTCTTCCTTAAGCTTGTCTTTAAGTGCTTCAAATGAATCGGTTGCCTCATCCAGTGCCTGTTCAGTAGTGAGTGGACCGAGCTCAAATGTTTCTACATCATACTCTTCTGCAAGAATTTCACCTTCATACTTGTCCACTACTAGTGTAGCTATCTGCAATTTCCTGGATCCTGCCTCATCCCTGATCACCTTGGACATCTTGGTGGCCTTCTTCTTCTCCGTTACTTCTTGAGAATTTCCTATAAGGCTCTCTAAGTCAATTACATCATCCTTATCTTCAATCACAATCACCCTCGCCAGTCTCTCCTTCAACCAGTCTGGAATGGCGGATCTCGTCTCTCTAACTTGTATTTCTTTAGGCAATGGTTCGTCTTCTCGAAGAGGAGATGTCGCTTCATCATCATTCTTCTCTTCATGTAGCTCATCAACTTGGGGAGATTGACTTGATGAATGCTGAGGTGCCTGCCCCTTTTCAGGTTTATCATTCTGTACCATGGACTCCATAGATTCATCAACCTCAGGCACCGTCTTCTCTTGTCCTTCAACTTGACTTGTCCTTTTTTCATGTCGAGAAGATGTGCCTGATGAGCGATCTCGATTGGCCTCGTGCTTCTTCTTGGAGGGCTCTCTTTTCTCAGGTCTTTCTTTCCTCTTCGCGCCTCTAGGATGAGAATTGTCTTCACTTGCACTTGCTCCTCCTTCTTCTGGTCTTTCCTCCAAAGTAAAAGTCATTGGTATGTTCTGTTCTCTTAACTTTTGATGTTGTACATCCACCCATCTACGAGTAAATGACAAAACTGGAGCCATCAAAGCCCTCAAGTCTAAAGCCTCAGGTTCATTCCAATCTATCTTCACTGCTTTGTCCTCTCTATCATAAGATGATTGGAGATGTCTGCCACTATCCTGTGCTTGATCAGCCACCCTATAAACTTTGCATTTCCTGATGAAATCTAAAGGTAATCTGGAATGCATCTTTCTTTTCACTTCTAAATCACTTGAGAGATTCATCCAAAAATCCTCTACCTGAAATTCGTGTTTGTACTTCCTACCAGCTATCTCTTCCATATAACCATGAGGATCGAAATTCTCCCTCGAGGCAAAGAACGTGAATGAATATAAAGCCAATTCCTTCTCTGCATCATCCAAGGCTTGAGTATTAGGACATACCTCAACTAAATTCCCCAATATGATGGGCACGGGAATTCCATTTCCATGCCTGTGTCTGAATGCCTTTGCATAAGCTGCCAACTACCTAGTCACCTCAAGTAGTACTATCTTGTCTGCCGGATACCTTGGCAACATGTAGGGAGGTGAAGGACACCCATGAACTTTGATATATGTAAACTTTTGAAACTGGATGAACCAAGCACCATACCTCTTCACAAGCTCTTGTGCATCCAGAGATAGTCGATTGTGAATCCCACCTTGCAATATCCTAGTGATGTTCATCGTGAAGGTGTCATTGACTAACTTGTAGTCACCTCTAGGAGGATGATGCAAATGAACATAAGAGCCACAAACTCTCACTTCTCCGGGTCCTCTTCCGATCACTCCTCTGTGAGGTAGCCCTGCATATTCGAAACTCCTGATCAAGGCATATATGACGTATGAGCTCATGTGAAATGACTTGGTAGGCTTTAGTCTTCTTAACTGCACATCCAGGCAATGGCTAATAATTCTAGCCCAATGAATCGTTCCTTTTCCTTGGACTATCACTTGGATGAAGTAGAACATCCACTTCTCAAAGTAGAAGGCTTGTGGAGCTCCTGTAACTCGATTGAGCAAAGTTATCAAATCTCTGTACTCCTCCTGGAAGTCGATCCTATGTGGTGTGTTGGGAATCTTGCTCAGGCGAGGACGACTTTTGAGTAACCAATTCTTATTGATGATATTCAAGCAAGTGTCGGGATCATCTTCATACATTGACCTGGCTCCTTCTAGGCTTTTGTAAATCATATCTTTATGTTCTGGAAGATGGAGAGCCTCACTTATAGCCTCCTCTGAAAGGTAAGCCAAAGTGTTTCCTTCCTTGGATACGATCGATCTTGATTGCGAGTCATAATGGCGGGCACACTCGATCATCAGCTCATGACACTGGACTGCTGGAGGGAAACCGGCCGCCTTGATGATGCCACTTTCAATTATTCTCTTTGCGACAGGTGATGGCTTGCCAATGTAGGGGACCTCTCGAAACTTCTTCACACTGAAGTTTCCCAAGTTGGTATCTCCGATATTGCTCCATTTGGACACGATCCTGGTCTCCAATTCTTCGTTCTTCTGATCTTCCTTCATGAGAGCTGGACGACTAGTAGATGCTCCTACCTTTGGAGTCGCCATCTTGACACCTACACAACATTTCATAATTAGTAAAATATCTTGAAGAGTAGCAAGGAAGATTCAAAGGAAGATAAAAGATATTAATTAGGAAACTTCATGATAAATCTTGAGTTATCATTTCCTAATTAACTATGCAATTTTCAAAAAACAAAGTCCAAAATTCAAAGCTTCAACATTGGGACTAGGATGATCTCGCCATACCTCCACTTGAGTACTAACTCTAAGAAATGATGCAAAAATAGGTGAATTTTGCTAGGCAAAATGTAGATCAAAGCTCTCCCTTGAACAAAATGCGCCTCCTTTAGTCTTCACAAGAATTAACTCCACCTCCTTCTAGCCTCCGACACTTGAGATAAATTCGCTCCAAATAGACCAGATTTCGCACCTCCTTCTTGCTCTCCAAATTCGCACTTGAAGCAATGAGTGAATGATTTGAAATGATAAAAAACACCTCCAATATATAGAGCGCTCACCATCTTGCTCCCCCTAGGCCGACTTGTCAAAATAGGCCTAAAAAATAAATAAAATTGCAAAAAGGAGAGGCCGACTTGATAAAATAAATAAAAATAAGACCTCAAGCGCTCCATTTTTTAATTTTAATTTCACAAAAATTAATTTTAAATGCCTTAACAATAAAAGTTCGATTTTTAAAGGCTCAAAATTAATTTATTAAATGCCAATGTGTCTTTTATTAAATGCCAATTTAATTTAATTTTTTCAAATATTTCGAAGTTAGCAATTTTTGGCATCTAATGCAATTTGGAGGATATTAATGCTCAAATATGGTAAAAATGAAGAATGCCATTAATTTCGCCCTGGACCCTTGGAGAGGGTCAGGAGCGAACTTTCAATTTAGGCCTTGCATTCCTCATTTTTCTTGTTCAAGACTTCATCTAGGCATTTAAATGGCATTTCTAATTGGAGTTTTGAGTTTAATTTCACTTGATCTCTAGGAGGAAAGTGCATTAGGACCTTTTCGCCCTGGACCCTTGGAGAGGGTCAGGAGTGCCTTTTCACTTTTGCTCTCAATCCTTCATCTTTTATTTGTCAATTCTCGTTGTGGGGTAAGCGATGATCTCTTTCATTATTCCATGCATGCTTAATTTGCTTTCGCAAGGCAAAATAGGTGCTCTAAAGATTTTCGCCTTGGGCCTCTAGTGAAGGACAGGAGCGACCTTTGTATTTTAGCCTAGGATTATCAAGTTTTGAAGTCAAATCTTTGTTCACCATGCTTTAGAAGACCTTTTCCACCCCTGCACAACCTTGCCTTAGCATAATCTTGGAGGGAAGCTATTGGTTTTGTAAAAATCGCCTTGGACCTTCAATGAAGGTCAGGAGCGATCTTGAGTCTTTTGCACAAATTCTTAATCACTTCAACTTCAAATTACCCTCAAGGGGTAGAACATCGTTCTTCACTCCCCTTTTAGTCTTGGAAACAAAAAAGTTATCTCGATATTCAAGGAAAGTGGGCACACTTGGAAATTTCGCCCTGGACCCTTGGAGAGGGACAGGAACGAATTTGCAAATTGTCATCAAAATTTGTAATCTTTGCATCTCAATTCCACTTCAAGGCATTTCAAACATCGTTTCAAACTTGTGCCTTGGCTTAGATTTGTCCAAACTTGGAGAGAAAGGCTGGATATTAGGTTTTTCGCCCTGGTTCTTTAGTGAGGGACAGGAGCGATTTTGCAAATTCAAGTTTATCCGTCCTTTTTTAGCCCTCCAAATTATCTTCAACGGGCAAAACATACCCTCTTCCATTCATTTCAATCACAAAACTTGTTTTGTCCTTGCCAGAAAATTGCACTTTTAGAGTCTAGCTCCGGACCTTCAGTGAGGGTCAGGAGCGCCCTTTTTGCTTCTTGGTATATTTCCTTGTTCTTTAGACTCCCAATCGCATCTAAGGTACAAAACATCATCTCTCCCTCCTATCCAAGTCAGGTTTTGCCTCAAAATTTCAAACAAAGAGGAGAATCTTGAAAAAACGCCATGGGCCTTCAGTGAGGGTCAGGAGCGCCTTTTGTTTTCTGGGTCGATTTCCTCCTTTGTTGACCACTCAAATTATATTCAACGGATAGAACATGCTTTCCTTGATCTCTTCCAATCATAAAATCACTTTGATCCTGCAAGAATAGTGCAAATTTGAAAATCAAGCTCCGGACCTTCAGTGAGGGTCAGGAGCGCCTTTTGCCATCATGATCAAATTGCTTCACTTTTCATCTCGAAATCCCTTGGCTAAGGAAGATGTTATCTTGTTTCATGCCATGAATAAATCCTCGCGTCCCAAAAGGTCATAAGATGATAGATATAAAGAAAATCGCTCTGGACCTTCAGAGAGGGTCAGGAGCGATTTTTCATCTTTTGGGCAAAACACCTTCAATTCATCATCCTTGATCAAGTCTGGATATCTTATTATGCTCATACTATCCTTCACCATGCCTTTGATGACTCAATTTGACCGAACAAGGTCAGGATTGACTCAAATAAGTTTTTTCACCTTGGACCTTCAGAGAGGGTCAGAAGCGAATTTGATGATTCCAATAAAATCCTTCATCATCCCAAGCTAAAACTCCTTCAGGCGGGTGGATAAAGTCACTTGTTTTCTATTCATGCTCAACACTTGGTCCTTTTTCACTACCAGATGGGGGAATTCAAAATTTCGCCCTGGGCCCTCAGCAAGGGACAGGAGCGATTTTTCCTTTAACCTTCAAAATTCATCATTTTCATGCCTTCAAAACTTCAAAAGCATCAAAACCACGTCCAATCATCCCTCCTGGAGACCCTGCACAAAACAAAATAGAAAAGTCAGTGACAAATATGCTTTAAATAACATTTTCGCCCTGGACCCTCAGAGAGGGACAGGAGCAAATTCATCCTTTCTGGCTAAACTATTCAAAATTCAAGTCTCCAATCACTTCACAAGGCAAGGTTAGGTCATTTAGCAAGCCTTCTCAAAACAAGAATTTGCACTTAGAATGAATTTCGCCCTGGGCCCTCAACAAGGGACAGGAGCGACTTCTCTGTTTCAAGCATCATTTTACCTCCAAAATTGATCAAAACTCATCTAGGCAAGAACCCACAATTTCACCTTCAAAATGCTAACACTTAGTCAAAAATTTGGATTTTTACCCCAAAAACCCTGAATCTAAACTTAACCTGAGACCTATCTGACTCCCCTGACAGGCTTACCTTATTTCAACAATCTCAATCCTAGGGAGGACGCTTAACAACTTTCAAAATTTGACTGGACTCAGCTCGAATAATATCCAAAAGAAACCCCTAAGGTTTAGCCCTAGCCCAGACAGACAACTCACTCACTCAAAACCCTAAAAGTAGAGAGAAGAACAGGCAAACAAAAAAGCAAAAAAGAGGGGGTCCCCATTCTAATGGGGCGATGTGTGAAATGGTCACAACACACCCCCTACCGACATCCTAAGGCATACAGGGATGAGATTGAGAAAACTATTCGGGAGCTATTGGATATGGGATTCATCAGACCTAGCTCTAGTCCTTTCGCTTCTTTCATGATCTTGGTGAGCGCATGTGCATTGACTATCTTGCATAAACAAGAAGACAATTAAGAATAGATATCCCATACCGTGCATTGATGAGTTGTTGGATGAGCTCCACGGGGCAGTATATTTTTCAAAGAATGATCTTTTATCAGGATATCATCAAATTGGAGTCCGCGAGGGGGATATCCATAAGACTGCGTTTAGATGCCACTATGGACATTACGAGTTCTTGGTGATGCCTTTTGGCCTCACAAACACTCCTGCTACTTTCTAGTCCTGCATGAATCACAGTTTAAACAAGCAGCGACGTAAGTTTGTAATGGTATTTTTTGATGATATATTGATATATAGCAGATCATGGGAGGATCATTTGAGACACCTAGATGAGGTACTTGGCATTATGGAGTCACAATCCTTATATGCCAAGATGTCCAAATGCAAATTTGGACTTACAAAGATATTATACTTGGGACGTGTGATTGGTGTAGGTGGAGTGAAGGTCCATCAGGAGAAAATACAAGCAATACTTAATTGGCCCTCTCCTAGTAATGTTTTAGAGGAGAGAGGATTTCTCGGATTGTGTGCATACTACAGGAGATTTGTTAGAGGATACTCATAGCTTGCAGCCCCTTTGACATACCTCATTAGGAAGGGTGCTCTTAGATGGACCAAGGAGGCTCAGAGTATTTTTGACAGGCTGAAGCAGGTTATGAGTTCATGTCCAGTATTGGCCCTTCCGGATTTTACTTAGCCTTTTGTGTTAGAGTGCAATGCTTTAGGTGAAGGTATTGGTCCAGTTTTCATGCAGAATCATCATCCTATTGTATATGAGAGCAGGAAACTGAAGGATAATGAGAATTTATACTCCACCTATGACAAAGAAATGCTTGCAATCATACATGTGCTAGCAAACTTTAGACAGTGCCTGGTAGGTGGTAGATTAGTGGTGAGGACGGATCACAATAGTCTGAAGTATTTCTCAGAGCAGAAAGAACTTAGTGAGTGTTTAATATCCCCTATTTATAGGCTGTTAGTTCTCAGGAGCAACATCTATGTTATTACCTTCTATCACGATTAATTGAGCATAAATAACTAATTCTCTGTAATATAACTTATGATGCCATTAAAACCATGCCTAAATCCAAACCAATCTGACCCCATTCCCAGAAGAGGGCTTGGATGCCTAGGGTGCTTGACACCACCTCCTTAATGTAGCCCACATTACCGGAACTCAGTCCATTCACCTTTGGGGCCTGCAGCACAGATTTTAGGAGTCCTTTCACCCTTGGGGCTTTCTGTTGAACTGGTTTTACTCTGCCCTTCCCTAGCAGCACCCATCTCCCTTGGGGAGAAAGAATTAGAACTGGTTAAGAGCTTGAGACTGTAAATATGTCAATATCTCGCTGAGTACACTAACTTCTAATGTATATGAAATAAAGTATGACTGTTATAAATATTGCATATATTAATATTACTATTAAACTCTGCATAAAAACATTATCAGGTTTCATATATTAAGCATACTTATTAAGCACATCCCCATGTATAACACCAAGAACAAGGATGTTACTGCTTGTAACTTAATAACAGTTCTGATCTGATCTGATCTAATCGATGGTGATGTCACTAGATGCTTTGATTCCTTTCCTTTATATCTCTCAATGTAAGAGAGAGGTCATACCTCTTCATCCTGTATCCCCTTTGGCAAGAGACACACCCTTTCCATCATTAGCACCCTTTGAAAGAGTGCAACTCTTCATTATATCTGCCCTTTGCAAGGGACACAACATTTCATGATCAGATCTGCACTTCTGATTCCCAAATGACCACCCCCCCCCACCCCCACCGCTCAAATGAGATTCTCTTCTTCCTTTTATATCTCATGTTTGAGGGAGACACAACTTTTCATTCCATGTCTTTTGACCATTCATTAACTTAATTAAATTTTAATTATATTTAATTATATTCTTTTATGGTTTAATTTGATTTTTTAATTTTTATTCTTTGTATTTAATTTTATTATTATTATTTATTATTAAATTATATTTCAAAGTGGGGACATTACAGGGCGTTAGCAAAAATGGGTTAATAAAATTCAGGCGTATGGCTTTGACATCAAATATGTCAAAGGCAAGAAAAATATTGTTGCTGATGCACTCTCCAGGAAACCTTTAGTTGCTGCACTGTGTTCTTTGTGTGAGATTTCAGCTGATTGGAAATCTTAACTTTTAGTTGAGTACTCTAAAAATCAGCAAGCATGCGAGATTTTTGATGGGCAATTTCAGGATGATAGGTATACAATGGATGATGATGTGATATACTACAAAAACATAATTTATTTGGATCTTGAATCCAAATTAAAAGATTAGATCTTATGAGCCATTCATGATACACCAATGATAGGACATCCAAGATATTGCAAGGCATACAAACAAATACGGGAGAGATTCACTTGGAAGGGTCTCAAAGAAGAAGTCTTGCGCTATGTTCGGGAATGTGTGACTTGTCAACAAAACAAGTCAGAGCATACATTTCCCGCTGGTTTGTTGCAACCATTGCCTATTCCAAAGTAGAAATGGATAGGAATATCCATGGATTTTATCACTGGTCTTCCGAGGGTACAAGGGAAAGACTGTATCAATGTAGTAGTGGATTGGTTGATGAAATATGCACATTTCTTTCCTATTGCAGTTGACTACACAGCTTCGCAGGTAGTCGAGGTGTTTCGTCTCCATGGTCTTCCTGAGACTATTGTTAGTTATCAGGACAAGAAGTTCATGAGTACTTTCTGGAAGGAGTTATTCTGACTTATAGGCACAGAGTTGACTCCCGATACTAGTTACCACCCCGAGACAGATGGACAAATAGAGGTAGTCAACAAATGGATTGAGGGGTACTTACGTAACTATGCTTCAGGACAACAAAGAGCATGGGTACGCTGGTTATATCTGGGAGAGTATTGCTACAACATTACACATCATATGTCTATTGACATGACTCCTTTCCATGCCTTATATGGATATGATGCGTTGTCCTTCGTGGATTTGGCACTAAGAGACAGTAGAGTGCCACTGGCTCATGATTGGCTTCAGGAAAGTCAAGACATCCTTAAGATGCTTAAGGATATCATATAGCATGCACAAAATTAGCAAAAGATATATACTAATCGACATAGGGTGGAGAAGGCTTTTGAGATTGGTGGTATGGTATTTTTGCATCTACAACCTTACCGACAGAGCACTCTTAAGAAAAGCGGAGTGAAAAAGCTCAGACCCTGCTTCTATGGGCATACAGAGTACTGAGGAGGATTGGGGAGGTTGCCTATGAGATTGAGCTGCCTCATGAGAGCAAGATTCACAATGTTTTCTATGTGTCTTGCCTAAATAAAGCCCTTGGACAGCATATAATGACTTCACCAGAGTTACCTCCATTAGATGAAGAGGGCAGATTGATAATGATACCAGCTAAGGTCCTAGATATGCGTGAGAGGAGGTTGAAGAATAGAGTGATCCGGGAGTATTTGGTGCAATGGAAAGACTTGCCTATAGAGGATGACGGATGGGAAGGGGAAGTAATTCTACAACATCCAACATTGCGTTTGCTCGAGGGCAAGCAATCTCAGGGAGGGAGGACTGTAATGTCCCCTCTTTCCTAGTAGATCATTTAGAATCAAAGATTCACCTGTTATCCATCTCCGCAGGTGAAATTCAGTGGATAGGAGATGTCAGTGCTACCAAGGGGGATTCATACTTAGCCATTTTTGGCCTCGGATAGCTTATTTCATATGTACTTTATGATATTTCATTATAAAGCTCTTTATACTAAAAATAGAATTATTAAATTTCAACTTAAAATCATAAATTCACCTTGGCACACCTAACTAGGCAAGTTTGTTTTAAAAAGGTGGGCAAAATTCAATGAATAATAGACCCTCAAGCATGGACACAGCCTAGAAGGAGAATATTCCAAGTTTTGAAGGCATCTAGAACCCTAAAGTGGACGTCCAGGGTTGGAGGTTGATAAAAAGTGTTGAAAGCTTTCATTTTTGCATTTGATGATTCAATTTTTCAGTGTTCTTTGAGAATTTGAGCTCTGCAAACTTTGAACAGAAGCAGATCTACATTGGGGAACGAAATTTCCTCAATATCAGGTGAGCTTGGATGAAATCCCAAGTCACAAAACTGAGGAATTCATCCAGAATTTCTGTTTGGGCTACAAAATCAGACTTTATCAGCAATTGGAGACCTGTAGCAGCAAGGAAATCAGTTTTAAGAAGCAACCAAAGGCAGCCACAACCATTTCCAGCACCCACGTGGCCATTCCTTGCAGGCCGTACCACTTTGGAGGCAGCTGTGGCGTCAATTTGTTCATACAGCAGCAATTAGGGTTAGGAAAAGGAAGGAAATTCACATCAGCAATTCTTTGTGGAAAATTAGGCAAATTCAGTGATCTTGATAGAACCTGTATCAGATTTTCTTATTTCTTCAATAAAAGTTTTAGATAATTTTAGTAGAAGCAAATAAAGCACATTGGAGGAGCTGAAACCACTTGGGCACTCCTAATTTGCGAATTCTTTTAGATCCCTCAATAAAACAGACATTTCCAGGCGTTGGACTCCTGGTATGCCTAATGCATTTCTAATGACTTAAATCTTCCAAATTTGAAATTTATTGTTTGCTGATATAAAAATCAGAATTCGGAAATTGTATATCAGTCTTTTATTTTCTTATATTTTGCATCCAAAATCATTCCTTCGTTGAAAACAAAACAAGCATTAAACCTAAACAAAATTCCTGGAAACAAAACGCAAGTCAAAGCACCAAAAAAACATCCCCTAAAACCCCAATTAGCAAATGGAAAATCAGAAAATTTCAGATCAGGGCAGAAAGGGAATCTTTCAGGGAATTTGAGTACTAATGGTGCACTAAGAGAAGTATTGCCTAGCTAATCTATCTGCTCTATTATGTAACTACTAGTGATCAATATGGAGGCTTTAGAGCCTCCAGACTCATCCAATATGGATCTGCATTATAGGGTGATGACCTCATGAAGAAAAAGAGCCAGGCACTACTGGTTTGAATTCTGAAGAAAGTAGATAGATTATTGCTTGAGCCCTTTTAGAGGTATTGATATCTTCTCCAAATTTCTTAGTAAATGGGGCATTTAAAAATGAATTGTTCCTCAATTTCCATGTCTTGGAGGGAGCAAAGGTGGCAGATCTGAGATTCTACAGCTTGTGTGTGGCTTTGCCATTATTATAAACAACACTAGGAGATGACCTCACTAGAGATACTCAAGTGAGGGATTCTATTGTGATGCTAGATGACAGAAGACAAAACGTGGTGGAGAACTAGAAGCCAAGAATAAATTTTAGATAACATTCGTTTAGATCTTTGAATAGAGTATTTCATTTACAAAAAAATTGTTAACTGCAATCACATGATTTTCCAATTATCTTATTTGGGTGCTTGGATTGGAAGTAACTTTTTGGCAATTTTCGATAGAAAAAACATGGAAATCCTTAATCATAGGTTACATTGAATTCAAGGAATTTTGATCACATTTTGGCAGAATAATGTTGCACATAGGTAGAGAGGAAATTCTTTCACTTTGCTTCTGATTGATATTATTGAGTTTTTTTCTTTTTTGAGAAAATGGAAACCACAAGTAGTTGTATAACAACTCCAGAAAGAAAGGTCTTATGTTTGTTGTTATTGGTGGTGGATCATGAAAAGAAATACATATTTTTTGTTACTGTCATATGATGTTGTAACATCTTTTCACGTAGGTATTTAATAGCTACATTGTTATCTTGTGTGATCTGATAAATTGTGTAACACTGTTTGGCTGAATGTTAAATTAAAAAATCCTGTGATGGTAAAACTCATTTCAATAATGGTGTAATAGTAAGCTCACAATGCAATGTAAATTTAAACTGACTTTAATGTGTCAGGTTGTGCAAAGTAACACTCACTTTAGTACTCTGTTTGTGGTCACTTCAATATACTGGGTTCATTAGTACTTTTATTGCAAGAATGATCACTGCTCAAATATTTGAATATTTGATCTTAAATTGTTATTGACACTTCTGGGCTGGACGTCACTTCATCTGGTGGAGATCTTTATATTTTAAAAGCTTGCTTTAATATTATTTACAGTAACTGAATTCACATAAAAATTCCAAATGCAATTGACAACTGCTTTTATTTATGAATTTCAAGGGCTGAAAACTGCAATTCAGTTGACATTTGACAGGCACAAACATTATTGTAACCACATGATATATTTTCATTGCCATTCTTTGTCAGTAGTCGTTACTGATTTTCTTTTCATCTCTTCAAAAGTTAAAAATAGTGAAATTGCCTGCAATTTGCCTGATTGAATGCACTTGCATAAATGACATGACCCTTCAGGAATGATTGATGAAGAGAGTGCATGAATGCTATCTGCTATTTGATGAAGTAATTAAATAGTTTTTAGTACTTCTTGCATTGAAATAGAAATATCCGATCAGAGGTGAGAATGGGAGACTTCAAATTTTTTATGTCTTTGAAACTTTGTGGTTTTCAGTACCTTTGATACCAGCAGAGGCTATTGAAAGCTATAATATAAAGAAACTACTCTTGTGACTATTAATATATGGTACATGTGTTCAAGATCCAATTAATAAGTTTTTTGCTTTATCTTGTTCAAGTTTAAAATGGTTTTCAGGTAAGTTAGGTCTTTTCTTAGAAATTGATGTTGGCATAGTGTGTATATTTGTTGCTACACAGATGAAGGAAGACTTAAGGAGTTTGGACTGAAGTCAATGTGGAAGAGCCCCAATGGCACAATAAGGAACATACTGAATGGTAATTGTTCTTATTTACCCATTTAGACCTTTCAGTGTATCATTTGAAAGAAAGTTACATGTACATGTCAAAGGCTTATTCCCCTTCCATTTCTGCCACTCATATGAGCCTACAAGATTGATCAGTGCCTGAATTGTTTTTCTTTTTTGTTTTTGTTGGTCGCTGAATTAATATCTTTTATCATGAACATCGGTTGTCACAAGGTGTTACATTTTTGTTAGGTATTGGTAGGAACTGCATTTTTATTAAAAGTACTCTTTTCTTTTTATGGCTCCTAAATTTCACACTTTGCAGTCTACTATCTCATTCTTGTTTTATGTTTTCTATATACTTAATTTACACCCATTCTGGTTAAACCATTTAGTTGTGCCATGCAGCATTTCTATCTGAAATGTCAACTCTGATGATGCTCGTGCCAATGATTTTGGTTCATCTTTTTATCAAGTTTCTTGTTTTCTCAAGTTGTCCTTTTCCATGTGTTATATTTTTTTTACATTTCTAAATTTTGTTTAGATATTCCTTTAACTTTGAACAATCAGGGGAGTAGAGATGCTTACTCTGTTTTTTTAATTTGGTGCTCTAGTTTCTGCACCTGCCATCCCTTCCTTCTATGCTTTCTTAGTTTTTCTTCATTCAGATCCCTTATTCATTGCTCAAGCCTAGTGAACTCCCATAATTCTATTTCCAGTTGGGCACATCTTAATTCACTGTGGTATCTTATAGGATGTAGGATTTGATATTAAACATGTTTGTTATGAACTTTTTTGGGATGTTTTTGAATTGTCTATATATTTGTATTTAACTCTTGCTTACCGACATTTATTACCAATATAAGTTGGTCCACGTTATGAGAAAGCTAGGCAAGATGTCACATTTTATTAGAATGCTAAAATTATTTTTAAGCATCATTTACTTTTTGGAATATAAGAAACTCATATTTTCTCCTTGAATCTGCTCTATTTTGCATATTTAACATTTTTTTTAGTTTTTCTTGGAGTCTTGCTTTTTTCATAAATACTAATAAGATCTATTATTCTATAGAATTGGTGGGCACACAGGTTTTTTGTGGAGTGAAAAAATGATTTTTTTTTGTTTTGTTGGTGCTTGTCTGTAAGAACCCCGTTGGTTCTAACTTCCCCGAAATGCTAATTCGGATTTGTTTTTGTATTTTCGAGGGTTTTGAACAAATTTAAATAAAAATTTGACAAGTGCACTAGACAAGAATTACTCAAAACTGAATTGAAACAAAATTGAGAGCAACTGCAACTATATTATGAATAAGATAACTGCTGCAAATGAAACTAATACATAAAACATACTCGTAGTTTCTCAACTTATTTAAATTAAAGGATTCTGGAGTTTGCCAGCCAAAACTGGGAAACTAACCAAAATAGGCATACAAGTCCAGATTATGATTTCTCTGAGCCAGAAAGTTGATAAAGTAGCTTGAATAGGCTAGGCGTCCAAGGTGGAGCAGTCTAAATGCCAAAGGGGAAGGCTTTTCAGCCCTCCAAATTCCACGCCCTTTTCCAGATTCCCACGTGCCTGGCTGATGGTGTACGGCCAGCCCAAGAAAATGTACGGCCTGCTTATTTGATGCCATTGCCAACTATTGCTGATTGGGGCGACTAAGTCCGAAATCCCTTTCCTAATTGTAAAATCTGCAAATAACTGAAAATAAGAAACTTTGATGAAGCACAATAAGACTCTAGGATGAAGCCCTCTCAATTTGCAATAATTCAACTAATCTTTCACAGCCTCAGAATCACAGATCCATTAGGAATGAACGTTCTTCAATAGCAAACCCTATCAAAACCTTGTCTCAGAAAATCCACAGAGCAAAATCAAGCAATGTTAAATAATAAATAATAGAGTTTGAATTGCCTTCATTTTCCTTATAACCCCCAAATGACACAATTTTCAAGAAGTACGCCCAAATGCATTTTAAATACATTAAAATGTATTTAATTAGCTTTGCATAGTTTAATAATCAACTTGGACGCCCAAATTCACTTAAGTGATTTAATAAAAATCCCTTTATAATATTAAGTGGCTTTTAATTTAATAAAGTCACTTTATGACTTTATAATAACCATATAAGTTAATTAAATAACTTAACCACTAAAATATTAATATCTCTTTCATTATTCAGTCTTTTGACGTGCCATCTGATGTTGGAGTCAACACTGAATAACCCCCATGTGTCTAGGTGCCCTGACTAAAAATAGCACAACTGCCAGATTGACTTACTCCCTCAACTAAGCTCACACATTGACTGCTAAGGCCCTGGAACTGAACCCAAGATTGAACTGAAGAAGTGGAATTGCCACTGAGACTCTCTATCCAAAACGTTAGCCTACGAGAGTCCAAAATAATAGGCTAACCCATCAGTCACTGAAACTAACTAGAGTGGGGACATTAGATTGTCAACATGTATGGAAAGATTTTTTGAATTTGTATTTATCTACATACTTTTGAGTTGATATAACATCATAAAAATAATAACAACAAAGAAAACAGGCATGTGTCGATCATTGGATGAAATGGGTTACTGCTGAATGTTTACTGTATAAACCCATTCGCTGCACATGGTAGCTATACATCTCTGTCCAAAAATGTTGTTGGGGATTTTTTGTGCATATTGTAATGACTGTTATTCTTGTACCATAGAATGGTCCAACAGCTACATTGCTTTACACAAGTTATAGTTGTCATGTATAATAATGTGAAAATGTAACTGATCATAAATAATGTGTCATGTGACCAAGATAACATAGAAAGTAATAGTTAGTGGCTAGGTAGTTAAGCCACTATAATCATGCAGTGTTGTACATTCGTAATGAGATAATAGCTTATATGAGAGATTGTGAGGATACGCAGGTCCAAATTGGGATAGTTGTATGCTTGATATTTTTTTTCTGTAGTATTCCATATTAAATTATCTTCTTTCCATTTGATAATGGAAAGTATTTGATAGTACAGCTAACAAACTCTCTTCCAGCGAAGTCAGAAGATGGAATTAGACCATTTCTATGCCCATCACTCTATTGTATGCTTTTGAGTATGATGAAAGTGGTACTACTTTTATTTCCATCCAAAAAGAAGGAATGTGACCTTTGATGAAACATCTTTTCTTCAACTTGTCAGTTGGTCCTTTTTCCAATTTTACTAACAACTTTTTGGGCAACAATTATAGCCCTCACATGCTTGTGTTTTTCTTGTTGGGTGTTGTGAATTTTGGCAATAATTTAATTGTCATCCCAAAGTAATCTAAATTCTTCTTTGAAAGCCTTCTATAATTTCTCCCATTTATTCACTCGTCTGGTTGAATCTCAGTGTACTAGTCAAAAGTGCTACACCTATAAGGGTGGCTAGGAATGATCCTAATCAATAATTTTTATCATTATGTCTTTTTGGTGCCAAAATAGTTTCACAAGTTTTGTAGTCCCATGGGATCTTCAAATCCATCTTTGGTCAACATAGGCAGATTTTAACTCTCTACGCTTGGGCTTGCTAGTGAATTCACCATGGCTTGACCTTGATGTGAATCCAAGGACTAGAACCTTCTTCTCAAGAAGCTGTATTTTTGATGTTTTGGTGCTTTCCTAGCATTTTCACACATGTGAGAATCCTCTAGTCTTCTAAAGATTTTAGTAATCTTTGCTTTAGTGATTGCCCTTAGATTCTCTTTTCTCTGCTGAAAACCTTTGCTTTAGTGTTTTTGACTTAGTTTGTTGTTTGATCAACAACTCTTTGTTACCACATAGTTCTCTCTCTCTCTCTCTCTCTCTCTCTCTCTCTCTCTCTCTTTTTGAAGACTTCATCTCAAGATGAAGACTTTCCTTGTATATAGAAGTCTTTGTTGATTGCTTGGATTGTGTTATGCCCCCTTTTTGGGACGATGTGGTTTATGATTGGATTAGCCTATTATTGGCCCTCGTAGGCTAAGACAGATGGTTAGAGAGTCCCAGTTGGCAGTGCAGGAGGCTTATTCCCTTTCCGGAGGTCAGAAGTGTTCAGGATTGCTCTTCGTTTGGTTCAGTTTGGCCTTTGTTTGACTCAGTTTTTTACACTTACTATTTATAGGAAGTCAGTGATTGATTGAGAGGGACCCTTTCTATTTTTAGCAAGGCAAATGGATGCGTAGTGGATGCAGTGGTTGAATTCCTGGTTCAGACGAAATCGAGAAATAATGAGTATTAATGGAGTTATGTTATTTTTAATTATTAGTAAAGTAATCCTTTATTAATAATTAATTGTTGAAGGCATATTATAAGGTCTTTATTTGCACTTATTTATTGACGGTCAAGTTATCATTAAAAGGGGACCAGTTATTTAACTTATTTATGGGCACCTATTCCAAGGTGATAAAATATTAAATATTTAAGTGCAAAGTTAAAAACATTTAAATGCTCATTAATGTGCTTTTTGGAAGGAATCGACTGGTTGATATATATATATTTTGCATTGGGAAATGGAATGATTATTCTTGAGTATTGTTTATGACATTTTATTTTTGAAAACCGGAGGGCAAGGATTTCTGCCTGCTTCCAGCCATTGGAGAACGCCAACTCTTCAATGTGTTTGCAATTTTGATGCTGTGAAATACCAGCAAAATTATTGCTATCTGTGGGCTTCATATAGAGGTCCAGATTGTGCATATTGGTGAAAAATCCCAAAGGGCTTACAAGGGTTTGATGTGCTGCTACAGTACTGTGAATAGTGACGCTACAGTACCCACTACAGTAGGCACTACAGTACACGTGAACAGTGCCACGCTACAGTACACGTGAATAGTGATATCTATGAAATCTGCAGTTTAGTGTCGTGGAAGGGATTATATTCTGGATTTTACAAGGGTTCAGGAGTTGATTAGCAGACTATTGCGAGATCTTTCATTGGAGACTATTTGATTGCTGCCATCTGGTCATTATTCCAGGTTCTTAATGTCTGCATCTGTACTGCAGTTGTAATTGCTGCTAATATTTGCCATTGCATAATAATCAAGTCAGTCGATTCTCATTGCAAGCCAAAGTTTTGGTGATTAGATTATAATCAGCTTATACATCATTGTATATGAAAGGAAATTGAGGTTGCCTATGATATGTTTGTTATAATACCTTCTTGCTGTAGATGTTCATTTGCATGGGTGAGTTGCTTGCCAAGTGTTCGCCTTAATGTCCCTTGGCTGTAGATGCTTACCAGCTATCTTATTGCATTAATAGGTTGCATGGGAAGTTTACTAGTGCTGTAGCTTACCATTGTATGGTTAGTTTGTATACTAAGTGTTCGAAAAATTAACTATCAGCTGTAGATGTCAATTTCAGTCAATTATCATTATTGCAGAAGACTAAAAGATACTTGCATTGTTTCTCCATCTAGTTTCAGTCATTTGAATACTTTCATTTGAGTCTATTTCAGTTTGTGTAAACTTTATATGCCATTCAAATACAAACAAACAAGTATACAGCAGTTGTGGAGAAGAATTGACAAGTGTTTGACAAAATGTCTGAGTGCTGAAAGAAGAGAAATAAGTCAGATTTATTCAAAAAACACAAAAAAATCACAAAACATCAAAACAAAACATACAAACCAACAGAGTTCAGGAGTAAACAACTCTACAAGGGGGTGGGATAATACAAATTGAACTTGGTTTGTGAGATCCACCCACACTTCTTTTGGAAGGGCAAGATATTTGGCAATGTCAACGTAATCTTCCTCCTTATGCTCTAGGTTATTGTTTGTAGTTAGTAGGATGTTTTGGTGTCTTCTTTATTGACTATGGCTTGGACTCACGCTTCGGCTCCAACTTTTGCTTCAACTTTCTACTTGGCTGACTTTGATGGATTTTAGGCATTGGCTGCTTCACACAACCTCCTTCATTCTTGTTCCACTGGTCAAAGCGATTGTATGATTTCTTGATTGTCCCCTTAAATACGCTCTAATCTTCTCCATTCTTTGTTTAGGATTTCTAGTATAGTTGTCAAAAAGTGTTGGCAGATGCTCGTTCTTTATGAATATGACCTTTGTTATAGGCAATGAGACCAAATGTTTACTACTAAATAATAATATTACAGATGAAATTTAACAATGCATGCTATATATTTGTAGATGAAAATGATTGAATGCTTTATTTTCAGTAGTGCTTGTAAAATCTAATTGTAGACTCGGAAGGATTGTGTGTACAATCCATAGTTGAAAATCTCGGACTTGGCAAACCAAAAATTTGGACTCGGACTCGGACTCGGACTCGTGAAAGACTCGCGAAAGACGCGGCAAAAAAAAAAACTGTAGTTTTACAAAAAAACAATAAAGAAATTAATGCATCTAGAGAACATAAGTGCCATAATTGACACATTACACATGTCATATGATCTACAAACACGCAATATTTGAAATTTCATCATTCATGGTAGCATATTCAAGTTTCAAGTTTCAACTCTAAAATGTATAATGGCAGCATAAGTATATAAATGTTCACAAAATTACATATAATGATATGTCCAAGTCCAACTCCAAATGTGAAAAACAACAATGTGAATGAACAAACCAAAGAGAAGACTACATCTTCCTCTTTGTATTTTTCCTAATATAGCTCAATTTTTCAGGCCTTGAGCTAGAAGTAGTAGCAGTGGGTGTTGTGGTATCTAAATGGTGAGATGATTCTTCTTCAAAGTCAAAGTCCTCATCATCGTCCTCATCTTCGTCCTCATCTTTATCCTCCATTTCATCCAATCTTGCTCCTTCTGCATCTTGTGCTGCTCCTCTCTCTATTTCTGCAATTTCTTCTTCGGTAAGGAGGACATCGTCACTATCATTTTGTTCATTCATGGTCCAATCACCATGTGGATCAATTTCATGCAAGTCAATGGCCTCATGTGAAACACCCTCCACTTGTCTAACTCGAAGGCGAAGGTTGTACTGAACAAATACTAGATCATTGAGCCACGTTTGTGACAATCTATTTCTCTTCTTTGTGTGAATGCTCTCAAATACACTCCAATTTCGTTCACACCCAGAAGCATTGCATGGCTGAGACAAAACACGGATAGCTATCTTTTGAAGATTAGGTGTGCCAGCACCATAATTCTCCCACCATAAATCTACAAAAAACATTTAGAAATATTAGAATTGAGAAAAAAATGTAACAATCAAGTTTGTAGGTTTTTTCTTGCACTATTGAACTAAGTTACTAAATTTTTTACCTGGTTGTTGTTTTCCTCTCCTATCAATTGCTAGTTGTGATGAGAAGAGTCTTCCCTTTGCACTTTTGTAGATCTTGAACAATGAACATTTCCAAATTCAGAAATAGATAGTCAAAGTGTCAAACTCAAATTCAATAATTAACATTTCCGAATTCATAAATAAAGATAGAGCAATTGCAAATGTCAAATCTCACCTCCAACTCATCAAGAACCTTGTCTCTCAACTCAGGATCAGGTGTCATGTTATCAATGCATGTAATAACACCTGCCATGACCTCCTCATCAGTCCTAAATGAATCAGAGAAGTAGAATTTCGGGTTTAAAAAGTAGGCGAAGGCATGTATCGGTTGGTGGAGTTGGTTTGTCCACCTACGATCAATGATGCGCCAAAGGATTTCACATTTTCTTGTATTTCCACGATAGTAATGTGAAATGGCCTCTTTGGCCCTATCCATGGCCTTATAAATGAAACCCATTGGCATGCCCTCTCCATCCACCATACGAAGAACCCTTACCAAAGGTTCTGTCACCTAAAAAAATGAAAACAAATTTTAAATTAGTACAAAATCAACCCTTAAAAAATAAAATCAGCAAATAGACAAGATTGTATAAACTTTACTTTTGTGTTTGTTACTTACCGTAGTCAACTCCTCTCCACTTTTATTGAACCCTTCATCAAAAACAATGCTCACAATCTTCTCTGCTTCAAGTCTTTTGGAGTATGTAGACCCCAACCAAGCATTTGACACAAACATCTGCTTAAGATGAGGAATGACACTAAGAATGCTCTGCAAAGTGATGAAGTGGCTAGCAAATCGTGTCACTCCAGGTCGCACAAGGCCCTTGCCATTTGTGTGTTTTCTCATCAAAGCAAGCACCCAAGTATGGTTGTAGATGAATTTGGTGACACTTCTTGCATCTTCAACCACCTTCTTCACCCATCCAATCTTCCCAATGTCCTCTAGCATCAAGTCCAAGCAATGTGCAGCACAAGGACTCCATGTAATCGAAGGATGCCTCTCCATAAGCATTCTACCTGCAGATACATATGCAACTGCATTATCTGTGATAATTTGGACAACATTCTCAACTCCAACTTCCTGAACCACACCATCCAACAGATTACACAAAGTCTTTGCATTTTTTATTTCATTTGAGGCATCAACAAACTTTATGAATACCATTGCACCATTTGAAGCCACCAAGAAGTTGAGAAGAGTCCTATTCCATCCATTTGTCCATCCATCAGATAAAATGCTACATCCTTTTCTCTTCCAATACCTTTTTTGATCATCAACCACACCTTGTGTATTTTGCACAACTTTCTCTAGCAATGGCCCATTGAAGTCATAACCTGTTGGGGCCTTAAACCCTTACTCGCAACTGTTACTGCATTAACAAAACCTTCCCAATACACATTGTTTGCTGCATTGAAAGATAGATTATCCAAAAGTTTGAAGCTGCTATCCGTGCTTGTTCATGCTTGTTCAAGTGAAGGTTGTGCACCTGGAACATTGCGTGGTACAAAAAAATTAGGGTCTGATCTAACAGGAGTGCCACTAGTCTCACCCTCATTGTCACCAAAAGATGAAAGTGACTGATGACCCCGAGTGTGACCAATGGGACCCGAAGTGGACAATGTGGGATTCATTGCAGCTGCCATGGCTTCTCTTGTTTTTTGCCTTTCTTCCTTATGCATATCATTTTCAGCAAGAATGGCCTTCATCTCTCTAATAATTTCAGGAGTTGATTTGGGGCATGCCTCCACACCATATCCAGGTATTTGTGCAAGGTGGCATTTTAATCTATTGATTCCACCAGTCATCCATTTTGTACATTCGGTGCAAGTGACCTCCCCCTTTTTGCTTCCTGCAATCCCATATTTCCATGCTTTATCTCTTTGTCTTCCTGACCTTGGGGTTGCCCTTGGAGTTGAACTTGCCATTGCTGATTTAACATGAAAATAAAAAAATCAGCAGGGTTTTATGGAAAATCAACAAAAAAAATGACAATGAATCATTTGGGAAAAATAGCATTCAAAAACAAGAAAAAAAAATGAGGAAATAACTTAGGAAAGGAAATAGAAATTTTTTTGGCAGCATATCTCCTTGTTTTTCAAGATTTTTTTGAGTTTCAAAACATTGAAATGATTCAAATGAAAAAAAAAGAAAGAGAAAAAATCCTTACCTATATCTCTCTTGCTGATTTTTTCTTCTTCCCTCTACTCCTTCAAACCCTACAAACCTGCTATAACCAAAGAAAAACAAAAATGATGTGAAAAATTAAAAAAAAAAGCTGTGTTTTAACCCTTTACGGGTGTAATTTCTGGGTCCGCGAGTCCCTGCGAAAGACTCGCGAGTCCGAGCAAAAGACTCGTGCGATTCTTTGTGAAAGACGCGCGAGTCTTCCGTAGGGACTCGCCTCACGAGTCCTTGGCGAGTTGACTCGGGGCTCCCAAGGACTCGCGAGTCCGTGATATTTTAAACTATGGTACAATCAGATTACCTTCCTTGACTATGAGAAGCCTATTTATAGTACTTGATAGTTGCCAAGTAGAACATGACTATCAACAACCATTGACAAGCCAATAAGTAATTAATATAGCTGGGCAAACATATCAACAAAATGTTACGAAGTCATTATATACTAACTGCACATCCTTCGACAAATTTCTTAATATGAATTGCATCCTCTAAGATTAGTAGGGAATACAAAAAAATCACTCTTTAGACTATGTTGGCTACATTGAGCATGGTTTGGGTCATTGGTGCCATACTGTATGAATTGTTACAAATTACCAAGAGGCCTCTATAGGGTTTGTTGAGGAAATTGTACTAAAATAGAATCCCTATGGTAGCAAGAAGAATTACTTGGCCTAAAGAGTGTTTGTGCAATGGAAGAGTTAAATTCTTCTTGAGAGTGGTGTGGCTCTAGTTCTATAACTGGCTAAAACTCCACTTATTGGAGTGGCCTTGGCGGGTCTACTACAGTTGGAAGTATAGGTATTTTAGTGAGTGTGGCTTGTATAAGTAATATTCAGTGTGTCAGTAGGAGCACCTAACTGATCAAACCAATCTTCTGTGTGGTGGGCCTCATTTGATTGTTGGAGGATAGGTGTGTGAGGAGCAAATGTAGGAGCAAGTGTTTGGCTGCCCTCTAGCTACCAAGGTTCCCCCTTCTACTCAGTATCCTCTACACTATCTGTATCATCCTCTTTCAAGGTTTTGTATGCTTCTCTCTCTATGTTTTTTGGTGATGCTTCAGCTATCCTTTATAGCTTCTTCTTGGCTGTTGATATATGTGAACTGTGCTCCTATTGATTTCCATTTGAAGATAAATGAACAACTCAATTCATAGGAACTGGAAGTATCTGTTTATAGATTGCCATTAGGTAGTGACTGAGTGAGCATTGCATCTAAAAATACCCTAATGGTATGTTGATTCATATAATAGCATGTGTTTGCGGAAAAAATATCATACACTCAAGCATATAGCAAATCTCCTCAATTGTATAACTCTCCCTGGCTTAGCCCAATCATATAATTTTTCATCCATATTGCAATCTCAAAGATCCATGCAATACCAACCAGCCAGTTCTCAGTAGTGTCCATTACGCAATACCATATTTTTATGGCTAGGTTTTCTTTTTTCTATCCTTTGTTCCATTGTTTGACTTTCTTGCTACCTTCTAGTTGGTTGTACCTTTCCTGCATAGCGTGTAAACATAAAGTTCCCTTTTGTGCTTGGGTTGGGTTATTGTTAGTGAGCTTTTGTATTGATAGTCTAGTTGAAGTTGAAGTTACCCTGAACACTCTAAAATTTTTTTTGGGTGTGTAGGTGATTCAAACTTCTTGATCCATGTAGTGCATGAATAATTCTTGATTTTTTCCATTAAAGCTAGAAACCTTCCAAACTAGATAAGTTTTGAAGTCCTTAGCACAGAAGTAGGGCATCCATAACATTTTGTCTACCTTAATTGTGAAAAGGGAAGTTTTTAGCTCCGCCCATCTTCTTTGTTTACCCTTCAAACCTTTTGATTTTGTTGTTGTTCAACTCTCCCAACACAGGGTTTCAGGTATTGGCCCTGCCTTTTTTTTCCACTACTTCATTCTCTTTGTATTCTGGGTACCACTTGCTGGGTAGAACTATTTGTACCATTCTTTGGGAAGAAGTTGCAGCTTGCATTGGAAGGAGCCAACCTTCCCAAGGTGTGTCATACTTCACACAAGCCTCATCTAAGGGTTTAGTTGTTTCTTTCATCAAATTTTTGGCCTTACAGCTGAGGGTGACATGATGACATCCTTGCATTTTGCTGATTTTTTCCTTTTTCAGCTATAACAGCATTTGAATAAGCAATTTTTTTCACAATATAATATTATTGAAATTGTGGCTGCCACTTATTAATCCTATCTTGGGTCTCTAGATTTTGAAGGTTTGCTTGAAACCCTAGAAATGATGATTTGGATCCTTTGCTAAGTTTAATTATGTGAAGTTATTGAATGCTTTACTTGAAATAAAAATATAATTTAATTATCACCTCTGTTGG
The DNA here is from genome assembly GCF_030272615.1 of Cryptomeria japonica. Lineage (NCBI taxonomy): Eukaryota > Viridiplantae > Streptophyta > Pinopsida > Cupressales > Cupressaceae > Cryptomeria > Cryptomeria japonica. The sequence continues at coordinate 193,168,394 of NC_081410.1, forward strand.
GTTTTGCTTTCTATACCGAAGATTTTGTTGATGTTATAGGGAATGGAGATGCCTATGCTCATATAATTCCACAAATTATTGTGGACCGTACAAGTATAATCTTTTTTCTAGCCATACTTCACTTTCAGCAACAAATTGTGTTGTACTCGCTGAACCACTGTACTTTATAGTAGCCAAAATCCAAACTTTGCTAACTAGAACCCACACTGTACTGCTGACTAGAGGTCATACGGTTAATTTGGAATTTGGTCATAGTACAATTAGCAGATTTTCACTCAATTGTTCAACATTACTTCTCTATTTAGAATTTGGATGCCACTCCATCGAGGCTCCTTGCCACATTGTACAGTTGTTTGCAGGCTATTGCATGGCACAATTATTTTGTTTTTCTGCTAGATGGTTTTCTATTACAAAAAGGAAATTCGAGTATTAGTCCACTAATTTATTTGCCATTGTACAACCTTTGTTTATGGTTAAATTAGATATTTGTTGTACAGTTGAGGCTGTGGCCACTATCAGTGAAGTTTACTGTATGGCAAAGCAACTCCAATGTAACCTACAATCGAGCATGGCCATACTATAGATGGTTGCAACTTCAAACAAGGCTGTAAGGGTGATTATCCAAGGGAGCATATAGCTTTAGAGTAGGCGTACAACTGCAAGAAGCAAGGTGGACCCTACTATAGCATGGGACTGTATTGTGATAGTTGGTTGGACTTTCCAATGTTGGGAAATATTTTTTATGGTGTTTCCACACTCTCTATATCACAATTTTGTTTAATCTAAGTTGCTGAATCAACCAATGTTCTTTCCAATTATGGGTACAGTATGTCCTGGAATCAAGTATGTCATAGAATCCCTATGGAATTGAATAGGATTTGCTATTTTGGAGGTTGAGACATTTTTGCAACTTACTAGCTGAATCTGGACAAATTCAATGTTGATGTAGACACTCTATGAAGAAACTGACACAATTCAGTAACTTGGGTGCAATTTTGGTGCTTTTAAAAACTTTTTTGAATGGATAAAAGCTAAAACCTTAGCTGATATTGTTTTGAAAAGTTTAATGTTTTCATATTAGTGTTTCAATACTCCTTCGAGCCTGATAACATAACAAAAAGTTAAAAGTGAACATTGAACACTGGAAAGGGAAACTTGAAATTTAGAAATCCTATGCAAATGCGATTTTGAAGCATAAAAATGTGTTGTGATTGCTCCTACACCTTCAACCAGTATAGAATCTCCACCCTCAATCTCTCACCAAGTAAGATTTCTTTTACTAACGGTTGAGAACTTGTACTCTTGAAAGGAAGATCCAGTATGTACGCCTTGTTTGTAGCACAATTAGGTGCCTCCTACATGGAGTATGGGGCAGTCTTGTATTACTATAAGCCATCTATAGAGCCAAAAACAAATTGCTTGGTATCATGGACTATAAATTTCGATTTCCATTTTCATCATTTAATAAAAATATTATTAAACTGTAAATGTATATCATAACTTTAATAGTAACATATATATTTATAATTTTATAATTAAATTTTATATGAAATCATAAATAATTTTAAGAATTAAACTAGTATATTATATATATCATATAATGATAATATAATATTATGAATTGAAAACTAGTATACGCTATACACATGCAACATTATTAAATATTAATATATATATTTTTCTTAATTTATATATTGCAAACTTAAAGTAAAAGGCCATAAACTAAATTAAAAATAACTAATAATATAATTGCACTAGTTTTTGAGTAATAAATAATAAATAATAAATATAAAATATTAGTTTTAATGTTTTAAAATATTATACAAATTTAAAAATTAGACCTTTATTGTTCAATAATTGTTTTCTAAACTTCTTGTAGAGTATAATGCAACCAGTACTTGCTCCATTGGTCAAGCCATATTCTAAATCGACCCAAGTTCAACTTTATGGATACATGTACAAATAATACAACAAAGAAGGTGTAGGGAGATTTGTTTGGATATGTAGTGTTTGTGATTAGAAGTATGCTAGCTTGTGTAGTTGAGTGAACACCTATTTCTGTGCCATTTCTAACATAAGAATCAAAGTATGTTCGAGAAGGAATGGTAAGGTGTGCCACCTCATTAAATATTAGAATATATTATTGAGCAAGATGAAGTAAATGCAAGAGTTGCCCGTAGTATAAGAATCCTTGAGAAGGGGATCACAAAGGTCCACCTTCTCTATCTCATAGTGTCTTCCTTGATGTTGTAGTAGATGGCCACCCATTTTTGGGTAGGAATGAAGAAGAGCTTGTTAATGTGAAGAGAATGAGGGATCATCAGATAGGGCATTTGAGAATGATGCTCAAGAGATTGCAAATCAAATTGTTGCGAGATGTCTATGCAAACATTTTGTTCTTCAATTTTGTTTGTTTACCATATTTGCAAGATATGTTGAGAAAAGCAAATGAGGCTCTAGGAGGGTACTAAAGATTAGATTATGAGAAGGTAACCAATACCTTACAAGCAAAGCAAGTAAAAAAATATAAACATTTCATTTGCTCCCATTAAGAATTCATGGAAACAAACATGGGTGTCAATTGTTTTTGATGAATGGAAGGATACAAGAAACGATTGTTGATTAATGTGATTGTAGTATTCCTTGAAGAAGCAATCCTTTTGAAAGGTGTGGATTGTGAGGGTTAGGTGATGGATGCACAATTTATTGCCGAATTCTTGTACAATGCATCTAGGAAGTGGGTCCTCAAAATGTTGCCTGAGTCATGATGAACAACACAAAGAATTGTAGAGTGTCAAGTATGTTGGTTGAGACATGATTTTCACATATGTTTTGGAAACCTTGTGTTGTCCACTCAGTCAACCTCATGCTACAAAAGTTGGGCAAAAAAGCAAATTGGATCAATCAAATCTATGTTGAGGCTTAAGAGAACCAAATGTTCATGACAAACCACCATGTTGTAGGTCATTTTTAGATCATTTTCGTGATTAGAGTTGTTGAAGGTAATTGAAAATTTACAATTTTAATTTTTATATATTACTTTAGTAACTACTAGTTACTAATCTATTTAAAAAAATTTAAGTATGCTTATAGCTTTCTTCTTTGTTTTTTTTTAATTTTAATTTTAATTTTTGAATAGGTTGTTGAGATCCAATTTGCATCCAACATAGTTGTCTTGAGACAACTTTTGAAGGTGCAAGAGCCACTTTCTAGCATGGTTAGTAGCCAAAGTTGATCCCTATGGAGGCAATCCAATGGTGAGAGGGCACCAAATGTAAAGTGGATGATCCTAGATGAAATTTGATAGGACCAAGTGGAATATCCTCTTAGTTTCATTGATCCCATCATGAGCATGATCCAGTTTGCTGTTATGGATAAGTTATGTTTGGGATTGGTATATGATGACATTGATGCAATTATTGAGAAAGTAAAATCCATCATAAATAAAAAGGAAAGAAATTTTCTTTAAAGATTTGTAGACAATTTGTGCTGAGTGGTGGAACAAAATGACTACCCCACTACATTTTATTCCTTTTGCATTGATTCCCAAATTTAAAAACATTAAATTTTGTTATTTCATCAAGAGTTCCGCCATATATAGATGAAAGATTCAATGAAGGGTGTAGGAAAGAACTTACTAAACTCTTTCTTGATTTTGAAATGGAGGATTTAGTTACAAATAGAGTTTGTTGAGTTTGGAGACGTTAATAGTCAAAGTGGTTTGGCTCTCTATGACATATATAGGAAGGATGTTCACCTTTGGTGGTACCTCAATAGCCATACATCACCACACCTCTAGACTCTTTTGGTCAAAATTTTATTGCAAGTTTCTTAATTTTTATTATACTCTCTATATTTGAATTGTTTATTTTTATAGAATTATAAATTATTAATTTAAAATTTAAAATTTAAAATTTGATTCACAATTCTTTCACTTTGCTTCATAGGTTGCTAGTTCCTCTTCATGTGAGTAGAATTCGATTACATACTCTATTTGCTTAGTAAAACAAAACCAATTAACAAGTAAGGTAGAAGAGCTAATTTATGTGCATTCCAACTTGTGCCTTATTATTCATAGGCAAAATGAGTACAAGGAACGGGGCATAAAGTTGTGGGATGTTGTAATAACCCCCCGTGTTCTGAAGTTTTAATTTTCTAATTGAGGGATATTTTTTGACTTATGATTTAATTGCTCTTTATTTATTTTTATTTGATGTTTACAGGAGAAATATAATGCTAGAAATAAATTGTGAATTGCAATTTAACTATATGATTTAAAACAACAAACTTCACAGTCAAACGTTTTCTTGCTAGAATTAAATTAGTTAAATATTAACATACCTGAATTGCCTGGAAATAGATAATATATTATTTGCTGATAATATTTGTTGACCAGCTACAAGCAATAATCACAAGTTTGGAAAATGATGATCAACCTTGGGTTTTCACGCCTAAAGTGGTGAATTGCATAGTGCATACAAATAAATTCAAACATCCAAGTTTGAGCATGTTGAAGCTAGAATGAGGGTGGCTGGCTAGGAGAAGATGCACCATCCCTTTTCAGCATTGCTTGGTTCAAAATGTGCCCTAGGAGAGCCATACGCTTCCTCTTGAAACCCTCAAATTGGTATGGCTGAAAGTTGCAAAGATACTCCTCTTGAAATGTGCGCAATGAATATTCAGATCTGCCCTTTAGAATGCTTTCAACTTGTAGATCAGCAATCCCTGAACATATTCTTGAATCCTTTGTCAAATTATGTGAAATTAAGCTCAATTGAAGCCCTTGAATGAAACCTCCTGAAATCAATTCTCTTGGATGATGTTGCACACCTGCAAGCATTCGAACTCTTGGGAGTTTTTGTTCCCAAAAGCTTGAAATTCTCCAATTACAACAAACCCTTGCTCACAATTTCTCCAACTCTTCATAAAGTAATCTTAATAATAAATGAAGAATTGATTGCTTTTTAACTTTTTATATCTTCCTCAAAGGGCATGATTTTTCATGTGCTTTTTTAATCGTTAAAAAGCACATAAAATATATATTTTCTTGATATAACTTAATATCTCCATGATGGACGTCCAAGTTAGCTAAATACATTGGCTTTATTAAATTATTAAATGCCCTAGCATTTAATACCCCTTTTAAAACCTTTTAATTTAATTTAATATTATTAAAGCATTTAACTTTAATAATATTTGAATTAATCCCCCAATCATTAATATAAGCTAAAATAATAATCTTCGGATAATCTGCTAACTCTCAGAAGATCACCAAGGCCTGCCAGATCATCCTGATGCCTTACTACAAATAGTAAGGTTAGACTTCATCATGCCAATGACTTACTAAAAATAACAAGTATCTATCAAACACTCTAAAAGATTCCTAGAAGGCGATCCATGAACCAACTAGAGAACTAAAGCCAAGTCTGAGGCCAATTACCCCAAAATAGCATTTACTATAAATAGTAATATGCTAAACATAGGCCCAACTATTCAAGCTTTGAAATTGAAGATGCTACATGTTGAAGCTGAGAGGAGACTGAAGCCATGACCAGTTTCCAAAAGTGGTGTTTACTATAAATAGTAAGTGCTAAAAATAGCAACTTACTAAAAATAATAAGTCTCCCAACTAACAAATCGGTGTCGAAATTGTCAGTTACTAAAAATAGTAAGTCTTGGACAAGTTGTCCAAAATCACCCTAACAAGTGTCATTCATCTCCACTAATCCGTCTGAACACACTTGCAGCATCAAAATACTCCCCTAACCATGTTGGCATCAACCTGGAGACCAGCACTAGCTGTACTACAAGAGGGCCTCAAAATGGGGACATTACAGATGTAGATTCAAAGTGAACTGATTTGGACTTTTCAGCTGCCAGACAATCTTCACTTTTTGTGGAGTTGGATACCCAACATACTTTTAGTCAAATGGTAGTGGAATTTCATGTGATTCTTCTAATGTACCTACATCATTTAATGTCAATGATGAAGTTGATGTTAGTCTTCATGATGACTCATATGATGTTGATTGCTAATTGTAGCCTTTTAATATTGAACCAATGAACAATAAATTAAAAATATCTATTTCAAGTTTTGACAATTCGATAAAATTAGTATGTTGTACTTAATATTTGTAATATTTATGGTAGTTTTGTTTACCATATGCATAATATGCGGTATTCTAACTTTAATTCTTGTCTTTAGGCTGCAAATATGTATGTATTTATAATTTTTAAATGTTTTTTGTATGGACTTACCCAAACGTGCCCAATGCCCCAAAAAGTTTCTGCAGTACCTGCATACTATACTCACATCCCTAAACCCATACCCATTATAATTTGGCAACTTAGGTATAAATGTTTAAGCTTGAGCATGTAAAGGGAGGAAGAATCTTAGAATTGTAAAGAGACACAAGTACAAGTAGTTTTTTAATACAAGCTTGGAGCTCCCTATACTTATCAGCTATTCTCTTTTTGGGTTGACAATGATGGTTTGATATCTCTTATTTTTGTAAGTGAATGCAACTTTGGGCATATATGTTTCCCTAACATTGTTAAGTACTAAGAGAATTCGTTTAAAGGACTTCACTGCATACTTATCTGATTTGTCCTTAAATTTGAGCTCTATGTTATTTATAAATGTTCATCAAAGAATTAAAATCTGGAGTTGTTAACTTAATTTGTACATGGATGACTGTTGCGCATAGATGATTTTAAGTTTTAGCAACTCTGAATCTAACTTGACATGATTGTTATTAAGTTTGGAGTTAATGTAATTTTTTTCTATGAGCTGTTATTTATTACAGAAGCTTTAAGATCGTCCAATGTTTTGAAATTACTCTGTTCCATTGCGTCTCTATTGTTCTCTCCTTTAATGGTTTCATACTTGTTTCCTTATTTTACTTGTTCACACTCAAATTGATTAGATTTATGTTATTTTTTCATTTTTTCTTTTCTTTTGCAATTTTAGTATTTTACCAAGCTAGTTTTTTTGTTCATTACCTGGTAATAATTCCTGACGATCAACAAGTATTTCTTAGAATTGCTCTCTCCTTTTATGGTTTCTTCAACTGTTTATTTACTTTCTTTGTTTACACTCCAATTCATTAGATTTATGTATTCTTTTTTCTTTTTTGCAATTTTAGTATCTTAAATTTTAACCCCTATTGAACTAGAATTTTCATTCATCACCTTGTAATATTGCCTTATGATTGAGAGTTAATTCTTAGAATTATAGGAAAATCTATAATTACTCATCACTTTTCAACTGAACTTGCATTACTGTGAGGGGATCTGACACTTTCCAACTATAAGAATGATTTCCAGTCCAGCATGCATACCTCTGTCAATGATTTTGAGCTAACACCATTTCTTGACTGCATTATATGTCAATCTCAACTATTAGAATGATGAGGGTCTGACTGAAATGGTTCACAAACTCCCATTATCCTTTACATTGCAAAGAATTTATGCTATGGCAGGTCAATCAAATTTCAAAGAGTAGTTGCAGAGCAAATTGCATTGAGATAGATTTTGCAAAATGAGCATGGTTGTTTGACTCAGATTATACTCTTTTTGGGGTTTATTGTTGTCGTGGGCCTATATATTCATTGCAGGAAATGTGGATTGAGTCCTTCAATTATTACATATAATTTTTCAAACTCAAGGAAACCCCTTACCAGGCATTACCATGGGGTTACTTAGAAAAGCTCATGTTTTCTCCCAATAGGTCCAATTTATAAGCCTTTTTTACTTGAACTTCCCAAAAAATATCTCTCCCAATTAATTTATCAAGATTGAATTGGCATTCATAGGGAAGAGCTGCTTTTGAGATTTCAGCATTGGAGTGCTATTAGGATTGACTGTTCTCAGTCAATTTGAATTCTTTCCATTGCCAACCTCAGTTATTCACTCACTCTACAATAAACCCTAGAACATCATAATCCTCAAGCTTCTTAGATGCTCCTGATGGCTAGAGGATTTGCTGCAAGTCCAGTCATCTGACCAAATGTGCACCTTATTATCTTGCCCTGCCTGCTATTGTATTATAGGAAAAACGAGTGATATACAAATATGGATAAAATTCCAGATATCTTAGCCATTGGAAGGCTTGCCTGAGGGAAATTCGGTTCTCCTTGAGGGGAATCAAGGTATTTATTGTACAGAATTCTGTTCCACAGTCTTGTCCTTTCTTGGTATGCTCTACAGTTTGCACATCAGTTTGGCTAGCTGTCATCTTCTTTAATTTGAATCTACCTCCTTTATGTATGAATACTTATCACACTTTTAATTATATTGTTGAAGTGTTAAAGTTTTGAATAGGGTGTATTTCTTAGTAATCAAATCATTAAATACTTATTCTTAGGGCATAAAGGGTTTAATCTTGTTTAATATTACTTGTACATATTGCATATGTTTAAATGTAAATGACCACACCTGTTTGTCTAGGTAAAACTGAGCCATTTGAAGAAAAGCCCGTAGTGAAGTCTGAGACTTGTGCTGAACAACTTAACAGGATTTGCTTTTGTTGATTGTAACAGGTACTGTCTTTCGTGAGCCGATTCTCTGCAGGAATGTCCCTAAACTTGTCCCAGGTAATTCATAGTTTGTGTTTTTTTAATTTGTTATCACGGATGCTGTAATTTACAGGTAGTGAATTCTTAATGGATCATGTTCAGGTTGGAAGAAACCTATATGTATTGGTAGGCATGCTTTTGGGGATCAGTATAGTGCTACAGATACTATCATTAAAGAACCAGGAAAACTCAAGATGGTATTTGGTATGTATCTGGAAGCTATCATTGGATTCTTGGTAATGCCTTACATTTGGGGTTTGTCAAGTTTAGTTTGAGTGAATTTATAGAATCCTCTATGAGATTCTTATGTAACCAGACTTGAACTCCTGTTTTTGGCTATAGTTCCAGAGTCAGGAGAGAAACCATTAGAACTTGGTGTATATGATTTTAAAGATGGAGGGGGTGTGGCAATGACTATGTTCAACGTTGAGAAGGTCATTATTTTTCCCTTTATGGATGCATTTATTGTTCGTGTCACTGCCCAGCTGTTTTTACATTAAATCAAATTAATGTGTATTGGCAGTCTATTCGAGCCTTTGCTCATTCTTCAATGGTGATGGCATACTCCAAGAAGTGGCCTCTCTATTTCACTACAAAAAATACCATCCTTAAAAAATATGATGGCAGGTATGCAGTGTTTGGTGAAGTGTCCAGGTTTTCTTCCATTTGGCTGAAATGTTTTAGATTTGACATTGTTTATGATCACTATATCCTATATTCTTTAATCAACAGGCATCAGGGAGTAAGGATAATGTTGGTAATAATGAATATTATAGGAATTCTAGACAACAACAATTGAAATGAAACATAACTACTGCAATGCTAATATTATTGACATACATCCACACACAAAATCAGACACACACACACACAATGCTTGAGACTAGGCCACCATTCTGATGCTGTTTGACAACTGATTCCGATCTTGGTCTCATCAAAGATAAAATTGGGGGAATTTACTATCTGCCCCAGGGAATCTCTTGCTTGACTACATGATTGGAGGGTCTGGAGAAGGTCCTGATAGATATTCCTGCTAATTCTAAGTTGCGTCCCATAGAGATGGGAGAAATTCATGAGCAAGCTGAAGATTGCTAGAGAAATACCCTTTGAATGCTGCTCATAAGCCATCCATTCACTTACATGGGTGAGTTTGTTGCACTGTACATTGGATGTGGGAGGCATTTCCACAACAATAGGACCTGAATACTCACCCTTGACACAATCTTTGTTGATGTAATTAGTGAAGGCTCCCCTTTTCTCTTAGAGACAAGATACTTCTTCAAACGTGGTTACCATAATTTGTACGTTCACGGGGATGCATCCACACCCCTTAAACCCTTGTCTCCATCTCCCTCGTTGCCATAATTCGTATGTTACATGGGGCTTTAGGGGACGTACCCTGGCCTCCTCCCCCGGAATGAGCAAATTCAGAAACATCTTTGAATGCATCCCCAAAATTGGGGATGACAGAAGACGCATAGGGTATGCTTGGCTTTCCCCAAAGCAGTTGAGCATATCTCAAATGTCTATTGGCCATCTTGGGGACAGCCAAGTGTCCCTCACTGAAAAGCAATTTTAAATAATGTGTAAAAGAAAATCAGTCATAGCTTTTAAAAAATACTGTTAAATATATCATGACAACATGAAACAACAGCACTAAATACATCATGACAGCACTATAACAGCAATTAAATTAATCATGACGAAAGTTTGAAACTCGGACTTGAACTTGACTCTGCAGCCCAAAATTTTGACTTGGACTTGGGACTCGGCATAAAACTCGGCATGGATGTGGCAAACAAAAACCATAGAATTACACAAAAAGAATAAAATTAGTTGACAACTTTAACCTCATTTGTGTAATTTCACTTCCTGACGCCCTTTTATTCCTGCCCAAATGCTTGTTTTCTTTGCTCCTTCCCTTGCTATTTTTCTGTTCAGACCTGAAATGGACGAGTTTGACCTCATTTTTCCAAAGATGCCTAGAGCTAGGACTCAAGAGTTCGAGCCTGGGACTCGACAAGTCCTTGGTCAAAACTTGGAGGAGTACTCGCTAGAACTCTCCAAGACTCAACTTGCAAGTCCTTGGTGAGTCGGCTTAGTGAGCTCCTCGACTTGTGAGGCCCAGAAGTCCTGCTGAGTACTCTCTGAGTTTTCATATTTTGATAATGACAACAATGACAACAACTATGTTATATTTATAGTTAATGATATAAGTATATAGCAGTTACTATTAACAGCAAGAATTTGGATTTCTGATTTCTTTTCTCAAATTGCATCAAATTTCAAAATTTTTGATATGGTATTAGTGTCAGTTATTATTGTCAGTTGCAAAAGAGATTAAAGGTGCATTTGCCATGGTCTGGTACAATGTGGTATTATGGAGAAGTACAAACAAACAGTTTCTTTTCGGATCGTGGTTGGCATGCAGGTTTTGGTAGACACCATCCAACATCATTTTAACATTGTCACGTTATATTGTTGTTCATTAACTTGTAGAAATTTGACACACACACACACACACACACACACACACACACATAGACATACATACATACACACACACACACGCATACACACATACATACAAACAGATACATACACACACACATACACACACATACATACACACACACACACGCATACACACATACATACAAACAGATACATACACACACACATACACACACATACATACACACACACACATATAGACATACACACACACGCATACATACACACACATACATACACACAAACACACATACATACATACATACACACATACATACATACATACATACATACATATTGCCATCCCCCACCGTCCCCACAAAGTGGTCCTCTGATTGTCGTCCTTGAAACATGTCCTTTGTTGTCCTGCCATCCTCATCCTAGTAACATTGTGCAACATATCAAAATTCTATACCTTTCAAACCATCTTAGAATATCGTCTTGATCATTTTGTGGGAAAGCATGGTGTTGAATTTCAAAATCTTTGATCCTCGCCTTAACCAAGCTTTCTTTGCCCTGAGGCGCAATTGTGTTGATCACCATTTGACCCATAAAAGTGTCAAATCAGATCTATGCTATAGGTCTTGCTTAGATGCTTTGCAACTTGAGTGTATTACATTTAAGAAGTTTGGGTTGAATAAGGATTTTTTTGTTCCTTTTAGTTCAACTTGGAGAAAATATTGATCAATCAAAGGAACAATTAATATTGTAGGAATTGGTAGTGAACTATTGGTTATCATTGGGATTGATGTCAAATGATTCATTAGATTCATCTCTATCAGTTATAACCTCCTTTCTATCTTTTTTCATGATTACATATGGATCTTGAGGGGGATCGGTAAGAGGAAATACTATGATTTTTCTTTGGTTTGGATCATCATTGTCATTGTCATCTTCTCCTTTATTGCCCTTGGTGGATAGCTTCTTTAGGACCACATGGTTTGATGAAGAAGAGGCTCTTGGATGACCCTTGTCATAGATTTTTATCCAAGCACCTTGTTGCTTATGTGGTTTGATTCCTAGTTGGTCCTTGGTAGGAAGTATCAAGTGCCTTGAAAAAGAGATTGATTGGGATCCTATCACATGCATTTTTGATAGAGTTGGTCATGATAAGGTCACAAGACTTGTACAAGGGCCAGTACAATTGGATGATCAGACCTCCATTCATGCTACTAGTTTCATAGGTGTTTGTCATCCTTACAATTTTTTCCAAAGTCTTCATTGTTGTGTGTATGTTTGAAACCTTCTCCCAAAAAGTTGGACACTTTCTCCTTCATCTTTCTCTTTGGATCAAAATGCTGCCTTGTGTTCTCCATGGGAATGCCATAGCAAAGGAGATCCATGTTTAGATCTGTTGTGATTGCATTATCTCCACATGCAAAATGACCAATATGGACAGGCTATTTGATTGGCAATGCTGCCTTGTGTAGCTTGTTAAAGTTTTTGTGTACTTGTAATGTTTGATAATTAGAGTCCATAAGAAAAAGGAAGTCAAGCATGTGACAAGCTAGCCAATAAAGTTTTTATTTGAAAATGAAGGCTCAAATGCATGCATATGCTTCATTCTGTTGTCCTCATTTTTGAATTTTCAAAAATGTGACAACCCTTATAGAGTTTTGCTCAAAATGTGTCATTTTTGTCTCTAAGGCATGTTTTACGAGGTGAAAAACTCACATTTGTTAGTATCAAATCATCTGGGGGTGTGTTGGCCATTGTTGTTCAATTTTTGGTGAGTTTTGGCCTTCATTTTCCTAGCTTTCTATGCAATTTCGGGTTTCAGAGTAGTAACTGCAAGTTGGAGATTTTACTCTAAAGCACGCTTTTTGAGGCAAAATTCTTTCTTCTTTCTGAATTGTACTAATCTTCGGTTCATCCTTGATCCACTTTTCAAATTTCATCGCATTTTGATTTCGTTTGCTTGGTCTTTCCTCCAAAATCGGGTTTTGTTCTTTGGATTGCGAGTGGGAAATTTTCCTTCTTTTGCAGGTAAAAGAGACTTTGTGTTTTTATGTTATAAGAGCTTTTTCCAACAATTACAAGTGAAAGTTTATGAATATGTGTAACTTGTAACTTGTCTTTTCTTTTCCATTTTCCTTTTTGCTTTTTAAGTTGTTTTGTAGGAACTTTTTGGTCATACTGCAAGTGAATTTAAAAATACAAGTTTTTTATGAGAACTTGTAAGTTCTCCTAAAATTTCCTACTTTCCTTTTATTTTTCTTTATTTTAAAACTTGTAATTGGATTTCAAAAACCCGATTACATGTCTTTTGTGGTCTTTATATGTTTTGTGTGCTTTTGCTTGTGGTGTGCTTGAAACCCGATTTTGGAGGTTTGAAGGAAAAGAGAATTTTATTTAAAACATGTAGTAGGGTTTTTATAACCCAATTACATATTTTCTTAGCTTGTGCCCTTTGCTTGAAGTCATATTCTAGAAACCCGATCATGTTTTTCCTCTCCAAAGGCAGCAAACTTGTGGTGGCTTGCAATTTGAAATCCGATTCTCATGGGAGTGGCGCCTTGAATGCATACCAACGTGTGGGTTTTCTGCTTCCATTTTCGCTGTTTTAGCTCCGCTTTTCTTGGCGCTTTGCCCATGTTTTCCGCCATATTGTGATGCGTATTGCATTCAACATTCAGTGATAAGTGTTTGACGTCTTATGGGATTCTTCTACCTTGCCATTTTTTGTGCTTTGAGTTGAATGCAAAGTTGTTTTTTTTCTGCAACAAGAAAAGTCAACGTGGTGGCTCCTTCATCTATTTATAGAGCTTTTCGGGTCATCCCAAGTTCTTTTGTTTTTGTCTAGGACATTTGATTGAGCAAGTTACATTTTCACAAGAGTTCTTACCATTTTCATACTTGAAGTCAGCCTTCCAGAACCCGAAGTTGGTCCAAAATGCACTAAAAAACAATTGAAAATGATTCTTAAAAGTCCAATTACAAGTGCAAACTTGTAGGTACCCATTACACATATGAAGTTGCATGTTTGTTCTCCACAATTGCAAGTTAATGCTCTTGTTTTTCCACACATGTAATGCAGTCCTCAAAACTCGAAATTCACTTGTGAGCCCATTTTCGCATCAATTTATCCCTTCCCTTGTCAGTCTTGTTTGGACACATGATCTATCAAACCAACAAATCAAGGCATGGGCATTGTTTTATAACAATATCATCTTGAATAAGGTGTAATGGGTTCTTCATCAGTAAACAAAAGAAGAAGAGATACAACAACAATTCATGGATGCAAATTATAGAATGCTTTCAAGATAGAGATAGTCATAACATGAAAAGAGGAAGGCAGCCCTTTCCCTCTTGAAGAAATGGTACTACCCCATGCATGTGAAAGGTTGAAGTTTGCTGGTTAAAGACACAAAGACTATCAAGGGTGCAAGTTCTTGTTCTAGTTCAAGATGTCATTTACCTCGATCATAGAGTGTCTTGTAGTAGCATGAAGATTTTCAAAACAGAGGATGATGTAGTTAGACTCGTGTCTTCAGACACATAGAATAGTTTCAGTTGTGTATTTGCAATTCTAGGGTTTTGTTGGCATGATCTTGGCCCTTGATTTATTTTAAATCTTGGCCATCCATTTTGTAAGAGACTCTATATATACCTCCTTGTCTGTCATTTGTAAGGGAGAGATTTTGTAGAATTGTTGGTATATGCTGCAACTATTGAATCTAAATCATTGTTCAATTGTTGGTGATTTTGCTCTTCAAATGTTGTCGTTGCATTCATGGTTCTCAATTCCTCCAAGTTAGATTAGAATTTATTTTCATATTTATTAGATTGAGTGAAAGATTTGTTGAATATATTTGTGTGGAATCCATAATCCATATCACTAGCCTCTTGCCACTGGTAAGTGCGCCTTGTGTGGTCGACTAGAAATTTGAGTAAGCTTAACTTCAACTATTACGCGTCTCTTGACAAGCATCAACTTGGATGGTGTGAACATTTGATGGTGATAGTCTGAAAATCCTTGAGTATACCTTAGATGATTGCACTAAGCTTGTGTCAATACCTGTTTGTGAGACCTTGACTAGTTAGATTCCACTAAATTTGTTCATCATTTCCTACATTCCTAGGCCTGGAATAGATTCCTGAACCCTATTCCTTTTGCCCATTTTTTAGTAAGAATTAAGTACGAAACTACATTGCTAAATCCTAAGTTGTCAGCACACCCATTCCGCATATTTCATGATCAAAGAAGATAATCGTAACATTTGCGTAAGTCCCCAATTGAACACAACAATTCACATCAACCATCGAGTTACCCACTCGTCAAGACCTGACATGTAGAAACCTTGGAATCATTTTAGTTGATCTTACCCTTAGTATTTGCGGTGATTTTGTTCAAGAGAGGGTAAATTACTTTGGTATTTTATTTTGAAATGTTATGTGCATAAAACACACATCAACATTCTTTTGGTGCTAGAAGGAGGGCCCGATTTGCGATCATCTTCGAAGATTATGTTCCGGAATGGTGTTGCTTGAGGAAGAACTTATCCAAGGTGAACAAAGAGACTATTTCACAATTCAACACTCTTGCTTGGAGAAACCAAAGTAGTCACGCTGAATTTAGACGAGTGAGAGCAGTGATAAACAAAGAATAGTTGGGAAACTTGCCTCCGATTATCATTGTTCCTGGAGCAGTTCATCGTGAGAACTAGTTTACCAATCAGCCAAGAAGAAATTGACCTAGTTGAAGTTGATATGAGACACAATGGTGTTGCCTGATCCCGATTGAACGAACGAGCTTGACTTGGACGAACTCGAGTTTAAGCAACCGGACCTGGGAGACAGAAGAAAGGTTATATCAGTTTGAACAACTTTGCCTGGGAAGTGAAAACGAGTGCACCACAATACATTGGAGTTTCTTTTGTGCTGGACGAAGAAGAAGAGATAGCTGAATGAATTGACGAACAAATTGAGGAGCAGATTGAAAGGGATCTACTTGCGGAAAGATTACAACAAGTTCGGATTGATCCTAGATAGATCATGTTGGAGCGCATCAATTTCTTTTCACCCAAGAGACTTCAGAGAATTTTAAGGTCAACTCCTGGAGAACGAAGACATTGTGAGTTGAGGACTCCTCGCAGATCCAGACTTGGGAGGCGAGAGGCTTCACCGAGTTCAAATATAGCAAATAGAGATAGATTATTCAATCAAAGGGACGTGCTGGGAGAAGACAATATTTTTCAAGATCCTCCATTTCAAGATCAAGATCCAAATCAAGAGGAAGCTCAACAGTTTCAACAAGAAGACCAAGAGATGGCCCATAATTAAGGATCACCTCCAAACGGTGCTACCTGGTTGGTTACCAACCCATCACCGCTCGCTTTCAATGACATTCATGAGATGCCGAAAAATACGGACAATTTTTGTTCAAAGTACAATGCTAGTGACTCAAGCCGGATGTCGGAAGATCATATTAAGATGTTTGAAGACCATGTGAGAAACAAACCAATTGAGTATGGAGATGTGGCTTGCAGACTTTTTTCCTATTCCTTGGGAGAAGAGGCGTATCATTGGTTCATCCATTTACTTGCAGGATCCATCACCTCATGGGAGGAATTGAATGAAGCATTCATCGGAAAGTTTGGAATCCAAATTTCCCCATCGGAGTTGCATAGACAGTTTGTTGAATGTAAAAGACAAATGAATGAGCCTATCAATTCATTCAACAACCGATTTCAGAAGGCTTATACAAGGTTGCAGACTCCTTATCTTATTCCAGATGCTCTAGAGATATACTATCATGCTCTAGATCCACTTACAACTATGTTTGTGTGAACTCATCCCTCTCCGGCAAATTTGAACGAAGCATATGGAAAGGCGATAGAAGTTAGTAAAATATTGCGTCAGAATCTTAGTGGACCTTTGCTCAATTTGGGGTCGCCCGCGGCCGCAAATCAAATTCAGAATTTAAGTCAAGCCTTGGTGCATCATACTCAAGTTCCACAACCAATGTATCCAGTTGCTCAGCCATCAAATTAGTTGTACTCCATCTTGGAGCACCCATTTCTCAAGCTCCGCAGACGCATCCTGTGTACCTACAAAATGTCGTGACATCCACGAGGACACAGGAGGAGAAGGAAGAAATGAAAGAGTTGATAGACCAAGTAAAGAAATTATCTACAGAGGTTACTCATTTGAGGATTCAGAACAATCAGCTCTACACTATGCATAGAAATTTTCAAGGTGGTAATCAAAATAACAATCAGGGTTACCAAAGTAACAATCAGAATTATCAGAGCAACAATCATAATAACCAAGTATATCGTGGCAATAATCAAAACTATCAGAAGAAAACGTGGAATATTGCGCCCAGCAACGGAAATGTGTCGTCACCTCTTGACAATCCGCTAGGTTCGGAGAGTCAATCGGCTGACAGAGTCTTCCTTGCGGAGGTTTCTTTATCAAATTGGTGCAGATTACACAACACTAGTCAGCATTCAGAATTGCATTGTCCCGAATTCAAGGTTGTTGCTGATATTTTCTAGAAGGAAGTGCGAAATGATGAAGCATCGGAAAGCACTCCAACAATGGGATATGAAATTGTTCCCGCTACTAGATATGACCAAGCATTAATCATTGAGGATTTCAAGTTTCCTCCAGTTTATGAAGAAAGTTTAGTGTGTGATCAAAGTGGGAGATTTCCTCCAAAATCAGCGAATGGACCTATGGTTCCGCCTAGTTCTCAGTTCCCACCTGCTTTAGCCAATGGGCCTATCGAAGATCCAGATTACTATTTCCCACCATTGAATAACAGTGTTTTGGTTGAAGGAATAAAAGAAGTGTTTCATCAGTCATTAGGAAACACTGGACCCAAAGTTTATCAGAGGAATCAGAGGAATCAGAGGAATCAAGAGCCTTTAACTACTTCCATTCCTCTGAACAATTTTGCTACACCACCAAATCCAAATGCTAGCAATACACCAAGCTATCCACAAGAATCACCTAAGTATAGATAAAAGAACAATCTCCCTCCAAGAGAGGAATCGAAGCGGCTGAGTCTGTGTGTGTTAGAAGAATTCAAGAAAGTCAAGGTAAGCCTACCATTATTCGAACTAATGAAGGTATGAGATCAGAGATACATTAATGAATGGACTAAATGAGAATATTGTCGGGAGAGCTACAACTCAAACCAGTTCCAACATTCAGAGAGGTACAAATGTTCCTCAAGCAAGCATAAATATGGTTCAGGATGAACGAAATGTTCAACAATTATCAGAAGAGGCATGTGTAGTTCAAAATTCATCTAATATGCCCAACAAAGACAAGTTAGTAAAGACGACAAATGTGCCAAAGAAAGAAGATATGTTAGAAGGCAAAGCTTTTCTCACAAGAGATAATGTAAAGAGAGTTAGGGATTCACCAGTTTTGACTGAAAATTTCACTAAGGGTGAAATCCTTCCTAAGAGTGAGATTGCTTCTATCAAAGATGCGGTTAGAAATGATGAAGTTTCCAAAGAAAGTGTGAAAAAAGAAGAAAACTTGCAAGTCCATAGGGATAAACCAGCAGTAAACTATCAAGATGAGCCAGCCCCGTTCTTGCTTTCAGTAAGAATCTTCGGCAAGCTTTTGCATAATTGTCTGGTAGATTCCGGAGCTTCAAGTAATGTAATGCCAAAGGCTATATGCAAGAAATTGGGTCTCGTTCCCATACAAACTAGTAAAAGAGTTACACAATTGGATAAGACAGAGGTACCTGTGATTGGAGAGTTAAACAATATTCATATGCAGTTGGTTGCGGATCTAAAAGTCCAACACTTCATAGATATATTAGTTGTAGACATTCCAGATGAATATGGCATGCTCCTAAGTCGAGATTGGTCAAGGAGATTGAATGGTTACTTTTCGACCGAATTCTCTCATATGTGGCTGCCATGGAGAGGTCTACCAAACCAGATCAAGATAGATAGTACCCCAAGATTAAGATTGATGATAACGGGATATGGGGAAAACAATGAATTTCTTTTCCTAGAAACCGATCTGGGGAATTACAAACCGAAAGCTGCAGAGGTTTTGATGCTTCAAAACCCAGTTGAAAAGATAGAAGAAAATCATGAGATTGTGAATTCCACATAAATTGTAGTAGAAAGTGATCATGATATAGATGAAGAAGTTGATATGTTTGAAAGTTTCAGAAGATTTGTATTCAAGAATATTCAATAGGGAGTTGAGTTAGGCAATCGTGCTCGCATTCAAGATTTATTGTTGCCTAATTGGTGCCGAATTCACAATACTGTTCATTCTGAATTCTCTTGCACAATGTGCAAGGTAGCTTTGAATCAAATACATAAGAGAATTCCTAAAATTTTGACACTTGAAGAAATTAAAGAGGCCTCTCCTAGGCCAGATGAAGAAATTACAGATAAAACTGAAGAAGAAATACATGACGAAGATCAAGTTTGGACATTGAGATTTGATGGTTCAAAGTCAAAGAAAGGATCAGGAGCCGGATCTGAATTGATCAGTCCCTCAGGGGAAACTTATTTCGCCTCTCATAGATTACAGTTTCCATGTACGAACAATGTTGCTGAGTATGAATCCTTAGTTCATGGGTTGCTGTTAGCCATTCAGAAGAAAGTGAAGATTTTACATGTGTTTGGAGATTTAGAGATTGTAGTGAGACAAGTGTGGAAGCAGTATGTCTGCCACGACAAAAAATCGACAAAATACCGCAATAGGATATGGGATCTCATCGAAAGCTTTGATGCTTTCAATATCAAGTCAATATACAGATCACAAAACCAAGTGGCGAATGCACTTGCACAGGTTGCTAGTTCCTTAGCACCCATTGCCATGGAAGGATTGAAGAAGTTTACAGTGGAACTTGCATCAGTTCCATCCGTACCAGATAATGTCACCAATTTCCAAGTTTTTGAAGACGATAAGCATATATTGGATTTTCTGACAAATGCAAATATTTTCCTGAGTCAGGTTATTGATGAAGAGGAAGTCGAAGAAGCATAGTATGATTTAGATGGTATCCTAGATTTGAAAACAAACTTCATTCCTAGGGGAATGATAGAGCTAGAAAGAATATTTGATCAAGATAAAATGGAAATAGAAAGATTGCACGACTCAAGTGGAGGTGCTTGTGAAACGGTGAATTTGGGAAATGACAAAGAAGTTAAGAATGTATTCATAGGGAAAGCATGCACGCCCAGTGAAAGGGAAGGCATATTGAAGAACATGAGAGATTTTCCCGATATGATTGCATGGGGATATGATGATTTGAACGTCAATAATCACACATACTATTCCCTTGAAACGAGTCAGTAAGCCATTTAGGCAGAGACAAAGGCTAGTGAACCCTTTGCTGGAACCTCTCATATATCAAGAAGTGAAGAAATTGTTGTCAGCAAGGATTATCTTTCCCGTGCGACACTCGACGTGGGTCGCCAATTTGGTCCCACTTAGAAAAAAGAGTGGAGAGGTAAGGCTTTGTGTTGATTTCAGAAATTTGTATAAAGCGTCAGAGAAAGATAACTACCCACTTCCATCATTGGATGAGGTTTTACAAATTGTGAATGGATTGCAAATGATGTCCTTTTTGGACGGATATTCAAGATACAATCAGGTGATGGTAGAATATGAAGATAGATTAAAAACAACCTTCACCACAAAGTGGGGTACATTTGCATACAGAAGGATGCCATTTGACTTAATCAATGTTGGAGCCACGTTCCAGAGAGCTATGGATATTGCATTTCAAGATTTGATTGGAAAATGCATCATTATTTACATGGATGACATTACAATTTTCTCAAGGAAATGAGAAGATCACATTGAAGATTTGAGAAAGGTATTTCGAAGATGCAGAAAGTACGAGATATCTCTTAATCCTAAGAAATGCATATTCGGGGTTACAAAAGGTAAATTGTTAGGACATATTATCTCAGAGAAAAGAATTTCCATTGATCCAGAAAGAGTTGAAGCTATATCCAAGATAAACGTCCCAAGCAGTAAGAAAGAACTGAAGTCCTTCGGTAAATTTAATTTTTTGAGGAAATTTATCTTTGGATTTGCTGAGATAATACGACCACTGAATGAAATGTTGAAGAAAGATGCTAAGATGGAATGGACGACAAAAGCAAAGAAAGCATTTGAAGAAATCAAGTCCACCATCGTTGAGGCTCCTGTTTTGGTCAGTCTTGATTATGCAAGACCTTTTTATGTGTATTCATTCGCCTCAGAACATACTTGTGCTGCAGTCCTTACACAGAAGAATGAAGATAAAGATGAACATCCCATAGCATTTATGAGCGCACCATTGAAAGATGCGGAGCTAAGATATCTGAATGTAGAGAAACAAGCTTATGCTTTGGTAAAAGCAATAAAGAAATTTAGACATTACATTTTGAGGGCAAAAGTTCATGCCATTGTCCCAGATGCAGCAGTTAAGACACTCATTATGTAGAATGAATTAGGAGAAAGGAGAGGAAAGTGGGTCGCCACTATCCAGGAGTATGACATTGAGATTCAACCAATGAGACTTGTTCGAGGTCAAGCCTTAGTGCAGACTTAAGCAGTTGATGGACTCGGATTAGTCCAACAAGTCTATGCAATTGAGGACGTCACTCCAGATGAATGGTATAAGGATATTGTTTGCTATTTATTAAACCAGAAATGCCCCGCGGGTATGAGCCCTGCTTAGAAGAGAGCATTTAGATTGAAGTGTCAATATTTTAAATTTTACAATGCTTGGTTTTATACCGAAGAAATCATGAAGGAATATATTTGAGATGTGTTGGCAAAGATGAAGCAAAACAGATTATGGAGCATTTTCACAACAGATTTGGGATAGGTCATGGTGCGAGCTTGGCTACTGCGCACCAAATTTTGAGAGCAGGTTATTACTGGTCTACTTTGTTCCAAGATACTCATGAACACGTGAAGATGTGTCACGCATGCCAGGTTGTTGTCGTTCGAGAGAAGAATATAGCTATGCCGTTGCAGCCTGTGATCGAGTCCAAACCGTTCGGTATGTGGGGTATCGACTTCATTGGTATGATCAATCCGCCTTCTTTTGCGCAACACAGGTAAATTCTAACCGCGACTGATTACGGTACTCGTTGGTCAGAAGCTCAAGCTTTGAAGTTATGTACAACTGAAGCTATGATTAAATTTTAAGAGGAGAACATCATTACCAGGTTTGGTTGTCCACATGCTATTGTTTGTGATAATGGTTCTGCCTTTACATCATTGAAATTTTCGAATTGGGCTTTTGAATATGGTATAACCCTTAAGTTTTCATTGAATTATTATCGTTAAGGTAATGGGTTAGCCGAATCAAGGAATAAGAATTTGTTGAGTATGATTAAGAAGTTGGTAGAGAAAAATCCAAAAGACTGGCACACGCAATTGAGATTCGCCCTTTGGGCAGATAGAACGAGAGTAAAGAATTCATCGGGGACTTCCCCATATTTTCTGGTATATGGCCAAGAGCCTGTCTTCCCCGTACAATTGAGGATCCCCACATTAAGATTTATACAAGATTACATGAAGGGCGAAGACAGAGTGCAAACGAGATTGACACAGTTGATGAACTTAGAAGAAGAGAGAGATAAAGCATTAGAGAATTTCGCCAAACATCAGAGCGTAGTTAAGAGAGGGTTTGACAGACAAGCATGGGTAAAAGCCTTTAGGATTTCTGAGCTAGTGCTATATTGGAATAAAGCCCACGAAAGAAGAGGAGATCACGACAAATTTGACAAACAATGGAAATGCCCTTATCATATTGCTGAGATACTGGGAGAGAATGCATTCAAGCTAAGAACCTTAACTGGTGAGGATGTTCCGTTGCCCGTCAATGGACAATTCCTCAAGCATTACTTCCAACCTTAGGCTTCTTCTGAAGCCTACCCCTTGTATCATAGTTAGAATAGGTCTGCTTTGGTTTGCCTTAGTTTAGGTCTGCTTCTGGTTCTGCTTTAGGTTTTAGGTCGGCTTTGCTTAGGTGTTAGTTCCGAGGGATATCCGCTTGTCATGTGGGAGTTGTCAAGACACACTCTGCGTTTCACCAAGTTTTGTTCGGTCCATTTCTTGAATGATATCTCATGAAGCTCTTTGAATTAGAGATTGTTTTTGTATAGTGTATCATAGGTTGAATCTGTATTTGATAGGATTGGAAAACTTTTATTGTATTTTGACGCTGGCACCATTTGATTATTATATTTTACACATTATTTTTGTCCGAGTTATTGTAGATTTTCAGGTAAAGTTGTGACTAGTGAAAAATTTTATATCCTTCTTTAGTACCATTATAATTCTCAAACCCTAGAGTTCATTGCTTACGAGCCAAAGGAATTGACGGAATATGAAAGCACATGAAAGGAAATATCAAAAAAAAAAAAAAGAAAAGAAAGAAATGCAAAGAAATGAAATATCTAAATTGGCTAATGGGGATATGCGAGTGACTCCACCGGGGCTATAGATGGCTAGCCGACAGTGGAGCAATATTCGTGAGGTTACAATAGGCCGCTTATGAAGTATGGACATCTTACGTAGCTAGTTTCACTAGATCCTTTGATTTTACAATATTCTCGTGAAGTTAATGAATGCAATTGCACACACGTGGATACTCAATGATTAAGTAACTTGATACAATTCTTGGATTCCATCTTTTCAAATGTGTTTTCTAACCTTTTGCTATGTTATGCAAGGATTAATTGAAGATTCTAAGGGTCGGATTGAGCTTTGTTCTTAAAATGTTCTGGAACATTTCCTTCGTGGAGTCGCTAGATGTTATGACCTTTTCACACATCGCCCCATTGCTAACGGGGACCCCCTCTTTTCCTGCTTTCTGCGTTGTTAGTGTTTCGGCTGCTTAGTGGGCAATTTGTGTTTCCTGTGCCCGAGTCTCAGAATTTTGATCATGCCTAGGGCCATTTAGGGTTTTGAGGTTATAGGATCAAGCGTGTGAAAATTGAGATTTTTATATGATCCTAAATTTGTCTAAATGTCCTCATCGGTGATTTTAAGGGCTAAGGTGTTTTCAGACCTTTTGGAGTTGTTTTCTCTGTTCTAGGGAGTTGTTCAAGTTGATTTCGCACTTTATCCCGATAGATTTCCTTGTGCTACACTCCAATTTTTGATGAATTTGCCTAAGTCCAGTTGAGTTTTATTAAGTTTCGAAGTTCCTAAGTGATTCTGAGTGGAAAAATCATCATTTTCCGGATGAAAATCCATATTCTAAGGGTTAAAAGGTCAAAATTCAATACTAGAGGTGCTTTTCCCCTCATATTCCTGACTACCCATGGTTTTTCCCTCTCAGAATCCAGACTGGACATGGATTTCCCTTGGAATCCATACTTGCTCCATTTTTCCACCATTGTGAATCCATACTAGGGTCGTTTTTCCCGTGGAAGCATTAAATTTTGACTAAGTGTCAGGATTTGTCTTGACTACTGACTTTTTTCCACTAGGGAAGTATGGATGGAATTGCGGATGACGTTCCACACCTGGGTCGATTTTCCACCAGGTCTTTTGTGACAAGTTTCGAGTATTTTTGTGCAGACTCTCAGTCCAGACTCATTGAGAGCATTTTTGATGATTTTGAGTCTAGATTTTCATCCAGACTGAGGTCGATTTTCCATCGAGGGGTAGTTTGAGTGAATGAAGTGATTTTTGAGTCCGGATTTTCATCCAGCCTAAGGTCGATTTTCCCCTAGCCCCATTTTGTGTGCATTTTGATGGATTTTGTTGGGAAATTTTATCCAAACTTAGATCGCTTTCCCTTATAGGGAATATTTTGACGTTTTAAATGATTTTGATGGGATTTTTAAATCCCTACTTGGATCAATTTTCCCAAGTGGCTCAAATTTTGATTTAAATTGCATTATTTTAATAAAGTGAGCCTTGTTTAATTGTTTTTTAATAAAGCAACGATTATTTAATAAATTTTAAAAACAATTAAATGATTTGCAATAAGCGTTTAATGTTTTAATCTTCTAGAAGCAAATCAGTTTCACCCAAGCAAGTATAAGAACAAAGTGTTTTATCCCACATTGCTTGTGTGGTGAAAGTTGGTGATGAAAGCAAGTTTAAAGAGAGAAGTCCAACATTATTTTATTATTAAGTTTGCCAGGTGTTTCCATGTAAGGGCGATTTTCTCTCTTATTGGTGATTTTTGATGAAGTGTTTTGGAGAGGTGTTTGATTGAAGACTTATATTTTTCCTCCTTTTTTCCATCTTGGCAATCCACTTGATTGCTGCCATTGGAGTTTATTGACTCCATTGTTTTCAGATTTTTGATTTTGGAGACAGCGATCTTTTCCTAAGTGGCGACTTTCTACTTTGGCAACTTTTGGTGATTTTAGAGGATTCTTATTTCGATTTTCCCTCAAGTCCGCCATTCAACTTGCTGTTATCAGACTTGATTCAGACTGATTGGAGTGCATATTGAAGATCATTTGCCACGATTTTGGTGAAGTTCGCCATTTTTGGGTGAGATCTACGATTTTGGTGAAGGGCGATTTGTGTTGAATTCCTCCACTCCAAACTTTGAAGATTTTCCTTGATATCGCCTTGGTTATTTGCTGTTCTCAGACCTTCATTGTTGGCAGATTGCATACATATTGAAGACATGTTTTAGATTTGAAGGTGGCGGCATCGCTGGGAAAATACGATTTCTATTTGGCAAGTGTTCTATGACATATTTTGGTGGATTCATGCATGGTTGTTACTGCCATTGCTTCCTACTTGCTGTCATTACCTCAGATCTGAACTTTGACGCCATTGTTGCAGCAGGGGTGACCTTCATTGTTGGTTGTACATTCATTTTTCAGACTTAAACTTTCATTGCCAGCCAACTCCAAACTTAACGATTTGCCTTTGGGAGAGTTTTCAGGTCATTTTCAGTCAATCACTTGACCATTTGAGGGCTGTTACAGGTTTGCAACTTTGCCATGGCTGCTTGTGTTGGCATTGAGTTGTCATTGATGTCAACCGGTATTGCAAGCTACCGATAGAGGTATGTCAACCCGGTATGAAGAAGATTGAACCGACATAAAGAAGATTAACATGAAGGCTTGTCAACCGGTATGATGGAAGACAAGTAGGTATTGATACTTTCAGTGACTTCACCGGTATGAGGTGAGATGCATGTGTGTGTTAGCATGTTGAGTGATAACCGGTAGAGCATAAACCGGTTTGAAGGTTGGCTGCTTGTTTATGATGAAGAGGCAGAATGTTAAAATGATCACAAGCCACCGAAGGTGAAGATGTGCTATCGCTGTAGTGTGCACTACCGGTTAACAGAAGGAGAAGGTCTCACCAGTAAGGGCTTGTGCTGCTATGAGTTTGTTGAATGTTCAAGTGTAAGCCGACCTTGTGTCGGTGAGCTGAGTATATGACCGATGTGATGCCATGTGAAGCTAAGGTGGCAAGCATGCAAAGGTTGGTGAAGTTTCCATCGACATAGTTGTTGGAACAATTAGTCGACATGATTGAAACAACCATAAATCATGGGATGATAACAGATTGATGCGGCTCGAGGAAGAATGAATGATAGAGAAAGATCAGGGAGTTGTTGGCGCCTGGATCGAAGCAAAGAAATCAGATTGCAAGAGGACCTCGAGAAGGAAACAGTTGGGCCATAAAGAGTCGACAGATTTCAAGGCCGAAAATCATGGTCGGGATTGCAATCTTTAGCAAATATGCATTGATGATGGAAAACGCATACAAATGCATTCCTCCAATGTAGGTGATTGATCCAAGACGGATCGGATTAGATCAGATGCAAATTTGGTCGGGAGAAGGAAATCCTAACCACCCTTAGATTGAATTGATTTTTGGTGGGAAAGATCAAGATTAAATATGATGACTTGAGACTGTGATCGGTGCTGCTGAAGAGTGAAGGAGAGTGTGAAATTGTTGTCTGAGAGCCAAAGAGATAAACACTTGAAGCGTTTATGAGTGAAGACTATACCGGTAAGGAGAAGCAGGGTAAACCGGTCGTTTTGAGTGGAATTGTGAAGATATTGTGAGAGGAGACTTAGCAAAGTTAGAATTAGCAGCAAAGCAAAGTTGCAGATGTTGGCATTGTGTTGTCATTGATGTCAACTTGTATAGGATGTTACTAGTATCACTGACATTGATGTCAACTATTGAACAAGAGGTTGTTGGCATTAGAGTTTGATGTCAACCGGTATAGAAGATGGACCAGTATGGGAGAAGATTTGATGTGTTGTCATTGGTGACAACCACGTGACAATTTTCTTGCAGATGAAAGAACCAACATGTACCGGTATGTTTGATGTGCAGTAATGTGACCACTCTGAAAAAGGGTTGTTGATATGGCGTTGCATACAACCCGGATGAAGAGATTACATGATGAGCATTGGTTATGTTGAAGTAGCTGAATACTGTTTGGTTCACATCAACACCGGAGGAGAAGTAGAAGTATTAGAAGGCCACTAGATTGCTAGTTTAAGGATAACTAGCAGGTCTCCCACCGGATGAAGAAGCTTCCCAGGCTAGGTGATAGGTTGACAAAGTATGTTCCCTCTGTGTGTAGGATGACATATGTCATGTGAATGATGTATCCTCCCCTCAGTAAAGTCACACTTGTACCGGCAGAATGATTCCCTGAGATAGGCAGATGAGTGAATGCAGAGACCAGTTGTACAAGTGGAAGATGAGGAAGCCTCCAGAGCATGAGATCAGAAATACACATCGGATAAGCAGGGTGTGCTACCAGGACATTGAAGGAAGAATGAGGATTTGAGATGGTGTGTTTGTCATCTTGACAAACCAGATGAGAGTAGAACCGGTTTGATGGAGAAGAATGCTGGTGAGTTTGCAGGAATATACATGGGATACCGGGATACTGAAGGAAGGTTGATGCAGAATAGTTGGAGTGTGATGACTTGGTGTAATGTGTCTCACTGGCAAGAAGGAAAGTGTGCTGCCCACCGACATACACATTTACTAGAATCTGCATTGGTGATAGTTGACATGGTATGTTAACCGGTGAAACATCAGAGAAGAGACAAGGAAGATAAGGTTCTCACCTGATAAAGATGGAGTTCGTTGAAGGTTGATGACATGTTGTCATCAACAGTGGTTACCGGTATGAAAGCCCACTGGTAATATGGACAAGGTGCAGGTGCAGAAGACTCCTACCTGATGAGAATGTGCATGTTTTGGTTTGACATGTCTGGCGACCGGTCAAGGTGTTCCACCGGTGGTTCAGCAAGTGCAGACATGATGAGTGAACCGGTAGAGTGTGAGATACCGACAGGGTTAGTAAACCGATAGGAAATAGGAACTGGTAGATTGTTTGGTCGGTGCTCCTATCTAGACCGACATGAAGAAGTCAAGCTGGCAGTTGGTTGACTTGGATGCCACATGTAGTCAAGGTAGCGGACCTGCATTTGAATGAAGAAGGAATATACACTGATGGAGTAGTTGCAGAGTTGGTCGACATTAATGGAAGATCCCACAAATCATGGGACGTGTTGTAGAGTCGTTGCAGAGGTTTGCGGCTCGAGGTCTGGAAGACAACTTAGAGCCAGCAAAAAGTGTTTGAGGAGATCGAGGTGGATGAAGGAAACATCAAGACCGATCTTGGTGGTTGACCAAGAAATCAACCAATAAGGGAAAAAGCAGATCGCCAGAGATAGTAGGCGCGATCAAGAAGGCGCGTTAATGGTGGAGGTGTACAGTTGGCTGTCAGGGAGATCAGATCGGGCAAGATCTGATTGGATTTGGTTTGCCTCGAGGATGATAAGGAAACCCTAACCACCTAGAATTTGAATTGGCCTTTGGTGGGAAAAATAGACTATAAATATGCAGGCCAAAGACATTGTTAAGTGCTGCTGAATAGAAGAAGAGAGTGCTGCTGCGAAGTGATTGAGTGTTACTTCTGCATGTGAGAGCAAATCAGTCAAGTGCTCAACGAATATCTGAGAAGAGATTGAGTGTGAGGGAGAACCAGGTTGAAGTGTTCAATTGGTAGCAGTGCAGAACCAGTAGTGTCCATACCGACAGAGCAGAAGTGAAGGAAGCTGCAAAGAAGGCAGACATAGAACGGACATAGTTTAGTACCGATAAAGAGCAGAGCAGTGAGGAGGAGGTCCAGTAAAGCAGAGCAGAGGAGAGCAACAACAGAAATGTACCGGTGTAGTAGAGAAGGTATCTCACCGGCAGAGTGAGGTATATGAAATGGTTGCACGATTCACTTGTAACAAGATAACTACCTTAGTAATTGATGTTTTTATTGTGAATACTAAGTTGTAGCTCGGTGCAGGGGTTGTAGCTCATAAACTAGCAGGGGTTGGTGCTCCTTGGGTTGGTGCCCTAAATCAGGGGTTGTAGCCCTAAACATTGTAATAGAGATTTGATTGTGAGGTTGGATTGGAGCAGTAGACTCCAACAACATTGCTCACTGAGGTTTTTCCCATCTTGGGTTTTCCTCGTATATGATGGTGTTATGTGATGTCCCTTTGTGTGATTGCATTTGTATTTCTGTCTCCTCACTAACCGGTAAGTCTGCATTTTGTTAGATCCCATAACCGGTATACACATCAAGGTTGTTAAAGGGAAAAGAGTAGAGAACCACTGATTCACCCCCTCTCAGTGGTACATTGTGTCTAACAACAGAGTCTATGGAGGATACACAGATTGGTAAGGTTGAAACCGACAGAGGATAATTTTTTAAGGTTGCAAAACTTCTTTTGCGACAGGGATCTCATTTGTATAACTGAGTTTTATATTGTTTTCATTGAGTTGGTGCTTAGTGCAGGGGTTGTAGCTCCTTTAGGTTGTAGCCTATTGTGCAGGGGTTGGTGCTCCTTTGTGTTGGTGCTCATAAGTCAGGGGTTAGTGCTTCTTGGGTTGGTACCCTAAAATTGTAATCAGATCTTTTACATTGTGAGGCTGCATTGGAGCAGAAGATCTCCAACAGCTATTCTCACCGAGGTTTTTCCCACATTGGGTTTTCCTCGTATATCTGGTGTTGTGTGATGCACTCTTGTGTATGAGCTATGTTGATGTTATAGCAATTTATTTCAGACACTTCGATTGCATTGTTTGAGCTACTGGTTAGCATTCGGTTCATTTTATTTATTACCGGTATATCCCTGCTGAAGAAAGTGTTTAAATCACTGATTCACCCCCCTCTCAGTCACTCTTGATCCGATATACTCCTTTGCACTATAATTTACCCGAAATTTCTAACTATAAGGAGGTGTTGATTTCATGAGGGTTTCGTACCCTAATCTTGTCACATTTTGTATTTAAATTGTTAAAATCTAACTAGAGGGTGGACTAATTTCCTGATTTCCATACCTTAATTGATCTAAATCATTAAGAAGTCAAGAATTTTATTAAGAATATTGTATTTTTTCCTAAGTTCTAACTTCAAGCGTCGTACAGTTACGATGTCGAAGTCTGGATTTAAGGAAAGAAGAGAACAATGGAGAATTGTGGAGAATGGATTCTATCCAGAATCCAAGATGTCATCGAGATGGAAGGAGATTGTGGATATAACATGCATTTCTTGAGCCTTAACTTGATGCGACAGCGGATGTTCGGTGTTGGAAATCAGGTTCCTTCCCTAGCATATGTAAACATTATGAAGAGTGGTATCTTTGAAGCCGCTGGATTCCCACAGTACATATAGTGCAATGAGCTTATCCTGGAGTGTGCATGATGTTATGGTCCTTGCGCGGAAATGATCAAGACTCCTAAGGGCGTTGTCATTGCCTACCTTGTTGAAGATGCGATTGCTGAGGTGTTTGGAATTCCATGTGGAGCAGATATGCAGAATGTAACTAAGGATGAATATGAAGATCGATACACGAAGAAGATGGATGCGTGTAAAAATGTAGTGAATAAAGAGTGGATGATCGAGCCTAGGCTTCATCATTCCAAGGCTCCCAAGACACTCATGTGCATAGACTTCAAAGAGGAATATAGTGACTTAGTATTCCTGCTTAACCAAGTGATGGGGATGCCACAGGGTACAATACCCTATGGATGGATGTTCTATTTCATCCAGGATTGTCTTAGAGGAACATTAATAAATTGGTCTAGAATCATAAGTGACAATTTGGAGTTTCGGCTTGAGTAGTGTAGAGTGGTCCAAGTCATTCGCCATGACTTCCTACTTGGTATACTTGCTTGCACAGTTTGTTACATACAAAGGATTGATATGCAAAGGTGAAGTTGAGAATGGGCAAGGACAATTCAGAAGTTATGAGTGCTATCCCCAGTTGAACATGTACATAATTGAAGATTATAAGAGAGTGAATGATGTATTCACAATGTACATCATGCAGATGCTGCAAGGTGGAATCCACAAGAGGTTGTCCAAGGAGGCAACAGAGCTAATAGAGAAATATGGATCGTGGTATATTCAGTTTCCCACTTTCACGTACCTTAGGATTCATGGTTTTCAATCCAAACCCTACAGGCTTCCTAGGTCTCCTTCCAACATAATGATCTTGTTGGAAGTGGTGAGACAGCTTCTAGAGTTTGATTCTATTCAAATAGAGAAGCATAGGACAGGCATGACATTCCCTAGTTGGGAAGACATTGGAGGTTTGCCAGTCTGCCTTAGCCACCAGCACTGCGAGTGAGGAACTTGCATTCTATCGATTTGCAACCTTCAAGAAAAGGGAAAGATTTGATCCAGATAAGAAAGTTGGAAGGATCAGGGGAGAGAAGTTCATCCACAAGGTAGACATAGAAGATTATTGGGCCAACCTAATGGACGAGCAGGCAGTGAAGAGATGAATGTGGTCCAAAATGTCAGTGGATTTCATGAGGAAGTGTGGACTTTTCCTCATTCCTGATCAGGTGTTAGATGACAGAGATCATACGCATCCACAGTATGAAAATGAAATGAAGAAGGCAATCTTACTGCCTAATTGGTCAGAATCAAAAGAGATATATTTAAATATATTGATGAGAGAGGTCTTGAGTTTCTCTCGTACATGGGTGGATATTTAGATGAATAAGTTAGTTCACATGGGCGTTTCCTTCACTTATGAAAAGATGAAACCGAAAGAATCTACTTCCGAGGATGATCAGAGGACTATCAATGATGTCAGGATTCATGTAGATGAAGAGAGTCAAGCTCCCAAGAGAAGGAAAAACATGCCAAGAGGAGTCAAGGGCAGAGGGAAAAAGATTGAGGAGGTCAAGAAAAAGAAACAAACGACTATCATTCCTTCACCCCCTCTCAGTGTCTCATCAATTAAGGAAGTTGAAATAACATAATAGAATAATGAGACCCATCAATGTTCCAACATAGTGATACTACCAGATAATATTCAGGATTTACATGCCACATCGACATCTGCTCCACCAAATGAGAATGATGATCAACCGGGATCCCCTACCCTCCTTTTGGAGGTTAGTTTGGGAAATGAGGTATATGATTTGACTAGGAGTAATCCTGATGATGATGATGATGATGATGTTATCTCGGCATTGAGAGAACTTGATCGAGATATGTGTCTCGATGGTGGTATGGAGATGGCCGCTATTCTTGATTGGCTGATGAAAAGTATGGAAAAAAGTAAGAAGATGATAGAGGTACAACCTATTGATAACATTGATGACTACCTAGCTAGGAGCAATAAGGAGAAAGAACCCAAGAGATCTGAGATTTTGTCGCACATAGCTAGAGATGAGACAAGAATGCGGATCGCGCAGGTGGCTGTTCCTATTGGAGGTGTGAGAACGGACATTGCTACAACTATGGATTTCCAGATTACTTCAGTTACCCTTGGCCGTACTACAAGAGAGCAAGAGTTTCAGGAGGTTGGTGATAACCTTAGGGCGATCAACGCAAGGTTAAATAGAGAAATTGAAGAGAAGGAGAAGTACAGAGAAGAGAATATCAGACTTAGAGAGTATATTGCAGGGATAAGGCGTGAGAATCCCACCTTTATTTCCCCTATTGCGGTTGATCATGGACTACATTCACACTATGAGGCAGCAAGAGATACACTCTCGGAGGTGGAGAAGTGGATTGAGAGTGCAAGGAAACAGGTAGATGATTTCCTTATTCAGTTTGTCCAGGTATATGATAGGACAACAGGGCTCATATTTAGAATCCAGTATTTGGAGGGAGTTTGGGAAGAATTCCGGCCTATTTAGGAGAAGACTATTCCACGCCTCAGAGCTTTGAAGAAGATTCCTAAGTCCACGTTGATCAGTGATAGCATTGTGCACAGTGGAGACAAGTATAATTTCCATGGCTAGTATTGTTCATTGGCCGTGAAGAAATCAAGTTATGAGAATGCCCAGCTGAGTTGTACAAAGATGGAAGGATTGATTTAGGACATTCAGATGAAGATCTTTGGCTCAATTGAGGAGTTATTGGGTGTTGATGTTAGTGATGCTAGTGGTTTACACTTAGCTGAATTAAGAGACAAGATGAAACTTATGTATTTTTGTCAGTCAGATGGATGATTTGGTCTCTTTGTTGATTCATGTTCATAGTTCGCAGAAGCTCATGCCAGATTGGAAGAACACTTTGGACGCTTGCTTGGATTTATTGGACGTGATTGATTTGCAGCAAGATACTTTACCTAGCATTTTGCATGAAGGAGTTAGATTCTGTATTGGCTAGATTCTTGGAGTATGCTAGGAGAGAGAGAGATGCAAGGAGGAATCTTCTAGAAGATTCCCTATTTGATGACTAGGTATCTTTTTATTGGGCCATATGTTGGTGGCACCATTTTTGATGTAAACCCTAATTGGGGCAATTTTAGGGTTTTGTTGGCATGATCTTGGCCCTTGATTTAGTTTAAATCTTGGTCATCCATTTTGTAAGAGACTCTATATATACCTCCTTGTCTGTCATTTGTAAGGGAGAGTTTTTGTAGAATTGTTGGTATATGCTACAGCTATTGAATCTAAATCATTGTTCAATTGTTGGTGATTTTGCTATTCAAATGTTGTCTTTGCATTCATGGTTCTCAATTCCTCCAAGTTAGATTAGAATTTATTTTCATGTTTATTAGATTGAATGAAAGATTTGTTGAATATATTTATGTGGAATCCTTAATCCATACCACTAGCCTCTTGCCGCGGGTAAGTGCACCTTGTGTGGTCGACTGGAAATTTGAGTAAGCTTAACTTCAACTATTACACGTCCCTTGCCAAGCATCAACTTGGATGGTGTCAACATTTGATGGTGATAGTCTAAAAATCCTTGAGTATACCTTAGACGATTGCACTAAGCTTGTGTCAATACTTGTTTGTGAGACCTTGCCTAGTTTGATTCCACTAAATTTGTTCATCATTTCCTACATTTGTAAGCCTAGAATAGATTTCCCGAACCCTATTCCTTTTGCCCATTTTTTAGTAAGAATTAAGTCCGGAACTACATTGCTAAATCCTAATTTGTTAGCACACCTATTCCACATATTTCATGATCGAAGAAGATAATCCTAACATTTGCGGAAGTCCCCAAGTGAACACAACAATTCACATCGACCATTGAGTTAACCACTCGTCAAGACTTGACATGTAGAAAGCTTGGAATCATTTTAGTTGATCTTACCCTTAGCATCTGAGGTGATTTTGTTCAAGAGAGGGTAAATTACTTTGGTATTTTATTTTGAAATGTTATGTGCATAAAACACACATCAACAAGTACGTACACCAAGTAGGAAGTCATGTAGAAGTATTACATTTTTGTAACCTTAATTAGCTATTGGTGAATTTTGTCTCTAATTATCTATGCTCACTTGAATTCTCAATGTTCTTGGAAAACTTGCTTCATGAAGAACATCCATGGTTGGAATGAGTTGGCATTCAACTCTCCAATGGTTGTGCTAAGAAGCATGATGGTGTGTTTGTATTTATCTTTGAATTTCTGTTCACCCAAATAGTTCAATCCTAGAATAATTCCTTCTATATGAAGATCAACACTTTATTTATGAATTAGTAGTTGTTGATTTTGGCATTGAAGGTTTGCATTGAGTTTTCAAGAATCACTCGATGACTTTTGGAATCGTGAAGATGACCTTCAAGAACTTAGGATTGACATTTGCATTGTCATGTCCATAGATGGTTTTGACGGTGTGTGGATTAGGATGATTCTACTTGACACAATCTAAGATTCACTGATGGAATTTAGTTTGGGAACCCAAGAACAATGATTTAACCATAGGCAATGAGGGGCTCTTTGGCACCTTCTTTCAACAGATCTTCCAACCAAGTTCTCATGTCTATGTGTTCAAAATTTGTATCGTGAAACTCTTCAACTTCATTCATGTGACATGAATGTCTTCATTTTATGCTTTATGGAACCTTTGACAATGACATCATAAAGGGGAAGGATGATCTTAAGTATGCAATAAAATTGGTTTTTTTTGGATTGGGTCTGTCTTGGTGCAATATTGAACCATTGGTGGTGGTCAATTAGGCAACCAGTATGTTTGTACTTAACTACTAGCAGTCAGAATTGGCTACTAACAAGTCACCATAAGCATTGACATGACATTTCTTGTAAATTTTATTATTTCCATCGCTTTGCCTTTAAAAATTATTATTCACCACTCATTGCTGAAAGTAACATCAACCAAATTGTCAACTAAACCACAAAAGGTCAATAAACTGCCAAGGAAGCTCTGTAGAGTCAACAAACTGCCAGAAAAAATATGGGAGTCTAATGAGTTGCCAAAAAATCTTTGAGGTTCTAACTAGCTGCCAAATTAACCACTTGTGGTCACTTGGTGTCACAAGTAAATTGTGACCTTTTCTCTTTGGAGATGCCTTAGGCTTAGTGGAGTTCTCTTTTTAAACATTATCTCTTTTCCCCTCCCGAAAAATGTGGGATAAATTCCCTTTGATACTGCCACCTTATATAAACACCTCTGCCTTCACCTTTCCTTTGGTGCCACTTGGGTTGTTTTCCTCTACTTGAAGGTGAACTTTTCAAATGAGACACTACCACCTGCAGCCTAGAACTACTTGTTTGAAGGCTCTTGTTGAAAATACATAAACTTAAATCTTATTTTAATGCCACCTTGGCTTCCTTGACCATTGTGTATAGCTTGTAGCTCTTTCTGTGCCACTTGTGTCTATTATTTGGCTATTAATTGATGGGCCATTGGGATTTTTACCTCTTTGACACCATTGATCTATGCACACCTATGTTACCCCTAGTTTCTGGGATGGGGAGACAGGTAAATGGGTTTTTTGGATTTTCTTTTGGCCATTTTAGGGGACAGAGGGGACACTAGAGGGGAGGGCTATATAAAAAATAGGGAAAATTTTAAATATATAGGGAAATTTCAAATTTTAAATATATTCATAGGATAACATTGATAAATGAGAGTTGAAATTCATAAATTTATATACATGATGTAACTTAATACTATGTATAAGACTGAAAATACTTCATTTTTCATAGTATTCTAATTGGAAGAATCAATTATATCTATTCTTGTCAATTACAAAAAACAAATGTCACATAACCACAGATCAAAAAATCGGATAAATGAAACATAAATTAACGTGATAAACGACACCAACCCACCTTGTCCAAGAAAGCCCTTGGATGCAAGTATTAATGTTTTCTAGATTTGATGTTACCCGATGGTGTGAAGTATATGGCTAGGTGATTCAGTTCAAAGCTATATGAAGATAGGACTCTACTATATAAACTTTAATAAACTCAAGGTTTGTGGCTTATTACCTAACATATGTAATAATGAATATCATATATTTATAATTAAAGAGCAAAAATTGGGTGTATAGAAATTGACATTGGTAATTCCAATAATGTGGCGTGTATATTGTATTTTAGTTCTAAAACAAAATATTAATATTCATAAATCATGTTGAAAAGTGGGGGGACGAGCGGCCATCCCTAGGATGGTCAAGGGATGTTTGGGTCGTCTCTAGCCATCCCTTGGATGGACGGTCATCCCCCCATGTTTCTGATGCTATCCCCGCTCTTCGGATACATTTCCGCCAATTTTTTGCAAATTGGAAATACTGAGGAAACGTTTCCCGACATCCCCCATCCCCGAAACAAGTTTGTTTCACTTGGAAAGTATCCCCAGGTATGGTTGATGCAAATTTTTACCTTCATATTTATTTTCATTTACTTGGCTTTGCTTGCCTCAACCTCTGCCTTGTTATGCTTCTTTATTGCCTCATGGACTTCGGAAGTCAAAATCAGATTTGTTTTCACAAGTTCACTTGTCATGACCTGCAAACTCTTTGACCTCTTCGTTACCATTAATCTCATTGTTTCTCTCTTTGTTTATTGTTTTCTTTTAAGCTTGCATGATTTCTTGCATAATTGGGAGAGGAAAAACTATAATTATTTCATACATGCAATCAATCCAAGGTATCCATGTGTGACACCGTTCACAAGTACGCACGTTTGAATAAGAAAAATCCATGCATAAACAAGCTAGGTTGAAGTGAAGGGCTAACAAAATTAAATTAAATTAAAATTTAGTATCCACATTATCCCACCATTTCTTTTGCCTCGTCTTCGGAAAAGCATGATATTTGATTTGGAAAGAGCTTTTTTTTTGGTATTTATTCCACCAAAATTTTCCATTTCCATTTCCAAAAATAATTGTGTACTAGAGGTTACCATGATAATCTTTAAAAAAATGTCATTTTCTTTCTGTGGGAGAGAATAGTTGTTATATACAAAGTAGTTGAAAATATATAGTTTTAACCTTTAATTGTGTTCTATTATTTAATTTAAAAAACAAAAACAAAAACAAAAGCTTTTTGATATTTTTTTTTAATTCTATATTTTGAAAAATTTCTAACTTCACCATTCAATGTGTTGTGATTAACTAAAATAATTAATTTATTAGTTGAGAAGAGCTAACCCTTTTATAAAGCATTACCCTTGAATTATGCCCATTTATTTATATGATTTAAGATTCAAATGTTTTACTTTTTTTTTATATGTTAGGTTTTTTATGTTACTTTAATTGCTTTTTTTTCGATGTGCTTCGTTTACAAAATAATTT
Organism: Cryptomeria japonica; assembly: GCF_030272615.1. NCBI lineage: Eukaryota > Viridiplantae > Streptophyta > Pinopsida > Cupressales > Cupressaceae > Cryptomeria > Cryptomeria japonica. The sequence goes on from NC_081410.1 coordinate 193,206,462, forward strand.
AATTAAAGCTTCTTTTCATAATCTATAGTCTGGGCTTTTTATTTTTATATTTCAATTTTACCAAAATTTAATTGTTGATATTGATGTCTTTGGTTTTTAATAGATTTTTAATTTCTTTTTTGGGGAATATATGTCTTTTAAAATTGGTTTTCTTTGTGTTTTAAAATTTCATGAGACATTGAGAAATTTGCCACAAGCCAAAGCAGTTTTTTCGGATCACAGACTTGAATTTTGACCAAATGACAGTTTTGAAGTTTGAGGGCAAAAACAAAAAACAATCTTGCTAAGTACAAAATAAAGGATAGTTAGCTTTGATACCACTTGTCATATACCGACTAGGTACAAAAAAAAAAATGTTTGTAGTAGCTACATATTGAATATAAAACAAGAATATAACAATAGATAGGTGAGTATGAGCGAATATGGTTATAGGTTGTTGATTTATGGATTAAGGGGCACATTTGATCAGATGTGTCCTGTCAAGTTGATAGGTCTTTGGGAAACAACAATTGTTAACTAATCATACTTAATTAGATCTATATCATGATGTCCTACCATAGTTTTTGTATCCCTTAATATTAATCTTATCGGTAGCTTCTATTGCTATTCTTTTTGAGATAGATACCTTTCATAATATATTGCAAATTCTAGAGGTTGTATGTTTTCCTCATTATGTTTGGTTTGGTCCACGTATTTGTTTCCATGATTTTTTTTATTTTTCCTATTTACTTCACTAGAATTTATCAAGTCTTTTCATCTGCAATGTCTTTATTTATCCTGATTGATGCAAATTTTCGAGTATTCTGTGGTTTAAGATGCTATCACTTTCATTTTGATGGTTAATTCTTGGATCTTTTAATCTCCATGGTTTCATTTTTAGATTAAATTTTGTGTTATCTATGGAAGGTTTCTTTGGATATTGTTTTTGAGAAAATATTTTGTTCTTACATCATGTTGGCATTATGAATTTCTCCAACTCTATTAACTATTGCAATGATTAATGGAATAAGCTGAGTATTTTATTAATTATATGTATTACAGTATAAATATTTTTAAGATTATCTGATTTTTAAATAATGCTTGTGACTAGGTTCAAGGACATCTTGCAAGAAGAATATGAAAAGAAGTGGAAAGACAAGTTTGAAGAGGCAAATATTTGGTAGTTCTAAATTTTTAATCAATTTTATTGTTATGTGGATTTTCAAGTAGCTTTCATTTGAATCTCTCAATGGTTTCATGAATATGTTATAAAACAAGTTCTACTGTGTGCTGTAGGTATGAACATAGGCTGATAGATGACATGGTGGCTTATGTTCTCAAAAGTGAAGGCGGGTATGTTTGGGCTTGCAAAAATTATGATGGGGATGTTCAAAGTGACTTTCTTGCACAAGGTGGTATAGGAGTTTCTGATTTAACTTGATGAATTTTTTTTCATTTTAGCTCTTACTGCATTATATGATGGACATGAATGATGAGAAATGGTATTATTAGAATGGATATTAGCTTGAAGACCGAGATACATGTGTAGTGAATGATCATATCTACATGGGCATTTTTCCAGCATAGAGCTATTATTTAGTTGATTGCTGGAACTTTAGGTTATGATTATTTGGGAATAGTTAATAAAATGTTTACCCTATCCTCCATCACACAACCAAAAGAAATAGTGGTTTCCACATTGGCAGATAATATATACCAACTTAGTTGCAAGGTATGTTAAGTTAACTAAACTGCTGCAGCAAGCATGGGCAGAAAAGATGACATTGCTATGGTGAGCATCCTTATCAATTGCCAAGATATTTTGATATTTATATTAGAGGGCGAGGTCACATTTACATTGTCTCTTGTTGGATTTGTGGTATACTTCACATGTTTTACACCCCACCTTATTTTGTGGAGCTTGGAGCTTCACCTTAGCTAAGGAATTAGGGCCTATGCAATGTTCCTATAAATACTTGCACATGGATTAGGGCTAAGCACAAGTGAAAAATATCTTACTCTACTGTGAACAGTCAAGTTGTAGTGATTGCGTTTTATTTGTTGTAGGTTTTTTCTTGAAAAGTTTCTAAGGATAAATTATCATGTTAGATTGCGAGTGTGCCATTATTTTATTTCTATTGCATATAAGATTTTGTTAGCATTGCTTGTCTTGAATAGTTTTATAAATATTATTTCTTGTCATTTCATAACTTGGATTTACTTGTGTTCTAACTATATTTGAGTTTGTTGGTCATGGTCAAAAGATAATTATTGCACCTTGGCTAGGAATGAGGGGTCATGTGATGCGCCTATAAATACTTGGACATGGAATACACTTCAGAAGTTTTGTGAACGATTGAGTTATGTCATGACCTCTTTTTCCATAATCTATGTTGTGGTTTGAAATACCTATTTCCTATTGCCCCTGTTCCTTTTGATCTGAATTTGTGTATGAATTCTTGCCCTTCATCCCCAATGCATTTTCTTAACATCCCCAAAACTTCTAAGTATGGAGGCATGACCAATTTTCTAAGTTACCGTAAGTTGTTGGAGTTGTAGAGCTTCCCTTACTAGCATGACTTTCCTACCAAGTCTACTGTCTTCTATACTAACTTTAGGGTTTTGTATTTCCTCATTTAGGCATACCTCATGGCCATCCCTTGCCCTCATGACCATCCCTTGCCCTCATTCCCTTCTCTTGTCAAGCTATTAGTCTTGTCCATCATGTCATATCTCTCCACCAAACCTCGCTTCTTCACAAGCCTTTGTTAGAAAGTCAGACTTCCTCTCACTAGCTTGCCTCCCTTCCATATTAGAATATTAAAATAATGTTAATTTTAGTATTAATGCTCAATAGTGTATATTCTATTTTAGTAAGATCTTCTATGATCTTCTCAGCAGTTTCTTATTAGAAACTTGCTATTCTTGTAATTACCTGTGTATTATTTATGAGCGTCTTGCTCATTCTGTAAATGAATCAATTCTTTGAAATCCATTGCGTGTCTCGCACTGTTTTATGGTATCAAAGCCTGAATAAAGAATTTGTGAATTCTTTTCTGAGATTTTTCGGGCCTCTTAGTTTTGCTGCAGATTTTCGAAATTTTTTTGTGTTCAAAAGTCCGTTTTGGACTGTGTTTATGCCGTGTTACGGGATTCTTCCTGTTTGCATCTGTCTGGCGAGGGTTTTTGGCTTTTTTCGGCGCAATACAGACCCGCCATTTTTTCTGCAACCTGCAACTTGGTCAAACCCGCATTTTTTGACTTTCGGCTAGGGTTTTAGATTTAGTCAAAAAAAATTTTGAGTACAGTTTCGTGGTGGGTTTTTCGAGATCTCAACTGGGTCGTCGTCAGAATTTTCTGGGTGCCTCGATTTTTGTGTCTCGATTTTCGAGCCAACGGATCCAGATTCTGACAGCAAGTTCCTTTTGGGTTTTTCGCAAGGATTTCTGGGTTGTCTTTGGATTTTTTTGGGTCAGCTGGAATTTTTTTCTTGAAATTCATGCCAATCGTACTTCATTTTTTTGAAGTTTGTACCTACATCCACCTCTGTTTTTGCAGTGGGATTCAAAATTTTTGAATTATGTGCCAGCGCCTCTTCTCAATTTTTTTTCGTTTTCAGTGCATTGGGAAACGTGCAAATAGCTTCTCTAACCAACCTGATGTTAGAAGGCAGTCAACGCTTTAATAACAACAATTACAACATCTGGAAACAGCGTATGTTGACCATTTTCAAATATAGGCATCTTGACCAGCTTGTTTTGGGAAAAGAGCTCAGTCTTGGTACACTTGGTGCAGATCAAGATAAGTTTGATGAACGCAATCGGGAGGCAGTTATGCTTCTCAAACTCTCCGTGATTGATGATCAGTTACTGCAGATTCTGTCCGGCAAGACAACTTCCGACATCTGGAAGCATTTGAAGGAATTGCATGAGACATTTGACAAGAGCCGAGCATTCTTTCTGAAGAATCAGCTGTTCTCCATCATGATGGATGAACGCATGTCCTTATAGGAACACCTCACGAGGATCAAGGACATTCGAGATCAGCTTGAAGCTATTGGTCGGACTATGGAGGAAGAAGACATGGTAGTAATCACTTTGAAAAGTCTTCGGAAATCGTATGAACACTTCATTGAGACCCTCAATATTATTTCAACTAATGTTGACCTGAAGTTTTCAGAATTGTGCACCAAACTTCTACAGCAGGATCACTGGAAACAATAGTTTGGTAGTAGTACTACGTCAGCCTCCGCGGAAAATGCCTTTACAGCCAAATCCTTTCACAAGGATAAAGGCAAATTTCAGTCCTCTCAGCCTTTTCAGCAGAAAGGCTCTTCTCAGACACAGGATGATGCTAAGAAGAAGAATGTGTAGTGCAATTACTGTCACAAGTACGGCCACATGAAGATAGATTGCCATCAGAGGATCGCTTCTGAACAAAAGAAGCAGGGAGGGTCACACCTGAAGGCGCATGTTGCTGAACATTCCGAGCAGAAGGAGTCTGCCTTTTATGCCTTTATGGCTAAGAGGTCTTCAGATCATGCCAGGTCTTCTTCTTGGTACATCGACTCTGGTGCGTCACGTCACTTTTCTCATCGACGTGACTGGTTTATAGACTTCTCATCTTTCAGTGATTCCGTTGTATTCGGCGGAGGTGAGGAGTATACAGTTGTTGGCAGAGGCACTGTTTAGATACAGTCTGGTGGCAGGAATCTCATCTTCCTGAATGTGTACTATGTTCCTGGTATGGAACTTAATCTTCTCTCTGTCAATCAGATTATGAGGAATTCTCCTCAGCTAGATGTGGAGTTCAGTGCTCACAAGTGTTCCATCATTGATCGGGAGACTCGTCTTACTGTTGTTGTTGGTCTAGAGGATCATGGCCTATATAGGCTTCTTGACACTGGTGATTCTCTTGAAGTGGCTCTGGCAGCTCGTGTTTCCCCTCTCAGCACTTTGTGGCATCAGAGATATGGACATCTCAACATTCAGTATCTCTCTCAGCTATCTCGGGAGGGACTTGTTTTAGGGTTACCTAATATTCAGACTCAGCATCTTGGAGTATGTGGCGCTTGTCAAGTTGGCAAATAGCATCGGACTTCATTCACACATGGAGAGTCTTGGTGCGCATCTAAGGTACTTCAATTACTTCATGTTGATATTTGTGGTCCTATGAATACATCTTCTGTTACTGATTGCAAATACTTTTTGCTTATTTTCGATGATTTTAGTAGAAAGATGTGGGTGTACTTTCTTAAACACAAATCCGATGTATTTAGTATCTTTTAGAAGTTTAAGTCCTTAGTTGATAAAGTGTCTGGATGTAGCATCGTTACTCTTAGGACAGATAACGGGGGAGAATTTTGTTCTTCTGCATTCTACAACTTCTGTGATACCGATGGCATCAAATGCCAGTTGACTACACTCTACACTCCTCAACAAAACAATGTTGTCGAGCGTCACAATCGTACGGTTGTTGAGATGGCTCGCTCAATGTTACAACACAGGAGTGTTTCGAATAAGTATTGGGCTGAAGCAGTGTTTACTGTTGTCTACCTCCTTAACCGTTCCCCTACTCAGGTTGTTAAGGGGAAGACTCCAGAAGAGGTTTGGTCTGGTCGGAAGCCTAAGATCAGCCACCTGAAGGTTTTTGGCTCTGTTGCCTATGTTAGGATTCCAGATGCTAAGCGCTCCAAGTTGGATTCCAAAAGTGAGAAACTCATGATGACAGGATACAGTGATCACCATAAGGCCTACAGACTGATAGATATAGACACTGAACATCTTATCTTTAGTCGTGATGTTGTATTTGATGAAGACAAAAGATTCTTTCAGTCCCCTTCTTTTGAGCATTGTTTTGAGGATCAGCCTCCCAGTGTTCTTCTTCCATTAGGTTCGCCTGATGGGAGGGATGATGCAGAATCCATTTTCGATGATGCACTACCTGAGTTCCTTTCGGAGAATAATCCTCCTGCTGCTGCTCTTGTTCTTGAATTTGAGCCTCTTCCAGCTCCTCCAGATGTTAGCACTTCTACTCTCCGGCCTAAATGGTGGGCCAAGACCATTGGTGATCTTAGGGATACTAAGCTCATTGAGGGTAGAAGCTCCTGTAAGAAGAGCAAACAACAACATACAGTCAATTTTGCTCTCATGGCTAACATACACAGTGTTTTTGAGCCTCAGACATATTTAGAGGCTAAAGGTATACTTGAGTGGGAACAGGCTATGGAAGTTGAGTTCCAGAGTCTTCAAAAGAATCACACTTGGGCCCTTTCTGATCTTCCTTCAGGGAAGAAGCCCATTAGCTGCAAATGGGTGTACAAAGTAAAATACAAAGCTGATGGAACCCTAGACAAGTATAAGGCTTGTCTTGTTGCTCGTGGGTTCTCACAGAAAGAAGGCATTGACTACGAGGAGACTTTTGCTCCTATAGCCAAAATGAGTAACATACGACTTGTTCTTGCCTTGGCAGCCCAGTTCAATTGGAAAGTCCATCAGATGGACGTCAATAGTGCTTTTCTGAATGGTGACTTACAGGAAGAAGTCTACATGACGCAACCCCCAGGATTCAAGGTTGTTGGTTAAGAATAGAAGGTTTGTAGACTAGTCAAAGCACTCTATGGTCTGAAACAAGCTCCTCAGGCTTGGTACATGAAAATTGATAAGTACCTGACAGATCATGGTTTTCAACGGAGTCCATCTGATGCAAACCTGTATATCAAGCATACTAGTAATGATGTTCTGTTTGTGGATGACTTAATCATTACTGGCAGTTCAAACACATTTGATCACTGGGATCAAACAGGATTTGTGCCTCACCTTTGATATGACAGATTTGGGACTTCTACATTACTGCTTAGGAGTTGAAGTCTAGCAGACTGAGAACAGTATCTTTCTCTCTCTATCCAAGTATGCCAAAAGTCTTGTGGATAGATTCAGAATGTAGGATTGCAAACCTGCCTCTACTCTTATGGAACTCGGGCTCAAACTTTCAGCTTAGTCATCTTCACTAGTTGTGGATGAATCTTTGTTCAGGCAACTAGTGGGCGGCCTCATCTATCTTATTGCCACTAGATCTGACATTAGTTTTGCAGTGAGCTACATTTCACGCTTCATGATAGCTCCCAAGGCTGATCATTGGATAGCAGCGAAGCGTGTGCTGCGTTATGTGAGTGGCACTCCAGATTATGGACTTCTGTACACTCGGAGTTCTGATCCTACACTCAGTGGTTACACAGATTCTGACTGGGCAGGTTCGGTTGATGACCGTAAATCTACAACAGGGTATGTGTTTAGTTTGGGATCTGGTGCTGTCACATGGACTAGTAAGAAGCAGCAGGCAGTGGCTCTCTCCTCGACAGAAGCAAAGTATCGGGGAGTAGTTAAGGCATCTTGTGAGGCGGTTTGGCTTCGACGAATGCTTGCGGATATGCATGTCTCCCAGGTAGGTCCAACTCCCTTGTTATGTGATAATCAGGGAGTGCTCAAACTCACCAAGAATCCAGTCTTCCATGAAAGAACCAAGCATGTGGAAACTCATTGTCACTATATTCGATTGCTGGTTGAAGACGGATCTATCCAGTTGCTGTATGTTCCTACCTCGGAGCAGCCAGCAGACATCTTCACCAAGCCCCTTGGTCTTGATAAATTTGTAAAATTCAGGCGGTCTATAGGTGTAGTTAATAGATTGAGCATTAAGGGAGGGTATTAGAATATTAAAATAATGTTAATTTTAGTAGTAATGCTCAATAGTGTATATTCTATTTTAGTAAGATCTTCTACGATCTTCTTAGTAGTTTCTTATTAGAAACTTGCTATTCTTGTAAATACCCTTGTATTATTTATGAGCGTCTTGCTCATTCTGTAAATGAATCAATTCTTTGAAATCCATTGCATGTCGTGCACTGTTTTATTCCAACTCTCAATCCGTAACTTGTGGTATGAGTTGTAGGGTATCCGTGGTGCCCAAACTCTAACCACTACTGCCATTTCTTATTGTTGATCCCTCCTACCAATAGACACAACATGCTTTGTGATGCTTGTTTTCAATATATGTCTCCAATTGTGGTGCCTTATTGCCAACAATATTATTTTCTTGGAGGACGTGGCTCCATGTGTATTTCTCGCCATGGGAGCTAAATATTTTATCCTAGTCAGCATTAATGTAGTAGTTGGGGTTTATGGCTATAGATGTTCACACGATTATTTTTGGGAGTTGTAGGTTTTGAGTATCTTCCTTCATACATCCCCCGTATCTTTAAGTGCACTTGGATGAGGATTTTGTGTGGGATTACGTTGGCAAGATATGAGCATGCCTATCTATGTACTTTGGCACCCAACGATCTCCATGCCAGTTTTGGCCTCTTTGTGGATGGCATTTTGGATTGGAAGCTTGAGAAGGAAAATAAATTTTGAACAAACACCAAACCCTAACAAAAATTGTCTTGAGCACTCATGTTTAGAAGAATAAATTCAATGACTAAAACCCGTGAATCAATAACAATTCAAGAACAAAAAGCCCACTAGTTTGTGAGTGGTGAGGGATGAAAACCCTATTGGTTGGAGTGACTCTCAGCCTGTTGGTTGAAAATTTTGTACACTTGGGGGAATATACAAAATTGTGGCTTCAATGACAATGTGTGAGTAAAACTCTCCTAATTAAGGGAAGACTCCCCCTATCTATCTAATACTAAAACTAAAATAGGATGGAACAATAGTCTTTCTTCTTTTTTCAAAAAAGCCAATATTCTTTTCTCTTCACATAAAAGTGATAGCAATTTAACATAAAACAACAATAACAAGTTTTTGAAATGAAATGAGAGAAATGAAATGAAGTTTCCTGAAAGTTCAAAGACTTCCGTCACTTCCTTCGGGACGGGACAGCAATATCAAGCTCAAAGTCTTGACTATGTGAAGTCCTATCTACCCTTTTCTATTTTAATTATATCAAGAACAAATTATGATAGCACAAAGTCTAAAATAACTTATTTCTTTTTACACAAGACAACAAGAACTAGTGTGAGCTCAAAGTTTCACAGCTATTTCTTATTATAAAATCTACTTCTAATCTCCCTCAAGAATGAGTGTAAGCACAAAGTCTTACGACTTTTCTCAATAGAACTTCTATTTTAACTAAATCAATCTCCAATACTTGCAGCACAAAGTCTGCAAATCAAATTTGATTAAGCTCTTTAAGAAACACTTGCAAGAAAGGTAATATTGAACATAAACTCAATAATATAGCACAAAGTCTCAACACTTGAGTAATTTTCTTCTATTCCTTTCAATTCTTCAATTTACACATAAAAGCTCAAAGTCTTCTTTGCTACAAATTTGACAGAGTTTTTGCTTGCTTTCCAAAAGATAAAGATTACAATAGACCCCCTCAAGTATTTATAGGAGAGGAGTCTTGAGAAAAAGGTGGGAGGATCCTAACTAACTGGAGAAATTCTCTCAACCACCAAGACTTATTCAATAACTATGACTTATTCAAAGTTACAAGTCCTATTCTAAATTGACTTGTTACTCGTCTACTTGTAATTACAAAAGTGCAAGTAATGACTTGACTTGCAATTTACAAAATGTTTTTACAAGTAACTTGTCAAAAGAAAAACTACAACTAAGAGATTATAATTTTGAAAAAAATGCAACCAAGTGTTGAAAAACACTTAAGTTGGAGCATGTGAAGACATGAATCCTTCAAACTTCTAGATGATCGTTCGTAGCTCAGTAGGATTCAGCTCGTGGGTGTTCTTGGCAACAGTCATGGTCTTCACAATGGTATCATGGCATTGAAGAAGCATAGAGTTGTTCTTCTCCAAAGTGAATTGGATTTCATGCAAGAAGATTTGATGTTTCATCAAAACTTGAATTGAGGCAGCTGAAAATTGCTCACTCCTCCACTCATTATGAATCTTCATCTGTATAACTGCGAGCACTTCTTCTGGTATCAACTTCCCATTCTGACCCATGATATTGCAAGAGGCCTTCTCACAGTGAGAAACAACACCTTGGAATACTTCAACTCGCAATCTCATTGCGTCATCAATCTCTTCAATGAGGGATTTGAGAATGAGAGCTTTGTTCTCTAGAAGCTCTTTAAATTTCAGATACATGACCCTGGAAGGAATAATGGCATGCTCCTGAAGAATACTCAACTGTTGTCGAGGCATCTTGCGCCAAACCGTCAAGCACCTTTCAACCCTTTCCAAGTTCTGTTTGAAAGTCTCGGAGGTATGATTCAATTTTTCTTCAATGGTCTCCAACTTAACCAATATTTGCAATATGTCTTTTAGCACTTGTGCACACACTTCATGAAGTTGATCCACCCAAGAGTCCAACGCTTGTACCTTTTGAGCAGCTCTTTCAACTCTTCGAATTGATTCTTGTGAACCGGAAGAACTTGAAGGATTACTTCCTTCACCAGCAAGTTTTGTGATTTTATGAACAGCTGCAACAAGTTGCCTGTTCTCCTTTTTTAGCTTGTCTTTCTTCGCTAGAAGTTCATCATACTGTTGTACTAGTGAAGCTACGGATTGTTGGGCATCATGCTTGACCACTTCATACATTTGTTTACCCAATTCTATCCTTGTAACTCTGTAATCAACAACTTGCATTTCCTCACGTGGCTTATCTGTAAGAGGCTTAACAATTTCAGCCACCTTCATCTTATTACTATCAACTGTTACCCTTGAGATTGTCTTGGCTTTTTTAGCAACCTTGGGCCTAGATTGCTTGAGCTGCTGAGAATCAAAGACATCAGGAGAAATTTCCTGCTTCTTCCTCTTGGGAGTGAAAGAACTAAGCCATGAAGGTAAAACGACTAGTTCTCCTTCAATAGCAACTGAAAGTAAACTATAAGCAGTTTCTGTTTGAACAACCGTGGTCACCCTAGGAGAAGTATATGTCTAGATGGCAACCGTGGTTTGCTCGGTAACCAAAGGGCATGAAGATTGTCTCATAAACTCTTCAAAGCCGGAAGCAGAGGTATCAATCTCTGACAAATGAATGCATGCAAGAGTATCCTCGAAGATTTCCAGCAAACTCTTTTATTGATGATCAAGAGGTGGCTCAACTGCTGAAATGGGAACAACATTTTGAGGAGACTCATCCACTACTGTGTCTGGAGGAGATAGAGGCAGCTCCATGGAAACTGAGGAGGGAATTTCACGAGGTAACTCCGAAGCCAGTGACTTAGGAGCATCATTTGATCGTTGTCCTTCCTCTGGATCAATCACATGAATGTGAATCTGAGACTTTTCTTTCCCACAAACTGTCGCATCCTCAGGAGGAAGCACTATTGCCCGACCAACCCGCAATTTGATCCTAGTGCCTGAAGATGACGCACCTTGTTGTCGATGTGAATCTCAGACTTACGTCCAAGAGACCTCGTATAATCTTCTTTTCCAACCTTGATCTTGATGAGTCTAACACCATTACCTTTGAGCCAAGTGTTGATGTTAGCTAGGTGTTGTGACCATTTCACACATCGCCCCATCAAAATGGGGACCCCCTCTCTTTTTTTGGTCTTGCTTTCTCTTAGCTTAGTTTTTTCTCTGCTTGCTTGATGTTTTGAGTGAGTTGGTGGTCACCTAGGTTGGGTAGGTTAGGGTTTCGCTTGTAGAGCTTGCTTAGGGTTCCTTTGGAAGCCAAATTTGACTTCGGCTTGGGAAAGTAATTTGTTTTATGCCTAGAGCCCTGATGTAATTTTAGAGGGATCTTGCCTTTCAAAGATGGAAAGGGTATATATTTTGCAAAGAGGTTGAAATGTTTGAGTCAAGATGGGTCAAGGTTGTAAGTTTTTAGGCCTGAGTCTTGTCTTCTGTCAAGTCGGAGTCAATTGAATGAAGCTAGTTAAGGTCTGAATCAGCAAGGGCAAACCGGAGGTGCAGCCCTGAAGCTTTTCGGCAGCAATCTCCCTTTTTTACCCATCTTTTCAGGTTGATAGCTAGAAATCAAGGATAAGGTATACACAATCAGATTTTTGAAGGTGTATTGAAGATCTGATTCAAATTTCTATATCAATCTTTTTGAGGTTAAGTCTTCAATAATCTGGTTTGATTCATAGGTGGTATCAATTTTGAAACTCACAATTTTAAGGGTTTATCATTTTATTTTCAAATTAAAGTTCAATTATTTCTTTAAAGGTCTCAAATCACCTATCTAGGGTACTATACCTAAACTTAATTGAGGCCTTTTTGTAGGTAGCAAATGGCGGCCCCCAAGGTAGGTGGATCCGCTACCCGACAAGCTCTTATTAAAGAAGATCAAAAGAGTGACGACTTGGAGACAAAGATCGTATCCAAATGGAGCAGTTTTGGAGACACCAACTTAGAAAACTTCAATGTGAGGAAGTTTCGAGAAGCACCCTACATCGGCAAGCCATCACCCATAGCCAAGAAGATGATTGAGAGTGGAATCATCAAGGCCGTAGGCTTCCCTCCCGCAAGCAGATGTCATGAGCTAATGATTGAATGCACCAGGCACTATGATTCACATTCAAGGGCAATTGTAGCCAAAGATGGAACTGTCCTCGCCTATCTCTCAGAAGGAGCTATAAGTGAAGCTTTTCATCTTCCAGAATAGAGGGATATGATCTACAAAAGCCTAGAAGGAGCTAAGTCTATCTACAAAGATGACCCTAATATTTGTCTGAACTTCATCAATAAGAATTGGTTACTCAAGAGTAGGCCTCGCTTGAATAAGATACCCAATACACCTCACAGAATTGATTTCCAAGAGGAATTCAGGGGCTTGATAACCATGCTCAATCGAATTGTAGGTGCTTCCCAAGCCTTCTTTTTCGACAGATGGTTGTTCTTCTTTATACATGTGATCGTTTAAGGGAAAGGAATGTTCAACTAGGCCAGGATTATTAGCAATAACCTAGATGTGCAGTTGAGGAGGCTAGTCCCTACTAAGTCATTCCACATGAGTTCATATGTTATATATTCTTTAGCCATATGTTTTGAATATGTAGGATTACCACACAGAGGAGTTGTTGGGAGAGGACCCAGAGAGATAAGAGTATGTGATTCTTATGCTCAATTGCATCATCCACCTAAGAATTACTACAAGCTAGTCAACGATACTTTCACAATGCATATCACCAGGACATTACAAGGAGGGATCCACCATTGACTATCTCTAGAAGCATAAGAACTTGTGAAGAAACATGGTGCATGGTTCATTCAATTTCCTAAATTCACCTACATTAGGGTCCATGGATGTCCTTCACCTCCTTATATGTTGCCAAGGTATCCTATGGATAGAATAATACTACTTGAAGTGACTAGACAGTTGGCAGCTTGTGCTAAAGCATCAAGACATAAGCATGGGAATGGTATCCCCATACCTATTTCACTAGGAAATTCAATTGAAGTATGTTCTAATTCTCAAGTAGTCGAAGATGCAGAAAAGGAACTATCTCTGTATTCATTCACATCCTTCACCTCGAGAGAGAATTTCGATCCTAATGGTCATATGGAAGAGACAGTTGGGAAGAAGTACATGCATGTGTTTCAAGTAGAGGACTTCTGGATGAATGTTTAGGATGATGTGGAGGTATAAAGGAAGATGCACTCTAGATTACCTTTGGATCTTATCATGAAATATAATGTTTATAGAGTAGCTGATCAAGCACAGGACAATGGTAGATATCTCCAATCCTCCTATGAGAAGGAAGACACGGAAGTGAAGATAGATTGGGATGAGCAAGAAGTTGTAGACTTAAGGGCATTAATGGATCTAGTCCTGAGTTGTACTCGCAGATGGGTGGATGTCCAACATCAAAAGTTGAAGGAACAAAACATAGCTATGACATTCAGCTTAGAAACAAGAACGAAAGGAGAGGCTAGTGCAAGTGAGAACACTTCTCATTCTAAGGGATCAAAGGGAAAGGAGGGACCTGAAAAGAGAGAATCGTCCAAGAAGAGAAAAAAGGTGAATCTTGATCATCCCTCGAGTTCTTCTTCTAGACATGAAAAGGAGATAAGTCAAGGAGAGGATCAAAGAGAGAAGGTGTATGAGATAAATGAGTCCATGGAATCCACAGTACAAAATGACAAACAAGACAAAGGAAAGACACCTTAGCACTCATCGAATCAGTCTCTTCCTCTCCAAGTTGGTGCTAATGAGCAACAAGAAGAAAAGAATGATGATGAAGCAACATCTCCTTTTAGAGCCGAGAGACCTTTTTCTTGAGGAAATACAAGTAAGGGAGAAAAAATCTTCCATTCCAAATTGGCTTAGAGAAAGACTTACAAAGGTAGTTGTGGTTGAAGATGAAGAGCAAGTATTTGATTTGGAAAGTCTTCTAGGAAACTCTCAAGAAGAGATCGAAAGGAAGAAGGCTGCAAAGATGTCAAAGGTAATTAGAGATGATGCAAGATCGAGAAAGATACAGATAGCTACACCAGCAGTTGACAAGTACGATGATGAGATTATGGCAGAGGAATATGATTTAGAGACATTTGACCTTGGTCCACTTACCTCTGAGTAAGCCATGGAAGATGTGACTGATTTAGTCAAGGCAGTTAATGATAAACTAAAGGAAGAAATGGAAAAGAATAAAAGGTTGGAAAAGGAGATTAACGCTTGGAGAAATTATTTTAGCCACCTTAACCGACCGTTGAGACGACATGATCCAGTAGTTTCACCCTTGCAGGCACTCCCTCTTGAGTGAATAAATCAGGCAGAAAAGATGAAGAATTTGGTCCAACTCATGAATACATGGATTGATGGATTCTACAAGGTGGCCATGGAATTTGTAGCAAGAATGATGAAGACAATCCACAGAGCTGTCCAAGTCCTTGAGATCATTCATAATCTAGTGGTGACTGTGGATGCGTTCACTCACACTAGAGACATTGTCATCCCTGTATTGCAAGTGGTAAGAAGGACATCAAGGCAGGTTTTAGCACAAGAAAGGATAATTGATGGTGGAACCCGCAATCTCCAACAATAGTCAACTTTGCTCCAAATGAAAGAAGTTCAATTCAAGGACATCAATAGTAGGTGCAGCCGAATTGAGGACACTATCCATCCTATTCAGGATAAGTTGTTTGATGTATTATGTGCAATCCTTGATAGAAGGATAGGGATTGAAACAGATGTGGACGCCCAAGAATTGGAGGACAGGATCAAGGTCACCTTTTGTAGAGAGGAAGACATAATCATAGAAGAGCAGTGAAATCAGATGTATACTACTATGTTCTTGATTGGGAAGACAAAAGAGTTGGAACATGGATGGGAGATGACTCTTCTTTCGGCCTTTGATGAGGTCATTCACTTGGAAGAGCGAATGAAGAACCTGCCTGAGATTCCCATTGCAGAGATTGAAGGGATTACGTCCAGATTCATTGAATATGCCAGAAAGGAACATGGGAAAGGGAACAAAATTCTAGATGAGAAGTTGTTATGAAATGGTGTGGCAATTCAATTCCTATTGGACGATGTTTCCTCGTTATTTGTGCCAATTTTTATTGGCTATGTTATGATAATGCTTATCGGATAAGGGTTATTTTTGTGGCAAACCCTAATTAGGGTTTAGGTGTCAAAATCTCAGCCCTTGATCTTCTTTAAATCTAGGCCATTCATTGTATTTGAGAAGGCTATATAAGCTCTCACTTATTTCATTTTGTAGGTTAGAGTTAAGAGGAATAAGTTTATTTGCGGCAGAGAAGAAGAGTAGGTATACAAATTTGGTGAAGAGAGAAAGTTGAACAATTGCTGTTTTATCTTGCTATGAGATCAATGATATATTGAAGTTATGATGTTTTATTGCAATCTTTGTGGCTTCGTACATGGTTGTTCATTTTCTTGAATCGCTCTTATTGAAGATAGTATTTAGGTGTTAGAGTTATATTCAGTGATAAATGCTGTGGTTGATCTTATAGTGAAGCTCACAATCCAAACCACTAGCCTCTTACTGATTGTAAGTGTGCCCTATGTGGTCAACTGGAGATATTGAAATTGTTCAGAGTTCAATCATCATTTGAATACCGATATGTATCCAATTGATAGTATCTATGTTCATTAATGATTTGAAAATCACTGAATTCCCTTAGAAGATCGCACCAATTCCAGTAGAGTTGTTGTTCTTTGGCAATACTAAGATTGGTAAAGTTTCACCAAGATCACTCTCCATTTAGTCATTCTTATGCCTAGTTTAACATAGCCCTCTCGAATCCCCTATCTTTTGCCTTTTTGAAATATCAGTTAGTATTAGGAATATCCAGTTTCCTCATTGAAAAGTAGTTGCAAGAACTAGCTTTCTTAGAAAGTACATAAGGCCCCTTGATAAAACAACAAACACAATGAACACTGGTGCTTATCCACAAGTAGAGAACCTACATATAAGAACCTTGGAGTTGCTCTGATTGATCCTTCTGCGAAAGGATAAGGCACCTTTAGATATTTTATTCTGTGTTTGGTCGTGTACAAAAGACACATCAACACTAGGATGGGCTGAAATATTTCAAGAATGGAAATGCATTCTTTGTGTGACCACTGGATTAAAGGAAGTGGGGCTTCATCAACCCTTCGTGAGACATACTCTGGATCAAGCACATTTCCATCATCAATCATCCCTTGCGGAATGTCCACAGGTTCAAATCAATAACCTGCTCAAGGGTGAGCCTGCAATAGTCCATCTTGAGAACCTCCTTTTCTGTATGGAGATCCACCCAGATATCCTCAATCCGATGCACATGTATGAAGAACTTTTTGATCTTTTCCTTCATACCTCAATAGTCAAAATCTGCCCTTGACTTAAACCTTTTGAGTTTAATCTCCCGCATCTCGGTCTCCATAGATTTGGCTTTGGTGGATGTGATAAGGGAATACTGGCCAACCTTCAATGGGTTGGTTTGTAGAAATCTCCATCTCAACCTTATGTTTGGCAAATTGATGTGCATGAATAGCCATGATCTATCTTCCCAACTCCATAAGAATAATCTTATCAGTTGAGTATCTAGGAAGCATGTATGGCTGCCCACTATAGCATCCAACTCTTATATAAGTGAAAGTCAGGAATTGAAGGAACAAGCAACCATACTCATTCACTCTTTCCCATGCTTCATCTGACACCCTTTTGTTCTTTAGAGTCTTGTCAAACTGACACATGAAGTAACCAAAGAATGCATCTTGAACCCTCCTGAAATGTATTCTGCTGGGTCTCAAGGGCAGCTAATCATACTTTTCCCACACAGGTATAAGCGAGCGACCACCCTTGGTAGAAAGACCAGGGAAATGTCTAAGTGATGCTGCTAAATACACTAAGTATGAGTTCATGTAGAATGTCATGGTAGTAGGGATTGCTGCAAGTTGTTCACACAAAGCGTCACTGATAATCTCTCCCCATGATATATGATGGGACTGCCTTATGAACATGATAAATTGATACATCCAGGGTTCAAAAACATTAGAGTGCTCAAGACCCAACATCCTGCTGAGGAGAGTAATGGTGTCTCCAATTTCCCACTTGAAGTCACAACGGTACAATTTAGCCCATCTTGTGAAAGCGGCTCGTGGCTCATGAATCCATCTATTAATATGGTGTTTGCAGTCCTTTTCCCTCTTGACATAGTATTGAACTGCACTACCCTTTGAAATCTCCATATACACAGGTGCTAATGGTATTCTTAAGACTTTCTCAATAGTATCCGCATCAAGGCGGATTATTGCCTCACCATCATCATTTCTAATGGTTCTCGTCTCCTTGTCAAAATGGTGAGTGCAAGCGAGAACTTATTTAGGTTCTAGGGCCGCCACTGGAAAAGAAGATGCATGATGAATGTGGCTGTCCAACAACCGCAACAAATTACTATCCTGCGGATCCTCTACCTTTTTAATGAATTCTGACATGTCAACATGCCCTATTTCTGTATCCTTGATATGATCCAAAGGAGAGGAAACATGCGAAGGGGAAACTTCATTCGGGTACTTGTCATATTTATACTTCCATCTTTTTTGGAATAGAAGATGAATGTAAATCTGACATTGAAGAGCAACCTGTTATGTTGTGATGAAGACTTAAAAGTGTTAAAGCAAAATCAAGATCAGCTGCAACTAACATTTTTTCTTCTTCAAATGGGAAGAACTCCAACCCTTGCACTTCACAACTTGTGAGAGAAAGATGGGAAATAAATGGGAATGTTTGAAACTTGACTTTGACCAATTTCGGATCTTGGGGAACGTTTTACAAGTATACAAGTGGGGAAGGACAAACATGCAATCGGATTTTTGAAACCCGAATGCAAGGATACTTGTAAAAAGGAAAATGGAGAAACGGGTGAAAAATGAGATTTTGACATGTGGGAAATGGCATGAATGGTATGTATGGATAAAGGCAATGAGTATGAACAAAAATGGAAGGATTTTGGGAAGATCACTTGCAAGAAAATGGAAAGAACTTTTAACTTGTAATCAGATTTAAAAAATCCGACTTTGAAAGAATGGGTATTTTCCAACTTAGAAATTGGAATTTCACCAAAAGATGGTTAAAATTTTCCAGCCAAAGGGGTAGATCAATTATTTTCATCTTACTTGCAATCGGGATTTAAAATCCCGAATGCAAGTAAAGAGGGAAAATGGGGAAGATCAATGCAATTTACAAATTGCTTTGCAAAGGGGAAAATCTCTCTCACAAAACGGTTTTAGGCAAGAACTATCAAAATTAACATGATTAAGCAAGGAAATAAAAACAACAAGACAAGAAATAAAAACAAAATGAAAAGAAATCATACCTTGCTTCAATACAAATGCTCTTCCAAGGTGTGTGGGGGAAAAAGCGAGACTAGGTTAACATGCCCTAATCCTACCTTTTGACACACATTACGGAATACGAAAGAGCCTAGAGGTATCACACAATTGGCTACTTCTTTTTGTGAAAGAGAGAGCCACAGGCTACCTATTAGGATTTCTATTCCCTTGTTTAAATTGAAGAATAAAATGATACAAGTTCAAGTCCTAATCCCAAAATACATGCACGAACTAATAACAAGATTGCAGAATTGAGATTAAACAATGAACAACTATAAACACAAGGACGAAATAAGAATGCAGATGTGTACCCGGAGTCAAAATCTGATTGAAAATGTTCGGGACGGGGGCGCGGGCGCCATTGTCTTGATACTGTGCCAGAAACTGCTCCTGAAACTGCTGTCTTGCACTTTGGAAACTGTCGGAAATGCTGTCTGTCAGGAGGACCAGGGCGCCCAGCGCCTCTGTCCCATGGACCAGGGCGCCCAGCGCCCCTGTCCTGGCAGGACCAGGGCGCCCCACGCCCCTGTCCAGGTCTTTTGCTCTGCAATTTGGTGTGGAGTGCTGTTTTGACCTGCTCTTCCCGGATCTGTAACCTGCGACGTCGTCCGAGTTCCGAAACCTGCACTTATATCTGGAAAAGGGGTATGGTGGGTGGCTATATAGGGTTTTGCCTTAGTCAAACCCCCGCTTCGGTGATTTCCACCTCCACGAATAGCCAAGTTGTAAAATGTATTGTGTGTGCAGACCTTGTGTGTGTGCAAGATCCTAAAATGCGAGTAAGCAAACTAGAGCAACCTAGAAAGTAAACCCTAATTGCTTGTAAATGATAATGTAAATGCTCTAAATCAAGATGCAAAGTGATCTAAAGCATGAATAAGTGATGTATTGAAGCTTATGCAAAGACATGAAAACAACATGAAATCATACCCAACCCAAGGGAGAGGTACAAGCCAATCTTCAGTCGGTAATCTCCTATTGTTCTTCAATGCCTTCAAAGCCCTAAATGGATGAATGAAATTGATAAATGCTTGATAGATGAATATTGAATGTTGTTGAAGTCTTCAAAGATCTGCTCTTTCGCTGCATATGAGGTTCCTCAAAACAAAATTCGGATCCTTTCAAATGAAGAAAGAGAGCTCTTATGTATGAAACCCTAGGTCGTAATTTCGTCTTTTGGCCGACCTAGAGATTGAATCTCCCGCCAATTTCTTGGGGTTAAGCTTTATTTTATGATTGGATTGTGCTCCTAAAATTTCAAGAAAAATGTCCAGGACCATGTGCACTCTGGGCGCCATGGTCTCGACAACTTTTCACCAAATTTTCAGGGCCTCGGATATGATGATTTTAGAGAGAATCCCGAAGTTACAGGTGATTTCGAGATGTTTTGACCCCCGAAACCAAGCCCCCAAGTTCAAAATAGGACTTAATTAGGGTTTTTGATTGAATGATGTATTGGAGGAATAAAATGAAAAGGGCACGCTTTAGCGAAAGGGCCCAACTTTATGATGTGCAGGATAATGAAATAGGACCTTAGACCTAATTAATTTGATTAATTAAGTGCTAAAGGAGACATGCAATGCAAAATGTAAAATGCACCAAGGCGGGTGCTAAACTAGGTGTGAAATTGTACCACGGTGGCAAGTGCGTACAATTTACGACGCTACACAAGGAAATGCAACAATCCTTGTGATGAAGACTTAAAACCTCTAAATAAGCAACAAATCGAACTCCCAAAACCCTAGCCATGTTTTTCAAAAACGTCTTATGCAGCGAAAATGCCTAACAAAATGGCATAAGAAGAGGTCAAAACCACATCAAACCCGAATGCCTAGGCAAGAGAGGGCAAAACGACTTAGGAGATGAAAGATTCGTGGCATTTGAAGAACACATGTTGCTGTTATAACACCTTCAAACCAACAAATAAATCCACCAAATGGCATGGAAAGAGTTTCAAGATGCATGAAAATAGCTAAGAATTCAAAACGCCTTCTTCCTTCTAGAAAATCTCCACAAAAACCGATTGAAACTTTCAACAAATTTGCTCCCAGGGTTCTTGAGGGAGAACAAGTTCAAATTTTGCCAATAACATGAAAATCAGTTTTCTTTCTCCATATTACAAGTTTAAAAATAACTTTATCTCCATTCTAGAGCAAATCGGGTTTTAGGAACTCATTTACAATGTTTACTTTTTCATGCACAAGGCAAAATTGGGTTTTTGAGAGAGATTTACAAGTCATAATAACTTGTAAGGGGACAATAAAATCCCCTTAACAAGTTTTAATAACTTGTAAAAAGAACTTGTAATGGGGAAATAAAATTCCCTTTACAAGCGACTTGAAAATAAAACATGTAATAGGGAAATAAAATCCCTGTTACAAGTAAAATCACTTAAATAGGAACTTTATAAAAGAATTACAAGTTATTTTAAAATTTATAATTTAAAATTAACTTGTAACTTATCCAAAATGTTCCTATTATGACTTAAAAAGTCAAAAAAAATCAAGGGGGAAATAAAAAGTAAGTTACAAGTTCTAATTTCATAAAGTGCACTTGTAATTAACTTAAACTTTTCGTACAAAGACTAAAACAAAGGAAAACATTAAAACTTGCAACTTAAGTAAAATTTCCCACTTGTAGTCAGGGAGAAAAAAACTCGAAATTGAAGGAAAAACATAGCAAACCAAACCAAAATGCGATGAAATTTGTAACGTGGTTTGTGGATGGATTGAGGATTAGTCTAGTCAAAGGGTAAGGCGAAATTTTGCCTCGGGAAGCATTCCATATGTTAATGCATGATAGCTTCGGTAAGATAAATGATTGAATGAGAGATAAGTGAAGTCTGTCATTCAATCATTTATCCCATCGATAATTATGATGAAAAACTTCAAGCTATGAATCCTTCATTTGATAACCATTCTTCATTCGTATTTGATCAATCTACTTAGTTCGATTAAATGCTTAACTATCGATAATCATCCTATAACACAGAATCCCGATTTAATATCGGTTACATTATTTGTGTTCACCGATTATTAAATCGGGCAAACCAATGCAATCCGATTTATATCGGTTAACATATTTAATAGTAAACAAATGATTATCGGATCAACCAAACACCGATTAGTATCGGGTGTCAATATAAGCTTGTACCGATTGATATTAGGTTATGTATGCACTGATTAATATCGGGTGGCAAGGTAAATACGCATCGATTGATATTGGGCTGTGAAGTTAAGCATACACGGATTGGTATCGTTTGTTAAACATACACCGTCTGTTACCACGGCGATTAGCAAAGGGGCATGATCAAGTAATGTCTTGATTGGTCATGTCTAAAAGACATGACCGGTCAAGGCATTGCTTGATCGTACCCAGCTTGCATATATATATCAAATGGCATTTGTGAGAAAGGACATTGAAATCAATAAATGCTCCTCTCACCTGCCATACAGAAGAAGATAGTCAGATTTATAATATAAATAGATAATACATAGAACAAGATAATATCAACTAGAATATAATTGGCATATTGAATGGAAAATTGGACATCATTTACATGGTATTAGAGCTATAGTTAAATCGAACTTGAGGCTGTTCAATTTTGTGAAAAATTCAAAGCAAAGCATATATTCAACATCAGAATTCTTCTAATGGCAGGCGCTATTAGATTTGAAGATAGACTCGGAGGAGGTGATGACTTCTCAGCATGGAAGTTCAGAATTCAGATGATTCTAAAAGAAAATAAAGTCGAATCATTTGTAAAAACTGAAACTGCAAAACCTGAGACTGAACCTGACAAAACAACTTGGAGAGAAGGAAATGAAAAGGCCATCAAAATCATAGTTGATGGGGTGAGAAATAATATTATGCCCATCATAAGGAAACATGAAACAACCTACAACATGTTCAAAGCACTTGAAGATGCATTTGAGATATCTAATGGTAGTAGAATCTTGGCTTTAAAAAGAGAAATAAATCACATAGCCATGATCAAAGGATAATTAGTCAATGCCTACTTCATGCAAATATCAGCCCTAAGGGATGAACTGGCAACCCTTGGATATGAGATCCAAAGCATAGAATTAACACTCATTGCTCTAGATGGGTTGCCTAGCATATGGGAAACATTCGTCCAAGGCATCAGTGCAAGGGATGAATTTCCAAAATTCGATAGACTAAAGGCTGACTGTCTCCAAAAGGAATCAAGGCAAAATAAGAAAGGGATCAAGCAAAAGAATATAGATGAAGATCTCCAAGTTCTAAATACAAACTCAAACAAGAAAAGCAAGCAAAAACAATTTAGAAAGAGGAAGGGTCGTCATGGAAAGAGCACCTTCAAGAAGGACCTTTCACAGATTCAATGTTACAAATGTGACAAATTTGGGCACTATGTTGCCAAATGTCCAGAAAGAGCCAAACAACAAACCACATTTGCCAAACCAGGAAAATCTAAAAGGGAAGAAGACCCCGAGAAGTATGTACTCTATTCAACACTCACAAACCAAGCATCAAACAAAGTTAACTCCCGGGTGATCGATAGTGGCTCATCCAGACACATTACAGGATTCAAAGAAGTGCTAGACTCCATGAAAGAGGAGAATGATGAGAAAGTAACTATCGGAGATGACTCCACACATCCAGTCAGAGGAGTTGGAACCTGCACCATCAAACTAAAGTCAGGTGTATCATTACAACTTAAAGGAGTACAATATGTCCTAGGCATCAAGAGAAACCTAGTCTCAATACCAGCATTGGAGGACAATGGATATAGAGTGACCTTCATGGACAACAGAGTGTTGGCTTGGCCAAAGAATTCATTCATCAAGAAAGCCAAATTTATTGGTCAAAGAAAAGGCTACTTGTATGAGCTATGCACAGAGGTCAACCTAGCCCTAATCCATGAAACTACAGATGCTAATGAAGTTTGGCATAGAAGACTAGGTCACCTGAATTTTTAGAGCTTTATCATCAAATGGGAAACCTTGTCACAGGCCTACCTAAGTTAAAGCAATATCATTCAGGGGCATGCAAGGGATGTGCACTAGGTAAAAATGCTAAAGGTATTTTTCAAAATAGTACTAGGAAAACAAGCGAAGTTCTAGAGTTAGTTCATTCTAATATATCTGGACCTATGTCTGTACCTTCTTTAGGGGGATGTTTGTATTATGTAATATTTGTGGACGACTACTCTAGGAAAACTTGGATCTACTCTCTGAAATGTATACAATCAGAAGAGATCCTTAATAGGTTTAAGGAATTTAAATCACTAATAGAAAACTACTCAGAAAATAAAATCAAAACCTTAAGAAGTGACAATGGGGGGGAATACACCTCAGATGTGTTTAAAGACTTTTGTAAAAATGCTGGGATTAAGAGGGAGCTTACTATAACACTCAACAACATGGGGTAGCTGAGAGGAAAAATAGAACAATTGTAGAAGCTGCCAAAGCCATGATTCTTGATCAGAATCTAAATACCAACCTTTTGGCAGAAGCAACAAGCACTGCTGTATATATACAAAATAGATGTCCTCACTCCCATCTTGAAGCTAAAACCCCTGAGGAAGTCTTTGCTAAAACAAAGCCAGATATCAGCCACCTTAGAATATTTGGGTGTCCTATCTATACTCATGTACCTAAGGAGAAGAGATTAAAATTAGAGCCTTCTGGAAAAAGGGGAATACTTGTAGGATATAGTGAAACCTCCAAGACCTACAGAATCTATATACCTGGTCAGAGGAATATTGAACTAAGTAGGGATGTAATCTTTGAAGAAGACTTAGCCTTCAAAAGAGCCCAAAGGTCAATAGAACCTGAAGTCTATATCCCCACCACTATAATAGAGGAAGACTATGCTCCTGAGCTTTAGAGGGAGAGTCTTGAGGAAAATGTAGGTGAAACTCAAAACCCACCTAGAGAGAACCTCAAGAAAATACCACTATGGGCCACCAAAACTGTAGAAGAAACTCAGAAGTATGTTGCTCCTTCAGGAACCTTCAGAAGAAGTATACCTAGAGCAACCTGAAGGGTTTGGGATTCATGATACAGAGTCTCATGTGTGTAGACTCTAGAAAGCTCTCTATGGGCTTAAACAGGCTCCTAGGGCCTGGTATGAAAGAATTGATACTTATCTCTCAAATCTAGGCTTCTCCAAGAATGATGCAGATCCTAACCTCTACTATAAGCAAAAAAAAGGTGATATGCCAATATTGATTTTATATGTTGATGATTTGTTAATCATAGGAAAAGATCACCTCATAGTTCAGTGTAAGAAAGACCTTACTAAAGAATTTGATATGAAGGACTTGGGACTCCTTCATTACTTCCTAGGTTTGGAAGTATGGCAGAACTCTGATGGCATCATACTAAACCAGGATAAATATACCTTGGACATTTTGAAGAGATTTGGAATACTAAACTGCAGACCCATGACCTCTCCAAATGAAAACAAACCTTCATAAACTTAAGGAAGCAATAGTAGAATCACAACCCTCAGATCCTACTCTTTATAGGCAAATGATTGGGTCCCTGATGTATCTTGTAAATACGAGACCAGATATCAATTATGCAGTTAATGCCTTGAGTCAGTTTATGTGTGAGCCTAAGGAGATCCACCTGATTGCAGTAAA
This sequence comes from Cryptomeria japonica, assembly GCF_030272615.1. Classification (NCBI taxonomy): domain Eukaryota; kingdom Viridiplantae; phylum Streptophyta; class Pinopsida; order Cupressales; family Cupressaceae; genus Cryptomeria; species Cryptomeria japonica. The sequence continues at coordinate 193,231,833 of NC_081410.1, forward strand.
ACACATTATGAGATACTTACAAGGTACCCTAAAACTTGGTCTCAAATATGAGAAAGTTGATATAGACCTACATGGATTTACAGATTCGGATTGGGCTGGAAGTGTGACCGACATAAAAAGCACTTCAGGGTGTTGCTTCAATCTAGGTTCAGCCATGATATCTTGGATCAGCAAAAAGCATTCTTCTGTAGCTCAAAGCTCCACCGAAGCCGAATACATTGCAGCTTCTATGGCTGCCCGAGAGGCAGTATGACTTAGAAAGTTGCTTGTGGGGTTGTTTGGAGAGCCTATGAAACCCACTGTTATACGTTGTGACAATCAGAGATGCATAAAACTTTCAGTAAATCCAGTGTTCCATGACAGATCCAAGCATATTGAGATTCCATACCTCTATGTGCGAGATATGGTAGACAGGAATGTGATCCAATTAGAATATGTTTGTACAAGAGATCAAACTTCAGATATTCTGACCAAACCTCCTTCCAGAGTGAAGATTGATCACTTCAGAAAAGGTTTCGGTATGATAGAAAGGTAATTTGCTTTGTAATCTATATTTGCATATCAATAAGATGTTTAATGTGTAAACTTCTTTGTCATGATAGGACATTTTGGATTTTATCCCCTGGGTTCATATCTAAGAGGTGACAATCTCTCAAGTTAATGAACACTTGTATGTAGACATTATAAGGTGACGATCTTATGATGTCCAAACCAGTTATCATGTTGGATCTCTGGTGTGTCATGGATGTGCCATGATTGTGTTGTGGTAAAACATTTGTATAAGGTGTTAGTGCACATATCACAACTTGGATAAGATGAGAATTTAATCTTTCTCATATGATTATCCTTAAGTATTGCGTGTTTAGGCAATACTGATATCACATGCTTAGGTGATATCCTGTCATCACAAGATGGATGTGATGGACATTTGTATCTCGTGTTTAGGTGATACTTCATATCATGTGATTAGGTGATATGATTTTCTAGAGAGTCAGATTGTGTAAAGAATGCTAACTATCATTTGAATTGTGATGCTTGATATATTGTTTGCATTTATCTTACCTAGCTAAGAGGGAGTGTTAATGCATGATAGCTTCGGTAAGATAAATGATTGAATGAGAGATAAATGAAGTCTCTCATTCAATCATTTATTCTATCGATAATTATGATGAAAAACTTCAAGCTATTAATCCTTCATTTGATAACCATTCTTCATTCGTATATGATCAATCTACTTAGTTCGGTTAAATGCTTAACTATCGATAATCATCCTATAACATAGAATCCCAATTTAATATCGGTTACATTATTTGTGTTCTCCGATTATTAAATCGGGCTAACCAATGCAATCCGATTTATATCGGTTAACATATTTAATAGTAAACAAATGATTATCGGATCAACCAAACACCAATTAGTATCGGGTGTCAATATAAGCTTGCACCGATTGATATTGGGTTATGTATGCACCGATTAATATTGGGTGGCAAGGTAAATACGCACTAATTGATATCGAGCTGTGAAGTTAAGCATACACCGATTGGTATTAGTTGTTAAGATAAACATACACCGATTGGTATCGGTTGTTAAACATACACCGTTTGTTATCACTGCGATTAGCAAAGGGGCACGATCAAGTAATGTCTTGATCGGTCATGTCTAAAAGACATGACAGGTCAAGGCATTGCTTGATCGTACCCAGCTTGCATATATTTATCAAATGGCATTTGTGAGAAAGGACATTGAAATCAATAAATGCTCCTCTCACCTGCCATACAAAAGAAGATAGTCAGATTTATAATATAAATAGATAATACATAGAACAAGATAATATCAACTAGAATATAACTTGCATATTGAATGGAAAATTGAACATCATTTACACCATAGAGTAAAATTTCATTTTTTGACAATTTTTTTTATGTAATGGTCCATCAATTTTGAAAACAAAAATGAGGACAGCACAGCCAAATGCCGCATTTGAACTTTAATGGTGGTTGATGATAGCAAGATAGAATTACACTTATAGTTATTGAGAGAGAAGATATTACTCTAGAGGCATTCATGGTGATGCTTACCCAAGTTGTTGAGCTAGAGTGAAGTACATAGGGTGTGAATGTCAACACGACTTTCTCCAAATCCATTAAAGCTACTAAAACAATGTTTGTAATGTACTTATTTCTTTTTATAAATGTAAGTATGTACATGAATGGCCATGTGTGCTGTGAATGAAGTTTAAATAGGTACCAATGAATGCCAATCCATATTTCCGAACTAGGTTTATCAAATCTGAGCAAATGTGCTAATGTACAAATTATTCTTATTTGTCAACCCACGTGTTAATACTAGATTTGATGTTATGTGTGATTGTAAAGGAAATCATTTGGGTTTGCTAAATATGGGAAGAGAGATTAGGGCTTGTTGAGATTAGTTGCTAAACTTGGTTTTGTTAAGCTTGATATGTGTGTTTAAAACTACAATTTATTTTTAGTGTTGAACCCTACCCACAATATTAGGGCTTGTATGTTGCTGAATATAATATTATTAAATTTGTCAAATATGCAACTTAAATATTTGGTCATGGTATTATAAGGTTTAGAACGGCCAATTAAAAATAATATTTATAGAAGGGTTAATAAATATTTGCATTAATATATTAGCAAGGACATTACATATCGAAGCTAGTTTTGCTAGAGCTGGTTAAAGTGTTTACTTATGAGTAATATTAGTAGGGATTGAAGGAAAATTAGTATTAATATCTGTTGGGGACATTACAAGTTAAAATTGTGAGCCTTGTTTTTGCTAGGTTTTTCCTAAAAGGGTTTCCTAGTCTAAATAATATGTTTTAATTTGTGTTTGCCATTAATATATTTTTTACTGGATTTAATTTTCTATTAGCATTGTTTGTCTTGCATAGTTTTGTTGGTATTATTTCTTTTCATCTCATAGCTTGGATTTAAGGATTTATGTATTTTGATATTAATCTTGAGAAGGGGAAAAATGGATGATTTAAGTCTAAATAAATCAATCTAATAAAATTGTTTGCTTGATGTTACCCTCTTCTTGGTTTTAGCATATTAAATACCCCAGCCAAAATTTGGGAGATAGTTCAAACCCAAATAATGACAAGAATATCATGGTTGGGCATACATTTACCAAAATATGCCAAGTTGCCCACATTGTAAACATGAAGCTTTCTAAGTATTTGAAGAGTGATAATCATAGAGTGAAGTTGGAATCTGAGTTTAGGAGTGACTTCTAAACTATCGATCGTGCTTTCCAACTTTTGACTATTATTAATGGGGCTTCTCGATGGTCTTCCAAATTATTTTGTTGCTTTGTAGACTTAAGGAAGCTCTTATATTATATTTTGAGACACCAAAAATTATTTGATATTGGTGTTTTAAAGTCTTTCAATATTGCCATCATGAGGCTCTATGAGTACCATCAAACTTAAGTAAGGCTTTCCTTTTGTACCAATTCTTTTTTGTTATTTACATTGATGGGCTTGAAGTTTTTCTTCATCAATGTGGTCATGTTGATAGTGGTTGTAGGTTACATCATGTTTTGATTGCTAAATTGTTGTTTGTTTGTTGATATTGTTTAGTTAGCTTACTTTGTCAATGGTTTATAGAGACAACATGATGTTATTGCTCATTTTTGCAAGTTTTGCCATCTTTTGGTGAACCTTAGTAAAACTAAGTTCAATATTTTCAACACAACTAGTGATACTCTATCAAGGTTTCAATTTTTTTACAATGGTGAGCTTATAGAAGTAACAAATTTTTTTACACATTTAGGAATTCAATTTTTTGGATCGTCTTTTGATTTGAAGCATGCTTCAACAATTGCATCTTCGTAATGGATATGCCTTACTTTGTAAGAGATATCGGATAGTGTTTTCAAATACATTTTGAGGATATTCCTTCAAAGTTTTAGGTTTGTTGCCCTATGATGGGTCTTCTTACTTGGCTCTTATGAGGAAGGTTGAGATTGCCACTCTATAGTGTACAAATCATTTAAAGCACATAGTTCTTCAATGCACCATCCATGCAAAACTTACCACCGAACCTTTTTTCCCTGAATGTATTTTTACTCTTTCCTTATCTATCTACAAGCTTAGATCCTTGGATGATTCAGACTTAGGCCATGAGATATATTCTTATTTGATGCTTTGTTCTTTAGAGAGGATTGTGTGCTTGGGCATTCCTAGTCATTGGTGTTGTTGGTATTGAACAAATAGCATACTCCTTCAATTAAATGATATCCCTATTGACAGTCTTCCTTTATTCAGGTATTTTATAAAAAGCCTTCCTAGCCTTCTTCCTTCAAAGATCATCAATAGAGTTGTTAGAGAGGATAATTATTGACTATGCATCAAGGTCACCTAGACTTTTGCATACCTACCTATCCCAAGTTGGCTTTCTATTATGGGTTTCTAATAGATTGTAGATGGTATCATCAGTTAACAAAATTGTCTTCAACATTGTTGGTCACATGGCTTACGAATTCCCCTTGGCCAATTAAGGGTATGTTTCCACCAATTATGTGTTGAAACTTGAGATTGACCAACTTATCTCGTAGGATGGAAGAATTTTCCTTCTCTGCCCCTCCCAAGAGTTCGAGACTAAGCACTTTATTTTTAGGCATGCCATTTGCCATGAAATTTGTGCAAGCACTAGGGGCAAGGGATACTATTATATGTATTGAGATCCAATTAGTTCTTCAATTGTCTTTTAATACCTTGATCAAAGATTCGTAGACTTTTTTCTTTGAGAGGTTGTCGCTCTTAGATTCTAGCTAGGGACATCACATGCCTAGATACTTTGGCTTGCGTGCAAAGACCTACCCGTGTCTTTTGCCCCAAAAAAAGACTTAAAAATACATTTTTTAAAAGCTTACAAAACCCTAAAACATGAATACAACCTTGAGAGTGACCAATATCATTCATTGCATAGTTACAAAGCGCAAAAACAACCGATATCATTTCTCTTCACCATTTTCACATTTGTGAAGATGGTTTTTTGAAAAGTGGGGATTGCAAAGATGCTAAATTCATTTGCTAGGCTATGTGAAGGAACTAGCTTGCACAAAGGAGATTTATCAATCAAAGGTAAGTACTTGTCATGTCCCCTCCTTGATCATTATATATATAAAACCTAAATGAAATAAATATTATTAATATAATATTTATTAATGAAAGATTAATTGAAATTATTAAATATTTGTTTATTTATTAAACATTATTATTTAATAATATTCTGAAAATATTCAAATAAGAATAAAGCAATATTATTATAAATATTAGAAATTGAGATAATGAATCAAATTATCATACGTAAAGAAGTCGGATATGTTAGATAACCAGTAATCTCTATATGGTCAATAATTGATCCCATGCGCCTTGTATGGCATGAATAGTCTTGAAGTTGTGGAGTCTATGCAAGCGATCAAACAAGATAGATCGACTAAGAAAAGAGAAGGCATCGAAATAACTTCAGCGACATGGAAACTCCATAAAACAAATGGAGATTATCCCAATCTTAAGCAGCGATTTGTAATATTAATGATGAATTTCATTGATTGGGCCAAGTGATGACTAGTAAGTAGTAACAACATGAGCAGAGATTATATTTATTGAAAGGAGATAGATATTTCTTTATTGACTGCAAGGATATGTCGACCCAACCAAATGTACAGTCTAAGACCAAGTGATGTGGAGCGATTCATCCACAGTCCCAAAGTGTTAAGAGACCAGTAGTAATTGATAAGGGAAGTAAGAGATGAGTTAATATTGATTAGTTGATAATACAAAGATTGGCGTCTAAAATAATGGGTGTATACTATTGGGTGGCTGCAATAATAAATAAGGATGTGATTGGTTAACTTCTGATAACAACTATCAAGACAATAATCAAACATCAGTAATGATTACAAAACATATCGATATCATTAGGTAAAGTAATAAACCGATAATTTAAGGAATGATGTGATATCCAATGTTTAATAAAGGACATATAATTAGCAGCAGTCAGCATACACTGGAAAGGTATTGATTAATTACCAAAGGCTACATCGATAGTCATAATAGCAAGGAAGTGGTGTGATTAGTAATTAATGAACATAAGACATGTCCTATTTGGAAAGAGATTTATAATCCCAAAGGCTATGCCCCTTCGATGGGGAGGAAGATATAAAAAGATAGGACAAATCATCAAAGGAGGGAGAGAAAAACGGAAAAGAGGAAGCGTGAAGGAAGAGGAGCTGTGGAATGCGGACTGCAAACAGATAAGCGATTAACTTCCACGCCACAAGGGTGCATATGTGTGTGGACGTGTGTACCACACACACACATATATATTAATATGGATTCTGTCGTATGTGAGATAGTATACCAATCTCTTGGGCAGATTTATAGTAGTATAATAATATTGTCTCATGGGTATGTAACAATAAATATATGCATGCATGCAGCGTATTTGTAAGTACTTAGGAACAATAATAGTAATTAAGGAATATGTAGATGCAGACATGAAACATCGATGATAATGAAATATAAGATGTTGTGTCCTGCAAAACAGACTGTTAGAAGTTTAGAACGCAACAAATATATAAGTACTAGTGATTATGGTGAGATTATAAGACTACATAAGGAATACTGACCATTATGAGAAATGTGATGCTAGATATGTTGTCTTTTATTTATCTTCCCTAGCTAAGAGGGAGTGTTGATACATGATAGCCTCGGTAAGATAAATGATTGAATGAGAGATAAATGAAGTCTCTCATTCAATCATCTATTTCATCGATAGACTATGATAAGACTTCATTTATCATTCCTTTGTCTGATGATTATTATAATTACTCTTCTATATGTTATTGCATTTTCGGTTTTTCTTATACCAATAATGATGATCGTATGCATGATCATTCAAACTTATGTTGATATTCACATATACGATCTTGCTGTGATCGTATTCCTTGATTTGTATATACATAACCTTGCAAACAAATCTTGATTAATATCGGGTTCTTAACCAATGCTTAAATACCAATTAGCATCGGTTATAATTTGTAATGCACAAACACCGATTAGTATCGGTTGTATTTATTAAATACATTCACACTGATTGGTATCGGTTAAATACGATTATGGTTTTGAAAAGGCACGATCAAGTAATATCTTGATCAGCCATGTCTAATAGACATGACCGGTCAAGGTATTACTTGATCCCCTTTGCTTGCATGTATATATACCGATCGGTGGATGTTGGAGGATTATTGAAATTTATTAATGCTCTCTCTCCATCTGCAACATACAATATAATAATCAGATTTATTATATAGTGAATTGACAATTACATTAAAAATACAATAACATTATATATCTTGCTCATTGAATAGAAAATTGAAAACATTTACATGGTATCAGAGCTATAGTAAAATCAAACTTGCGGCTTTTCAATTTTGTGTTAAATTCAAGTCAAGAATATATCCAACATCACATTTCTCCAAATGGCCAACACTATCAGATTCGAAGATAGACTCGGAGGAGGCGATGATTTCTCAGCATGGAAGTTTAGAATCAAGATGATTCTAAGAGAAAATAAAGTTGAATCATTTGTAAAAGTTGAAACTACAGAACCTAAGACTGAACTTGACAAAGCGACATGGATAGAGGGAAATGAAAAAGCCATCAAAATCATAGTTGATGGGGTGAGGAATAATATTATGCCCATCATAAGGAAACATGAAACGGCCTACAACATGTTCAAAGCACTTGAAGATGCATTCGAGATATCCAATGCAAGTAGAACCTTGGCTTTAAAGAGAGAAATAAATCATATAGCTATGATCAAAGGGGAGTCAGTCAATGCCTAATTCATGTGGATATCAACCCTAAGGGATGAGCTAGCAACCCTTGGATATGAGATCCAAAGCAAAGAATTAACACCCATTGCTCTAGATGGCTTGCCTAGTATATGGGAAACATTCGTCCAAGGCATCAGTGCAAGGGCTAAATATCCAAAGTTTGAAAGGCTAAGGGCAAACTGTCTCCAAGAAGAATCAAGGTTAAATAAGAAAGGGATCAAACAAAAGAATATAGATGAAGATCTCCAAGTCCTAAATACAAACTCCAATAAGAAAAGCAAGAAGAAACAATTTAGGAAGAGGAAAGGTCGTCAAGGCAAGAATACCTCCCAGAAGGATCTCTCTCATATTCAATGTTACAGGTGTGACAAATTCGGGCACTATGTTGCTAAATGTCCGGAAAGAGCTAAACAACAAGCCACATTTGCCAGAACTGGAAGTATGTACTCTACTCGACACTTACAAACCAAGCATCAAACAAGGTTAACTCATGGGTGATCAACAGTGGCTCATCCAGACACATTACAAGGTTTAGAGAAGTTCTAGACTCCATGGTAGAGGAGAATGATGAGGAAGTGACTATCAAAGATGACTCTACACATCCAATCAGAGAAATTGGAACATTGCACCATCAAAATGAAGTCAGGTGTATCATTGCAGCTTAAAGGAGTACTATATGTACCAGGCATCAAGAGAAACATAGTCTCCATCTCAACACTAGAGGATAATGGGTACAAAGTGACCTTCACGGACAACAGAGTGTTGGCTTGGCCAAGGAATTCATCCATTAAGAAAGCTAAAACCATTGGTCAAAGACAAGGCTACTTATATGAGCTGTGCACAGAGCCCAACCTAGCCTTAATCAATGAAGTTGCAGATGCTAATGAAGTTTGGCATAGAAGACTAGGTCACCTAAATTTTAGAGCTTTATCATCAATGGTAAACCTTGTCACAAGTCTACCCAAGTTATAGCAGTATCATTCAGGGGCATGCAAGGGATGTGCCCTAGGTAAAAATACTAAGGGTTCTTTTCAAAATAGTACTAGGAAAACAAGTAATGTTTTAGAATTAGTCCACTCTGATGTATGTGAACCTATGTCTGTATCCTCTCTAGGGGAATTCTTGTATTATGTAATATTTGTTGATGACTACTCTAGGAAAACTTGGATCTACTTTCTGAAATGTAAAGAATCAGAAGAGATCCTTAATAGGTTTAAAGAATTTAAATCACTAACAGAAAACTCCTTTGGAAATAAAGTTAAAACCTTAAGAATTGACAATGGGGGGGAATACACCTCAGATTTGTTTAAAGATTTTTGAAAAAATGCTGGGATTAAGAGAGAGCTTACTATACCTTATAATCCTCAACAAAATGAGGTAACTGAGAGGAAAAATAGGACAATTGTAGAAACTACCAAAGCTATGATCCTATATCAGAACCTCAATACCAATCTTTGGGCAGAAGCAACCAGCATTGCCATGTATATACAAAATAGATGTCCTCACTCTCATCTTGAAGATAAATCTCCTGAGGAAGCTTTTACTAAAGTAAAGCTAGATATTAGCCATCTTAGGATATTTGGGTGCCCTGTTGATTTTCATGTACCTAAGGAGAAAAGATCAAAACTAGAGCCTTCTGGAAAAAGGGGAATACTTGTTGGGTATAGTGAAACCTCCAAGGCTTACAAAATCTATATACCTGGTTAGAGGCATATTGAACTTAGTAGGGATGTAATTTTTTAGGAAGACTTGGCCTTCAAAAGAGCCCAAAGTTCCATGGAACCTGAAACCTGAAATCCATGTTCCTGCCCCTAGCATAGATGAAGATCCTACCCCTGAGCTTCAAACAGAGAATCTTGAGGAAAATGAAGGTGAAATACAAAACCCACCTATAGAAAATCTCAAGAAAAGACCACTATGGGCCACCAAAACTGTAGAAGAAGCTCAGAAGTATGCTGCCCCTTCAGGAACCTTCAGAGAAAACAAAAGGCCTAACAAATTTATCAACTATGTTGCCCTCATGAATGATCTTTCATAAGCTAAACCTACCAATGTATCAGATGCACTTAAACATCAAGTATGGAAGAATGCCATGTTTGAGGAATACCAGTCCATTATGAAAAATGATGTTTGGGAGATTGTTCCTAGGCCAGCTGGAAAATCTATTGTCTCCTCGAAATGGCTTTTCAAGATCAAACATGTTGCAAATGGCAGCATCGAGAAACACAAGGCTAGATTTGTAGCCAGAGGGTTCTCACAAAAGGAAGGAATTGACTATGAAGAAACCTTTGCACCTGTAGCCAGATATACCTCAGTAAGAGCAGTCTTAGCCATTGCAGCAGCAAAAGGATGGAAAGTACATCAGATGGATGTAAAGACAACATTTCTTAATGGACAGATTGCACAAGAAGTATATCTAGAGCAACCTGAAGGGTTTGAGATTCATGATGTAGAATCTCATGTATGTAAATTCAAGAAAGCTCTTTATTGGCTTAAACAGGCTCCCAGGGCCTGGTATGAAAGAATTGACACTTATCTCTCAGGGCTAGGCTTCTCAAAGAATGATGGAGATCCAAATCTCTACTATAACCAAGACAAAGGTGATATGCTGATATTGATTTTATATGTTGATGATTTGTTAATCACAGGAAAAGATCACCTCATAGATCAGTGTAAGAAAGACCTTGCTAAAGAATTTGACATGAAGGACTTGGGACTTCTTCATTACTTCCTAGGTTTGGAAGTATGGCAGAATTCTAATGGCATTATACTAAACCAGGGTAAGTATACCGTGGACATTTTGAAGAGATTTGGAATGCTAAACTGCAGACCCATGACCTCTCCAATGGAAACAAACCTTCATAAACTTCAGGAAGCAATAGAAGAATCACAACCCTCAGATCCTACTCTATACAGGCAAATGATTGGGTCCCTGATGTATCTGGTAAATACGAGACCGAATATCTGTTATGCAGTTAATGCCTTGAGTCAGTTTATGTGTGAACCAAAGGAGATACACCTGGTAGTAGTAAAACATATCATGAGATATCTACAAGGTACCCTAAACCTTGGTCTCAAATATGAGAGAGTTGAACTAGATTTACACGGATTCATAGATTCAGATTGGTCTGGAAGTGTAACTGATAGGAAAAGCACCTCAGGATGTTGTTTCAGTTTAGGTTCAGCCATGATATCCTGGATGAGCAGAAAATAGTCATCGGTAGCACAAAGTTCCACTGAGGCCGAATACATTGCAGCCTCCATGGTTGCTCGAGAGGCAGTATGGCTTAGGTTGCTTGTGGGGTTATTCGGTGAACCAATGAAACCTACAGTTATTCATTGCGACAACCAAAGCTGTATAAAACTATTAGTGAATCCGGTGTTTCATGTCAGATCCAAACATATTGAGATTCCATATCATTATGTGCGAGACATGGTAGACAGGAATGTGATCTAGTTGGAATACATTTGTACAGGAGATCAGACAACAGATATTCTTACCAAACCACTTTCCAGGGTGAAAGTTGAGCACTTCAGAAAAGGTCTTGGTACGATTGAAATTTAATTTGCTTTGTATTCATGTAGTTATATTATTAAGATGTTTAATGTGTAAACTTCTTTGTCGTGATATGACTTTTATGGGCTCCACCCCCTGTGTACATTTCTAAGAGGTGACGATCTCTCAGATGATGAACACTTGTATGTAGACATTATAAGGTGACCATCCTATAATGATCAAACCAGATATCATGTGTGATTCCTGGTATATCATGGATGTGCCATGATTATGTTGTGGTAAAGACATTTGGAAATGTCACTGCACATACCACAATTTGGATTAAATGAGAATTTAATTACTCTTATGTATTTATCCTTAGTATTGCTTACTTTGCAATACTGATATCATGTGCTTAGGTGATATCTTGTCATCACAAGTTGATGTGATGAACTTTTGTATCACGTGTTTAGGTGATACTTCATGTCACGTGCTTAGGTGATGTGATTTCTTGTATCATATGATTGATGATACTTCATGTCACATGTCTAGGTGATATGATCCCTTGGAGAGTGAGATTATAAGACTACATAAGGAATACTGACCATTATGAGAAATGTGATGCTAGATATGTTGTCTTTCATTTATCTTCCCTAGCTAAGAGGGAGTGTTGATACATGATAGCCTCGGTAAGATAAATGATTGAATGAGAGATAAATGAAGTCTCTCATTCAATCATCTATCTCATCGATAGACTATGATAAGACTTCATTTATCATTCCTTTGTCTGATGATTATTATAATTACTCTTCTATATGTTATTGCATTTTCGGTTTTTCTTATACCAATAATGATGATCGTATGCATGATCATTCAAACTTATGTTGATATTCACATATACGATCTTGCTGTGATCGTATTCCTTGATTTGTATATACATAACCTTGCAAACAAATCCCAATTAATATCGGGTTCTTAACCAATGCTTAAATACCGATTAGCATCGGTCATAATTTGTAATGCACAAACACCGATTAGTATCGGTTGTATTTATTAAATACATTCACACCGATTGGTATCGGTTAAATACGATTATGGTTTTAAAAAGGCACGATCAAGCAATATCTTGAACGGCCATGTCTAATAGACATGACCGGTCAAGGTATTACTTGATCCCCTTTGCTTGCATGTATATATACCGATTGATGGATGTTGGAGGATTATCGAAATTTATTAATGCTCTCTCTCCATCTGCAACATACAATATAATAATCAGATTTATTATATAGTGAATTGACAATTACATTAAAAATACAATAACATTATATATCTTGCTCATTGAATAGAAAATTGAAAACACTTACATCTTGAGCCAAGTTGTCAAGCTATCTTCCACCTTTCCCAAGTTCTATTTGAAAGTGTCAGAACCCTGGTTCAATTGTTCCTCAATGTTCTTCAATTTGACCATCATTTGAAAAACCTCCTTCAAGACCTGTGCACATAAATCATGAAGCTGATCTACCCAAGATTCCAATGCTTGTACCTTTTGAGCAACTTTCTCAACTCCTTGATTTGATTCTCGTGGACCAGAAGAACTTGAAGGATTGCTCCCTTCACTAGCGGATTTAGTGATCTTTTCAACAACTGCAACAATTGCCTATCCTCCTCTTCTAGCTTGTCCTTCTTCGCTAGAATCTCATCATATCGTTGTACTAGTGAAGCTACGGATTGTTGGGCATCACGCTTGACTACTTCATGTGTTTGCTTACCCAACTCTACCCTTGTGATCTTGTAATCAACAACTTGCATCTCCTCATGTGGCTTGTCTACAAGAGGCTCAACAATTTCAGGCACCTTCATCTTGTTGTTGTCAACTGTTACCCTTGAGATTGTCTTGGCTCTTTTAGCAACCTTGGGCCTAGATTGCTTAAGCTGCTGATAATCAAAGACATCGGAAGAAATTTCCTACTTCTTTCTCTTGGGAGTGAAATAATTGAGCCATGGAGGTAAAGCCATTAGCTCTCCTTTAGTAGCAGTTGAAAGTAAAGGAGAAGCAGTTTTTGTTTGAACAACCGTGGTCATCCTGGGGAAAGTATCTGTCTGGATGGCAACCATGGTTTGCTCGGTAACCAAAGAGCATGAAGATTGTCTCATAAACTCCTCAAAGCCGAAAGTAGAGGTATCAATTTCTGACAAATGAATACATGCATGAATATCCTCGAAGATTTCCAACATACTCTTTTGTTGATGATCAAGAGGTGGCTCAATTGCTGAAAACGAAATGGCATTCTAAGGGGACTCATCCACTACTACAAGAACATCATGAATAATGGAAGAAGCATCCACGTCTGTGTCAGGAGGAGATAAAGGTAGCTCCATGGGGATTGAGGAAGGAACCTCATGAGGTGACTCCAAAGCTGGCGACTTAGGAGCATCATCTGACTGTTGTTCTTCCTCTAGATCTTCATGATCAATCACAAGAATACGAAGCTGGGATTTTTCCTTCCCACGAACTGTCTCCTTCTTAGGAGGAAGTACCATCACCCGACTAATGCTCAGCTTGATTCTTGTGCCTGAAGATGATGCACCTTGCTTGTTATCTTTTTGGATTTTAGACTTACGTCCGAGAGGTCCTGTAGAATCATCTTCTTTTCCAACCTTGATCTTAATGAGTCTAACACCGTTATTTTTGAGCCAAGTGTTAGTGTTAGCTAAGATGGGCTGAAATTTGTCAAGAATGGAAGTACCCTCCTTATGTGACCAATAAATTGATGAAAGTGGTGCTTCATCAACTCTCTTTTCAACATACTTTGAATCGAGTACATTTCCATCATCAATCATTATTTGCGGAATGTCCACCAAGTTCAGATCAACAATTTGCTCAAGGGCGAGCCTACAATAATCCATCTTACGGACTTCTTTCTCTGTACGAAGATCCACCCAAATATCCTCTATGCGATGCACATGTATGAAGGACTTTTTGATTCTCTCCTTCATATTCTGGTAGTCAAAATCTGCTCTTGACTTAAACCTTTTGAGTTTTATCTCCCGCATTTCGGTCTCCATGGCTTTGGCTTTGGTGGATGTAATGAGGGAGTATTGGCCAGTCTTCAATGGGTTAGTTGTAGAAATCCCCATCCCACCTTATGCTTGACAGATTGATGTGCATGAACAGCCATGATCTATCTTCCCAACTCCATAAGAATAATCTTATCAATTGGGTATCGAGGAAGCATGTATGGCGGTCCGCTGTAACATCCAACTCTCATGTAAATGAAAATCGGGAATTGAAGGAATAAGTAGCCATATTTATTCACCCTTTCCCATGCCTCATCTGATACTCTTCTATTCTTTAGTGTCTTGTCAAACTGACACATAAAATAACCAAAGAATGCATCTTGAACCCTCCTGTAATGCAATCTGTTGGGCCTCAAGGGCAACTGATCATAGTACTCCCACACAGGTATAAGTGAGCGATCACCCTTGGTAGAAAGACCAGGGAAATGTCTAAGTGATGCTGCTATATACACAAGATATGAGTTCATATAGAACTTCATAGTGGTAGGAACTGCTGCAAGTTGTTCACACAAAGCATCATTGATTACTTCTCCCCAAGAGATGTGATGGGACTGCCTTATGAACATGATAAATGGATACATCCAGGGTTCAAAAATATTAGAATGTTCCAAACCCAACATTCTGCTAAGGAGAGTGATGGTGTCTCCGATTTCCCACTTGAAATCACAATGATGCAATTTGGCCCATCTTGTGAGAGCTACTCGTGGTTCATGAATCCACCTGTTAATGTGGCACTTGCAATCCTTTTCCCTTTTGGTATAGTAATCAATTGCACTACTTTTGGAAATCTCCATGTATAGGGCAGCAGATGGGATTCTGAAAACTTTCTCAATGGTGTCCGCATCAAGATGGATTATGGCTTCTCCATCATCATTCTTGATGGTTCTTGTCTCCTTGTCAAAATACTGAGCACAAGCAAGAACGAACTCGGGTTCTAGGTCAGCCACCAAAAAAAAAGAAGCATGGTGAATGTGGCTGTCCAACAATCGTTGCATATTGCTATCCTTTGGATCCTCCACCCTTTTGATGAAATTTGACATGTCAACATGCCCTATTTACGTATCCTTGATATGATCCATAGGAGAGGAAACTTGTGAAGAGGAGACCTCATTCGAGTACTTATCAAATTTGTATTTCATCTTCTTTGGAGCGGAAGATGATGGTAAATCTGACATTGAAGAACAACCTAATATGCTATGATGAAGACTTAAAAGTGTCAAAGCAACATCAAGATTAGCTGCAACTATCATTTGTCTTCTTCAAATGGGAAAAATTCTAACTCTTGCACTTCACAACTTTGTGAGAGGAAGATGGGAAATAAATAGGGATGCTTGGAACTTGGCTTTTGACCAATTTCAGATCTTGGGGAATGTTTTACAAGTATACAAGTGGAGAAGAACAAATGTGCAATCGGTCTTTTGAAACCCGAATGCAATTATACTTGTAAAAAAGAAAATGAAGTAGTGGGTGAAAAATGAGATTTTGACATGTAGGAAATGGTGGGAATGGTATGTACAGATGATAGCAATGAATATGAGTGAAAATGAAAAGATTTTGGGAAGATCATCTTTATGAAAATGGGAAGAACTTTCAACTTGTAATCAAGTTTTAAAAACCCGATTTTGAAAGGATGAGCATTTTTCCAACTTTGAAACTTGGAATTTCAACAAAAGATGGTTAAGATTTTTCAACCAAAGGGGTAGATCAATTATTTTCATCTCACTTGCAATCGGGTTTTTAAATCCCGAATGCAAGCAAAGAGGGAAAATGGGGAAAGACAATGCAATTTGCAAATTGCTTTGCAAACTTGGAACAAAAGGGGAAAATCTCTCACAAAACCGATTTTAGGCAAGAGCAAAACAAAACTAACATATATACAACTTGATCAAGGAAGCTACAACAAACTAAAACAAGAAAAGAAAGCAAGAACAAGAGAAGAAAACATACCTTGATCAACAAAAACGATCTCCCAAGAACAAGAAGCAATCCTTGAAAGAAGAGAATGAATCTCTTAAATAGACAAAAGAAGAAGATTCAAACCCTAGCCACGTTTTTCAAAAACATCATATGCAGCAAAAACACCTAACAAATGCATGAAGAATCGGTCAAATGAAGCTTCCAATCCCCACGCCTAGGTAAGAGAAGCCAAAACGACTTAGGAGAAGAAGGATTCGTGGCACTTCCAAGAGGTAAATCGTGGCATTTGAAGAACACGTGTTTGCTATTTTAACACCTTTGAATCAGCAAAAATGATTACCAAATGGCACAAAAAGAGTTTCAAAATGCATGAAAACTGCTTAGGATTCAAAATGCCTTCCTCCTCCTAAAATCTCTCCACAAAAATCGATTAAATCCTTCAACAAATTCGACTTCAATAGCTGGTTGAGTTCTTGGAGAAGGGCAAGAAGTTCAAAATTTGCAAAGAACATATGAAATCGGGTTTCTAAAACCCATTTGCAAGTTTTGTTCACTTTTCATGCATTAAGGCAAAATTGGGTTTGTGAGAGAAAACTACAAGTTTAAAATACATGTCATAGGGAAATAAAACCCCCTAAAACAACTCAACAAAAGACTAGTAAAGGGAAAATAAAATTCCTTTAACAAGTCACAAAAATAACTTAAAAATAAAACTTGTAATAGGGAAATAAAATCCCTATTACAACTTAAAGTGACTCTATAAACCTTGTAATGGAGGAGAAAAACCCCTACCATAACTTAAAATCACTTAAGTGAAACTTTTTAAATAAATTACAAGTTTTATTTTAACTTTACAATTTAAAGTTCACTTGTAATATGTTCAAAAAGTTCCTACAATGACTAAAAGACAAAAAGCGACAAGGGGGAAATAAAAAGTAAGTTACAAATTTAAAAATTACATAAAGTGCACTTGTAGTTGACTTAAAATTTCCCTACAACACTAAAACAAGAGAAAAATAAAGCTTGCAATCCAAGGAAATTTCCCACCTGCAGTCAGGAAGGAAAAACCGGAAATTGAAGGAAAAACACAGCAAATGAACTCAGAATGCGATGAAATTTGAAACGTGGATTGAGGATGGATTGAGGATTAAGCCAGTCCAAGCGCGAAGACTTTTTTTTTACCTCGGGAAGTGTGCCTTAGAGTAAAATTTTCATTTTTTAACAAAAATTTTAAAGGGGTTGTCTATTTTTGTGAATACAAAGATACGGGCAAGAAAATTTATGATGGCATGTACTCAATGATAGAAAAAAAAGTCCATAAGAGTAGAAGAGTAGAAAGACCCCAAAGATACATATTTCCGAAAGTTGGAAAAACTAATTCTTGATTGTTGGAACAAGATCACTACACCCTTGCATCTCCTTGCATATGCATTATCTCTTAGATATTACACAAACAAACTTTCTTTGCCTAATAGAATGGTATCATATAGAGACAAAAAAGTTGTTGAAGGGTAGAATAAAGCATTTTAAAAAAAAATTCTTAGACCCGAAAGTGGTGGCATGATTTGGTAGCTTCATCATGAGATGAAATCATAGTGTTTGTGCTCTTCAAGACAAGTAAAAGATGGATCCTCATACATGGTGGTACCTCCTTGGGAAAAGTTTAATATTCCCATAACGTTTGCAATCAAAACTCTATTATAAGTAAGCATTTTGAATTTTTAAGATTTAACATTCTTAGCATTCTTTCATATTTTTAAGTTGTATTGACTTTCTCTCCAATCCCAACAGGTAGTGAGTTTTTCCATTGAGTGGAATTGAAGTCCATACTCCTTTATCCTCTCAGTTAAGAACAATTGGTTGGTTGCAAAAAAGGTAGAAGATCTGATCTATGTCCATTCCAACTTGTGTCTCTTATGACATAAATTAACTACGACGAAGGGGCAACAGAGAATTGGGATATAGCCTCTAAGTGTGCCAATTTGGATGTATTCTTTAGAGCTTGGCAAAGTTAGTATAGATGACAATGAGGCTCCTGCACATGATGTTCTTGTAGCTAGTGGGAGTGGCAGTCTCACACAAACATAGCAACCTTGACTTCAAAGTTCAAATAACAGTTTTTGCAGCATAAGTTTGACTTCAACTATCATCAACAAATTATGTGTTCAAAGCACTTATTTACAAGCTCTTCAGAAACATTTTTAAGGAATTAAAATAATGATAAAACATTCCCAAAAGTACTACTTTAAAGTGATCCTATCCCTATTTGGAGAAAAAACTGAAACAAAACAACTTTAAAGAAAACTAATTCTAGAAGAATTAATTAAATAGAAACTTTTGGAAGTTTAGTGATATTTAAAAGTTTAATGCAATTTTTACTTGAAAACTTGATTAAATCCTCTAGAATATGGCCAAATTTTTTCCTAGAGCCTAGTAAGGTAGCTGAATTTCTATGAGCATGAATCTAATGAATGCCTATTAATATCAACTTGATGACTTGAAACATAAACCCTGATCATGATGAATTCACTCGTAGCCTACCATATTGATATGTCATTCTTTTTTGAATTTAGAACCTCCACCGTCAGAAACATTAAAATCTTTTCAACAATCTTGATGAAACCTTTGGTTAGATAATATGTCAGTCTTTTGTACGTTAAGTATTTCTTTAGCAGCCATTTGATTTCTTGAATCTTTTGTGATGGCAACTTGAAGCAATTTTCGACTTGAAATTGCTGAATTTCCTTGAAATCTTCAAATATGGCACTCAAAATGTAATGTCCACACCCTTTTCACATCATGGCAACCAAGTTCTACAATTTTGTGAAGTTTCTAGAGAGACAAAATTGTATCAAAAGATTTCAGATATGTTATCAATAGTATGAAATACGTTGAAGACAATCATCATGATTGGAAGTTTAGTCATCAAAGGTTCAAGAGCACCAATTATGATATCTGGAATTGAGAATCATATTCTGAAGGATGAGGTGCAAAGAACATATGGGATTAATGACGATCAGTAATTCAAGGACAATATACTAAAGAGTCTATAAAAGATTATGATGGAGTGAGTAGATTGATTCATCCAAGCTATCAACAATTCTATGAGAGCCGTAACTACTATTTTGGTATTCATTCAAGAAATTTGTATAGATGCTTTGGATACCCTCTTCTTGTGTTTGGATTACCTCTTCCTGCATCGTGCCAAGATTTAAAGGATCCCATGAAACATGCTATTGATGTATGCTTTGCAGAAGTATATCGCAAAAGAAGTGGTACTGTGGGAGATGTGGAGTATACATCTTATGAAGAGATGAAGTATGCGATAAGGAAACTTGATGACTCGGAGTTCCGTAATCCTTTCTCTCGTTCATACATAAGGGTTAGAAAAGACAAGGTATCAAGCAGCTATTCCTGAAGTCAGAGTTGCAGTTATAGCTTATGTCCAAGCCATGATCATTACAGTCAAGGATGTCGTAGTCGCAATTATAGTAGAAATCGAACCTAGAGTTCTAACCAACATTATCATGAGAAGACAAGTGCTTGATGCCAATTGTGTATAAGGCAACCAATATCACAAAAGTTACTTCAACAAAGCTTGTGATTGAAGAAGTAGAAGTGAATAGGTGTGCGCTAAAATGAGATAACCATTTGAATAAAAAACAAATATTTGTCACTAAAGACAGTAGAGAAAATCCTCAATATCCATCAATGAAGACATAGAGCGGTAGTGAAGGTCCAAGTGTTTTAACACAATCTTAGTGCAAGATCTATCTTTCTCAACACCAACCTTGATACCTGTAAACAAGACAATATTGTAGAGAGGTTGATTAATATCATTAACAAAAGTTAAATAGAGTGATTGTTGATTATTAAATGACAGAGATTGCTACAACAAAGGAAACTATTATTAAAACAAACAATAATCAAATTGTGGCTGACTTCTTAATTAAATTTCCACTCTTGGAAAGATGTCTCCATTTGAAAGACTCGTCTCTCTTCATGTAAATGATAGGAGTATATAAAGGAATGCAAATTTGAAGTGAAAAGATAAATATAAATACACAAGCAGACGTATGAGAAGAGAGATTTGAAAAGAATATATTCAGATCTGAAGAAAACTGGAGATCATCAAAGACAGCACCCAGATTAGAACAGCAAAGGGTGTGACCTGTTTAATTAAGAAACATGATTTGTTTTCAAAGAAAATAAACAAAACTAAAGGATGCGATTTGTGTAGTGAAAGAGTATGATGTTTCAAAGTGAAAGAGGGTGTCCCTGGATATAATCATGTCTCTTTAGAAAGATATAAAGAAATCTTTAAGTGAGATAGGTGTATGGAGTATGGAAATAAAAGAACATATTTAAGGGAGTGGGTTGTAAGTGTATTAGAAGAAGATAGTTGGAATATATACACCAAGGAGATAAGGCATTATATAGAAGATTAATTCAGAAGTGTATATGATTTTGATGGGCAGATTATAAGGAAGAGATTGTGATCTCTTTGTATCAGACTTGTGACCAGATTTATAGTAGTTTCAAAGATGACATAAAGAACTTCATTGTGAAGGGAATCGTGTGGCAGACTTATAGTCACTTTATAGCATTTGAAGATCATGTTGAAAGAGAGAACTACAGCATAAGTTGTGAAGAACCTTTTTTATTATTACTCTAATCTGAAGGCTCAGTTGAGCAGCAGCAATTTATAGCAATGAGGCATATATTTCAAGTATACAAATCAGAGGAAGCTATCAAGATAAGTTCTATCTTCCAAACTAGTCTTACAATCTTAAGTTAAATATTATAATGAAATGCATTCAGTTCTGATAAAATCATATTCATTATTTTTTTAACTGTCATTTTAATTTAGAATTGTTGTCTCAGGACTAAATTAGGTAAATCTAAAAAGGGGTACATTACATATTTCCCATCCTTTGTAGGGTTGAGCATTAGGTTAGAGGTAGGGATTGGGGCTTAAATATAATATGTTGATCTTCCTAGTAAGAAGTATCATAAACCTTGCTTAGTTAATAGTAACCCTAACGCTAATTTGTTATAATTATAATTGTAGGACAAAAATTGGAAGGGGACATTACATAAAACCCAGAATATACCTACACAAACAAGCTTGCTTCCACCAGAAATAACAGGGTTGAGTTGCCTTGAGTCGAAATGATGGATGGCATACATATATAAGCACATGAGTGCTTGAAAGAAAGCTTTTAATGTTTTTTCAACCCATTTTTGTCCATTCAATTGAATAAAGGAAGGCAAATTTTTTCAATGGCTTTGCCACTTAGAATATGCTCTTGGGATGAAATATAAGTGGCACTGTTTTTATGAAAGTATGCATATGTTTAATTTGAACCTTAATTTGCCTTGGTTGGAGTTTCATAAGGTTTTTGACACTTCAATTATGCTGGGCGGAATTCTATTATGGCACTGCCACCTCACAATGATGCCTAGAATTTGGTCATTTATAATATGCCACCTCACAACGATCCATCATTTAATTGATGAGAGAACTTTGTAATACCTTTGCAAATGTCTCAACTTTGGATAGAACTTTCATTGGGTGCATCCACTTCCACTTTATTAGCTCATTTATGATCAATTCCCGGAATGCTATACTAAGGACATTGTCACTTTTTGAGAGGGCATTGCCACTTGGTGCGCTGAATTCTTGGTTTATCACCCCTTAGCCTAGGCATGGATTTTAGATGTCATTGCCAAGTTTTAAGTGCTGAGGCAGAACTTATCAATGACTTAGCCACCTTGGCTGTGTTTTCATAATGCTTCTTCCTTCTTTTTGGCATATAATCATGTCTCTATTACCCTCTTTTTATCACCTTTGTTGTAATTCATATATTGTCACCTTTCATGAACTGATGCCAAGATTGACTGGTTTTCTGCTGTTCTGCTTTTCCCCATCGGGTGTGCTTTCATGACTAAATTTCCACTTTTTATGGCTATTTCTACAGACTCTATCACCTCGTTTGTGCTCCATGTTTTGCCTTGTTAAGTTCTTCTCCTTAGGTGTGGATCTATGGTGTCTCTGCTAATTCTGTTGATTGCTTTCAAAGACAGAATTCACATGACCCGTTACCAATGTTCTTATGTCCTTGGTGAGATTTACCTAGGTCTTAATCCTATTTTCTGTTTTTACATGCTAATCCATCTTTTTGTCTTTGACCTATCCCCTAACATCATCTCTGTTTATTCCTTATTAGGTTTGAGGTAATCGACATCACCCTGCAAAACTGTTAGCAAACAGGACCATGATAGGACCAAATTTTATGTGGAATAACTTGAATGACAGAAGTTTACTTGGTCTTGATGCAAGCTTTTTTGGATTTAGTAACAATTCACTTGAGCAAATGTGTCTTGAAAACAGAGTTTTGTAGGGTTACCAACAAGAGTTGGCAATTTTTTTGGATCAGCTACAAGAGGTATGCTAAATCTACTTTGCAGCAGTTCAGTATGCAGATTTGCAAAGGAGTGTTCCCATCCCTGTGGAAACAATGCTTTCTGTAGCACAGTACCCTTCCACACTAGATGAGATAGAAGACACAAGCCACATCTTCTATGCAAGCGTTGTTCATAGCTTTATGTATGTAAAGTTATTTCAATTTTAATTAAACAACAAGTTATGAACTATGAATGCTATATATGGATATGAGGAATTATGTCAATAATAATTCTGATTTTTATCTGCAGGTCTGAAGGAGAGAGATCATTTAATATTTTCTATATCTTCTCCAAATGAATTCAATTGGCATATATATTATTTAGGCAACCGGTCAATTGGTGTATTGACCAGTCATGCCTTTTAGGCATGACCGATCAATGCACCCATTGATCGGTGCCTTTACAATTATACCATTAACACAATGCTGATTATCGGTTCAAAAACCCTGATAGCATATTGTAATATCATAATATAATGACTAATCAATTTAATGAATCGGTTCATATAAACACCGATGATTCAAAGTGCACGATGAATATAATCCAACCGGTGCATTTGTTAACCAATGTTAATGCCAAATGAAGCGGTCTATTCATTAAACCCGATAACAAATATGCTCGATATAATTAAGCCCAATAATAGATGTGAATCGGTGCCAATGTTTATGCATCCGATAGCAAGTATGTATCGGCGAATTTAACCCGATAACTTATAGCATTTAATATGCTATTGGGTTAATACCCCGATAGCATATTAATGCCAATTAACAATTGACATTAATATGCTATCGGGTTGTTAGCCCGATAGCATAATGATAAGCAATGTTTGTACAATCCGATAATCATATGCAATATAAATCAGACATGAAGCATGTAGATAAATAACAGAACAAGGAAGGTTAGGAAGATCTTATCTTGCATAAACTACCATGCATTAACACTCCCTCTTAGCTTTGGAAGATAAGGCAACCTGCATCACATTTCCTTTTCATAACTAAGATAATGTCAATCAGCAAAAATCATTTATACATGAGAAGTACCATCAAGACATATGATACAAAATAGAAGAACATCACTTGAGCATGTGACATAAAGTATTATTTTAACATGTGATAAAAGTAAGAGAATCATCACCTGACCATGTGAGAAATCACCAAAACATGTGATCTGTAAGATTCATCAAGATATCACCTAACACATGATATCAGTATTGCCTAACATGCAATACTTAAGGATAAGTCTATGAGAAAGGTTAGTTTCTCATCATATCCAAGTTGTGATAAGTGCAATAACATTTATAAATGTTTATCACAACATAGTCATGGCACATCCATGACTTACTAGAGATCCAACATGATCAATGGTTGAGATATCACCTACACGTGATATCAGTATTGCCTAACACGCAATACAAGGATAACCATATGAGAAGTGTTTAAGTTCTCATCATATCCAAGTTGTGATAATGCAATAACATTTGTACAAATGTTGTATCACAACATAGTCATGGCACATCCATTACTTACCAGTGATCCAACATGATTACTGGTTTGACTATCATAAGATCATCACCTTATGATGTCTACATACAAGTGTTCAGTATCTGAGAGATTGTCACCTCTTAGATATGAACACAGGTGGCAAGAAGCCAAGAGATAGTCCAAAAAGAAGTTTGCACCTTAAACATCTTAAATATATGTAAGTATAGATTACAAAGCAGATTACCTTTCTATCATACCTAAACCCTTTCTGAAGTGATCAACCTTCACTCTGGAAAGTGATTTGGTCAGAATATCTGCAGTCTGATCTCCTGTACACACATATTCTAACTTTATCACATTCCTGTCAACCATATCTCGTACATAGTGATATGGAATCTCAATATGTTTGGACCTGTCATGAAATACTGGATTTATAGAGAGTTTTATACAGCTTTGATTATCACACTGAATGACTGTAGGTTTCATAGGTTCTCCAAATAATCCCATGAGCAATTTCCTTAGCCATACTGCTTCTCGGGCAGCCATTGAAGCTGCAATATATTCAGCCTCTGTGGAACTCTGAGCTACTGAAGATTGTTTTCTGTTGATCCAAGATATCATGGCTGACCCTAAACTGAAGCAGCACCCTGAAGTGCTCTTTTTGTCAGTCACACTGCCAGCCCAATCTGAATCTGTAAATCCATGTAGATCTATGCCAACCTTTTCATATTTAAGACCAAGCTTTAGGGTACCTGTAGATATCTCATTATATGCTTTACTGCAACCAGGTGTATCTCCTTAGGTTCACAC
This sequence comes from Cryptomeria japonica, assembly GCF_030272615.1. Taxonomy (NCBI): domain Eukaryota; kingdom Viridiplantae; phylum Streptophyta; class Pinopsida; order Cupressales; family Cupressaceae; genus Cryptomeria; species Cryptomeria japonica. Next base: position 193,256,955 of record NC_081410.1, read on the forward strand.
ATGAACTGACTTAAGGCATTAACAACATAGCAGATATTTGGCCTTGTATTTACTAGATACATCAGGGACCCAATCATCTGCCTGTATTGAGTGGGGTCAGTAGGTCTTGATTCTGCTGCTGCTTCTTTAAGTTTATGGAAGTTGGTTTCCATAGGAGAGGTCATGGGTCTGCAATTTAGCATTCCAAATCTTGTCAATATGTCCAAGGTGTACTTCCCTTGGTTCAGTACAATATTATCAGAATTCTGCCATACTTCCAATCCTAGGAAGTAATGAAGAAGCCCAAAGTCTTTCATATCAAATTCTATGGATAGATCTTTCTTGCATTGATCTATTAGGTGATCATCTCCTGTAATTAATAAGTCATCAACATATAAAATTAATATTAACATATCACCTTTATTTCTTTTGAGGTAGAGATTAGGATTTGCATCATTCTTAGAGAAACCCAGCTTTGAGAGATAGGTGTCAATTCTTTCATACCAAACTCTGGGAGCCTGTTTGAGCCCATAAAGAGTTTTTTTGAGTCTACACACATGAGACTTTGCATCATGAATTTCAAACCCTTCAAGTTGCTCTAAGTAGACTTCTTCCACGATCTCACCATTTAGGAATGTTGTCTTAACATCCATCTGATGTACCTTCCACCCCTTTGCTGCTGCAATGGCTAGGACAGCTCTTACTGATGTGTACCTGGCAACAGGTGCAAATGTTTCTTCGTAATCTATTCCTTCCTTCTGTGAGAACCCTCTAGCTACAAATCTGGCCTTGTGTTTTTCAATACTGCCATCTGCAACATGCTTGATTTTAAACAACCATTTAGAAGACACGACAGACTTCTTGGTTGGCCTAGGAACAATCTCCCAAACATCATTCTTCATAATGGACTGATATTCTTCAGTCATGGCATCTATCCATACTTGATGTTTGAGTGCATCTGAAACATTGTTAGGTTCAGCTTTAGAGAGATCATTCATAAGTGCAACATAGTTGATGAATTTATTAGGCCTCTTGTTTTCCCTGAAGGTTCCTGAAGGAGCAGCGAACTTCTGAGCTTCTGCTATAGTTTTGGTGGCCCATAGTGGTCTTTTCTTGCGATTATCTATAGGTGGGTCTTGTGTTTCACTTATAGTTTCCTCAAGATACTCCCTTTGAAGCTCAGGAGTAGGTTCTTCTTTTAGGTTAGGAGTAGGATTATGAATTTCAGGTTCTATTGTATTTTGGGCCCTTTTGAAGGCTAAATCTTCTTTGAAGATTACATCCCTTCTGAGTTCAATATTTCTCTGCCCTTGTACATAGATTCTGTAGGCTTTAGAAGTTTCACTGTATCCTACAAGTTTCCCCTTTTTCCAGAGGGTTCTAGTTTTAGTCTTTTCTCTTTAGGTACATGAATATAGACCTGACACCCAAATATCCTAAGATGGCTGATATCTGGTTTTGTCTTGGTAAAGACTTCCTCAGGAGTTTTATCTTCAAGGTGTGAATGAGGACATCTATTTTGTATGTACACAGCAGTGTTAGTTGCTTCTACCCAAAGGTTCAAGTTTAGATTTTGATCTAGTATCATGGCTTTGGCAGCTTCTACTATGGTCCTATTTTTCCTTTCAGCTACTCCATTTTGTTGTGGATTATAAGGTATTGTCAACTCCCTCTTAATCCCAGAATTTTTACAAAAGTCTTTAAATAGTCCTGATGTGTATTCCCCCCCATTGTCAGTTCTTAAGGTTTTAATTTTGTTTTCAGAGAGATTTTCTGTTAATGTTTTAAACTCTTTAAACCTACTTAGGATCTCTTCTGATTCTTTACATTTCAGAAAGTAGATCCACGTCTTCCTAGAGTAGTCATCAACAAAAATTACATAGTACAAAAATCCCCCTAGCGAGGGTACGGACATAGGTCCACATACATCAAAATGAATTAACTCCAAAACTTTGCTAGTTTTCCTAGTACTATTCTAAAATGCATTTTTGGTATTTTTACCTAAGGCACACCCTTTGCATGCCTCTGAATGATATTGCTTCAACTTAGGTAGACTTGTGACAAGGTTTCCCATGGTTGACAAAGCTCTATAATTCAGATGGCCTAATCTCCTGTGCCATACTTCATTTGCATTAGTTGCTTCATGGATCAATGCTAGATTGGGCTCTGTACATAGCTCATACAAATAGCCTTGTCTTCGACCAATGACCTTAGCGTCTTTGATGGAGGATCTCTTTGGCCAAGCCAACACCTTGTTTTCCATGAAGATCACTCTGTATCTTTGATCTTCTAGTGCTGATATGGAGATTAGATTTCTTTTGATGCCTGGAACATATAGTACTTCTTCAAGTCCTAGTGACATTCCTGTCTTCAGTTTGATGGTGCAGGTTCCAATTCCTCTGACTGGATGTGAAGAATCGTCTCCGATGGTTACTTCCTCATCATCTTTCTCTATCATGGAGTCTAGTATTTCTCTAAAGCCGGTGATGTGTCTGGATGAACCACTGTCGATCACCCATGAGTTAGATTTGTTTGAAGCATGGCTTGTAAGTGTTGAGTAGAGGACATAGTTCTCAGAGTCATTTTCTCTTCTAGATTTCCTCACTTTTGCAAATGTGGCTTGCTTCCCTTTCTCCGGACAGTTTGCAACATAGTGTCTGAATTTGTCACACCTATAACATTGAACATGTGATAGGTCTTTCTTAGAAGTGTTCTTGCCTTGTTTAGCTTTTCTTTTCCTGAATTGCTTCTTTTTGTGCTTCTTATTGATGTTTGTATTTAGGACTTGCAAGTCTTCATCTATATTCTTCTGTTTTATTCCTACCTTGTTCAATCGGGATTCTTCTTGTAGACAGTCATCTCTTAGTCTTTCAAACTTAGGATATTTGGACCTAGCACTGATGCCTTGGACGAATGTGTTCCATCCACTAGGCAATCAATCTAGAGCAATGAGTGTTAACTCTTTGCTTTGGATGTCGTATCCAAGGGAAGCTAGGTCATCTCTTAGGCTTGATATCCTCATGAAGTAGGAGTTAATTGTCTCCCCTTTGTTCATACTGATATGGTTGATCTCTCGTTTTAATGCCAGAGTACGACTTACATTTGATATCTCAAATGTCCTTGTTACCTATTTTTCGCTCCTGGCTGAAAAATAGGTTGAGAAATGCTAGCATGAACAAAAGAAAGCTAGTGTATACTTATTCTCTATTTTTGTGTTTTAAAGATGGTGTTTCTAAGTACTTCTATTCTGTAACAACAAAGAGAGAAACATCTCATTGCAAGAGAAAAGTATTTTATTCATATTCAAAATTGCGTCCCACACAAAGAGCCGTGGGACTAGCTACGTGCATCCAGTGCAGAAAGGAAATATACATATATGCATGCACAAGTACAAAGGAAAAAATGAGGAAAAGGCATGTCGAGAATGGAACCAGTCATTGCCTGAATGACTGGAACAGTTGAGGTACGCTCGTCGTCGCCTTTGTCTTGCTGCTCCCCCCTGGTCCGTTGAGGCTTTCTTTCTGATATCTGCAAGAGGTTGAAACAAACAATGTGTTAGAACATTTTGTTCTAAGCAATAGCTGGCTGCATTTCTGACATATGTACTAATGCACGCATATATATATATGATCCCTACATACATCGAATGCATATAGCTCGCATCACAAAGGAATCTCCAAAAGGCAAAGATCAGATCAAAGGAAAGTCACCATGAATATGCATTTTGCTAACAGGTTTGTTTCATGTGCAGGAAAAGGAAAAAGAACAGCTTGCTGGTTATGAAATTCACTAAGATGAGTGGAGATGAATGCGGCTCCCACAAGGGTTGAGCCCAGCTCATGTGGAGAATGGCAAGGTTTCATACAATCAGATCAACAAGACGACATTTTATGCATCAAGCCTAAAAGATTCTTATGATAAGCTGGAAAAGGCGTGATTGATCAGACATTTCAACAAATTCAAGACAGCTGCGTCCTTGGAAATAATATGCAGATTTTAAGAGAATAATGTTTAAATGGCAGCTACAGTTTTCATAAAATATCTAATTTTAATGCACAACATTGAATGGCAGATAACAAAGGGATGGTTTCTAGTGTTTGTTTTTCACCATTTTCAGTCCAAACAGTCATTCAAGGATGCACACAGCAGTAAAGTTATCAAAGAAGAGACACCAGAAGTCTGATTCAGACAACCCAGAGAAGCTAGGCAAGGCAGGCCTCCAAACAGTGAAATGGAGAAGTTGCACAATTACTCAGGTATGAGTGAGAAGCATCTCCAAGACAGACTAATCATGAAGATAATTGAAAAATGGAGTCGGATATGAGAGCAAGAATAGGGAATGAGGAGTCATTAGAAAAAGAAAAAGCACAAGGATTGAATCATATGACATACCTAAAATTATGCAGACTTTTTGGATGAATAACTAAAAGTGGATCTTAATGTGATCTTCCTGGCACGTATGATCAGTGAGCTGTCAAAAAGCTAGAATATAATCAAATCAAGATGGGCACAAGAAAGATTACAAACAGGATATGTTATAGCTTTATCAGAGTAAGGAAGCTTCGAACTCAATACAAACATGGCTCACGGGGAAAGGAATAAATCATTGGGTGGTGAGCTATTATGAGGAAGATCTGGAAGGTTATGAAGGCACGGCTTTTTCGATCAAGGGATCTTAGCATTGGGATCAGTTGCTGGCTTGGTAACCATTCAAAGCAGGGTTCAAAATCTAGATAGAGATTTGCTTGGTTAGTAACATCAAAATGGATGAGGCCTTTGTACAAGATGGTTACTATTTAAGACTTTGGATTGCCTTTTTGAAGGCGGTTTAGAAGGTAACATCAGTAAACTCCAGCCAAGAATAGTATGAGGGAGAAACAAACAGGATGTGTCTTGGAACGTGCAGAGGAAGGAGCATATGGTAAAAATGAAAACATCCATACTCTATCGGAATTGGATAAAAAGGCATGGTATGATGCAAAAATCATAAGTAGTGACAAGAAACCACATCATGATGGCTGTGACTGTAAGTTCTATGTGAAATTTTATCGGGCTAATAAGGAGGATGTGCTTGATCTTGAGCATCGGCCACTATTTGGAAGCAGAAAAAGAAAAGTAGGGATTGAAAGCATTGCAATTCTGCAAGCACCTTGCCAGCTAGAAGGGAAGCCCTCTATAATCAACAAACCTGTAGAGACATGCATTGAAGATTCTTCAACAATACGTGTCCCAGCAGTTGCTAGCAGATCTATGAAATTACATATTGAAGAACTCATTTCCTTTTCTGTTAGGCAAGGAGTTGTTCTTGAAATCAGTTTAAAACTGCTTGAGGAAAGTGATCTTAATGATCCACATGAAGATGATGCACTTGGCCTCAGGGATAGTGGTGACCAAGTTAACTTGTTTCATTCTAAATTCCAGTTGGTAGAAATTGCCCATTTAGACTGCAGAGTATGAGTTGCAATGAAGCATACAGTGTGGTACTACAAAATGATGAAGCGGATGTTGTGACTGCAAGGGGAAGAAAGAACCAGCAGTGCAAATTTTGAAAAAGGTAGCTGAGAGAGTAGTTCCTAAGGTTTGCAGTTGTGAGTAGCTGTAAATTGCGGCTTCAATCACTGTTGATGCAATGATTGTTTAACACTTTCACTGGAAGAGCAACAGGTGCTTATATATCAGCTGTAGGAGGTGTCAAAATACAACTGCAATCCAACCAACCGATTGGCAGCAGTTACATTCTTTTTTGCTGTATTCATTTCATCTTTAGCATGTTCCCATTTCACATTCTCAGGAAGGTAGGGAGACAAAGGTTTCACCTATTACATATAAAAGATCTTGTAGAGCATGGAAGCTCATGGAATCAGAAATATTCATCTCTGCAATGAGTAGTTATAATTTGTACACTGGAAAAGAACCCTTTGTTAATTATATTGCTGAATTTGTTTACAAAGTGAACAGTTTTCCCCAAAAATATGTGCTCAGGAAGCATCACAGGCATCTGACTTATTAGCAGAGAGTGTTATTATAATTAAGAATAGCATACAGAGTTGCACAATTACTCAGAAAAATGGAAAACACTGCAGTTCGAACTATTATTCTCATAAGTATGATAGAAAAAGGAAAGATAATTTTGCAGTGCTGTGTTAATAGCTTACAGGAAGTGCAACAGATTGCATAAATGAATTTTTTACAAAAAAATGCAAGCAAATGCCGAGCAGGTTCGAATGCCATGAAATATTTCAGAAAGACACAGAGAGAAAAGCCATGCATACTTCAAAAAAAAAAAAAGCATTTTTCCTTCCAGAATCGGTAGAGAATGGCGGACCTGTGCAGAATAATGGATGCAAAGTGGAAGGATCGCGCCCAGCAAGGAAGGAGTCACTTCGAACACCCAGAAAGTACCCAGAAACGCAACGGATTTCCACAGCGGCTCCAAAAAATGAGCCCGAAGCTAGCAAAAAACGCAGACAAAGAGCAGGCCGTAAGGAGAAACAGAGGCCCAGCGCTCAAAAATGCGCCCAGAACTGAAGAGTGTGTGACTTTTTTTTCTTCGAACCCTAAGCGGCGCCCAGAGGGATGCAGAGCCGGTTTCCAGAATTATCGAAAGACAAAAGTGAAGAGGCAAAATGAGCTTTTAGGGTTATTGTTTCCCTAAAATATCTTCATAAAAAATCGCCTATGTTTCCTTCGCTTTCTTTCTCCTCTCTTCTATGCCACGTTAATTGTTGGAAGCCACATGGCAAGGTTCGCATATGCCTCCAAGTGATTTTAATCACTTTAAACATTTTGTAACATCTTTTGCTTCCTAAGTGATCTTCTATCACTTAGTCCCCCTTGCAATTTGCTTAGCAAGCATTTTTTGAAAAAACTCAAAAATACGCCCTCAAAGATGTAAACAAATGTTTTTTAAAGTTTTTCTTTTTATTAAAAAATTTATTATTTTTTGATCAAACATAGGTTTGATTTTATTTTATTTTATATTTAAAAAATAATAAAATATAATAAAGAATTCTATTTACTAAAGTGTAAATCAAACACTTTTATTAAATATATTTTTTATTACATTTTATTATTTAATAAATAAAAATAATAAAATTGTGTTATTAAAGTGATTTATTTATTTTGTCACTTTAAATAAAACAATTCTATTATTTTTATATTATTAAAACTTTTAAATATAAATGAAAATAAAGTCAAACAAATGTCTGACCAGATAATAATAAATCTTTTTTTGAAAAATCACTTTATTAGATATTTTGTTTGGGCAAAGGGAGGGATATTTTTGCATTTATGAGGGCTTGCAGGCCTGTCAGGGGCATTTCAGGGTCATTTATGTTGCATTTATGAGGTTTTATGGTTGCAGAATGGATGACTTAGCCTTTTGGCTCAGGTTTATCCCTTTTGAGATTTTTTTGAGGCCCAAAAAGTAGGGTTTTTGAGTTTGCTCGACCAAAAATGAGGAGGTGGAGTCTTCTTGATAACTTTGGAAACAGGCATATATACTGGGAGCCTTCATTTTTGTAAGGGTTCTGATTCATTCATCTTGGAGCAGACTGTAATTTTTTAGTTCTCTCTGCAAGAAGGGATGTCTTTGTAACACATTTTCAGGATTTATAAAGCTTGGTGATACCTGTTTGGCAAGGACAATAGCTTGGTTTACTCCTCTACTCCTCATCTTTCTCTGTTACTGCATCTTCAGGGTTAGTCAGTTCTTTGGTGGTTGGCTTTTGCCCCCCTTAAAATTTACACTTCCTTTTGATGCCTTATGCAGAAACATATATACTACTTGCAGGTCATTAGCTGTGTTTTTATGATTAATAGTCTTAGGTTGTGAAAAGGTTTTTTCCCTCTTAGGACTGTGATTATCCAGCCTGCTTATGAAGCATTGATGCAAGGGTCATGGGTTGTTGGTTAGTGTAAAAAAGGGTTTATTATCATTGTTGTACTGTGTGTCTTTTGCTTAGATAGATTTCAAAAAGAATACCATCTGGTGCAATCACCTTAGATTCAAGTTTTAGTTTTACATTTTCTCCTCCTTACTCTTTTCCCTGAAGAAATTGTTAGTTTAGGTGCAGAATCTGAAAAGAACCAGCTTACTCTGGAGGTTCACTCCATTTTTTAGGCAACCCACAGGCCTAGGAGGGTTCCCATGTGTCACAAGCCTGCTGAGTTGATAGCTTAGCAAACAGGGGTGCAGGTTCAAGTGATAACAGTCCTTTCAAGTACCTTGAACATTTTATAAGTTGTCTCCTGCTTTCTAATGATGGGCATTATATTATTTCTTACCCCATCCACTATTATTTTAATAGCCTTATCATTTCCCTCGATCCATGTGGATTTCTCGGTTTCATCTTCTGGTTGTGCACTTTCAGTTTGGACATATGAATCAACTTTGTTTTCTCTTAAAATCATTTTGATTCTAAACTTCCAAGCTGAAAAATCTTCGCTACCTCCGAGTCTATCTTCGAATCTGATAGCGTTGGCCATTATGGAAATGTGATGTAGTTTGTAACTTAGTCCTTGAATTTTATCAAAATTGAATAGCCTTAGGTTCGATTACCTTGGCTCTGATACCATGTAAAGTTATTTCAATTTTAATTAAAGAACAAGTTATGAACTATGAATGCTATATATGGATATGAGGAATTATGTCAATGTCTAATAATTCTGATTTTTATCTGCAGGTCTGAAGGAGAGAGATCATTTAATATTTTCTATATCTTCTCCAAATGAATTCAATTGGCATATATATTATTTAGGCAACCGGTCAATTGGTGTATTGACCAGTCATGCCTTTTAGGCATGACCGATCAATGCACCCATTGATTGGTGCCTTTACAATTATACCATTAACACAATGCTGATTATCGGTTCAAAAACCCTGATAGCATATTGTAATATCATAATATAATGACTGATCAATTTAATGAATCGGTTCATATAAACACCGATGATTCAAAGTGCACGATGAATATAATCCAACCGGTGCATTTGTTAACCAATGTTAATGCCAAATGAAGTGGTCTATTCATTAAACCCGATAACAAATATGCTCGATATAATTAAGCCCGATAACAGATGTGAATCGGTGCCAATGTTTATGCATCCGATAGCAAGTATGTATCGGCGAATTTAACCTGATAACTTATAGCATTTAATATGCTATTGGGTTAATACCCCGATAGCATATTAATGCCAATTAACAATTGACATTAATATGCTATCGGGTTGTTAGCCCGATAGCATAATGATAAGCAATGTTTGTACAATCCGATAATCATATGCAATATAAATCAGACATGAAGCATGTAGATAAATAACAGAACAAGGAAGGTTAGGAAGATCTTATCTTGCATAAACTACCATGCATTAACAATGTATGCTATGATTAGCACTAAACCAGATATTGCCAAAGTAGTTGGAGTCTTGAGCCAGTATATGGCTAATGCAAAGGAGCATTTGACTGCAATTAAAAGGATTTCCAGGTACCTTAATGGCACTTAAGAGTATTTCTATTTGCTATTATGGAGGTCTGTTAATGGATCCACACCAATCCTATAGAGGTTAGTCAGTGGACTTGTAATCATGTAGAGGTCTGGGAGTAGATCAATAATCATTTAGAGGTCTTGATTTGGACCTACAAGAATCCTGAAAGGGTTCTATAGTGGACATACATGGATTTGTAAACTCTAATTGGCCGAGGGATATGGATGGTAGAAGGTCTTCAGATGGGTATGTTTTTATGTTATTTGGCGATGTGAACAATTGGGTGAGCAAGAGATAGGCTTTGGTTACTTTTCCATGACAGAAAGATATCATATAATTCTTGCAATCTATACAACATGTGGAAGACTGTTAGGATTAACAAAGTATCATACACTTTGCAACTCCTAGGTCTAGATTAATTATTTAATATTATATAATATTATAAATAAGGAGCCCACATGGGTCAAATCTTGAGATTCCATTGTAAGCACACTTTGCTATATGTCATTGGTCTTATGACAGTTGTAAGAAGTCATTACATAAGGGTCTTCTAGGTGGATTATGACTAGCATCTTTGACTAGTTATTATTATTGATGTGTAAGAATAACTATTACACCCACATAGAGTGCTTGGGGTTTACTTGGACCCTTCTTGGTCATGGGGATCAACTAATCAACTAAGGAGTTACATTCTAATCTTGGAAGGGTTAGTCTTGGAGAGGAGTTAGACTTGGACCATTTTGGTTCTAGTATTGGATCATGGTTTTAGTAAACTATTCATGGTAACTCCCAAGCTTTTGAGTATTGATTGTTTTATTTGTGTGGTAGTGTCTTCCCAAATCACTCTCATTGTAACCATAAAATAAAAGCTCAATGAGTAACTAGCTATTTCACAAGCACTCATGAGCTGCACTACTTGCCAGTAATGAGCAAAACATGGTTCGTGAGTTACTCATTGCTTGCAAAGCCAACATTGTTAGTGAGTTAACCAATAAATGTCGAAATTCGTTAAAATCTCATGAATCCAATAAGAAAAATCACTAGTTGGAAAAATAGTTCATCCTACTTATTAAACCACTCAAATTTAGTCTCTCACACATTGTATTGTTTGAGCTTTCAATATTTCAACATGTTGGAGCAGATTGCATTTGTATGCAAGCAATATTCTGCAATTTTGAGTGATCACTTGTAGATTTTAACAAATTTATCAACCACATTTGACATGCATGTAACACTTTTTCTTTTGTTTTCATTCTAGCTGTTAGGGATTACATTTATTTTAGTTGTTTTCTTGTAGCTGCTAGGGTTTTTAAATGTTTCTAGTTTTTAATTTTTTGCTCAGGTTTCATTTCATTTTTTCAAAAGAATAATGTCATCCACAAGCAATAGAAGTGGTGGCAAGCTTAGAGACTTTGCTTGCAATCAATGCAAAATAGGTAGAAAGCCAAAATGGTGATATGCAACAATTGTGGCAGTGCATGAGAGGATGCATTAATCACCTCAAATTTCACTTTGTACGGATCAGCAGTCAAGATTTTGTGTATGTAATGCAACAAACAAAGATGTTAAGCAAGGGGCTAAGGCTCTCCTTTCATCCTATGAGAAAAAGAGGAGGACCACTGAGGCACTGCTAGCTATCATGAGTTTTGTAGGTTTCAGAGATAAGTTTAAGGGGCTCTTCATCTTGCATTGGCTCACCAATGTGAGGTCTCATGTTGTAGGCAGCAACAATTCACAATCAAGGACACTTGGTTTTTCATTTCAGGTAACACTTATGGTGCGTAACTTTCATTGGAAGGTAGTATGTGGAATCAGAAGAAAAACATCATGTGGACAAGTTGTCATTTGCCAATTTTTGGTACTACAACAACGTACCATTTAATGTTGTTAAGAACCCTTATTGGGAGGGCATTGACCATAGCAAGAAATAGGTTTTGAGGCACTAAGCCCTTATGAGTTGAGTGAACCATTGTTGGAGCCTGGAGGATGTCGAAAACATAGACATTCAAATTCAAGAACAAAAGGATGTTTGGCAAAAGACAGGTTGCACTATATTTTCTAACAGTTGGATGAATGGCAGAAACCGCAACTCTTTCAACTTTGTTGTGGCTTCAAGTGGACCATTGGTATTCATGTGGTTAGTTGATGCCTCCAATGAAGTGAAAAATGTTGTGACTATATACAACATGTTGGATGAGGTGGTGATGGAGGTGGTTATGGAGAGTGTTGCACAAGTTGCGATAGACAATGCAGTTGCATATGTGATATTTGGGAAACTTCGTGATGCGTGGCACCCTTATGCTCTTTTGTACCCCTTGTGCAACCCATTGTCTTTGACCTTCTCCTTGAAGATAGACAAAAGTTGATGAGTCAAAACTATGGTGGAAGATATAAAGAACATTGTGAAATACATCTACAACCACATGGGTCCTAAATCTTATGAGAGTATATAGTAATAGAAAGGAGCTTATGTGGTTGGGAGTCACACAGTTTGCCACTAATTTCATCATAATGTAGAGTATTGTAGATTCACTACCATCTCTTAAGCAAATATTTGTAAGTTTCAAATGGTTGGACAATCCTTATTCAAAGAAGGTTGAAGGGAGAGGATTGTGAAGACCATTTCCTATGTTTGGATGAAATTGTTGTGACGTTATCACACATCACCCCATTGTAAATGTGGACCCCCACTTTTTTGCTTTTAGGGTAGTTGTTTTGTTAGTTTGCTTAGCTTGGCAGTGGTTTCTTAAGCATCACTGGCCTTTGCTTGTGAGAGGAGATATGTCTTGTTAGGGCATGGTTAATGAGGTATGGATGCCAATCATATGGATGTTGTCAATGATGGTAAGCTTGCTAGGTCGTCAATGTTGTCAAAATGGTGAAAGTGGCTCAATATTGCAAAGCTGACAAAGTTGTCATCAAAATTGTCAAAGATGCAAGGAAGGTTGGAAAATGTTGGAGTGGAAAATCTACTTGTGATTCCGTTAGGAATTGCATGTCTTACATATGCAAGTCTTGCTCTACAATGTTGAAGATGGACACTAGAATCGTCAAGGGCCACAAGTGAAATTGTCAAAATATTAAGTGTCGTTCCAGTGTCAAGGATATCAAGTTTTAGTTTTCATTTGTGTCTAAGTGCTGATCAATGCAAATCCTTCCCAAACTCCAACTTGTCATGAAGAATTGCAAAACTTGAATGAAGTTCGACCTAGGTGACAAAAGGTTTGAGAACTTTGCCTGTCATCAATGCACAATGTAAGATCATTACAAAGTCCGACTTAGCATGTTGTTGATCATTGCACATTTAATTCAAACTCTGATCTACCTTGTGCAAAAGCTTGTAAAATTCTGATCCTATTTGTGCAAAACTAAACTAAACTCCGACCTTGCATTTGTGCAAATCGGGATGAAAGTCCAACCTAGGTGTAGAACATTGCAAACTTGAATCAAACTCTGCCTTGTGTAGGTGAAATGAAGCCGAACCTTCATAAAAGTATACCAAGATGAAGGGCATAAATGTTGATTTAGTGCTAAATCCGTAATGCATTGTGGTTCATACATAATGCAAAAACTAGACAAAAGTCCATTTTCACCTTGGCAAGGAGGGAAAGTGTTGAATTCAACTAAACTCCTCAACAATGCAAAACTTGAGTAAAGTCCAACCTCAAGGGATAGTGCAAATCTTAATTGAACTCCAAACTTAGAAAATTGTAGAAATGTATCAAGCTTTGCTCAGCAACAGTATTGAAACTCAGACCTAAGCACAAAATCTGACTTAAAATGTCCTAAATGCACACCTGACATGTGAATGCAGAGCAGAGCTATTATTTTGATGTGTGAAGTGATGAATGATGTTGGGTAGGGGTTGTATAACTTGTATTTATACCCATTCATGGGAAAACCTTTCACTCAGCCAACCTGATCAAAAGGAGAAAACTGAATCAAAGTTTACCTAGCCTACTTCTCCTTAGTATTCATCCATGCACTGACCTTAATGTATTTAATAATCCTAAACCTGCCCATGCTAGATGCAAGTTCTAAGTCGGCTTAGGATGAAGGAAAATTCAAGTTTTAAAGTGCAAACTGAGTGATCCCTAGGGCAGCCGACCTAGAAGGTTAGAGGCTGAATTCAAAGTGTAATCAGCTATATAAAGTTAAGAATGAATCTGCTCATGTAAGCATCATTTGAGTTCAATTCAAAACGCAGAATAAAGTTGCAGACCTAAGCAACAATTGCAGACCTGCAATTAGAGAGCAGAAATTGGGCAAAGGGGTACAAATTCCAGGCAAGAAATGATGTAAATCAGAAGTCAATAGGAGTAAATCAGACTGATGGATAAATTGATTAATGGTGATGTATGCTTATTTGTGTTACCCTTTCATTCATAATGTCTTTGCTTTCTTTGCAGGTTTTGATGTCAAGGAGAGGACCAGCATATTCAAGGCTTGGTAGGGTGCGAATTGAAGGAAGGATTTAATAGGAATCAACATCGAGAGGAATTAAGAAGAAGTCCGATTCCCTTTTTCCATCGGGTTTCATCATGATGTTAAACAAAAAAAAAACATGATATTAACTAATAGGTTGTGAATAAATTAATAACAGTTTATTCATTTACGAAAAAATAAGAATAAATGCAAAGATAAGATGAAAAGATTTAGGAATCTAGCAAAATTCATGTAGGGATATTACATACAATTACAATTATCTTGAATTTCCTTCGGAATTCCAAGATCACAAATTCAACATGCTTTAGAACTACAAAGAAATCAGTCACATCCAAGGGGTTGTGTTCTACACTTCAAGATGAAAGGCTAACAAGAGGGAGGAGTCAAGATGTCCAAGATAAATGCAATGCATCACAAGGAATTCCAAATGTCATGAAGAATGTCTAAGAAAGGAAGTAATTCATTATTCCGGAGTTGAAGGCGATCAAATAACATCAAGATGAGGACAAAGCAAGGAAGAACTTTACAACATGAAGGCTATGTGTGAGATTGCTCTACAACAAGAAGGATATGACAAGGGTGACAAGATCAAAGTCAAGGTCTACACTCCAAGGCAACGACATGTTCCACGTCTCAAGAGCTGCACCAATGCAAGATCGAGTTCGGGACATCACAAGGACGAATTCCCAAATACAAAGAAGGAAGATTGAAAGTGATCAAGAAGGAAAGACAGTTTTAGAAGAGTTAATCAAAGTTAGAAAGTTTGATCACTTAGATGATACAATTTGGGAATATGTCCCACTACCTTCATCATGTTGAGCGAGTTGGAAATGTTGAGTATTAGGAGATATGTCTCAATCTCAAAAACTTTGTGATGATGTAGCTGATGTGGCGTCCTATTTATCACCATCAAATTTTTTCAAGTTAGTGCGTCTAAATACATTGAACCTAACTCAGCTAGGGATAGAACAAGCGACACATGGCACTTCGTCGAAGTTTGTTTCATCATACCTAACCTCATTCCTGATTGGTGCACAATCAAAGATGGACATGTGTCCAAAATCTTGTAATTATTTCATTGGTCAAGAAAGAGTTTGTTGTAACAAACCCTAATTGGGGTTTTATTGTTAGATCTTGGTCATTGATTTGAGAATCAATCCAAGCCTTCAAAATGTAAAGAGACCTCTATATAAGGCCTAGTTTTCTGATTGTAAAGGTTACTAGTTCAATAATAGACAATAGTTAGCAATTAGAAGTAGCAATAGAGTAGGAGAAGGAAGCTAGAGATTGTTGCTAAGACTTGTTGAATTTAATACATGATCTTCATTGAAGCATGGTGGATTTCTATGTGTAATTTCTACATGTTGCATGATTTCTTGTCACTTCTCAAGTTTAGATGAAGTTCATTGATTGTAATGGAGAAATGTGACTATAAGTTGTGTAATTTCTATGTGTAATTTCTACATGTTGCATGATATCTTGATGGAATTCCTGTTCATACCATTTGTAATTTGTTGACTATAAGTTGCAGTTTATGGTTAGTCTAAACTTCATTAAGCACAAGTTTGATTGTGAATGTTCACTTGAATTGCACCAATCTTGGGTATGTGAATGAATGTTCATGATATGAAAACTCTTCATTATTCCTTAGAAGATTGCATCAGTTTTGCATAGTTGTTAGTGCATGGCGAAGTAAAGCTTGATCATGGAATTCGTCTATCAAAAGATCATCCTTTATTGTCATTGTTCTTAGTATTAGCAAGTTTTGTACTCATAAATTCCTTGATTTTTGTGGAAAAAAATCAAGCAAAACGCTTCCATGATTTTTTGTGGAAAAAAATCAGAAAACCCATGAATTCTTTTGCTAAAAAAATTCGCCAAAAAAGAACCTATGGTTTGATACCATGAAATAATTATAGATTATTTGATAATTTCAGAAGGAGAATAAAGCTCCTTGAATAGAGATTACAAGAGGATCTTTCCATAATGGAAATGGTCGAGAATAGAAACACAAAAGATAGAAAGGAAACTTCCTAAAACTAACTAAAGGTGAAAGACATGAAAGGAAGTTTCTAAATACTAACTAAATGACTAAGATAACCATTATATCAATATTACAATATTATATTAATACTATAGTGTACCATAATTTTACCCCTTTACTAAAAAGTGGAACAACGAAATGTCGACTGCCTTTGTTAAAGCTATACCCATACTACCTGGCGTAAACCGATATTCCTGTCACTACCATAATACTACTAAAAATGGCTATGAATAAGTTAAACCAAAAAATTCTACAATGTGGCAGTGAAGCTCCATAAACCCAGGAATATTTTTTCTTTCTGTATTGTATACCGAATTTTTTAGTGCATTCATATACAGCTGCAACTTTTATGTGGTTAAAGTGATTTTTTATAGAATCCAGATCTAAATCAACCTTTACTGCAGTGCTAGGCGTCATCACTAATGGAATACTGCAGGGATTTTAACATCAATGATATTGCATTAGCAAAGTACAGTAATGCCATGGTTGTCGGTTGTCTAAGCATTAAAAACCTTACTCCAAACAAAATGTCAAAGTTATTTAGAGAGAGAAAGAGATGGTTACTAAATAAAATATCCAATCAAGAAATGTTCCCTGAATTACAGAATATATTGGTTCTCAGATTTTTTACATTTTTTCATTTTGTATTTGTAGCCTTTCAGCCTTTTGTTTTATATGTTGAACCATGTAAATTTTTTGTTAATTTGTATGTTGAATCATGTAAATTCCCAATTCAGCTCCAATGTTATGTAATATTATAATTAAATTTGAAATTTCCTTTACTTCAAAAATTTCACTATTTTATTCATTGTCATCTCCTGCTATCCCTCTAAAGTGGCCTCCAGTTCCTTGCCATCCCAAAACACATCCTCACATTTCTTGCTATCTCTGCCACAGAAACACTGTGGAACATAGCTCATGAATTCTCTAAATTCAGTTTTGTGCATGTTTTTGAAGATTGTTTTACAAATTAATGTGTTTTTTTAGTAGTCAGAAAATTTACCAGTGTTGAGTCTCAGCCGAATTTGGATCTGCAGAGTTTTTGAACTAGGATCTTAATGTCCTGTATTGTTGCAGGGAACACATGCAATCATCTTGTGTTCAGTCATGTTTTGAACAGGCCTGGATTGTTACATAGACCTATTTTAATTTTTAACACATATTTCAGGCAAATTGTAATACTAATAATCTTTGGCTCAACCAAATATTGATAGGCTTGGAGTGTAGATAGAGCTATTTTAGGGTTTTAAGTCTTAATTTCCTTGCTTTCAGTTCATTCTCATTTTCATTTTCTTTCCATACTTCCCAGCCTATACTTTGCAATCAACGCTCCCCAGGGATGCGTCCCTAAGTTTTTATCCTTGTCTCCTATAGGGAGCATTTCGGGGAAGCCTAGGAAACATCCCCCCAAGCCCCCTCTGACCCCCCTTCCCGATCCCCTTTTTTGTCAAAATTTAGGAAATGGGGACTTTAAAAAAATTGCAGGGTACATTAGGTGATGCTAGCTGTCCCCAAGACATCTAGGGGACATCTAGATGTCCCTCATTTGTCACAAGGATGGCTAGCCATCCCCTAACATACCCAAGGGCAATTTTAGTCATGTTTGAAAAAAAAAAATTACAACTTTTCAATGCTTGTTTGGTTTATGACAGGTCAACTAGGATTTATAAAAAATATGAAAATGGCAGTTGCCATGAAGGTCTATGTGGTTTTGAAGGTGTTAATTTGGTCTTTATAGCAGGGGATCTGCCCCTCAACCCCACTCCATATTATGACAAGGAACACACCTAGGGTATTGCCTCTTGATATCTATGAGGGGCATTGCCCCTCAACCCCCATCAAACTATAACTCTAACTAAGTAATAGACCAATGATGAATCATAATCACAAAATCTACAAAATACATATCCCCTGTTGGAAATCTCTACATCTTCACAATCAAGCATTATCTTGTTTCATACATTGGACCATAGTTCGCAGATTCAGACTGAGAGAGTACTCAGCAAGCCCAAAATTTCAACTCAGCAAAAACTCGGCCAGAACTCAACAATTTAGAAAGTACTAAAAATTAATCTCTCTTATAGAAACATATTTTTTTTTGTAAAATTCAATTACAAAATGTATCAAATTAAATATTGTTAGCAAAAACATGTGAAAAATGCATTTTAACCAGTGTTTTACGTGCATTGACATTTTTACCCATGTTTTTCCATGTCTATAAAAATGCAAGTTAAACTTGTGAAATCTTGCCCAGCAAAAAAGGTAGAGTACCTGGCAACTTGGAGAGTACTTGCAGAGTTTGCAAACTATGCATTGGACAACTTGTTTAGTATATAAGGACTGCCATAGACAAAGTTGGCATGCTTTAGTCGTTAGATTTTTGAATATGAGTTAAGTCGTAGTTAGCAGGAAATGCCATTTTCATTATGCAAAGACAACTCATGGAACAATCCTATCTAAGGTCAAACTAGAACATAATCATCTTTTTACTTAACCATTCCTCTTTGTTAATAAGTTTGACAACAAAACATGCAGTCTTGAAATCTTTAGGAAAACTCTAATACTAAAATCCCTCACTTGAGTATACACATAAGTTAGGCATGTTCATATATATATATATATATATAAAAAGAGCATCGTAATATTTAATTACCCATGCTTACAAAGGTTCTATAATGTCTATGAAGAATGCTATACCAATGTTATCATATGAATATATGAAATTTCTTTATATTTTAATAATTTTTTTTTTTTTAATATTCGTGCCCTGCCATCCCCTAAAAAATGGCCAAAAAGTACTGATGCTGGAAACATGTTCCACCGTCCCCGTCCAGGAAACTTTGGGGAGCATCGTTTACAATATATTTATAGGTTAATACGATATGTTTGTTGCAAGGCAAATGGAGTCTAGTAATTGATTCTTTTTATACTAATTTTAACATTTTAAGTCCTCATCTTATTCTATCTATATGTTATTGTCTGGTGTGATACAGGTTTTGGTTCCCTAGGATTGATGACATCAGTGCTGGTAATTTTTACTAATAGTTGTTATGTTATTTTTAGTGCGTTAAGTCTTGTAGACTTGGTTTTATCTTTTCAAAAAAGTCTGGACTGCAGTCTTTTATTGATTATATATATACTTATATGTGATTGTTATTTTTCCTACATCTGTTATTGTGAACAACCAGTTATCCTCAGATGGGAAGACTGTTGAAGCTGAGGCTGCACATGGAACTGTCACAAGACATTTTCGAGTTCACCAGAATGGAGGGGAAACAAGTACTAACAGTATCGCATCAATATTTGCTTGGACACGTTGCCTTGATCATAGGTATAAATGATTTTATTAAATCGGATTAATTTGTAAACACATACATTGATATCTTGAAAATGTGAGGAAAAGTGTCGTCTACTTACAGACTAGTAGTTGATCATTTTCTATGATAACTCTCTTGTTGAACATGGAGACGAAGTACTCGTAGAATCCAGTGTTTTTGGCATTATATACGTCTTGCTTTTCTGCACTTCACTATGAAGAATTGCTAAGCTTAGAATGAATTGCTCATAGAAATCATACCTACGTATCTCTAATTAATCTGAGGAGTTAAATATGAATTCTATTTTTTTAGCTTCAAAATCCATGCCATTAAAAAGGTGGTTTTTTTTGTATGTTTGAGGAGCAGTAATTCTTCTAATTCTTATAAAAAAGGTAGAGCTCTTTACTGACCATAAACTACTTGTAAAGGGCAAAGCTGGATGGTAATAAGGAGCTTTTGGATTTCGTGCGCAAACTAGAGGCTTCATGTGTGGAAACTGTAGAATCTGGGAAAATGACAAAGGACCTTGCCATTTTAATTCATGGGTCAAAGTAAGTAAACTTTAATTTTCTTATATAGGAAAAAAGATTTGTACGTCATAGGCCAATACATTTTAAGCTCTTTTATGTCGTCTCTCAGATAGTTTACAATTCATGTTATTTTTTGGCCTGCAGGGTTTCGAGAAATCTCTACTTGAATACAGAAGAATTTATTAATGCTGTTGCTGAATGTCTAAATTCAAAGATCGAATTATCTAGAGTGTAAATCAACTTCCATTACTGGCAGTAGTGTAGTGGGTTCTCAAACAGCCATGTCATTTATGCGGCCTTATTTGACAGCTACTTTTTGTAGATAAAAACGAGGGGCTAGTTCAAGTGGTCCTTTCTCTTATCGCATCATTTTTTTCCATGAGCATATGTAATGATCATTTGCAATAAAGATCTTGCATTTTTGCATCTATTCAAGAGAGATGTCATTTGTCTTTGAAGAACGCTAGACACATATTTTTCAAACTCGCTAATAAATTTCCATACGCAAATCGTGTTAGCCAGGACTCCCGGGTCTGTAGGATCTGCATTCTTAATCTCTTTTTACTTTAGTTTTTAATTGTTTCTCTTTGTAATGCTTTCCAATGGTTTATGTTTTATGGAGTTTTAGAATGGAAGGATGAGTTTTGGGGACGTTAAAGGAATGGTGGTGCCAATATAATTTAGTACTTTGAAAGATTAGTCATTAAAAATATGTATGGAAATTACAATCAGAATATGTATAATTTAGAAATTGAAATCAAATGTAATATTTAACATTCATTGACATCATGTCTATGTAGCTTAGAAGGTATTTAGGTGCGTTTAATTATAGTTTTTCACTCATTGACATCATGTCTATGTAGCTTAGAAGGTACTTAGGTGCATTTAATTATAATTTTTCACTCATTGACATCATGTTTAAGTAGCTTAGAAGGTATTTAGGTGCGCTTAATTATAATTTTACATCAAATTAAAGTTCATTTATACGTTGGACATGTTTTAATTAAGTTGATTGTTAGCATATAATTTTGGAAACATATCTTTAAAGAAGAAGCAAGCACAAAAATTAAGGGTATAGGGTTTTTGCATCCAAGATATGCGGTGGAGGCACCAGAAGCCCTCCTCCATGGAGGTTTGGAGTTCTTATCCATATGTGGCCTCTTTGTATTCTAAATTTTTTCTCTTATTGTTCGTAGTATTTAGTGTTTGGTGTTATTTTTGCATAATTATTTCAAAATTTTCTTCTTTCTTATCGCAAGCATTTAGTGTGGATGGTATTCATTGCATTTATGGTAATTTTTCTATTTGTTGTACTTCACATTTATGGAGCAAGATCCATCTAACAGTTTGAATGGGGCTCCTAACAATAAAAACAGTAATAAATCCTTTCACTATGTAATTGTGAAGGATAATATGAATATATCGATCATTGCTACTTTGTTGCAAATTTTGGTGGCAAGGACATAGAGAATGGCATAGAGGAGGACAACATGGTAAGGGATCTCGTAGTAGTCCTAAGAAATTAATTATCTCCAAATCCTAGATGAAGATTGTATTGAATTAAAAAGATCTAGATTTAAAAGTATCATGATTTTCTTAGTCGTAGTTGATTGCAACAAATTACCTGCTCGTAAATTTCTTGATGAAAGGATTAAAAATAGTTGGGTGAAAGAACTTGGCATTCAAGTATCTTTCTATGAGATGATTTAGAAACGTCTTTTTTTTGTGTTTTTTAAAGATCACAAGATGCAAGAAACTATCATTGATAAACATTACTAGAATATAGGAAATGGTGTTTTTCATGCCTTAAAATGGTCACCAAGTGCCCTAAACGAGGAGGTTTTGGCCCTATCATGCCCTAGGTGGTTGACTATGAAAAACGCCCTCCCTTTGTTGTGGGTCCTTTTGCTATAAATGTTGTCCCTTTTGGGGAAGATTCTCAGAATTGATGAATCAAAATCAATTATTCCACATGTAGACGCTAGGGCATTAGTGTATCTTTTGCTTGGGGTAGAAATGTGATTGATATCAATATATAAATCTACCTTCTTATTTGATATTGAGATTCTTGGAGGCCTAAACGTGTGCTATCTTTGTAGGAGATGTCACATTAAGAGGAATCGTCTAATTATCCTCAACATGCCTAATAATGCGGGTATCAAACAAAACCTCTTATTAATGCCCCTTGAAGGAAATTTGGCTAATATAAATTCACCATCGCATAATGTGAGTTTTAAACCTATTTTCAAATCCTCCAAAACTAGGATGAATAGATCTAATGTTGTGATTGTTTAAATTGTTGACTTTGGTGTGAAATAAAAAAGAATGGATGTTTCAGTTGTAATAAATAATGTTGATACCTTAGTGTTTAAAAGACACCCAAGTAACTTAATCTTAGATGATGAACACCCATTAGCATGGGTGGGTTTGTTCATAAGGAACTTGACCCTAATGATAACTTGGCTCCTAATAATTCAAGTGGCTTTGACTTTTCTCCATTGAAATCTACCACTAATTGCACTTCCAATGTTTCCTTGGAATCCTTTATTTGTAACTCTTCATCCCCTCTCTTCTATGGTGCTTGAGCCAATTAATCAATTGCTTCTCCCAAGCAATGTGAATGATAAGAATGAGGGTTTAGAGCACTCCTTGTAATTTGAAAAGAAGAATGCTCAATAAATTGTGATGGAAAAAATTAGACTGAACATTGCCCTAAATAATAGCAAAAACATGAGTAAACAAGAAAACTGTGAAATTGTTGTTACTGGAAACTTTGACCATTTTCACTTATAGAGGAAGTGAGGTTGAAGAATGAAAGCAGTAATAAAAATATCCAAATAACCCTGGAAAATGAGACAACTTCACTAATTAGAAGCATTATACCCAATGTATTATCAAATCCTTGTAATTTTGATTATGAAAGCAACCAAAAGGTGAAGGCTAACTTTATGTTAGACCCTAATATTACGGGTGGACAATCAATGAATCTATTGGTAAATATTGATAATAGTGTATAAGCCAAAAATGGAGGAGACGTCTACTTAAATAACGATATTATTATATTTGCTTAGTACAATAGACCTTTGTAGATTCCAAGTAATTTGAGCGTTAGCACTAGTGATAATATTTCCCACTTGGACTCCATAACTATACCCACTTATGGACAAATGTTCATGATTTGGATATAGGTGGGGAGTTGCCAATAGTTCCTTTAGATAACCTTAACAAAGGGGATGAGAAATATAATAACCCAAGGGAAGAAAGTCATGATATCCTATATAATCTTCATGCAACAAATAATGTTAATAGATTGGAATACAACAATGAGTTCCTTATAGGAACTTGTGGGCAAGTGCTTAGTTTAGAAGTCTTTGAAAGGAAGCAGTTCCCTAGATTTGCTTCTCCCTTCACCAATGCTAGAGCAGCTAAAGATAAATTAATCCCTACTGGACAAGGTAAAATGCATATATCAAAGAACAAAAGGAAAAAAAGAACCAAGGAATCTTCAACCACTTATTCCAAAAGAAAGGAGACTAAATACTGTATTCCTAAATGCTTTAATAGCTTTAGGAAAACAATGGACACGTTCTAATAGTCTTTTTGATGGGATTCCAATGCATATCATGGAATGTCAGGGGACTTGAGTGACCTGACAGGAAGTCTATTGTTAGGAGATTCTTGAGGCTCAATAGAATCAAAGATGTTGTATTGTTATAGGAAGTGAAGGCTACTAAATTTACACTTGAAACAAATCTTAATTTCATCTAAAGGGACTTTTCTTAGTTCTCTACTAACCATAAAAGAGGGAAGGGCAACTTTGTTATTCTGCTCTCTAATAGATGGGTGCAATTTCTGACTAAATTTGGCTCCTCTCCTTGTAATAGAGTTGTGTGGGTAATCATTGAGAAGGATGATGCCAAATTTGGACAATGTTTAGTTTATGTCCCTAATGACTTTAGGGTCAAAACTGAAATTTGGAAATGGCTTTGCATTCTCCAAGACTTCCCCTTGATTACAAGGGGGATTTTAACATAGTTGAATAAACGATGATAAAGTTGGGGTTTTGGTGCTAGATTTGAAAGGCAATGAAAAATGTTTTTGGTCTAGAGTGAAGTCTAGACATCTTTGATCCTTTGAAGAGGAAAAAGAATGAAAGCACGAATATTTGGTTCACTTGGGGTAATTCTCATAAAGGCAATAAAAGAATCTACTATAGGCTTGACAAATTTTATGCCAATAGGGATAGTTTTATATTTGGCAAAAATGATTATGCATGTATTGTAAGTGTACATCCTCACTTGTTATCAAATTGGCATCCTATTAAAGTGGCATTCTTATGAACAATGTTGGTGACAAGGTGCACAAGAATGCAAGGAGTTTTATGCTCAACCCAAGTTCCCAAAGGATGAGTATTGCAATGATGCTATCTTTACACTTAGAGAGATCAATGGATGGATGTTAAGAGATATGACAACCATACAATGATAGAACATAATACTAGTGCCTGGAAAGTAATATACCAAACCATTGGAAAGAAAAGAGCAATGTATAAAAGAGAACTTGAGGATAGTCTCAATAAGAAACTTCTCAATTTTGAAAATCAACCTCAGAATGGCCTTACCAATATGGTGTTAAATGAAGTTAATAATGATCAAAGATGAATTAAGAAAATGTCAAACTAATAAAGTACAAGGCCTTAGAGTAAGGGATAAAATGAATTAGTTGCAAAATGGTGTTAAAGCATCCGAATTCTTTTTTAGGTTTATAAATAATGAAGGCATTAGGGAGAAAATCGATAAAATCTTGGTTAATGATAAGATTATCTATGATCCTAAGGAGATTAAGGAGCAATTATTTGGCTTTTGTAAGAATCTTTTCACATTTGAATGAAATGATTTGAATAGACATAATGCAAGAGAATTTTGCAAACAACTCATTTCTAGAAAATTATCCAGGGAGAATGCAATCAAATTAAATAAAGAGATCGTCATTGAGGATATAAAAAAATGCAATCAATATTTTAAACAATGGTAAGTCTCCTAGGGTTAAAAGATTTCTAGTTTAATTTTACGAGAAGAATAGTAATTGGGTTAGTGAAGATCTACTACAAATCTATAAAAAGGCTATAAGTAGAGGATCCCTAGGTAGCAACATCAATAAAGGAGTGATCAAACTTCTCTCTAAGGATGGAAACAAATCACTCATAAAGAACTAACATCCTATTACTTTACTCAATGTTTCTTACAAGATCCTCGTCAAGTTTATTGCCCTAAGGTTAGTATACATCATCCCTACCTTTATTAGCAACACTCAAACTAGTTTCATTAAAGGCAGATATATCTTGGAAATTCTCCTTACCAACTAGGAGGCTATGGAATGGGCAAATAAAAACTAATCAAAACTCTGTCATGTTTTTGGTTGACTTTGAGAAAGCTTATGACGAAGTGGAGTAGTCTTTCTTGCTCATGACACATGAAACCTTTGGTCTCCTTGACAACTTTTGCCATATGGTTAAGACCTTATTGAAAAATATTGTTGCCTAGATTGATGTTAATGGTTCCTTATCTAAGACCTTTACCTTGGAAAGGTATATTAGACAAGGATGCCCTATTGTTGTTGCACATTTTGTTTTATTAGCAACACTCAATCCAGTTTTATTAAAGGTAGATATATCTTGAAAAATCTCCTTACCAATTGGGAGGCCAAAGAATGGGCTAAGTAAACTAACCAAAATTATGCCATGTTTTTGCTTGACTTTGAGAAAGCTTATGATAGAGTGGAGTGGTCTTTCTTGCTCATGACACTTGAAACCTTTGGTTTCCTTGACAACTTTTACCATATGGTTAAAATATTGTTGAAAGATGTCCTTGCCCAGATTAATGTTAATGGCTCCTTATCTAATACCTTTACCTTTGAAAGGTCTATTAGACAAGGATGCCTTCTTGCTGTTTCATTTTTTGTTATTGTTTCACATGCAACATTTTACCTTTTGAGGGAATCTCCTTTAACTCTTAGGATCAAAGGTATCTCTCTCCCTAATGGGAAGGACCTTCTAAATATCATGTTTGAAAATGATACTGCCATGTTTTTGGAGCTTAGTGATGAGAACATGAGTTCTCTCATTCAAAAGGATTTATTCTATGTTGCCTCTACAAAAAAAAACTATCTAAGACCAAATCAATCATGCTTGGATGGCAAGGCACCCCCCAAATTGGTTTGCAAAGTATGAATCCCACTAGGAAGGACCCTCCAAACAACTTGGATATTTTGGGATCCTTTCTACACTCAATCCTTATTGAAATACATGTGGCTATGTATCAAAGGTAATATTGAGAGTAAACTAGACTAGTAGAATAGGAAGTTATTATCCTTGGTAGAAGAATCCAAGTTTGCCAGAAGATTTTAATGTATTATTCTCTTTTTTTTGGATTTTCAATAGCTATCAAATCAATGAGATTAAAAAAACTAGGAACTTTTTGTGGTTAGATGGCAAAGTGAAGAGGAAGAGGCACCCTATCAAATGGGAGTGGTGTTGTCTGGATAATATTTGTGGGGGATGAGATCTAAAATATTGAAGGCTACACAAAATAGCTCTATATGTCAAGTGGATCCTTAAAGTCTTGATGGGAATGAGCCAAGGAAGGTCCTGACAAGTAACAATATTTAACTTGTTGTCCCTTAACAAGCCAACTCTTGCAAAATGCTTCCCTTTTGTGACTTGCTAATTTGCAATTTCCTAGTTGTTCTTGTAGGATCCACTATTTTTAGAAGCATTTGGAAGGCTTGAGATTTAGTGAAACCAATGTCATTAACAAAGGTACACTAGATGATCACAATAAACTTCACGCCTATAGGTCAATTTGGTGGAAGTTAGAACATAAAGGAAAACCCTTAGCATGACTTTAAGGTTGTTCTGCTATGAGTTTATCCTCTAAAGAGTTAAAGAGTTTTATGGGAATCATATGTGAAGGCCCACTAAAATCATGGGCCTCTCTAAGCTTTGAATTTGATCTTCCTCCTTCCAACAAGAGGACTTACTCTATTATTAGAGAGGTACATAAAATACTTCAAATGCCCAAATATTGTATTCTGGATAGAGATACCTTTAAACAACTTAAATGGAATCATGGTATTGCTATTCAAAAAGTTAACACTAAAATGATTTATAAAACATTATGTAATAAAACTTCTACGACTAAATACCTTAAAATGAAATGGAGTTTATCTTTGAAATGATAAGCAATGGTAGTATTTATTCAAATATCTTTGGTATAATATTCTTGTACCAAAAAAAAATGTTTTGTGTGGTTGTTGATTCTTCAAATGTTGTCATATTAAATTAAACGTTTTGATGTTGAAATATGAAGCATTTGTAGACAAATAAAAAATATAAGACAATTGTTCCTATGCAAAAGAAGTATGGAATTTGTTTTGTTCTAATCTTTTGGGGTGGGTGCGCACTTTTAATTAGAACGAAATATTATTTGGATTTATGAATGGGTTGATTAAACAGAGCATTTCTTTATGGCTAATCTTTTCTACTGAAATTTTATGGCATATTTGGCTAGCGAGGAATGAGGAAACTTTTTAGGGTGCCGGTAGGTCCCTTGCTGAGTCTTGCAAAAGACTCATATCTTACAATGTTGCATTGTAGGTTACAATGACAACGGAGATCTTCAAATTCAAATTTATGAAGTTATTGAGTGATGGTATTGTACAAGTTAACAAGAATGAAGTTAGATATGGACACACATGACCTTACAACCAGTTTGATAACACACCACTATTGACAGGATCCACAGACTTCTAGAAGAGATATAATAATAATACAACCCCTGAAAAACAAAAGAAATCCACTGGAACACATTATGCAAGATACCATATCAATAATGGCGAAGATTTTATTATTGAGGTAGTCAAATCTAATGAGGATATGCCAGTCATAGAGCCTCCAATTGGTAGGAGAGACTTAGACCTTTACAATGAGAGAAGGAACTGTTAGATAGTGGATTACGAGCTCCTATGTGGATATGCTAAAATGTCTATATGTTTATGTTACATTCTCATAATTTTTTTCTTACTATTGTCATTTTTGAGTTGTCGCCGTAACAATTTAAAAAATATATATATCATTAAAAGTAACACCCAATAGAAGTATCAATTCAACATTTAGTGTTTGATCCATGTTTTTTATTAGTAAAGAAGCGGTAGCTAGGGCGCTGCCCCTTAAGAAAGTAAAAAACAATCAACAGGCAACAATCAACATCAAGAGAGATGATGTTGACAAAAAGAACAACAACCCAAAGGTAGTTAGAAACAAACATAGTCAAATAGGAAAGGAATCATATCCAATCGGAGAACCGAAAAGACCCCACTCAAGGGGGGTAAAGCCACCCAAACCCCAATGAGGGGGGGTTTGGGGAAGGGGAGAAGACTTCCCATTCCACATGTGAGCAACCATAGTCCAAGCAATGTTGTCATTAGGTCCATCAAAAGAGAGATCAACTAGAAGGGACCCTGCAGGGTTACAAATAGTGGTGTCAGCAAGGTGCTGCAACAGAACAACAAGAGGCTGATGTAGACCAACAACAGGCTATCACGAAACAACAACAGCATAAGCAAATCCAACAACAAGGGACTGTGGCTGCAGAACAAGAGAAGTAGAAGTGGGGAACTCAGGCGATGAGGTGTCACGAACCATATTTATCTATAATTATTTTATTAGGAAAATAATGCTTATTTTTTTATTTATGAAATGGAAATGGAATTTTTAGTGAAATAAGATAATAATGAAATAGGAGATTCAAATGTAATGAAATGATTTAAATGCAATTGAATAATTAGTATTATTTTTATTATGAAATTGGGATTGTCATTGCTAATGAGCAATTGAGTGCAAGTGAATGCAGGAACAAGTGAACGCAGATGAAGGCAAGAACATGGTTCGAGTAGAGTTGTTTTCGCTCTTGGACTTCGCTAGAATAGATGGAATCTCACACACCACATTAGAATTCATAATTTCTATCTTGTAAAGATAGATGATTTAAATGACTTTATTTGTGTGTTTGTTTAAATTAGAATGATGAATTTGGTATGAGTAATCTTAATTGACATTTCTTTAATTTGAAGAAAGATTGATTTTAATGTTTTTAAATGATTATACATGTATTTTGATGATTGTATGTGCATTTTGTGATCAGATAATGAATAAATTTCATAATGAAATGGATGAAATATCGTGCTTATATTTCCACTGTTTGATTTCTAGATAATGACATATATATAAACATATATGTATGCAATTATATTATATGTAAATATATTTGATTATTCATGAAATTTGATTATTTTGTTTTATGGAAAATTCATTGTTTATATATATAAATATAAATATGATAGTGATTTAATTAAAAAGCATAATAATTGATATGATATTGGCGAACTTATTAATGCCATGTCATATTTAACAAAGCATATTACATGTTTATAGGGAGAAGTCGATATTAGTGAAGTCGACTTGGCATGACTTAAATGCCACTAAGACTTGGAATCGATTTGCAAGGGAGTCGATATTAATATCGACCATGCAACTAATAGACACTTAGTGTTTGAGTAGAACATGGTCTGTAGGTTGAATAAGGACTGTTAAACGTGGTGAAAGTTGTTGGGATAAACGTTGCATGGCATGCAAACTGCTCGATGTGCCATTAGATATGCATGGGTGGCACGGTAAAACAATTATAACAGTGGGAGTAAGGCTGAATTATAGCAAAAAACATAGCGTGCGTTTAGCATAAATATGGATCATTAGTAGAACATAAAACACACACCGAGAGAGAGAAGACGGTATTGGAAAAAGACAGTAAGAATAGGTAGAGAATGGTGAGAGTAGAACAAAAAGAATAAAGAATAGTGAATAGAGAGGAGAGAACTCAAGGAATTGAACAAGAAAAGCATTGGAAATCTAGAAGTATTGCAGACAGAATTGGAGAAGATCATCATTGATCATATCAGACTTGGTTCGAATTTAAGAGGTAGGCTCTTAAACGAGCAATGGTTTGTTTTATAATTAGAGAATAAGAACATAATTATCTTGAGATTTGATTATTTAAATTTCATTTGAAAAAGCCATATAGGTATATGCAATTAGAATTATCATTTTAGATCATGGAAAACATCTGTTAGTATCAAATTCGAGAAAAGAAGTAGATAGTCAAAAACATGTGGAAAGATATAGAACTTATGCATTCTAAACTTAGAAATTTCAAACCATAAGATGTATGATTACGCTATATGGATTTTATGAGAAAAGATAAAAGAATGTGTACTCATAATTTCTATTTCTAAATTTTACTTTTATCTATATGCTAAATATGCATACATGTGTTACACCTTCTTATTTTTAATTCTTGTTCTTGAGTTACTTGAAAAGATAGAAGCAAAAGATTGTTTTCTTATTAGATGTAATTGATTGTAAACAAAAGATTGTTTCTTC
The DNA here is from genome assembly GCF_030272615.1 of Cryptomeria japonica. Lineage (NCBI taxonomy): Eukaryota > Viridiplantae > Streptophyta > Pinopsida > Cupressales > Cupressaceae > Cryptomeria > Cryptomeria japonica. Next base: position 193,287,252 of record NC_081410.1, read on the forward strand.
TATATCTTTTTAACGAAAGTTTGTTTTCTTTAAATTTCTAATTTTATCATGCGGAAAATGGGAAGTTAGAGTTGAGAAAAGAAAGATTGTCTTCTATGTACTTCTCCTGATTTCATATGAATATTAGAAAAACTAGATATGTTTGTGTTTGTGGGAAAGTAACCTTCCTGAACAGGTGCCGAATATGGAATTATAGAGAGAATAGTTTTCTTTTCCAAACTATATTTTATTGCTATGCATGGCATTATATTCGGTCGAGTAACTTATTGATCATTGAAATAGATGGATATATTTTATTCTCTCTACCATATCCTTGATTGATCTTGCTTGTTTCTTAATGGAATTATAAAATGGAAAATACATGTATCATTCTAGGCATGCACCAGATTCCATCTTGTCTATCAAATTCTTTTTGCTAAGTAATTCGTGCAGGGTCGAGTATTCTTGATTGACCAAGAATTCTGAGGAAGTGTAATCTTCAAGGTTGGGTGGAAAAAGCACTTGAATCCTATTCTCGTCTTCATTCTAAAGATTGCATTGAAGATAACTTGGATTGCAGATCAATGGATGCATCTCATCCTTTACTTTATATTTTTCTTGTTATTTAAGGCATTGGAAAGGCCTAAGTATTGTATGTAGATATGATTGAGATACTACTTACATATTCTTATTGAATAAGGAATCTTTATCTCTTTATAGAAATCTCGTGTTTATTATGATATCAATGGAAGGATCATTTAGAGCTAAGGATGGAATAGCGGAAGTAAATAGACTTATTAAAGGAATTATGAGTTTATTTAAGAATAAATAGTATTTTGTTTTATAATTGAATTTAGTACGTTTTCAGTCTTTACATGAGGCCACAAAAGGAGCAACAAGAGCATAAGTAGTTGTGAGGGGCACAACATCGACATCATTCTCATGAAAAGAGCCAGAAGACGCAGAGTCAAGGGAATTGATTGTTAAGTGATCAACAATAACATTCTTCCACCAGGTAGATTCACCTTTGTGGCATGAAATATAGTAGTCTAAAGCAAGATGACCCAAAGAAAAGCATCTCTTGCAGCGGAAGGGGAGACCCTCAAAATCCAACAGCTGTGACCAAGGCCTATCTCACACCATAAGAACCACGTCTCCTAGGAGAGTAGAGGAGATGCCAATGTCCACAAGAATGTGGGAAAAGGTAGTGGGGTCCATTGAGGATGTAGCTTCATCAACCTTTAGGAAATGGCCAATAGAGTTACTGATAGCCTCATAACAAGAGTGATCCCCAAAATGAAGAAGGAGATTGATGAGTCGGACCCAAACTGGATGCAAATTTTTGTGGTTCAGTGAGAGGGTTAAAAGAAGTTGTCCAAGACTTAATAGAGAGGGAGTGCACTCCCCAATCCCATAGCTTGCTCAAAACCAAATCCCGATCAGCGGAAGATGTTAAGGAAGTGACAAAAAAACCTTTAGCACAGGGAAAAAACTCAATATTGAAAGCAACCAAAGGCCGCCAAGAGTCACTTACCTAGTGATGAAGGTCTGATAGTGAAGGCCAGAGCCCAGAGATTCTTCACACAAGAGCACAACATTGGTAGAACCCAATGTTGTCCACGACATCCTATCCACAAACCACCATAGGGGAGGATTTAGCACAGGGAAGAGGACGGACCCCCTTCGAGGGTTGGGCGGAAGATCTGGCCACACAAGAAAAGCTATGCTTGCTAACAGGTTTGGACAAAGAACCAACAACATCAGCAATAGTTGGCAAAGCCTCAACCCCATAATCCATAGGGCTGACAACAGAAGGACCCACAGCCAAAGAATCGGAGGGCGTGGGTGTTGCACCAGACAAATCCCCATGGGGATCATGGGGAGCCGCATGAACAACCACTAGAGGAGCATTAGACCAAATAGTAGCGGCAACATCAAACAGTCCGCGAATCACAAGAGCAGAAACCCCTACACGAAGAGGAAGAGGGGGGAAGTCTGAAGACGAGGGAACGCCACAAACATCCGCAACAGATAACATCATAGGAGTAGAAACCATCGTCAAACTAGAGGCACTGACACTAGTGTTCAAATTGAGAGAGAGGAAAGAGAGTCATTGGGGAGAAGTGGGAGATCCATGATTTTAAAGGGATGTGTTTGATCCATGTTGTTATAACTATTAAAACTTTTTTTATATATCGCTTCATGGTTGTGTTGAACGTATGTATGTCACTATTGATGAAGAAAACATAATAAGGTATTATTCATGACAAAAGTATCAAGTGTTGTGGAATAGATAATACATTATAAGAGGAAAAGTACCAAGTAGTATACAAAATAAAAGAAAGAGATTTGCTCAATTGAGGAAAATTATAACCCAAAAAATAATGTAGTTTTATTATACATGTTTTACAAGTTTATTTAGTGGTTTTTTGTGTGAGTGAGCTCCCATCCATTCCTAATACAATGGAGGGACACCCAAGCACCACTAGTCTATCTTGGGGATGGTTGGGAATTCTCACATCACCTCTTACATGGAGAAACATCCTAAGGAATCCCCTTACCTATGAGGAAGTATTAGGGACATGTCCCCTATAGGGGATAGTAGGGGGGATGTGTCCTTGTCCCCAAGTTGTGGAGATTTAATTATAGTAATTTTTTTCTTCTAATTTTTTTATGACATTAACCTAATTCTTTTATGTTTTTCTTATTTACTGTTATACTTAGGTTTACGAAACCTAGGAGTTACAAAGAATGGAGCATTAAACCCTATATGTCGGTAACCATAAGCTACACCAATCCCATTCCATACATATTAAAATTATTTCATCATATTCATAGATTTTTCACCCAATTCTATGTTAAAATTCACATCTTATTCACATTCAAACTATATCGATTAAGTTGAAGGAATTGTTTATCGACTTTAGGATTGGAGCCATGATTCTTTTCTAGCCTTAAACCCCCATGTCCACCTCAACATAGTCCTCAACTCTTTCTTTGATCACCTCTTGAAAGTGGGATACCAAAGTTTTTAGTGATTCGTCTCTGATAAGGGCCTCATGGTTACTGAATCCTCCCTCAAGAATTTTAATCTATTCCCTTTCACCACTTTCCATCCTAAATCCTTTTTTGTTCATTTATTGCACATCCTAGGAAGGAAGTTTTAAAGCCCCAACTCTCTTGGAAATGGCTCTTTGTAAACATTGTCATACACTTCCCTTACCATAACATATTTACTTTGCAAGACTACTCCATGATCTATCTTTTTCACTCACCATCCTCCATAATACTTTCATATCCACGTCTTTAATCATCCACTTTCAATCCTTGAAGCTTGATCCTCCAATGTGTTTACCTTCACAAAAATTGACCACCCTACAAGGTTATACATTTTCCCCTCCTTTTTCTTATTCTAAAGGAAGGCTCTAAAGATATTTGTTGTTGCTTTTGCAAACTAGAATATGAAAGATATATATAAAATATACAATTATAGTAGAAAGGGTTTCTTTTATGAGAGTGATTCTTCTTGGAAAATAAATCCAACCACCATTCCTCGAAGACAACTTGTTCTAAATCCTATCGAAAACCTTTTTCCACCCTTCTATAATTTGTTTGCAAGTGACATCTCCAAATGCAAATTTGAAATATACTACTAAAAACCAAGATCTCTTTAATATCCAAAGCCTTAGAACAATTCTCCTTTAGAAACAAGATTTTAGATTTGTTAACATTAATTTTCAACCTTGTTGTCACCTCATATAATTTTAGAATCTTCTTGAAACTCCTATCTTCTCTAGAAATGGCTTCTCCAAAGAGTATGTTTTCATCAACAAATTGGAGATGTGTGGTGCTTGGTAATCAAGAGGAAATATTTAAAGTTATGATATTTAATGATCTTCCTTTGTTGGAAGATACTCTTTATTAAAACATAGGATCTCCTAAATATCCAAAGTCTTAGCACAATTTTCCTTTAGAAACAGTATTTTAGATTTGTCAACAATAATATTTTTCTCTACTTTCACCTCAAATAACTTAAGAATCTTTTGGAAAATCTCGGCTTCTCTAGTATTGGCTTCTCCAAAGAGTAGGATGTCATCAACAAATTGGAGATATGTGATATTTTCTAGTCTCAAGGAAATCTACAGGGCTATGATATTTTCAACCTTTCTTTTCATGTTAGATTTTGGCAAAGAACTTTCTCAATGACTATAGAAGAAAAGGGGAAAGAGGGTCACCTTGTTGAATTCCTCTAGTCACTAAAGAAAAATCCATTGAGATCTAATTGAGCACAACTAAGAATGGCGTCATGGCATAACATATCCTAACCCATTTGCACCAATCCTCACTATACCCAAATCTTCTCATTCCTTTCTCCAATAATAACCAAGCCACTCTACCGTATAGCATAATCATGTCAACTTTTAGGAGCATTCCCTCCATTTTTCTACTTGATTGAACTTATCGCTTTATGGGAAATTGCAATCTCATACAAAATATGTTTTCTTCTTAAAAAACATTTAGTTCCCCCATAATTTTCCTATAAATATTTTTTTAATATGAGGGCCATTAATTTTGTCATGATCTTATAAATGGTATTACACAAAGCAATAGGCCTATACTCATCAAAGTATTTTGGATTCTTATCTCCTAGGATTAGAGACAAAAAAGTGATTTCTGCCTCCTTAACATTGTGTTTCTTTTCCTACAATCTTTTTCTAGTTCCCAAACATCGAATCCCACAATTTGTTAGAATTTTTTAAAGAACCATGTTGAAATCGATCAACCCAGGGTCCTTTTTACTACTTGGGAGAATGTAATTGATGAGTTGAGACATTAGCAAATTTTTATCCTCGGAACTCTTAAGTTTTTCTCATATTTTGATTTACATAGTAGTAATGAGGTATCGAAAGTTTACTATATGTATTTAAGATGTTATCCTGAACCTATTAAAACATGTTTTGTCTTTACTAGTTTATTCCTGCAGCCATGTTATTCATTCTTGTTGCCATGCAGATTGTTTAGGCAATATCATGTGTGAAATTAATAGATGTTTTGATTAATTAAAATAGATGTGTATGTTCTTGTGTGTTCTTTCTTTTTGAGATTGCGGGAATAAATTGATGTTGTTGCGAAAGATCTCCTATCACGCCAGTTGTTGTAGGAGATATTTAAGGAGGAGATTGAAAGATCAAATCAAAAAAAATGCTAATGAGCATAAGGAACACCAGAGGAAAAGTAATTGCATAATGTTTACTGATGTCTTACTCAAGTAGACATTAGTGTTGAAAATACCGCCATGATGTGTTATGACTATGGTTTGGTTTAGATCCACATTATCGGTGACTTAACTCCGATTGTTTCCTTTCTTGATTAGTTATCTGCCTTTTCTAATTGGCGTGATCTGTGTAATAGGAAGTAATTTTTTTCTTTTAAATAAAGGTTTTTATCTCTTTTCGTAGGTTAGATAGAAAAGGAAGAAAAGAGAGAAAAGAGAGCAGAGGATTTTAGAAATAAAGTTACAAGTGTTTTGTTTTTCTTTTGATGTTGAATCATGTAATGACTTCTGAAGAACAATGAATAAAAATATGTTATTTTGAGCACTTAGAGTTGTTTTTGGGAAGCCTGGAATCACTCATCCAAGGGGGGCCACTTGGTGAGTGTTCTTGTGCCTTTGTCAAGATCAGTTTTATTCTTTAGCTGCAGTAGATGTTCTTGGATTGACTGTTTCTGCAGCCATTGGAAACAGATCCATTGACTGTTCCTGCAGCCAAACCAAAACAGAGTAATTTTTGTTTAGCAGCATTGAACTTAGCCAGTATTGCTTGAATGAATTTATGTTAATGCAGAAGCTTTCCTGTAGCGTTTCAATAGTTTCAATTCTTGCTTATCTTTTCCGCATAGATGTTAGTTGTTGCAATAATGCAGGGTAGCTATTGTAGGAACTTAGTGCATATATAGTGCAGACCCATTTCAAGTATTACGTCCCTGAGTTGACAATCAAATGAACACTAGCAATGGAAATAGTGACTTTACCAAGTGAATGTCCAAACTTCGGGTTGAGACTTCAACTAGAGTTATTATTCTTATTTTTGGGTTGAACATTTTTGGCACCACTGCCAAAAATAAATATTATTCTCTATAAATAAATTTTTCCATCCATGTCATCGCATCTCATTTCCTTATCTATCATTTCATTTTATTTTGCCATTCTTTTCGCATGCTTGCAGGTATGTACATATTTTATTTTAATTTAATTAGGCATTTATGATTTCATTATGATTATTGCCTTTACTAAATCCACATACACTTCCCTAAATCCTTTCAGCCTGTGTGGACACGTGCCAAAGTAAGTTGGGGGGGTGTTTTATGGTCTAGTTTCCAAAATTAGTAGTTACTCATCTTTTTTGATACCTAGATTTGATTGCTTGCCATCATTCCTTTCATGAGATATTTTTTGGCATAAGAAAGCAATGAATTCTGTCACCAAATTTGGAAATAGGTAAGGAAGTTTCAATTCTCAGTTGCAGGGATTGCTACATTAATAGATTAAGAAATGGGTGGAGATCCAATCCGCCATGAACCAATAATTCATGATGCATTGCTACAGGATGCTCTTTGTGAGCATTATTTCCGGCAACATGGTTGGATTGTCTACTTTCTGAAAATAACGGATTATAATGAAGAAATTGCCTCTGAGTTTATGCATTCATTCAATGAAGGGGTGGTTGTTGTTAAAGGATTAAGGGTCATTTCTACAGAGCAGCGGATAACTGAGGTTACAAGGTTGCTACAGGAATGAGAATTGTTTCTAGAATCAAAAGACGCTAGAAGTGCCAGAGCAAAATTTACACGCCCCACAGATGGACCTCTAATAGTGGACAAGCAAGGAACTAGGAGGGTTTCCCTTCCAGCAGAGTGGCCCAAGGTGGCTTTATATGTAATGAAGTACATTACTTGTGAAGGGAGGTATTCAAATTAACATTCACCCCATTTCAAATTGCTTAGTCATTTATGACATGGCCAGAGAGTGAATGTTCCAAAAAAATTATATCCCCTCATTTCCACAAGTGCTAAAGAAACACGGAAGAATGGAAATCGTTCTATCAGCCATCATGGTTTGATAAAATTGTTGGTAGAACGTTCTCTTAGGGATGTTTCATGGATGGAATGGGGGGTATTTGAAGACATATTGCAATTTAGGGTTGAAGATGCTCTTGTTGTAGATGAGTTAGTAGTTGAAAAGAAGGAAATGGGAGAACCCTCTTCTCCCATAATTTCTGCGGAGAATGAATTGCTCATCGCTGAAGGAACTGTGACTATTACGGAGGAAGAGATGGTTGAGACAAACATGGAGCAGCCTTCCACTTTTTTTCAAAGAGAATCAACATTGTCTAAAAGAAAAGGGAAGGAATTAGAAGGAATTAATGAAGAATATGAACCTATGGTTCAGCCACAGGAAACTCAAGTTTCCCCTGCAGCCAAGATGCATAGACCAAAGAGAAATACTCCTATAGAAAAGCCACATGTAGAAACCATTCCTGTAGCCACTCCAAATGTTTATGCAAGAAGAACTAGGAGTGCTACCCAAAAAGTCTGTCTAGTAAGTGATGCAACAAAGGTTATTTCAGTGGAAGCATCAGAAGAAGAGAGCCCAACAGAGGTTGAAATTCAGAAGGAGGATGATGTTGATTGACTTTCAAGTCTGGCATATGTGGCAGGACAGCTTGAGGAACTTGTTGAAGAAATTCCACATCCAAAGGTAACAGCTATTAGACCTCCATCATCTCTCAACAATTTATCTATTTCATTAACATTTTATAGGAAATGGGAGATAGAAATGGCTAGATTACAGGGGATTATTGACAAACAACAAAAGGAAATTGAAAAAAGGGATAATAAAATTGAAGAATTAGAAGCCAAAGTTTATACAATCACTAGTATGGTCTTAGAGTTAATGCAATGTAGGGCACCGCCAAGATTTTATGCTCTGCATTTGAAAGAGTGATATTTAAATTTTAAATTAAACCGCATTATCAAGGACCTTAGCCCTTCTTTAGAAACCCCTGAGTAATTTTATGATGCCTATCAGACTTCCCTAACAGCTGTGAAAAATTTATTGTGTGAGCTTTACTTGCATAACTATGTTGTAACTTCTGATAGTGAGTGGAATCCCTTGTTATACATTGGTGATATCCACATAAAAGCCTTAATGTCATGGATTCAGAATGAGATCAGCATGGGAGCACAGGCCATAACACATAGGGATATTGAATTTGATTGTCCATTACCACTGAGGAAGGAAGCGAAAGAGCCAAGAGTTCTCTATTATGAATGGCAGAAGCTATTGGTAAGGCAAGATGTGAGGAATCAAGTGTTGCCAATGAGGGAAGAAATATTCCAAGTATATCAGTATTTAGTTCGAAATGAAAGTGCAGCTGCAATTGAAGGCCTAACTCAGCGCTGGAATAATTTGCCAGAAGAATTGAAACAAGGAGAACCTCATTCACTGTCAAATTTTCATGCAACTATGCAAAAAGCCCCTAAATTTATCCAACTAGGCAAGATGAAAACCAATAACTGCTTACCTTTGATCTTTCAGCCCCCTATACTTATGTGACCATTGTTGGGATGTCAGGTTATAGATCACCCCTATGAAGCAGCTACAGAAGAGGCCAGACGGTCTAGATTAGAAAAGATGAAGGGGTTTTATTGGAATTTGCCTTCAGAAGGAACAGGTCAAGGAACCGTTAGTGACTTAAGAGTTAGTGCCAGAATTAGGAATTTTCCTCTTGCTGGAGGATCAGCAAGACCTTAAAGTTGGGGGGCATGATGAGTTGAGACATTAGCATATTTTTATCCTCAGAACTCTTATGTTTTTCTCATATTTTGATTTCCATATTAGTAATGAGGTATCGAAAGTTTACTATATGTATTTTAGATGTTAGCCTGAACCTATTAAAACATTTTTTGTCTTTGCTAGTTTATTCCTGCGGCCATGTTATTCATTCTTGTTGCCATGCGGATTGTTTAGGCAATATCATGTGTGAAATTAATAGATGTTTTGATTAATTAAAATAGATTTGTATGTTCTTTCTTTTTGAGATTGCAGGAATAAATTGATGTTGTTGGGAAGGATCTCCTATCGTGCCAATTGTTGTAGGAGATATTTAAGGAGACTGAAAGATCGAATCAGTAGAAATGTTGATGAGCGTAAGGAACGCCAGAGGAAAAGTAATTATGCAATGTTTACTGACATCTTACTCAAGTAGACATTAGTGCTGAAAATACCGCCACGATGTATTATGACTGTGGTTCGGTTTAGATCCACATTATTGGTGACTTAACTCCGGTTGTTTCCTTTCTTGATTAGTTATCTGTCTCTTCTAATTGGCGTGATTTGTGTAATAGGAAGTAATTATTTTCTTTTAAATAAAGGTCTTTATCTCTTTTTGTAGGTTAGATAGAAAAGGAAGAAAAGAGAGAAAAGAGAGCAGAGGATTTTAGAAATAAAGTTACAAGTGTTTTGTTTTTCTTTTGATGTTGAATCATGTAATGACTTCCGAAGAACAATGAATAAAAATATGTTATTCTGAGCACTTAGAGTTGTTTTTGGGAAGCCTGGAATCACTCATCCAAGGGGCCCCACTTGGTGAGTGTTCCTATGCCTTTGTTAAGATTAATTTTCTTCTTTTGCTGCAGTAGACATTCTTGCATTGACTGTTCCTGAAGCCATTGGAAACAGATCCATTGACTATTCCTGCAGCCAAATCAAAACAGAGTAATTTATGTTTAGCAGCATTGAACTTAGCCAGTATTGCTTGAATGAATTTATGTTAATACATAAGTTTTCCTGTAGTCTTTCAATAGTTTCAATTCTTGCTTATCTTTTCCGCATAGATGTTAGTTGTTGCAGTAATGCAGGGTAGCTATTGCAGGAACTTAGTGCACATATAGTGCAGACCCATTTCAAGTATTACGTCCCTGGGTTGACAATCAAATGAACACTAGCTATGGAAATACTGACTTTACCAAGTGAATGTCCAAACTTAGGGTTGAGACTTCAACTAGAGTTATTATTCTTATTGTTGGGTTGAACGATGATCATCTTAATTTCTTTAGAGGTAAAAGGTGGCATAAGGGCCTCATTTTGACCATGTTTAACTACTTCAAGAATATTATTGAGGGGAAGTTCTTGAGCCATAATGTCATCTTTTTGCATTTTGTACAGTAATTCTTGAAATAATTATTTTTCTTCTCTTCTAATATTTTCCACATTAGTGACTTCCTCCCCCATCAATAGAGTAATCTTCTTAATCTTGCTTATTTATCATCTAATGTTTATAGATAGATTAAACAATGTCTTTTGGGGGAATTGAGCCCCCAAATATTCTAGCTTGATATTCTCATTTCTTTTGAAGGGGACATAGGTGCTCACCTCTTTTGATATAAAATGTATAGATTAAAGCTTGAGTACCCTTCTCTAAGTCTTCTATTGTCGTCTCCTTTTCTTTATTTGCATTCATTCTTCTAACCCTTGTTATTTCTAATGGTAGGTCCTCTTATCTCTACTTAACTTATTTTGGCTAGCAACCACTGTTCAACTTATTTAAGAAATATTATTTGTGGAGTTATTGGCCCCTTCAATATTTGATTTTCTGCTTATTTTTAAGCAAGTGCCTTAAATTTATAGCAATAGCACTAATAGTTTGTGTAGCTAAAATTTTGAAAAAAAAAACATGAAATAAAATGTTAAAAAATGAAAGAAATTTGTGGAGACACATGGTATACACAGAGTTGCTCCATTCAAACTAGAAAACCTTCCAAGTTATCATTTTCCCATAATGAAAATTTTTCATAAGAACACTTTAATTACTCAAATTTAAGCCAAAAACAATGACATAGAAGTATGAAATAACTTCTTAATTAACACTTAAAACTTAATCTTGGAATCTTTTCCCTACTAAATTCCAATCTTTCAACCCCACCTTCTCTTCATATATGTGTAATGATCTCATGTCCACCTTCATCTTCGATGATGCTCCAAATCATTTTGCATGCTAAATCCCTCCTCTTTATTTTCTAAACTTTTTGAAGGTTCAATCTCTTCTTGGCCTTATTCTCTTCTAGCAAATGAACCAATATTTTGACATTCTTATCATCTTCACATGGAGGTGTGTTCTTGTCACCCTCATATTGAATGAATAATTTTTAATGTCTACATGACTAAAAATAGCCTAATGTTATAATTTAAGTCTACCTCCTTCATTTCTCACTCTTTTGGACATCATTGAAATTCCTCCATTCATTCTTTTATTACTAGTTGATTTTCTTTCAACATTATTTTTAAAATAAGGAATTTTGATACCAAAATTTTAACTTGTCTCATTATTATTATCATATTTTTAATCTTTGATTTTGTTGAGTTATTCTTGAAATTGCTATTTCTCAATTACATATTACTTGTTAAACTTTTAGTTAATTTTATAAAATTAATTTTTCTTCATTTATGAAATTTAATTTAAAAAATATTATCAATAAATAAATCAAAATATGTGTACGAGAATACGTATATAATAATACGAGAACATGTGTATGAGAATACGAGAGTATGAGTACGAGGAAAAGATTATGAGAATATGCTTTTAGGGTTAGGGTTAATTTTGTTAACTGACTTTGTATGTTGCCCTAAATATTATATGTTATAAGCGGTTGGGATGTAGAAGGAATTGTAATGGTGTTCTACTGATTTATTGGATAATAAGAAAAGATTGGGCGACTGTGTTCTGTGGATGTAGCCCATCTTAGGTGAGCCACATTAAACCTCTGTGTTATTTTGTGTTGTGTTTTTCTTCATCTTTGTGTATTTGAAACTGTATATATAATTGTTAATTTGTATTTGCTCCAAATCTGCCTAAGCCTTAACAATTGGCATTAGAGTTGTGTATTTTTGTAAATTGGCAAGGACTTTCAGATTTGAGTGGGAGCAATGGAAGAAACCAAATTCAAGGTCGAGAAGTTCAACGGCTAGAATTATCAGTTATGGAAAATGCAGATGGAAGATTACCTATATCAAAAGGATTTGTGGTAGCCATTGGAAGGAAAGACAAATAAACCGACCATGATGTTAGATGAAGGTTGGGATATTCTAGACAAAAAGGCACTGGGAACCATTTGGTTGTGCCTTGCATTGTCTGTAGCATTCAATATATTAAAGGCAACAACGAATGTAGACATGATGCAAGCACTAGCTAAATTGTATGAGAAACCCCCAACTTTGAATAAGGCATTTCCTATGAAGCGTTTATTTAATATAAAAATGAGTGAAGGACGATGTGTAGTAGATCATTTAAATGAATTTAATACAGTTACTAGCGAATTGACTTTTGTAAAAGTTAACTTTTATGAAGAGGTTAGGGCTCTCTTAATTTAATGTTCTTTGCCAAAAAGATGGAATAGCTTGGTTATGGTTGTAAGTAACTTTGTCTTTGATACAAACACTTTGAAATTTGATGATGTTGTTGGTGTTATCCTAAGCGAGGAAATGTGGCGGAAAAACATAGGTGAGATTTCAACATCATCAGGTACTATTTTGAATGTAGAGAATAGGGGAAGATCAAAGGAAAGAAGAAAAGGCACTGGGTGTGAGATGTTATGAGGGATGTCAAAGTAAGGACACTCTCATTCTAGAGGAAGAAAGCATTGTTGGTACTGTGGAGAGCCGGGACATTTAAAGAAAGATTGTTGGTGTCGAAAAAACAAACAAGAAGATGGAAATGAAGATGATAGTAAGGAAGCCAACGTTGCAAGTAATATTTTACAAGATTCTTTAATTATGTGTTTAGATAATGTTAATGATTCTTGGGTAATAGATTCTGGGGCTTCATTTCATGCCACACCCCATATAAAATATTTTTGAGATTATGTTGAAGGTGATTTTGGACAAGTATGTTTGGGTGATGATGAGCCTTGTCAAATTATTGGAAAAGGAAAGATAAAGATTAAATTGTAGAATGGAAATGACTGGTTGTTGTAGTAGGTAAGACAAGTCCCTAATTTAAGAAGAAATTTAATTTCTACAGGAGAAATGGGTAGTGAAGGCGGCATAATTGCCTTTAGAGACAATATTTGGAAGGTCAATAAATGTGCATTAGTAGTAGCTAAAGGTGCAAAGGTAGGCACATTGTATTTGTGTACTGGTAATACTTATTCTACCTTAATTTGTTGCTAGGATTGAAGAAGATCGATTTAGAGTTTTATGAAAACTACGTTTATGGTAAATAGAAAAGAGTCAAATTTCTCAAGGTTGGGAAAGAGAAGAAGAGTGAGAAATTAGAGCTTGTGCATTTAGATGTATGGGGACCAGCTCAGGTATCATCTCTTAGTGGCTCTTGTTATTATGCTATTTTTATAGTTGATGAGACTAGGAAAATATGGGTGTATTTTCTAAAACAAAAATCATATTTTTTCGAAACTTGTAAGAGATGGAAAGCTATGGTTGAGAATGAGACAAAAAAAATTTGAAGTGTCTCGGATCTGACAATGGAGGTGAGTATTGCAACAAAGCATTTAAATATTATTGTTCTTACAATGGAATCCAAAGGAAAAAAGACAATTCTAGGAACCCCACAAGAAAATGGTGTGTCTAAGAGAATGAATAGGACCATCATGGAGCATGAAAGGAGCATGAGATTGCATGTTGGACTGCCCCTACATTTATGGGTAGATGTTGTACATATTGTTATTTATCTAATAAACAAAGGACCTTCAAATCCTTTGGATGATGGCATTCCAGAGGAAGCATGGACTAGTAAAAAGGTAAACTATTCTTTTTTGAAAACCTTTGGTTGTGAAGCTTTTGTCCATGTTGATAAAGAAAATAGAACCAAGCTTGATGCCAAATATAAAAAATGTACCTTCATTGGATATGGAATAGATGACTTTGGTTATTGATTATGGGATTTTGAAAATCAGAAAATAATTAGAAGTAGAGATGTTGTATTCAATGGGAAGGTCATGTATAAAGAATAGATGCAGGAAAAGAAGCATGAACAGGTCAAGAAGGAATATGTGGTGCTGGATGAGATTCCTGAGAATAAAATATCATTGGTACCTGATGCTAAACAACAACAAAATATCCCACAAACTCCTACAAGTATTAGACATTCTACGAGGTTAAGAAGACCTCCTAAAATATTTTCTCCTTCTTTGTATTCTATTTTATTAACTGATTCTGGTGAACCAGAAGGATATGAAGAAGCAATGTAGGTGGATTTTAAACACCAGTGGGAGCTAGGCTTGAAAGAGGAAATGGATTCCTTGATGCAGAATCAGACTTGGGACTTAGTCCTGTTACCTGTAGGAAAAAAATTCTTGCCAAAAAATGGGTTTATAGGCTGAAGGAGGAGGAGGGAGGATAGAAAAGATATAAGGCCAGACTTGTGGTAAAAGGTTTTACATAGAAAAAAGGTATCGGTTTTGATGAAATATTTTCTCGAGTTGTAAAAATGACTTCAATTAGAATTGTTCTGAGTCTTGTGGTTGCAGAAGACTTGCATCTTGAACAACTAGATGTTAAAATAGTTTTTCTCTATGGGGATTTAGAGGAATAAATCTACATGTAGCAACCACAGGGATATGAGGTCAAAGGTAAGGAGGAGTTAGTGTGTAGGTTGAAGAAGAGTTTATATGGCCTAAAGCAAGCACCCCAATAATGGTATTTCAAATTTGATAGTTTCATGGTGGAACAAGGTTACCATAGATGTCATTCTGATCATTGTGTTTATTTTAAGAAATTAGAAAATGGCAATTATAGTATCCTATTACTTTATGTTGATGACATGCTTGTTGTTGGGTCTAACATGTAGCATATATTTGAACTTAAACAGAAATTAGCAAGGTCATTTGCTATGAAGGATTTGGGTGCAGCTAAGAAAATTCTTGGTATGAGGATTTCACGGGATGAGAAAAATGGAACATTAACTTTATCCCATGTGAGAATATAAAGAAGGTGTTGAAAAGATTTAACATGCAGAATTCAAAAGCAGTTAGTACACCTTTGGCTAGTCATTTCAAATTGACTAAGGAGATGTGTCCAAAGACATAGGAAGAGGTAAAATTGTCAAAATTTGGCAAGTTGAAAATGGGGCATATTTTTTAGGCAACATAGATTTTCGTATAGTTATATGGATCTGTATGACCATACCACCATTAATACTCCATGCAGGTCTACTAGTCAACCATAGAAATGTAGGTTCAAAAATTTTGCATTTTTTTTATGTAAAATTTTAATTTTTTTTGCAAATGTTTTTTGAATTTTTCTCAAATAAATTTGTGCATAGATTTGCGCAGGGAAGGACATTTGTTGAGCTTAGCCATATATTAAATCAACCTACACATGCAGGCATGTTGTCAACATTCCCAAGGTAGAGAATAGTCCACCAACTAACATATTCCTTCTTAGATTTTAGTCATTTCATCAAAGAATATTTCAGCTGACTTTACTTGGCAATAGGGAATATTTTTGAGAATCCATTTTTGGAACCCATTTTTGGCTTTTTGACCTATGCTCAGTTTTTTGGTCATACAGACTTGAAATCATGCAAATGAGATATCATTGAAAAATTGGTTCTAGTACCGATCTAATGGTGTTGGTAATTTTTTAAGGTTCTACTCCAAATTTTAAAACCAATCTTGTGAAGTTAGATCTTCAGTTTCACATTTTTGGTGCCATATTTTGCACGTGGACTCTATTTTTGCAAACGAGTAGGAATTTGAAAGGTGGTGGAGTCCTCTACGCATATCTCAAATCCAATTTTCTAGAATTTTTCCCAGGTTCATAGGTTTTTCTATTCATCCTTCTATAATCAACCTGGCAAAAAATATTTATGAGTCCTGGCAAAAAGGCATCTTGACACATCTTAGGTGGCTTGATTTTTTCCCTTATATATATGGACTCATCCCTCAACCAGCCTCGGAGAGGGGTAAGCATGCTTGGAGTATCATTAATGACCATGTTTTAGGAGTAATTGGTTCTAGTGTTGATTTTGACACTGTGTGATTTATTGGACATTGATTGTCCCTACACACTTTGGAATCACCTTTGGGAGATATATATAAAACCTCATATCTCTCTATTTCTAGAGGATCTTGTAGTAGATTGTCTTTTTCCCCTTGCAGATGCATATTGTATACACTATGGTCATGGTACTTTTGAGATTCTTGAGTATATCACAAGTCTTTCATGTCCTTATGGGTTAGAGCTTGTCTCTCAACTCTCACTCCTAAAATTGAGATATTATCTCAATATTTATTTATGTTTTTTTTTATGACCTTGCCATTGGTGCATGCATGGCTTCCATTGATTCAATTCAATAGGTTGATAGTTCCTTTCCAATTTTTTTCTTTTTGGGATGAGTACTTGTCAGATATTGTAGGGTTATTTGATAAATCACAAACTCCATACATTAGGGACATCATTGAGGATATTCTATTCCTCTTTGATGGCATCTTGAGTATTTATATCATCCCATATTCAGTACCTTTAGAGGTTTTTCATTAGGTTATATTCACGGTTGTTTGGATTTACTTCATTTGATCTGGCATATCACGATTCAAACATGTGGATAGTTGAGCAACCTTCCATGACTCACACCATGAGACTATTCCTTCCACTTCCTTTCATGGATTTGCTTCTACCTTGGTTATTTTATTTCTCTCTTCCCAAGGGGTGGAATGTGGTTGTCCACTCTTGGATCTTCATTAGTTTCATCCTCGAGCTTTCATCTTTGACATTGGAGCCTTTGTATTGTGGGGGGTACATCATCTCTTCTTTTCTCCAGGTACATTTGGTGTTCTTAATGCTTAATCACGTGTACTCTTTTTTGTCATTTATTTTTCTATCTTTTGGAGAGTATTTTTCTCCCACTGGTTTTTTCTCCTTTTCTCCATTTGTGAGAGTTACATTTCTTTGTACATGGGTGCCTAGTCAAGCCTTGTTTCCAAGACCCATTCATGTTTGCATCTTTACATTCATCATTATATTTTTAGCTCCTCCCTAAGTTAATCTAAAGGGGAGGTATAGGAGTAAGTAGGACAATATATAATTATTTAATTAATTAGGTCTTTTAATTACTTTGTTCACTTAAGAAAAACTTAGGTGTTTTTAACTTTTATTTAATCAAGCTAATAATAGCTTAAGTTGTCTCGTTCATTATGATTGTGACACTTAGAACTAACTAATTTAATCATGCTTTAGAGTTTTGCATCCAGGATTTCATTCGTCCTTTCATAAGGATTCATTCATCTATTCTTTGTAAGCATAATCTTTATGTGCAATCAATACAAAATTATCAAGTTGTACTAAGAAAATTATCCTTGATTTCTCAATGTGATAGGTGGTGTGCTTATAGAGGATTATTGGCTTGTGATGCTAGATCATCAACTTCTATAGAGTTCTCCATCTCTTGCATTTGGAATAAAAGAAGGTTTATAGATCACTTGTGGGATCCAAGTGACACATTTTAAGTCAAGATTGTGGATGGTGGACAAATGGAGAAAGTCACCTTGGGGTGTTTAATTCTAGATATTGGCAAAGAAAATAGGTATCATTTTAATGTTCAATATTTTGTCACTAAGTTGTGGTGTTTTTTATATCAAGCTATAATCAAGTTGTATGGTTTATGAAAGATGAGACATTACAAGTTCTTAGCATCATGGAGTTCAAGAAAGAAGAGATAAAAATTCAAGGCATTGAAGAAGGGGATCCAATAGATGAAATGGTTGTGTGGATGGAAGACCATTGGGTGATAATTGTATCATTTACTAAAGGTGTGATGCCTCATAAAAATATTGTTTGGTTTAATTTGGATGTGTTCAACATTACACTCATATGAAGGTATAAAAAAAAAATTGTAATATAGAACTTTCTTGAGAATCGCCAATTTGACATAATAAGAATGAGCATTGGTTGTAATAGACATGACCCATGGACCACTTTGAGTATGGTTCGTGATATTATATTTATTTCCCTTGATATTTCCAACACCATAGACACTTTCTTTGTAGCCAAAGAAGAGTTTTCAACCCACCATCATTACTAAGGTCTTTGCAAGTGGCACAAGGTGAGTTCCCACCATGATATTTATGAGCCTAAGAAAAAGGACGTAGTGTTATTGCCATGGTATGATTTTTCCACTATTCACTTGCGTAATTTCATGCATTCAACTGATTTTACCTTCAAATAATAGATATAGGCATGCAAATTTTAGGAATACCTCATTGCTTAATGTGGTATTTAGGAGTTCTTGGCTACTAGGGTTAGTAAGTACCATCATTTTAGCCTATATAGTGTTGTTTTGGTAGAAATTTCAAGTTGATATATGATTGTTGAAGACTCTTTAAAAACCACATACAATTTGATACATGTCATTTTCTAGATTGTAGATCTAGAGGTATCATGGTAAGATATATTATAACATTTGTCACTTTTATTTAGGTTACTTTTAGATAGAGGATTCCAACATGTCAAAGAGTTGAAAATTAATTTTAAGGACATTATCACTTACTAAGTCTCAAACATTGATTTGAGAATAAGTTATTTTTTAATATGTTTTTACAAGGAACATGTTAAAAATACATTTTTTAGAGGCTTCATGAGATACATTGTTTTTTTTGTTTATGACATTTAATGCTCTAGCTACTTTCAAATTCATGGTAAAATAGGTAAAATAGGTGGATCAAAAGAGGATTCAAATTTTTCTAGTTTTGTTATTCACTATCATTCTAACCTTGTTGAGAATATTATTTAGTATATGTAGCCATGAGAGGAGGTTTGGTAAGGATTTTTCATATGTGGAAACACCCTTAACCAACATGAAAAAGAAATGAGCTTCTACTTGGAATAGAATAGAAGAAACTTTGGATAGTATTTATAATGTAATCATCTCATATTAATTATTTTCTATTTTAGGTTTTTCACAACCATTTTCTATAGAATTTGATGCTTTTAGCAATGGAGTTGAATTGATTATAATGAAAAAGAGGAAATTCATAGAAATTAAGAGCATGAATTTCAAAGATGTAGAAAATCTTGAGCTTCTTATTGTATGATGGGGAGGTAGTTTCCATCATATGTATGCTTTGTAAAAAAAAAAAATTGGTTTGTGGTAAATTTGTGGTGGAGATAAATCACAAGGGACCAAATTTCTCCTTGAATCAACTTGATTTGATTGATGGGCAAAAAATGGGGTGATAAAAGTCCAAGAATATGATTTGTATGTAGAGGGGGAAAGAAATGTGATTTTTGATGTACTTTACATAATGCATATTGTTGGTTCTATTAATGTTATTTTTGGTCATAGGAAGATTTCTATCACGATAGAACATGCCAAGTATACATATGTTGCTAACAACTTGAGTGGATATATGAAAGATAACAAGTATGTGCTAGTAGATGATCTCACTTGGTATAAGATTATGACCTTTCTAGTGATTGAATCTAAAATGAAGTAAAATATTTTGAAAGCTTTGCATGACAATCAAGGTTAGGCATTTTAGATCTTACAATATTTGTAGTTCTAAACAAGAGAGATTCTCATGGAGGAGGTTTGAGGAGGAAATTTTGAAACACCCTAGAGATTACATCATCTTCCTTTAGAGAGATAAAGAAAGATTTTTGTATAATTTTGTTGTGGCCATTCTTACTACTTTTTAAAGGTTGGAAAAGTGTGTACAATAAATTTATCTTTATTATTCCAAAGATACATGATAAAGGTAATAGTTATGTCGTGGATGGGCTTGGTGAGCATGCCTATATTTTTATTATCTATTTGAATTTAGAAAATAATTTGGTTGAAATATTATTCAAGAAGGTGTTTATGTTTTTTATTAAGAAAGCAACAAAAAACAAGGGTGTTGAACCTTAATACAAGAGCTCGCAAATAGTAAGAGATACAACAAAATAGGGATGCAATCCCCGAAAAAAACAAGGTCGAACAAGTAAAAAAGGAAAAAACCTGTCAAACCAGCAACAACCCAAACCCAACTCAAGGAAGGGGGGAGACACCCGAGCCTTGGCAAGGAGGGGTTTGGGGGAGTGGGGAGGAATTCCCCTTCTACTTGTGATAAACCACGGTCTAGGAGATACTAGCATTAGGACCATCAAAAGAGAGGTCAAGTGGGGGGGACCCCACAAGGTTACAGTTACAATCAATACCACCAACAAAGAGCTACAATAGAACAGTAGCAGGCTACTATAGAGGAACAACACCAACAATAGAACCAGTAGGAGTAGAACGGAGTTACAAAACAGGAGCAATAGGAGTTGAATCCTCAAGGATGAAAGAAGTCACAATAGAGGCATCGATAGTAGCTTCACCAACAATAAGAGATATCTCATCCTCCTGAGAGGAGCCAACAAAGTCAAAATCAAAAGCATAGATAGTCAAGTGATCAGTTCTAGAATCCTTCCACCAAGTAGAAGCACCTTTGTGATGTGGAATAGAGAAATTTGAAGCTAAATGACCCGTAGATAAGCATTTCCAATAGTGAAAGGGGAGGCCCTCAAAATCCAACGGTTGGGTCCAAGGCCTATCCCCAACCTTAAGAACCACATCCCCCAGGAGAGGCGAAGAGATGTCAATATCTACTAAGATGTGAGCAAAGGTGGAGTGACCCATTGAAGATGTGGCATCATCAACCTTCAATAAATGACTAAAAGAGTTACCAATGGCCTCGTACCAAGAATGCTCCCAAAAATGAAGGGGAAGATTCGAAATGCGAGCCCAAATCAGATGCACATTAAGTGGTTCAGTAAGAGGGTTAAAAGAAATTTCCCAAGGCTTAACAGAGAGAGAGTGAACTCCCCAAGCCCACAACTTGCCCAAAATCAAATCAAAATCAGATGAAAAGGCAAAAAAAGTAATGAAAAAGCCTTCAACACAAGGAAAGAGCTCAATACTATGAGGAAAGTGTTTATGTTATATAGAAGGAATAGGAGATTTTTTCGTAGCTTTTAGCAAACAATATCTCTCTTGACAGGCAAAAGGTTGAAATTAAATGGACATTACCATTTGATTTATGATATTGGCATGTATGAACATTTGACTATATGGGAATGCATAGTATTCTTTAGCAGGAGGTACATCATCTATCAAGTATGGGAGTCAAGCTCTATGGGCAATATAGAATGACTCATCACACTGACACAATGATTCTTGAGCTTCATAGTTTGCAATTGCTTGAGGATGAGCAATTTTGGAAAGGACAGGCTTATAATGTCTCAAATTTAATTACTTCAATTTCATAGAAAAAGTACTCATTATAACTGTAATGGTGAAAAAATAGAGTTTCCACCATTAGATGTATAAAAACTACTAATTTTTGCTTAGGGGTCATTACATTAGGGAAAGATAGGAATTAGATAGATCTAAACCTAAGAGGTCTAAATGCTAATCTAAGTCCAGGGGATGTTGAATGTGCCTCTTCTTTCCCTTGAGTTGAACTAATTTGTTGAAGATAGTGAAATTGAGGTGAATGTGTTGGAATTGAAGTAAAAATGCGTGAATAGTGAGCTAGAGTCATCAGATCAAGCCACAAACCTGGACCTGAGGTTTGTAAGAGGATTCAGATCTGTTCCCAGACGGAGCTCCTGATTTGTCAAGACCGATGTGATGGTCGTTCTAGTCCTCCGCACTTTTCACACTCCAATGGGGGATCGATTTGTCTCTGTAAATAAAGATTATTCTAAAGATCGGAGCTCTGTACCTACTTCCTACACACAGAAAGAAGGAGAAATAGGCTGGAAATAAGGGTTTGCCTAAGTCAAACCCCAATTTAGGAATTAACCTTGAATGAAATATTGTAAATACTGAAATAAATAATGAAAGGATATACCTCAAATCTCTAGTGATTCAGATAATAATACTTTGCTTCTTGAATGTAATCACATATATTGTATGAAATGGCGTGAACATGACAAAGCCCTAATCACACACATATGCTTGCATATGAATGTTGTAATTTTCTCCACAACAGTTGAATGAAGAATATACAGGCTTGAAGACCTATGAAAATGCTTGATAATGAATGCTTCAATTCTTGAATGTTTGATTGCTTGAATGGAATGCTAGTTATGAAACTAGGCTGATCAAATGCCTTTATACATGAGTATCTAGGTCAATTTACCGATTAGGCTGACCTTCAACAATCATATAGAGCCACCAAATTCATTTCCCAATGAAGAGATGGGTCTCATCCCTCCCTTGAAAATTGGGCCACATTGAGGGGTGTTGGATTTTGCCAAGATCAAGAGGTCAATGAAATGTACAAGATAGAGACACAATATAGGACAAGAATAAACTGTATTCTCATCAATAGAAAATGATCAACAATCAACTGGATTATCACCAATACAATGAATAGAGGCTTGCTTATATAGGCAAGGCCATATGGATGTATGAGCACACAAATATGACATGTGGCTCAATAAGAAACAAGGGTAGGTAGGAAATAGGTGTGGGTAGGTAAGAGAAATAATATAATATTCCACATGAGGTGGATCACCCACCGAAGGTGGAATTATCACTCCACAATAAGTGGATATGATAGTGTAATAACAAGATCAACACCATAAGAGGTGGAATTTCTCCTACACACACTATCCCAATGTGACACAAACACCCAAGTGTCTCATATCCAAACTACTATGAAATGCATTATCCTAAGTAAACTTAAGTAAGTGTAATAATATCCATGATGAATAATTATTTACACCAACAAGGGGGACCAAGGCACTGGGTGCTTTGGTCCTCCTCAATCAAGGACCAAAATTAGGGTCTAAGGAGGAGGACACAAACCCAAGGGATCATTTGGTAGGTGTATGAAGCATAAAAGTTGGAATTAAGGCATTGAATGGACCCAGATAGGAGATGAGGGGGGGACGGACTAAAGTAGGAGCACAAACACAAGGTGTAAATGGACAAAGTGATTATTTACAGTGCTACACTAATAATTTTTGTGGGTTAAGGAAGGAGTTTGAAAAATAATTTATTTAATATTTTGGACCCATGATTATTTAATATATTCAAGATATTTAAATGGATCCACTTAAATATTAAATATATTTTATTATTTATTGGTGTTGGGAATTAAAAATGGAGTGTGGGGTTTCTTATGGCGCAATTCATAACTCTCAAGATCATGTTGCACCTTATTCTAGAATATTCAATGAAATTTGTGACATATTTTATAACAAGTTATCATAGTGGGAGTTATTTTTAATTTTAGAGAAGAATCTTGAAAGTGTCATTTTAGTGAGCATCTTTGGAGGAAAATCAATGAAAACCATATTATTTATTTATTTTTCAAGTGGAATTTGTTTGAATTTTCTCCTCTATATTTTTAGACAAATTTAGAGTTATTGCATCTCTTTTCATCTAACCATTGAAGATTGGTGATCACTATACAAAAATCCATTAATATTTGGTATCATAGAATAAAATTTCTTTGGTACATGAGGGTAATCTCTTCCAGGGATTTGCAATGGAGCTTCAATAAGTGAAAATTTCTACTAGTTTCAATGTTGATATTTGATTTTAGTAGTGCTTTAGGTGTTTCTTATATTATAGATTTATTTTTTATTTGTTTTTACTATTCATAATCTATCCCAAGAGCTAGAGTTTCCAACTTTCCAGTTTGGCAATGTTCTTACAAATGGAGGGTTTCAAAGTGTGTTGTGTGAGCATATTGCAGAGTGATATTTTTAGATTTATTTGCACTTTTTATTTTTGTTATTGTGACTTTACACGAGTCCTATTTTTATATACTTGAATTAATATTAAATAGTGTTCATATTTTTCCATTTCTATGTTTATAGGTGAAATTGGGTGTTATGAAAATGTTGGCCTTCTATGCAGATTGGTGCTTATATATATCATGATGCTCTATAGTGGTAACTTTTAACTATATTTTTACCTAAAATTTTGAATCATACAAATTGGGCAAGCTCATATTTCATCATTTTGATCATTTTCAAAGGATCTGGGAATAGTAAAATTGATAGTTTCATACGCAAATTTGTGTTCGTTGTGAATCTAATAATTGTATAGTATAAAATAGCTACAGACCTTTGTTTTTTTATTTTTTAAATATTTACCAATATATTCAGTTTGGTGAAGTTTCCCTTTGATTTGGTTATCAATTTCTCATTTTTGAGTACAATTGTGTAGTGAATATTTTATACTTTGTGAGAATAAAAATGTATTTACAAACTTCAACTTAAAAAAAAATAAAATATGTGGGACATTTTAGCATCATGCATCTTATTCTTATATGTATAAATTTTGACTCTATTTCCCAATGGAATAGGCACATATTTGGAAATCCAAATAATCCATCCTTTTTCAAGAATAATGCATAGCATAAGGTTTATATAACCTATAGTGTATATTCCATTGCTTAATAAATACATATAATTGTGAATCATTCAGGTAACATTTATAGAGGGGTGTATATTATGTCTTAATCTTGTAATTATGCATTGAAATATAGTTTGAGATTGAACACATATTTAGTAATAGTAAATGGTGTAATTTTTTTCTCATCCATTATTTACTTTCAAGTTAATGATATTTTTTGCAAGTAGCCAATAATTTATATACTCAATTAAAAAAATTGGGGTCTATTATACATTAGCTGTAGCAACCAATCGGTTTATTATATTGTTTCAACATTTTTTATATTCTTGCAAGGAATACTTTATAAAATCCCTCTTAGGTTCAAATAAGCCCAAAGTGAAAGTGAGTTTACCCCTCACAAGAATCAGTATCTAGTTGCCCATGTATTGTCGATGAGTCTCTACCCTTAAATTATATGGGCTCCAAGATTGGTCATATTCTAAGAATATGTTAATGAAGTTTTGAGATCCAACAAATGACATCATTATAAGGGAGAATTAAATAGGTTCAAGGTTCTCTAATGACTTTACTACTAGATTCACCCAAAAATATATTTTTTAGCTTAGAGATTAATTATGCTACAAGAATCGTCTTTGAAAGAGTGGTGATTATTGCTTTAAAGATCAAGTTGGTGTTGACTATTTAACCTATTAATATGATCCCAAGCCACATTTGAAGAAGGTGTAACAAATAATGGATACGATACATAATATTTTTCTTGTTCTCTAAGGATAAAGTTTCTTTCACAAAAAAGAAGTGTGCCTTTAGAAGAGATGCATAGTTCGTTCATGCTTGAATCTATGAACATGTAAATCATGGATCCATGGTATAAATATTATCCTAGAGATACTCCTTCACCTATTTGATCTTATACATCTAGTATTAGGCACGCTAAAGAATATGATAATCATGATTCTATAGTGATGCCTCTTCTATTTATGTCAGCAGTTGCACCTTATCCAAATCTAAATGCATCCAGGAAAGAGTAAGATAACATTAAGAGATAGCAAAAGGAAATTAAAAACCAAAATAGGATTCTTTAATGTGATTTGTATTCTAAACCCCAACTTATTGCTACTCAAAATTAGAAATCTTGACCTCCCATTGTCCCACTTGATAATATTTAAATAAGTAGTTAACTTAATTCTAGATAACCTATAACATGAAATTGTGTTGGAAATAATCTAAAAGAAAATGCCTACATCTAATGGGCTTGACAACTAGTACAGGAATATGCATGTTGAATTATTTGAAGGTTTAATAGTCAAGTTTCAATTTGAAGCTGAAGATATGTTGATGAGGTTCTTTGTTAGTTCATTTTACATGAACATAAGGAGATGGTTTAGTAGATTTTTATAAATTACTTATCCTCTTGGAGAGACCTTATGACTACCTTTCATGATAAAAACACTTGTGATGTTAACTTTATTATTCTTATCCCAAAACTACTAAATACCAAGGGGTGGGGAGGGGGGTCCACGTCATCTTTTAAACATAGGTTTTCTAATATATTTTCTAGTATCTTAAGTGATTTTAGCCTAATATACCTACATGTATTGATATATTTTTCAAGGCTTATAAGGTTGGTTTGAGTCTAGTTCTCAAAGGCATGAAGACTACTAGAATTCTCCAAACCAATGAGGTGAGTTGATTTTATTGAAGAGATGAGACATGAATACATAATCAATTTACTGTCTTGAAATACAAATAATGTTATGGATGGATTAACTACTTCAAATAATAATGTTGAAGATGTTATGTGTGTTAATGAGGCTTATAAAGTAGAAAATCAAAATGCATTCTATAATAGAGAAGTTGAAAATGTATGAAATTGTAACCCATGATAGTCATATATATGTAATTGATGTATTTAAAAGTTTTTAGTGTGATAAATCAACTCTTTGGATTATTCATGTTGATAATATGCATACAAATGCTCAAGTGAAGGAGCACTATAGCTACATTCATTATGTATTTCTTGTCTTTGTTCCATGTAGAGTGATGACACCAATGGTTCCTCTGTAGCACATATTTTCTCTCATGAGCATGATATGTAAGATTCTATTTCATGGGATGAATATGTTCATAATGATGACAATATACATAAATTTTTAATTGTATCAATTGGTTCTTATGGATGATAGTGTTGAAGATGTGTATGCAGATATGTCAAATAAAGAACAAGAATGCGACTTCTTGTTTTATCAACTCACTTGCTTTGTTTTCCTTGAGGATACAAAGGTGACTCTTGTGCGCATGAGGATGGGATTATTGAATCTTCACTTGATAATGAAAATATCGATGTACACATGAATGTGCAATCTAGGGTTTTTACTCTTGAAGATAATTTATTAAGTAGCAAAGCTTAGGTGTTTCCCTTTTACGCTAAATTTTTAAATGTTTATTTGAAATCATTTTTTTCAACTCGTCATAACTATACAAATACTTATTAATGTTGTGTTTTTGTTCCCTCGTTATATTTAGAATTAGATATAACTCATTCCATGGAAGAAGTTGTTGTCAAAAATATTCTAATGTCTTTTTAATTAGTGAGTATGTTACTATTGAGGGTTTTCTCTTTGAGTGAGATCTTATTATAAGTCTACTACAACAAGTTGCACTCAAAAAAATTATAACTAAGAGGAAACTTGAAGAGCTAAAGTCTCATATATGTTTCCTCATGAAGATGATTTATTTGTTGATGATTTTACTATGGTCTTCGATCATGCATGTGGTTTGAACATGAAACAATGTATCAACACTTACAATGAAAGTTTGTGGTAGTAGATTTGCACCTATGAAGCAAATGAGCATGTAAGTGATCATAATATTTTTTGGCTTGGCATGAAAGTGATAGATTGCAAATCTTTAGTGGAAATTAAGTTTACCATGTTATGGTTTAGTTTGGGGACATACTTGATGTAGGAATTTTTAGTTGATTGTGCATGAAAATTATATTGTTTGTGCAAGGAAAAAGTTAGATCAAGTATACCTTACAAGTGTAAGACTTCTAAAGTTATTTTAAATTATCTAAAGTAGTTTACAACTATGTAGATTTTAGATAACAAAGAATATGATAATATTTTATCTCCTATTAAAATATAAAATAGGTTTTCAGCTCAATTGAACAAATATTGCAAGAGAACACCTCAAATGTTCATGAGTGTATGATAGTATGGTTCATGTTCACTTTATTTTGAGCTTCTTAACTATCATGGTAAACATAATTTTTGGATTTAGTTTGGTGTATTGTACATTGGTGGTTTGTTTATTCACAAATGTACCAATTATTTAATTTTATAATTGAGAAAGTTGTACATTATTAGTTCTAGAGTTACTAGCTCATCAAACTTGCATTTGATAGAGATGAGAGGATTTTAGCATTTTTTTTCCTTTGCTCTGTCTTGGAGTTTCGCTAAATTTTTTGGCATGCATCATGGATTTGATACTACCTGTAACCATGCAAATGATTAGTTTTCATTATGTGCTTGGATGTCAAGAGATTCAACTTCTCAATATTGTGTATATATGTACATACTTTTTTATGTGTGCAAGAATTTATGTTTGTTGTTGGTCCCTATTGTCACGCCCCTCTATGAGGCCAAGAGGACTTAAACAACAAAAACAATGAAAATGCGAATAATATTTTTTTATCAAGGATTTAATTACATATGCAAGAGAGATATATCCAACAAGATAAAAAGTGATACACAATTAACAACTTGCAATTGTCCTCAAGGCCCCATAACGATGTAACTCATGGTTGAACATCATCCAATAAACCCAACAAAGAACTACTATACAATTTACATCATTAATCCTTTACAAAGGTACATGATACATATTATATTGCTAGAGAGTTTAGATATGAACATTAAATACATTACAATGGATCCACAAGGATATAAATCTCCAAGAGCCCCCATGATGGGATGAAAACATGAATATAGTACAATAATATTAGTCTTCAATCTTCTCATGAATCTCCTTGAACATGAAGCAAGACAAGCCACAACCCAATGGGTGCGAATAGCACTCCACCCAGCCATGTGGTACCATAAGGTCCACCCCCCATGATAGGAGGTATGAGCTAGACCCACAAGGTGGAAGCAAAACATACAAGGGTACTATCATGACTCACAAAATAAACAATGAAGCTATACACACATGAGACTCACAATAGGATCCACAATATAGAACACGTGTGAGGCTCACAAAAGAATCAACAAGACAAAATACACACGAGTATCACCACATTAACATCACAAGAGTCACAAACATTAAACCACCAACTTTCAGAGGCTCAAATGATCATCAGACGGATAACAAAACACAAGTTACCACTAGGTGGCAATAGGGAAGAGTGACATCACTAGGTTGTCATGAGTTACCCTAGTAGGTCTTCACTAGGTCCCAACCCCCATCCCGAGTTACCCTGGTGACCTCTCTCGACCCCTAGGCCCCATACAATAACTAGTGGACCACACCAACCTTTCGTGGAGACAAGATTGGTGGAAGCCATTCCAGACCCTTCTCTACTTACCCCAAACCTATACAAGCATTTGTGGGCAAAAGAGGCAACAGAGAATTATCTTTACTCATGTGAAATAACTACCCACCCAAGTTCATTAATTAGTTTTTCACTTGATTACAAACTCTCATTGAGTTACCTTGGCGATCACTTTGGGTCCCAACCCCCAATGAAAGCCACTCCCCCTTAACTTGCTCCTAGGAATCAAAATAAAACATAAGGCCATGACACCCAAAACACAAGGTGACAAGCTTCTAACCATAGCAAGGCTTATCCCTCTTGCTAGAAAATTATCCCCAAAGGTGTAACAACAAAAGGCTAAGAATGATCATCTAGCACACAAAAAAGAAAATCTATTGATCCAAAAATATCAGGAGAAGAAGTACATCAATGCTCAATAAACAAGGTCCAACTATCAAGAAGTCATGTAAGACATTGATCTAATGTAACATTCCAAGATGAAGTGAAAACATGCACAAGGTGAAACTCAACCAAAGATCAAGCCTTTGGAACTTAACATCAATTAACGACATTACCTTGCAACCCACAATGATTAACAAGAATCAAAGCAACAACTGGATCTCATAAAGTCATACATAAAATAATTTGATCTTAATATAATATGAGGAAGACTAAATTAATTTCTATACATCCATTAGTTCAAATTTAACTCTAATTTATCAATAACCCAAAACATATCATTAACCAATCATTCTATCATAAATCCCACTATAGAGCTAACTTTTCATAAATCATTCGTTTTCAATATCATAATACATTAATGCCATTGCAAGCATGATTTGGTCATTAAGAGAGTAAAGAAAGAATACGGAGATCGAAGATGAAGCATACGCATATTCATAAATTAAAGCAAGTTATATATAATTTTAATAACATCTACACAATGATCAATTCAAAAAATGAGCTCTTATACTGAAGCAGCGAAATACCAAGAGATGATATACAGGTACGCATATACATACATACATACATACATATATATATATATATATAACACTAAGAATTCATTAAATAAATATTTCAAAATACACATCAAACGTTATATGATTTTGATACCTATTCCATCCTAACTGGCGAGACACGGTTTGCAGAACCCCACAGATCGTGGTGCCCACGACTATGGGTTACCACAGTCTGTGGCCTCCCACATTTGTGGGTTACCACAAATGTGGTAGCCATGACATGTGGCCTTCCCACATTTGTGGGTCACCATGGCCTGTGGTGTCCATAGGGCAGGTTGTGGGTGGAGCTTTGGCTCCCCATGCTGCCAACTAAAATAAAATTATTACATTAAAAACAAATTTTAGCAATAGATTGTGCAAGAATTTAATTGAAGGTAAAAAATAACCATAAAATCATAAAAGTATAAGTGTATATATATATAAGCAAACATGGGTCAAAGAACAGGTATAAACCAAACAAATTTTTTAATGCCCAATACCCATATTTTAATTAAAATACAAACAAACCCCAGATTTTCAAATGAAATTAAAATAAGAACAATTTAGATCTTGCAAAATAAGAGACCCAGGATACATCTTTTCTAGAAATCGATTTTAGTTTGGGAATATCAAATTCAAGAATCCAACAAGGAACAAATTTCTCAAAATCAAACTATTCCTACTCATTTCCTCAATTCAATAAAACGACACATTGACATTTTTTTTTTTTTATATTCAAACCAAGAAGAAATTATAACCTGAAAAAGAGGAAATAGAATCAAGAACATATCTTTATGTCTATCTAGAAAAAAACACAACAAAGGAAGCAACAAATTTTCCAAGAGATCTGTTGGCATGATTGGCATAACTGATGCAGATGGAGAATGTTGACTGAACCGGTAAAAGACTGTTGGTGATGACATTGTGATGAAGAGATTGATATTGCATGATTGGATGACTTTGAGAAGTTATTTATGTTTTCATTGGTGGCAAATGATGTTTACCTTTGTTGTATTTTGTCATCTTAGTCTTTTTGGTCTACCAAAAAGAGCTTACCGGTAATGAAACAGGAAACTGGGAATTAGAACCTTAACCAATAAACAAGAAAATATTTGGATTGGATCTGGCGATTGGTGATGATTGAAGTGTTGCGGTTTGGAATGTGAGTTTGTATCATTGGAATATGTATCTGACCAGAACCGCATCATGTTTTGACAATTCGAAATCATGTTTATAATTTCTGATATATTTTTGCTAGGGTTTAAGAAGGGTTTAAGGAACGGTAAATAATTTTCTTAACCGGTAATGATTTTTGGTTTGGCGGTGATCTACATCAGGTTCAAATGTTGAAGATGATGTGGCACAACCCGCATGAAAAATTGAATTGTTGTTTTGGCACGTTTAAGGATGGAATTTCTTGGGAAATAGCGAAGCGCTTAGAAGAGTGTTCTAAGGGTTTGACTTTGTATCAGATTGAGTTGTTGTGATGAGTTACAATCACTCAACGGTTGATATTGTCTTGTAAAATGTTGTAATGATCTATATGATGATCTGATATGATCTGAGATGATCTATATTGTAAAATCTTGATGTATCTAGGGTTTAGTTGCCGACCTAGTTGTAAAAGTTATTTATGTCGGTATAGTTGATGTTTGTTGTGTCGATGGTCTTGAGAAGAGTGTAAAGTCGATCTAGAGTGTGAGAGATCTACCAGAGAGTGTTCTAGATTTGGAGCATAATTGGATCTGATCAAGCAAGCAGTTGAGTGCTATACCCAGATCATTCACTATTGTTCCCTAATAGTTACAATAGTCAAAATCCCTTAACCGGGTAGGTCCTAATAGGCCTTACATTGTAAATCCCCTAACAGGGTAGCTCTACATCAGAGTCTTAAATCCTCTTGCAAGGTTGATCCTAACAAGTCAAAGCTCCTAACAGGGCTCATCATCTAAATCCCTTAACCGGGTGACTCCTAACAAGGTTTGCTCCTAAGAGGGCATCTTTGTAAGCTCCTAATCAGGCTAGGCTCCTAACAGGGCACATTCTAAAAGAGTGCAAATTCTTGTGGGTACCATTTCCCACCATGGTTTTTCCCTATTTGGGTTTCCACATGAAAAACATGTTCATATGGTGAATGCTTCTGATGTGATGTTATGATTTACTTTTAGTTTATCCATGGTTAATGAACACTTAATGAGCAGCATTGATATATCAGTTTAGCGGATGATTATCAGCAGATATCGGTACTGGTAAATGATTCTATTCTTGGTTTATGTTTGATTTGGTGAAAGTTTCATAAGTTTGAGTTTCAATTTTTCTAGTGGTGTTAATACTGATTCACCCCCCTCTCAGTATTAACTGGATCCTCTAAGATTAACAATATCCACGACAACACATGCGATTCCAGAAAACCTCAACAAAAATCTACAAATTCCTTCAATAAACCCTAGCGATCCCGAGTGAGAAATTCCAATATTTTCCCAAATCTTCTTTCAAGAGCATATTGTTTTCCCCAAACTTTTCCGAAAATCCCCACAACCAAAAAAATGTATTTTGCAAAGAAAATTCTCAGGAAGACTCTCCCCCCCTTTTTCCTAAAAAGCAATCCCCCATAATAATAACTCCCCTTTTCAAATATATAACTCCCACAATTATCAACATGCAAAGAATCTAATTAATTAATTATTAAAAATATTTATTTATGTAATTCCCACATGCACATGCAAATAATTTAATTCTAAAAAACAAATAAAAAGATAATTATAATACTTAATGGATTATCTCATGAAAATGATAGAATACACTCCAATAAAACTCCTTTTAAAATTAATTCCCATTAACACCATAAGATTCATAATTAATATTTAATTTTCCTTTTAATAACATATTTTCTAAATTATAGATTAGATTAAATCATATACTAATGTAATTGACTAAATATAATTACGCGCAATATCAACTATAGCAATTAATTAACCATTAGTATTTAATTTCCTTTAAACTATTAATATTAATATTTTTGCCAATAAAATATCACACTAACACAAAGGTAAGGGACTAAGACTAAACCACTCAAAATACCAACAAGACCAACAAGGCTAACGACTAACAAGATCGGACAAACATGATGCAAGGATACCTGACTGGGGACTTGTTCCGTAGGAATGGTGATACCACGGGGTCTGACTGATATCTCTCTTTTTCCACTTTACCATTGGGTTATAGAGCACGCTCAGACCTAAAGATCCAAGTGGAGTCGATGCTCGGTACCTACAGCTACATAAACAAATCATCGAACATGTGCATATAAACCATATAACATCACATCGTGAAAAGGGAATGGAACCAATGCAGCTTGCCCATATAGAGAAGTGTGGTGCTTTTCCCCTTCACCCAAACACATCATAGAAGTAGTGTACACCAATCAGTATGCATTGATAAACACAAAGAACTCATAAGTAATCCATCACAATTAACTAACTACTGAACAAGAATAACATCTTATAAGAACATCTTTAACAACATCATATCAATCCATCATAGACATCGACAAATAAAACATCATTCACAGTCATATAACAACATCATAAATTACATCACTATTGCAATGAATCATAAAGCACAAGGTATGAATATCACATAAGAATCCAAAAGTCATAGTCAAACATCACAACCAAAACCAAAATCGACCAACACCTAAATAAGGGTCGAACCACACAAAACACAACTACAACGTCTGACAAGCCAAAAGAGAGTGGGGCACTACACCTATGGATCCTCATCATCTTATTGTTATGGTATACATCCCAAATTTTGGATATATTTAAAGTAGTGTTTACATATGACACTAATCCCCAACCAAAGCTTGTGTTGCCATTATTTCTAATATTATTGATTCAATGTGCCTATGTGCCCTTGTATCCATGTGTCTATTATCAATTGGAGATAACTTATATTAAGGCTTCATATGTATACATAGTTGTGGTCTTATTTGGCTTTGGTGGTAGTGGTTCATCTTATCTTGCATGGGTTCCTACTCTCTAGTGAGTTTTAGCCTTTGGTGATAGTGGGACCAAGATTATATTGAGATGTTTTGTGTTCTTGGGTGGTGGCTTACTATTGGTGCACATGTTCTCTTTAGTGGGGCCTAATCTCCTATGTTGAAATATTTGATTTTTCAAGGCCTTCTCATTCTATTCATATTTCCCATGTGTCTTTAGCATTTTTATTGATCTTAAATGTCTCTCTATAGAAAGAACTTATAGGTGTGCAAGATCTACATTCTTGATATTTTCAACTTTTCTTTGTAATTGATATATTTCATTTGCAATGATTTATGATCTAGATTGATAACAATGGTCTAATTTATATTCCATGACTTTTGGGGGCACATAAGGATATCAAAGAAAGGTGATGCAAATATATATAGTACTTAAAGAATAACGTATGAGAAATTGCAATGTTATATGTATGAATATACATGTATACATATGCATATACAAATATGTATATATGTATGTATGTCTGTATGTATGTGTATATATATGTGTGTGTATATATATGTATATGTATGTATATGTATATGTATGTATGTATGTATGTGTGTATGTATCTATGTATATGTATGTGTGTGTGTGTGTAAATATGCATACACATACACATGCATACGCACACACATACATACACATACACATACACATACACATGTGTGTGTGTGTATGTGTATATGTATATACATGTATATTATTGCAATTTCTTATACCTATGTATTATATAATGCATACATTATGTATATATATATGTATGTAAATATATACATAAATATACATATGTGGATGTATGTATGTATTTATTTATTTATACACACACACACATATCTACACACACATATATGTATACATACATACATACATACATACATATATACATATATATGTTTACATATATATACATATACATATGTGTGTGTGTAAATAAATAAGTACATACATACACATATGTATATTTATGTATATATTTACATACATATATATATACATAATGTATGTATTATATAATACATAAAGAATAAAGTATAAGAAATTGCAATGTTATATATGTATATGTATATATGTATATATGTATACATATATACATACACATACATACACATACACATACAAATCGAGCACCCGTTTCACTTTGGGTGTCCGAGGCATTCAAAAACGAGCGCACGTTTTTCAGAAACGTACGCCTGTTTTGGTTTGGATGCCCGAAGCTAAATGGGCACCCATTTCTTGAATGTATTTTTTTTTTAAACCATTTTCCATCATTTTCACTGTTTCAAAAATGGGTAAACATTTCAGAGGAGCACAAGTACCCATTTTTTTCATCCCATCTGACCCCCCAGACCATTTTTTACCTCCTTCCAAGTACGTAGTTTTTTTTTATATTATTTTTTATTTATTTTTATTATTTTTCATTAAAAAAATGTTAATTTATTGTTATTTTTTTATTTTAGTGTTTTAAAGTTTGAAAAACATTTTTTTATTTTATTTAATTTCATGTTTAAAATAGTTTTTAGTTTTTAAATATTGAAAAAAACATGAAAAGTAAAAAATAGTAAAAACTTAAAACTGTAGGAAAAAAACAAAAAACAAAAATGTAAACGAACAACAAACATTAGACTCAAAAAACAGACAATAAACCCTGAACAAAAAAATGAACAATAAACCCTAGATAGAAAAAAATGAACAATAAACCCTAGAAAATAAACGAACAATAAACCCTAGAAAATAAACGAACAACAAACCCTAAAAAATTAACAAACAATAAACCCTAGATGAAAATCAACAATAAACCCCCCTTCTCTCTCACACACACATGTACACATTACCCTCTCTATCATTACGCTCTCTCTCTCTCTCAATCTCTCATTACCCCCTCTCTCACACACACACACACACATTACCCCCTCTCTCTCACACACACACATTACCCCCTCTTTCTCTCTCACACACATTACCCTCTCTCTCTTTCATTACCCTCTCTCCATCATTACCTACTCTCTATCTCTCATTATCTATTCTCTCTCTAACTCGTTGTATATCAAATTACCTACTCTCCCTCTCTCTCTCTCTATTTTAATCATGCGTAAAAGTTTGAATGTTTAAATTTATATTTCTAAATGTTGTATTTAATTATAGGATTTTTTTGTAAAAGTTAGATGTTTAATTTATGTTTTGATGTTTAATTTATGTTTAAATTGAACTTTAAAATGATAATGAATATGAATGTGTTTTTTTGTGTGTGTGAAAAATAGGGTTCTTAAATTTGATAATACTCTAACTATCACTATTAATCCTCACTACTTCCTAACTTAGCCCAATCTCTAAAGATATACTATATATTTACAAACATGATAACATGTCATATACTTTGACTTAATAGTGGAAAGAGAAACCACAACCTATCACCTACTCATCCAACTAATTGCACCACCACATAGACTAAATACATAGTCAATCTTAGACTTCCTAATGTCAACATCCCATATCCAATTTGAGTTTACAAGTCCCTATATTTTTAATAACATGTGGAACAATCCTACTACTAAACTTTCTTCTTTCCAAACTTTGTGCTTTGAAAACATGGTTGTTGAAAACATGGATTTTTCTTCTTCTTTTAGATTATTCCACGAATCACTAATCATTTTAGTGATCTCCCTATCCTTACCAAAATGCAATGCTTTCAATTGTTTATACTGCTCAGCAAAGAAAAAATTGTAGTCATTCCTATTTTGCTTTGAAAACATGGTTATTGAAAGCATTTTTTCTAAATTTGAGTCATTGAGATGCTAGATATTAAATGCCAACCTAGAGGTAGTATGTCCATAAAGTCCAATGGCTACCAAAGTGATAGATTTCCACTAAATGTTAGCTCTTATTGAAGTAACATTAATTGTTGTTAAAGTGTCATAAAAAGTTGTGAAAGTTTCAACTTTTCATCAAAGTGACATTATTGGTGAAGTATCCCAATTGTTTCTAAAATGACATTATTATAATAAATTTCAACTACTCCTAAATTCCACCTTCTACCAATGTCGCAATGTACATCTAAAGATGTTTTTGAACTTAAAAAATATTACACTAAATATAAAATTTTGCCTCAATGAGAAATAGAATGTCATGTGGAAAGAATCTATATATTTAATCATCCATGTATCCTCACATATATGCATTCCAAATATATAACAATTATATTACTATTGTCATCCTAATAATTTATTGAATCTAAATCATCATTTAATTCATTCTTGTAATATTTTTATTGCATTCATTTTTATGTGGATTTTCTTGACATAATTAAAAAAGTTTACATAGGATTTATTGAGAGACTTAGATCTCACTTTAGATTTGGAGCTTTGTCCTTTTTCTTATTTTTTCTCTTTGCTTTATCCTTTTATCTTCCTCTAATAACCAATGCATCCTTTAAAAAAATTAGAGTTTTTTTGGTTTGAACTCCTCCAAGAGTAGAGAACGTACTATTTATTCAAGCTTCAACTTAGTGTAGTACTACTAGTTGCGATCACTAAATCATCCCATGATTCTAGCAAAGAACACAACAAAGAAGTCCATGTATTGACAAGTCCTTAGATATAACTTATGACTTTAATGGATTTAGTTAAAACCAAAAGAGAGTAGTTGAATCGATTCCTATCAATTTGAAAATATAAAGTGGTAGCCTAATTGAAGATAATGGTTAAATATTGCAAGGGAACTAAATTGTAATTCCATGGAAGTTACCTTCTTTGAAAAGATGAACTACACAACGCTACCATTAAACTAGGATTAGAAGCCTCTCATGACAAGATGGTCAACTATTATGGGTCCCAAAGTACAACTATCATAGGTATTTTAATCATCCATCTCTCTATAACAAACATAAAAATGCACCATGATGGCCCAAAATGCCAACTAAAAAACAATCTTAATCGAGAATGAGCTCTCAGTGGAGTCTAGAGGAGATGATTATTCATTATCTATTCTCTCTCTCATGATTATTTTTATGATTTTGATGGAACTTATACTAATGCATCTTTAGATGTTAAAAAGTATTGTTTGAGTTGCATGGGCATTATGATGTTTTATTTTGTAGAATATTTCTTATACTTTTATTTAAGTGGATAATATTTCTTAAATGATGCTTATTATTAAAATAGACCTACCTATTAATAATATAGATCTATGTGAGTTTCATTTTTTTATATTTAAGTTGGTAAATTGTATTTAATTATTTTTTTTTGGAAGGTGAAATGTAAATTAAATAGTAATTGTAATTTTCATGTTTGTATATATATGTAGATTATTTTCACATAATGGATGAGTTTGAGATAGATGAGCTATTAGGTCTAGCGCCACCTCCACCCCCTCCACCTCTACCTCCACCTCCACCTGATCAGTTGAGGAAGACCATTGGGAGGAATATTGATTCTTTGATTAGAGATATCCATACCATTAGACGTGAGCCTCATCCACCTCCGCAGTTGTTATGCCTTGCAGATAGTATGCAAGGGATTGTACAGTTTGTATAGGCTTTAGATAGCGAGTTGGATAGCTATCGTAGTTGGAGGGAGGGATTGCGTGCATTTTATGCTGATGGCCTAACATACCAACAAGTCAATGAATTAAAAATAACAAATATGGATTTGAAACAATATTTTGTGAACCCTAAGATGGGTGAAGAGATAGATCCGAAGAAGCCATGGATCTCAATTCGATGGCGTAGGCACCCAAGCATAGCTAGACACTTTTGGGAGTGGTGGTGGATGGTCTTTGACTATCCGCCACACTCCAATCATGAGGTCCCCATGTATTTTTTGAAAAAATTGTGGGCCGAAATTGAATTGGGTAAAAAACCCAATTACTTTGATATTAGATCATTTCAAGGGGTCGGGAGAGGCATGCCTCAGGATAGGTTGGCGGTCAAATTGAGTGACAGAGTTTGAAACTGTGTGCACAATGATCCCTTGGTTCCTCTTCCTGCATCGGTTGTTCCAACACCTACCCATCAATGAGCAATGGATTCTGCTCTTGGTTCATTGAGTGCCCTGTCGGGCAATTTGGTACAGTAGTTGCGCAAGGTGAGGGTTACCCACAGCTTAGCACATGTTTCCACGAGTTGCAGGAATGTATGTACGGGTCCACAGAGTGACGCTGCCCCTCGAGGAGATGGTTATTTTGATGATGCTGATGCTGATGTTGCCCATGGTGGTTATGATGATGTTGAGGAGGCTGCACATGTTGATGTCGTCTTTTCATATGTTGATCTCCTGTGGGCAGACGATGATCAGCCTACAGAGGTACAAATTTATTTATATAATTTACAGTGCAATATTAAATTCCTTATATATACACATATTAACCATAACATGAGTCATCTTTTTTTGAACAAAGGATGGATCATACCACATCATTGAGGAACCGACATCATGTTACCTCGACACCTAGAGATGTTGGTGCCCCATTTACGATATGCACTTTCATCTAGATACATTGTATTGATATGTACATTTAAAATAAACAATAAAAAAATTAATGTAATGATGTGTATGATATGTTTTTTCAATTTTGTAGGTTGCTTCATGTAGCACCAAGGTGGGTAGTTCTTCACATGACTCGTTGACCGCTGAGGCTTAGCCTCATATACCACTAGTATGTTTTTCATCCATTAATTTGAAGTGTTTATATGCTTACTAATTTATGTACAACTCTGATTCATGTTCGTTATTTTTTGCAATTGTAGGCTTCTGGATTGTTTGATGGTGCATCACATGTACGCCTTCACCCATCAGTTACTTTTCCTGCACATGAAACACCATATGTATGCTTTTCTGCGATAAACTTGTAGTCTATATATATACTTTATAATTTATGTATATATACAAGTTTGATTCATGCTTTATATATGTTGTTCGGGTCGATACCACTACTAGTATTGGTATGGCTATGGGATTGAGCCAGATGCAACCGTCAACATTGTCATTTGCAGTGATGATTAGAAAAATAATTTCTAATTTGTTTATACTGTGTACTTGGCTTTTATAGGGATTATGAAAATTGATGTACAATGTTTTTTTTACAGGACTTGACTACAACCACTTTTCTTGTTCATGATAGTGGACCTCCACGTACCAGTGAGGGCATTGTAGAGCATGGTTGTATGGTAATTTATTTTAAATTTTCAGTATTTAATTACTTTATAAGTGAATTATGCAAGTAACTTCTTCTCATGTAAAATCTTTTAATAATGTACAGGAGGGTGGAGACACTGATACTGCACACACACAGGATGGTCCATCTCAGGACCACGTGTAGCAGGATGATTCATCTTAGCCACCTTCATATGGAGTGAAGAGGACTGCAAATAAGATGCACGAGAGTTCTTAGATTATATATTTTAGCTCATGTCATGTTATTGTATTATGGACTTTTTATGATGACACTTGTTATGTTATCCTGGGACTTGTTATTATGTTATTTGGACTTGTTTTAATGTCATTTCCTTGTTATTATTTTATCAGGACTTGTTATTATGTCATCAGGAATTGTTATGTGATTATATATGTAGACACCTAAAATTGTCATGTCTAATTAAATAAATATTTTATTTATTTAATTATCTAAGCCTAATTCTTCTATTAATTAAATAAATCTTTATTTATTTAATTAATTCATTTATCCTCTTCTAGCCTTATTTCTCATTTAAATAAATACATTTATTTATTTAAATTGTCCTTTTCCTAAATTAAATAAATATCTTACTTATTTAATTGATCCCATTTCTTCTATTAATTAAATAAATCTTTGTTTATTTAATTAATTCATTAGCCTTTTCTACCTATGACACATGTCATTCATCTCTTAATTCATATACTACCTACCCTTTCATTATTTTATTATTTTCTTTACCTACCCTCTAATCATAGCCGACCTCCTTTTACACCTCTCAATCTTATCCCTCCATTTCATATCGTGTCTTCTATATAAGGAGATGCTTCCTTCATTATTAAACCCTAACTACCTAGCTAATGAATCAAGCTAACTACTATTTGGCATATGAGATCCTACTTGCAACCACATTCCGTTCTTTGTTGAGCTCTTGTGCACACAAAATCTGAGAGCAAATATATCGAGCAAGATCAATGGAGATAGGAAGAATGGAGATCCAAACCCTATTGGACATGTGATGGTATAATCTTTGTGATTTCATTTGATTTGCATTGTCTTAGGTAATCTTCATATGTTATGGTGGATCTTTGTTGTTGTCAGGCTAGGGTTTTGTGGTTGAATTCATTTAGTCTTTCAATATTGTTGTATCCATTTTCACCATATACATTTTGGCACGCCCGGTGGGACTCTTGTCCCTTTTGCATTTAACATCCTTGTTGCAAATATTGTATTTTGAAGTTACAGATTTGACATTTTCGATGGCATTTTGGTATTTTCGCGTCTGCGTACTTTCGGATCGCGTTTTTGGTTTTTTGTCGCGTTTGCGACATCTTGGATCGCGTCTACATCCTCAACAGTATTTTATTTTTGCGGATTCCGAAAATCGCGTCTATGTTCCTTAGTCGCGTCTGTGGTGTTTTTAGACGCGTCTGTGTCTAGAAGCCACGTTTGCGTTCTAAAACCACGTCTATGTTTCACAGAAGCGCATCTGCGTCAGAGAGCCGCGTTTGTGTTTGGGGTAACTGTGTTTGTGTGCATTGATGTCATTTTTGGAGTTTTATTGATTCGGTTTTTAGTCATTCGGTTTTATTTTTTTTAGATCTGGATTATTTTGAGCTAACATTTGCAAATCTAGCTAACGAAATTGGTGCAGCTTGTCTCGAAAGCAAAATCGTTTTGTTGAAGGCCCCTATTTTCACAAAGTCTTTTGGATCTAAAATTTACCTAACTTGTGTGCTTGCAGGAAGGGGTGATTATTTCAAACAATCCAAACTACTAACAAATCTTTGTTGCAGAACCTTGGCAAGGGTTTTTGGATTTTTATAGTGTGCCTTGTTTTTCATAGATTAGCAAACACTTCAATTGGTGCACTAAAATTGAACCATTTTCTTTTGTGTCTTGAGCAATAGGCTCTTTTTGTTTAAATCTTTAGAGGGCCTGTCTTCCCATGTGGTCATTAGGACTACTAGTAAGAAGAGAACGACCCAAGTGGTAGCAAAAGAAAAGTCATCTTCTTCCAAACCACTATAAATAACTGTATTCATGGTGAAAACTATGAATAATGTGTGCTGATTAGTTCATACCGACACTATGTCTCCCCATAAACCCGTTTGATCAAATTTATTTGATCATTTGTAGGGCGTAACCCCTACCGGTTGGGAGCCTTCTGTATTTACAGAGCTAAAAGTGTCGCATGTATGGCCACACGAGCGGATGCCCTTACTAGCACCTTTTTTTTTTAGAAGCCCAAATCCTTCTAGTTGTTGGGGCAGGAGGTCGTACCTCTGGTAGTGGCCCACACACATACGGTTCTTAGTAGAGATACAAAGTTCGCCACGAGGAGTTTTCATGGGGACTGATGCTTGGCTGACCCAAGAAGTGAGTGCCGAGGGTGGAGTCAGT
Source organism: Cryptomeria japonica (assembly GCF_030272615.1). NCBI lineage: Eukaryota > Viridiplantae > Streptophyta > Pinopsida > Cupressales > Cupressaceae > Cryptomeria > Cryptomeria japonica. Next base: position 193,329,787 of record NC_081410.1, read on the forward strand.
GAGGTCAAGCATCTAAGTATCCGCTCTGAATAGCGTAGCCTCAGGGGTAAAACCCCATGTGGGATCAACAACTATTGTCTTGGCCAGCCATAAGAATTGTGCTTGACTTATTTTAAACATTCAAACATTCAAGACCAAACAACAAAACCTTGTGTCTTTTGTGTCTTCAAGTGTATGCAAAATAATTTTACATCAAACAACACACTTTTCTTTGAGTGATTTTGTCTAGACACTTGCAAACATTGAGTCCTCATCAACACTGTGTCCTCTTGTCACGAAAAACAATCAAACATTCAAATTTCGTCACAAAATAACTTCACAGATTGGAAAAAATTGCACAAATTTTGTAGAAACGCGTCTGTGTCTGACATAATAGCGTTTGTGTCATATAACCACGTCTGTGAAGGGCAGAAACGTGTTTGTGTTCTCGGAATCAACATTGCATTTACAAAATCTTAGACCCGCATCTGTGTTAAACAGAACCACGTATGTGTCAAGAAATCGCATCTGTGCAATATACAAGCACGTCTGTGTTCAGAATTGAAAAACTTTTATAGTCCAGCAAACAAACATAGTCAGTTTCAGAATTCTTGAGCTTCCTAGGTTATTTCTCCAAGTTTTCATCTAGCATTCAACCTGTCTTTGGGTCTCACACAGTCCATCATTGCTTTACATCTTGCATTACATTCACATTTGTTTAAACTTGAGTCAAAAAGTCACTTGCTTGTCCTCATCACACTTTGTTAACACATTACATACAACAACATTTTGCTAAGTGGTCCCTCATCAAGGTTTATCACCTTTGGGTCTCATTTGGTCATACTTATAGTCAAGGTCAACTTACCTCATCAAGAGAAACTATCCTCTCTTTGGAAGTCACACCTACTCTACTACATACATACTTGGTCTTACACTTTGGACATTGCAAGTACATCTCAGATTCATTTACATTCCATCCAACTCTTGGTCTTCCATACTCTTTCCATTTTCATCTAGTCTCACACATCTTGGTCAATACCTAGTTCATGGTTGAAACCCGTTCCCAAAAATCTAGGAGAGAAGCTAAAGAGGCTCAAGAGTCTGCAAACATGAGTTCCTATGAGTATGACAATGATATCTTTTTCAATTCTGATCATACTACATTACCTGACATAGATGCTTATCGAAACATTCCAAATGTTGAGAACATGGACACTACAAACAACAATGATACACACAATGACAATATGGACAAATTTTCTGTACATTCAGCAGAAGTGGAAGACACCATTATGAATCCTCATTTTAATCAATTGGTGGAGGAAATAATGAGGAGGGATAGACAATACTTCCTACAAGTGATGGCACAAAGTGGAGCTAAGATACCTCATCATTTTGACATGTCTCAAATAATGGAAAATCAACCTTTGCAACAAACTCACTCCAACATGGATCAAAGGAGGCCTAATAGTGGAGGCAATAGAGGACCACATATGGTGCCTGAATCACCATCATCTTTGTTTCAAAAACCAGAGGTCCCATACACACATGGCCAAGCATATGATACTCACCTTCGTAGACCATTATGGAAGTCTTATGTAGAAAAATATGCTCAATCACATACCAATGCTAAGGATCAACCACCAAAGCAATTGGATATTCAAAGGCATGCTCAAAATTTGGACACAAGGAAACCCCGCATCAAATTTGGGGACAACACACTAGAACAAACTCATGACATTCCTATAGAGTATGGTATACATGGACAAAGCAGATATTTCATTCCTCAACATGAATCTGTACCAAGTGGTCCATATACGCAGCATCATTATAGACCTCCTCCATATTAACATGTGTATGATCAATATCATCCATATATGCAGCATGCTCCTCCAATTTGTGCCTCAAGCATGGGGTATGGTCCAAGGAGTCGATCTCCACCTAAGAACAATTTGGAGCAACAAATAAGGGACTTACAAAAGAAAATGGAGGACATAAATACACCGAAGCCAATTTACACAATGAGAGACATATGTCCTTATCCATTTGACAAGAGCATTCCAATGCCTCCATTTCCTACACACTTTGTGATGCCTAAGTTTGATAAATATAGAGGAAAAGGGGATCCTAAGGCACACATAAGACAATTTTTTATAGCTTGCATTGAAGTGGCAGCAGAAGAGACATATTTGATGAGATTATTCCCACAAAGCTTAGGTGATCAAGCTATGGAATGGTTCTCCCAACTTCCACCTGGAATTAAGTCATGGGGTGACTTAGCAGAGGCATTTATCCAACATTTCTCATACAACATGGAGACAGACATGTCAGTCACTACTTTGTGCAACACCAAGCAAAAAGATGGAGAGTCTTTTGCATAATTTTTACAAAGATGGAGAAATCTAGCCAGCAGATGCTCTTGTGAAATTCCACAAAAACAAATGGTAGAGATGTTCACCCAAAATGTTAACAAAGACATTGGCTATGATCTAAGAAAAGCTTGTTTGTCCACCTTCAAGGACGTCATTGAAAAAGGCTTAGCAACAGAGAAGGTCCTAATTGAACAAGGAGTCATTAAGATATTCAAGGAAAACAAAGATGACTTTAAAGGAAAAGACAAGCCAAGATTTTGGAATAAAAACAAGAACACAGTGAATGATGGTGTTGTTGATGCCAATACAATGCGACCCAAAATTGTTTTTTCTAGATCAAGCTCTACAAGCAATCAGGTGAATACTCAAACAACTTCCAAATCACAAAGGAAGTACACTCCATTGGGAGAACCACTTGAGTCAGTTTTCAAAAAGCTAGTGGCAAATAAGGTAATCACTATTCTAGATTTTCCTCCATATGAGCCAAAGGTGAAACCAAATTGGTGGAATGATGATGAATATTGTGAATTTCATAAGAGCAAGGGTCATAAGACAAGAAATTGTTACCAACTGAAGAACATCATACAAGATCTCATTGATAGAGGTGACATTGAGATTGAAGGACACTCATCCAATCAAGAACATGAGATGTTTAAGGAACCATTCCCAAAGCATGACAAGGGAAAAGCTGTAGCCACAGATGATCAAACCAACTATACCAGAGCATCCTACAACTTTGATTCAACTATCAATCACATCTCAATGTACAATTATGTCTCTACCATTATCATCAAGGACAAAACCCCTGAGAATTCTACCCAGAGACCCAAGATCGTTATGAAAGAAATTGGATCTTCTTCTGAACCTACCTTTGAATGTCACATTACAACCCGTCAAGGTGAATTCACTTTGCAAGGTGCTCTAGCCAAAAACACCACTTCCTCATCGACCAAGCCTGAGTATGACCTTGTAGAACTATTAGGGAAGACACCTACGTTCATCTCCATCCTTGAGCTCCTACGTATATCCCCCACACATAAAGCCATTCTTGACAAAACTTTGAGAGACACTTTCATCCCTACCAATCTGAATGTGGACCAGTTTCAAGCTATGGTGGGATACCTTTCCATTCCACACTCCCTTACATTCACAGAAGCCGATGACACCTTTGTAAGTCATCCACATAATGCACCATTACACATTGAAGCCTTCATACACAAACATCGAATAAAATGAGTCTTGATAGATGGAGGAGCAGGTCTAAACATTTGTACATTGAGCACTATTAAACAATTGGGATATTTTGATAAAGCTGTGAATTCTACAAACAAAATTACCATCAAGGCATATGATGATGAAGAGCGTTCATCCAAAGGCACAGTCACCTTACCTCTCAGAGTTGGGCCAATTACAAAGGATGTGGTTTGTCAAGTCCTTGATCTTGATCTCACATACAATATATTGCTAGGACGTCCATGGATTCATGAGATGAATGTAGTACCATCTACATATCATCGATGTATCAAGTTTCCACACAATGGAGTTGAAGTGACCATCAAAGCTGACCCAAATCCATTCATATATTGCAACAATCTGCAACCTAGATCAAAAATAACAATACCAGTCAATCGAGAAGTTGTTCCATCTTCAACATATGTGGATCCAGAATCATTGAAAGCTTCTACATGAAAACAAACAGAGCTCAAAGAAAAATTCAAGGTTAAAGACCTGGGATGTGGTGAGTATATCTTTCATACTGAGCAACTCCCACTATCTCCTAAGGTATTCAGTCGACAGGAACAATCTACAAATAATTTGCAATGCCAAGGAATTGGGTACGAAGCACCTAGTGTTGTGGCTACTATGTCTAAATGCAAATCTCTTCTAGTGGTGCAAGCAACTCTTGATATCAATAGTCCTAAGAGTGGTTCCAACAAAGAATATATTGAGCATATCACCAGCCCTCTTGAAAAATCACATAGCCTTACCATATCATCCACTCATTTCATTTCCACTCCACTTCCAAACTTGGATCAACAAGAATTACAAAAGCCCTTACTCATCGAGGATGAAAAATAAAGCTTTGAAAAGAAAAATCTAAAAGTCAATAATAAAGAAAAGTCCTTTAGTCCAAATCCAAATCAAAAGCTATTGGACTCTGAAAAAATCAAAGTCAAGGATAAAACTTTTGTAAAAGAAAAAGAACAAGAGTTCATCTCCCCTAATACCAAAATAACTGGGGGCAAAAGTTCTAAAATTTCAAGCCAAAAAACATACTTGTTGATCCTAAGTCTCCATCATGCTATCCTACTTTCACTTCTTTTCACAGTCATAAGCCTTCATAACTCATCCACTTGTTCCACACATTCATCCCCTTTTGGCGATACATCATGGACCTTTAATGGAGCTTCCTTGAAGGACTTTGTTATCAGGGATGCCCAAACTTCTTCAAGTGACACGCATATGGACCTATGTAGTCCACATACTAGTAATTCTATTTCAATTCCCTTATCAAGGAAGACAGACACGTGAGCTATACATATCATTCAGTCAAGGAACAATGCAGCTACTATCATAAGATAAAGCCTCACACACTTGAGGTAGGGGACTTAGTTCTCAGAGAAAATCCTAAGAATCAGCAGGATAGAGAGAAGAAGGGCAAATTCAAATCAAATTGGCTTGGTCCTTACATCATTACAGCATCATATGGATCTGGTGCATATCAACTCTCAACCACAGAGGGTGAACCTTTGGAGGATCCTATCAACAGCATGCACCTTCGCAGGTTTTAGACATAGCTCTTCAGAGTACCCCAACTCAAAAATACAAAAAAAATACAAAAAAATAAATCATAAAACATCAAAATCGTTACTTGGTGAAAACCTGGCAAACAGGCACCTTGTGACACAAACAAAATCAAAAAGTAAAGAAAAACATTTCGTCCAATGGTGAAAACCACTTCGGTGGCGCCCTGGGCAAGTACCATGGTGAAAACTGGGTCACCAGCGCCATGCGTAGAGACATTGCTCCTCCCTCCTTCAGGATTCAATTTCATCCTCTCACTTTGCACACACTCACAACCTATCCATCCATAATAAACTTACCCATTCCCATCATGGCTTGTTGTTGATCTACCTAAGATTGGTTAGCCATTCATAATAAACATTCCTTTTTCATCCCTTTCCTTCCATAATAAATCAGCTCCTATCTGTGGCTAAGGCAAATCCTACGTCTAGTAATGGGTGTGGAACTGAGAGCATCACATGTTTCAAGGAGTACAATTTCTTCCATCTTTCTTCAGTCTATCTGCGCACAATCCACAATAAAGCAACACTTGCATCGCCAGTCTGCAATAAATTTTCGTCTTCTTCGCAATAAAGTATCAGTTTCATGGATTCAATCAGTTTCAAATGAGACACAACAGCAACAATGGGCTTCAACAAATCAAATCTTTCAACAGACTCAGACAACATTATGATTCAGTGCTATCTATCCTTTTGTGAAAGTAAACATTGTGACCACAATCAAATAAGACTTATAAAAGTGACAATAGACACTAAACTTGAGGACTACAGTGGATGTTGGTGTTGAGTCTTGATTTTCTTTTGATTTTATCTTTCTGGTGACATGTCTTTTAGCTTTTTCAGGATGTCTTTGACTAGAAAGGCAAGGATGGGATATCGTCACCTATTTTCTTTGTTGTCTGTGGATTGTCTCTTAGTAATGCTATGACTTGTCCAAGGATATGAGGATATTGTGAGTCTAGTATGAACTGGGGCATTCCTTGTTTGTTATTGTCTTATCTCCATGCAAATGGGTACAATGACTTTCTGGGTCGAACATATGCCTCGATTGTCATAACCTACTTGCCATAATAAAGCTCAATGATGATAACGCACAAGAAGCTCTTTTACTTTCATATCTTCTATCTTTCATCCCCCTTTCTTGATTGACCTCCATCGTCCCTCTTGAGTCCGTGGAGCCTGCTATCACATGACTGAGTATAATGACACGCCAAAAAAAATATTTGCATTTCATGTCGTTAGCACCTGCATTACCACATATAAGCATTTCATACATACATATCGATATCACAATTGCATCACATCCTGCATGCAACACATGTTAGCAATCTTACATTTTTATCATGTAAATAGTTCTTTTGCATTACCACATATAAGCATTTCATACATTCACATTCACATTTGCATAATATTTAAAACATAAAAGAACAAAAATATTGCATTTCATCATGTACATATTTGCATCCATATCATAACCATCACATAAAACATACATCATTAAACATCTCATCACATAGGTACACATGCATATAGTTGCTGCAAAGATGAATCATCTCATATATATATATATATATAAAGTGTCATGATACAATGATGTCAAAATCATATGGCTGCAAAATCACCCGAAGGTGTCTACATCATAATACAAAATGGTACAATACTGATACATAGGGAGCCCTCTACGGCTATGATGAACTCCCTCCCTCGGAGCTGCCTGGCCTCGATGAAATCTGAGCCCTGGAAGGACCCGCCCTAGGATCATCCCTTTTGTCCCCCCTATATGGTGGTAGTGGAGGACCCATAACCCCACCACTGGACGCCTGTCTCCTCTGGCTCCCTCCCATAGCTGTCGTTGTACATGATGGTCTCCGGAAGCTCCTCGCCTACTAATCTGGTGGCACTGCACCATAATATAGATCCCGCCAGTAGCCTATCTCCTCTCCTGCCCATAGAACATAGGCATATCCAGCCCCTATGTCCTCTGTCGCCTACCTCCCAGCCCTCAGTGATGTCTCAGCCTCAGTGTAGCGTTGTATAGCCTGATCTCGCTCCCACTCAGTATCTCTGAGCCACCTCCTGAGTCTATCCCTCTCCCTCTCCAAGTCCTGAATCTCATCTGCCTGTCCCTGATAGATCTCCCTCAGCTTAACAAGCTCATCCTCCTCCGCCTCGGCCCCTTGTGCCTCTACCTGTGGCTCCCCCTGTACAGGTGCCTGTCCTCGTGCCTGTGGTTGTACCTGTACCTGCCTTTGTCCCTGTCCCTGCACCTGTCTCGGACCCTGTGCTGCTGGCACCTATAGCGGCAATCCACCGCGACCCCTCACAATCTAAGCCTGTCTATCCTCTCCACCCTCCCTCCGCGGTGCCACCCTCCTCTCTCCAAATGCACCCCGCCTTCTCCGTCGGCCTCTACCCCCATCATCTCCATCATCATCAACATCCCCACCACCATCTCCATCTAGCAGCTCTCCTAGATCTGTCAGGCATGGGAATGGATGCTCGACCCAATATGTTGTGTACTCTGCATCCTTGTCGGCATCCTCGATCTCTAGCCACATATCCCAGGGTAAGGGCATCATCTCCACTAGTTGTGTAACAGTTTGATCATATGATAGCAACAACCCAAAGTGAGCCTGATCCCTAACTGTCCATGCGTACATCCCTGAACCCCGTGGCATCCATTGGATCCTGCCAAACTGCCTACCCACCCTGTCAACCAACTGCCTCTCCAATACATAGGGTGTCCGCCCAATCAGATACCTGCTCTAAAAGGTGTAGGGTAGCTCTACTGCATCATCCTCCCACTGCTCGCATCCCAGGTACAACCTCCATATAACCATATCAATCTCATCTATAGCCCGCCACCAGTACTCCAACCTACCAATCTATGGCTGTAAGGTGATCATATCGTACAAATGCATGAAACTGCATCTGTGACCTCTGCCCCTGAAGTGTCTAGGTCGTGTCACTAGCAGATGCTCATATGCCCACACCTGTAGAAATGTAACCCTGCAGCCCAATCCTACGGATCCATGACAAACAAACTGATGCAGCTCGTAATACAAGTGTGCTAGCACACACGGTCCCTAGGCATATCTGGTGTGTTGTGTAACCACCGTCTCCAAGGTGCTCCCCCAACCCACAGCCAAACCTCGTGTAGCCTTATCGAGACACGGGAACCCACTGATCACTCCCCCTAGCACTATTGGTAGCGCTAATCCTGTAGCTATCATGGTGTCCCATGTGACATAACCTTCCCTCATATCCAGTCCTGGGTCTCGGAATACTCATCTCAGGGCATCCCTGTCTCCGTCTCGATCATAGGGTACTAACTCCCCATTGATCGGTATCCTCAGAATCTGGTATACATCCTCCAAGGTGACTGTCATCTCACCCATCGGCAAATGGAACATGCACGTCTCCAAGTGCCATCTCTCAACTAGTGCAATCAGCAAACCCATGTTCGCTCGAAACTCAGGCACATACAGAATATGTCTCAATCCCATAGCCTCAATCGCAGCTCGGTCCTCGGCTGTCAACTCAGGTCGCAACCTCTGAGTCAATGGGAATCTCTCCCGTGACTCTAGCATAGGTAGATACTCCTACAGTCAATCAAATCAATCATGTCAGTCATAGTGGCATTCACTGTTCATCACAAAATGCTACTTTTTATCTACATACATATGATACTCTATCCTAGTGACACTCACTGTTCATCACAAAGTGTTGCTTTTTATCCTAGTGGTACTCCCTGTTCATCACAAAGAACTACGTGTTTTCCACTCCCTATTTATCACAAAGTTCTGCCCACATTTGCACTCATTGTTCATCACAAAGTGCTGCTCATATTTGTACTCCCTGTTCATCACAAAGTACTCTCTATGTCTTGGTACTCACTGTTCATCACAAAGTGCCTCGACCTATCCTTGTCTTCCCTAGAGGACCTGCTTGAGTGTATCCTCTTAGCAACTTATCCAATCAACAACGTATGTTCATCATAGACTTGCCGATTTGACCTTGAAGACATAAATGCGCCTTCATGACATAAACACACTTATAGACTGCATAGACATGCCTGCTCTGCACAGACGCGCCTAAAAAAATAGACGTGCCTATGCTCTACATAGACGTGCCTACCTTCCACAAACGTGCTTGAATTTCACAGATGCGCCTACATGACACAGACGCGACCGGATTCTGCACAGACGCTTTTCCTAACATAGACGTGCCTGGCACCAATGCAGACGCGCCTAGCGAGCATAGACGCGCCTAGCACCTATGCAGACACGCCTAGCGAGCATAGATGCACCTACACGTTTTGACATTTTTTTGGACCCTATCCTAGAGCACATTTATTACCCTATCTAGCATGCATTAATGACAACAATAAATGCAACAAAGTACAAGGAGGTTTTGTGGTACTTACTGGCTCTTCTGCCTCTGTTGGCCTCTAGAATCGGCGAACGTGGTCAAATCTGTGAACCAAAACCATCGCTGCTGACTGCTGCTGCTCTTTTCTCTCTCTACACTCTAATCTCTTGGAGGTGTAGATGACAATGAGGATGTATTTCCCTCGTGGTCTATCTTATAGACTGTCCTAGCCCTAGCCTTAGCCCTCGTCTCTCGAGTTAGTCTTCTTTATTCCGTGACTTTGTCACTCTATCCTATCCGGTCAATCCTTTCTAGCCTTTCTTTCTTATCGAGAGATTGTCTGCGATCTTTCCAAACATTTTCATCCAATCTCTCGAGGGGGCATATCACTCCCATCTTGGGGCAACTTTGTATCAGTTCATATTATCTTCTTTGAAACAATGCAACAAGCCGCATTGTCTCAAAGAGGGGCAAAATGTAGACACCTAAAATTGTCATGTCTAATTAAATAAATATTTTATTTATTTATTTATCTAAGCCTAATTCTTCTAGTAATTAAATAAATCTTTATTTATTTAATTAATTCATTTATCCTCTTCTAGCCTTATTTCTCATTTAAATAAATACATTTATTTATTTAAATTGTCATTTTCCTAAATTAAATAAATATCTTATTTATTTAATTGATCCTACTTCTTCTATTAATTAAATAAATCTTTGTTTATTTAATTAATTCATTAGCCTTTTCTACCCATGACACATGTCATTCATCTCTTATTTCATACACTACCTACCCTTTCATTATTTTATTATTTTCTTTACCTACCCTCTAATCATAGCTGACCTCCTTTTACACCTCTCAATCTTATCCCTCCATTTCATATCGTGTCTTCTATATAAGGAGATGCTTCCTTCATTATTAAACCCTAACTACCTAGCTAATGAATCGAGCTAATTACTACTTGGCATATGAGATCCTACTTGCAACCACATTTTGTTCTTTGTTGAGCTCTTGTGCACACAAAATCTGAGAGCAAATATATCAAGCAAGATCAATGGAGATAGGAAGAATGGAGATCCAAACCCTATTGGACATGTGATGGTATAATCTTTGTGATTTCATTTGATTTGCATTGTCTTAGGTAATCTTCATATGTTATGGTGGATCTTTGTTGTTGTTAGGCTAGGGTTTTGTGGTTGAATTCATTTAGTCTTTCAATATTGTTGTATCCATTTTCACCGTATACAATATATAGGATTTTTTAGTATGTCATTTCGTTGCTATTATGATATCAAGTCTTGTTATGTGATTTGGCACACTCTAGTGATTGTAAATGTGATGTTGTTTTGTTATTATGTTATTATGTTATTTGGACTTGTTTTAATGTCTTTTCCTTGTTATTATTTTTTCAGGACTTGTTATTATGTCATCAAGAATTGTTATGTGATTATATATAGGACTTTTTATTATGTCATTTTGTTGCTATTATGATATCAAGTCTTGTTATGTGATTTGGCACCCTCTAGTGACTATATATGTGATGTTGTTTTGTGATTTGGTGCCCTCTAGTGATTATATATGATCTATTTATGACTTTATATTTTAACATTGTGATTGATCATCTTATAGTGCAACAGTTTATAATTCAATAAAATAATTATCTCAATTTACAATAACATCCTATTCTTAAAATAATAATAAAATCAAGAACTTACGATTAATCTATGAAGAGATTACGATAAAATAAATATATCATAAAAAAATTAGAATGATTGTAACACAATTACAATGTGCACAAAATAACATTAAGAAGAAGTGTAAAGCGGAAAAAATCGCAATCGAACCCTAGTTGCTCTCCCCTCTTCCAACTCCGAGGAGAGAGAAGGGAGGTTGCTAGGGTTGATGGTTTTCACTTGGGAGACTTTACATTCAAAAGAGGGGTTGAAACCCACAAGATCCAATCCCACACAAGGCAAGATTGGATGCTAAATAAGTTTCAAGGGTTAAGACAGCAAGGCTACCCTCTTTTGTAAAGAATGTTGATAGAAGAATTAAGCTAGGAATGCATAGAAAGTGAGAAAGATTTGCTTATAAACTGAGATAGGGATATAGTATGAAGTTGCGGACCTGGAATTAGCAGTAAAATGTCGATACGGCATTGTCCTGCAAATTTGAGCAAAAGTTGACGGGACGATGGCGCCCGGCGTGCACACGGTCCTCCGAAAAATCCGCGAAACGAAGGGGGATCTGTTCGTCTCTGCACAAGGATTCCAGATCTTCAATTTCAGCTGTGTACCTGCAACCTACACACAGAAAAGAGAAGACGATTGGGGGGTTAGGGATTAGGGGTTTGCCTTTAGGTCAAACCCCAGTTTTGGAATTAACCAAGAAATGAGAGATTGTTGTAAATGTAAATGTTTGTAATGTAAAACAAGTACTAATACCTTGTTGTAAGGTTGTTTGTATCCTTATGTGCGAAGGTATAGATGTTGTTGTTTGTTGTATGTTGTATGTAGCATGTAGTAAGTGATCTCCTCTTCAATGGTTGAATCCTTGTCTTGAATGCAACACTTAGCCTTGAATGGAGACTTGGAATGATCAATTGCTTGAAGGAATGCTTGAATGCTTGAATGCTTGAGTATAGTTTCCACGCTTTTTCCGTCATATCCTCTTACCAAAATGGGAGAGGAAATGTTGTTTATACACTTGCCAATTAGGGTTAATAGACTGATTTTCCCGACCTTAGGCCGACCAGGAAAGTTAATTTTCCAATTTTCAAACAAAAAGACCCGAAGTCCTATAGGAGACCGGGCCCAAAATAGGGCCAGGGACCAGGGCGCTGGGCGCCATGGTCCTGGGGGACCAGGGCACTGGGCGCCCTGGTCCTGAAGGACCAGGGCGCTGGGCGCTCTGGTCCCACCTCCCGGGACAGCAGGGTGCAAAGGAGGTTCAGGCCAGGGTGCTTGAAAAATGCAGTTTTTAGTGTCATAATCAGGTTTCGGGGTCTCCATTCAGGTTGCGTGTTGCGTCGCCATCGTGAAGACCAAAATGCAGTCGAAATTGCAAGTGTCGCAATTTTAGGATGCTACATTTAGCCCCCACTTTAGCGGGAGTATGTATGCTCATACTTCCGGTAAAGTACAAGGAAACAACATTGAAAGGCTTTCACCACGTCAAGGAGGCAAGATACACCAAGTCCCCAGTGGACTAAGGATCTTACAACTTTGATTGACAAAGTAAAAGGGAAGATCACGAGAGAGAACCATGACTGTCAGTAGTAAGGTTCCCTCACTATGAGTCATGCAAGAGAAATACCGAAAATTTTCAAGGCAAAGCTAAGTTCGCCAAGAAATTTTCAAGTATCTTGAAAGGATAGACGGGGTGTATGCCCCCCTACGTTAAAGTGATTCCTCAACGGGGGTGATTGCTTTAAGGTAGTGATACACATAAGAAATGAGAAAGGAAAGGAGCACGTTATCACAAAGATTTAGCCCCCAAGTGTGAGATAAACCCAAGGATAATAGACACAAAACACAAAGCACGAGGTGACTTCGCTTTCCTCGGGGTCCGTATGTTGTATGATAATTCATGTATATATATCATATGTATGTATGCATAATTGTTCTTCATTCCCCAATCAAGGAAAGTCACCTAGAAGAAGGGAACACATGTGTCTTTTGAGTCAACATGAGAGAGACCAAAAGAGATCTCAATGCTTTGCATCGTCCTCAAGTAGACAACACTAAGGACAACAAATAGAAGAATGAGAATAACATATAGAAGAAGTAACAAAAGAGAGGAGGATAGAATCTGCTATGCTAATGAAACTAGTCTAGCACGTCATCTACCCCCCGATCTTGCTGATCAATGTTTCAGGAAGGCAGGGAACATGCTAGAGGAGGAACATCCAACACAGCAGATGGAGCTATCACAAGATCCAAACAAGGGCTATGTTCATGTTCCAAGCCACGTTGTTCTTGTCTAGGAGCTAGGATAAGTGCTTTAGAAAATTCGTTAGATAGATGGTTGTCAATATCAACAAGTTCATATTCACTATCAGAAGCAAGAGGAGTAACATGTTCATCATGAATAACATTTTCATCTATATCATCATCAAGATTTATAAAAATAGGATCTTTAACTCGTATAGGATCAAGATCATCATGCATCTTATGTTTAGGAGATTTTGGAGAAAATGGAATAATGCTTGTTGAAGGTGTTTTTGGAGATTGTAAAGTTTGAGAAGCAGCTGCTTGAGCTCTAAGACGACGCTTTCGTCGGCGTTCACGCGCAGAACAATTTCGTCTAGTCTTAGTAGGAAGTGGAGAAGATTGAGGAGGAGGAATGTTCTCATCCTTATCACTTGGGTGTTTAGGTTGTGGTCTCTTAGGCTGGATAATAGGAGAAGAGGAAGGTCTCTTCTCTTTATAAAAAGAAGGAGGAGGAACTGCTCCATATAAAGGAGGAATATTTGGTTTAGGAAGGAGACCAAGTCCATCATGACGAGGAGGTATAGGTCTACTTTTAGAAGGTTTATTAGGCATAGACATAGTCACATCCATAGGGATGGGTTGGGAATCTTCTTGAGGAAAGACATTAGTTTTATCTTTCAAAGGAAGAACTTCCTTCTCAAGAATGATAGGAATGTCAAGTTTAGGTGTTCTAGGTTCACTTAGAGATAGGATCATATCTGTTTTCCACTTTTGATAAGATTTGAAAAGATGATCACTTCGCGGAGGAAGGGATTGAAATTGTTTAGGCCAAAAATAATCAATAGGAACACTAGAAGTTCTTTCAGCTGGTTTAAAGAGACTATGATTGACAGTAACAACTTCACCATTATGGGGAAATTTCAACACTTATGTATAGGAGAAGCAATAGCTTTCATGGAAGATAGCCAAGTGTTGGATTTTGCCAAGATCAAGAGGTCAATGAAATGTACAAGATAGAGACATAATATGGGACAAGAATAAACTGTATTCTCATCAATAGAAAATGATCAATAATCAACTGGATTATCACTAATACAATGAATAGAGGCCTGCTTATATAGGCAAGGCTAGGGATATGTATGAGCACACAAATATGACATGTGGCTCAATAAGAAACAAGGGTAGGTAGGAAATAGGTGTGGGTAGGTAGGAGAAATAATATAATATTCCACATGAGGTGGATCACCCACCGAAGGTGGAATTATCACTCCACAATAAGTGGATATGATAGTGTAATAACAAGATCAACACCATAAGAGGTGGAATTTCTCCTACACACACTATCCCAATGTGACACAAACACCCAAGTGTCTCATATCCAAACTACTATGAAATGCATTATCCTAAGAAACTTAAGTAAGTGTAATAATATCCATGATGAATAATTATTTACACCAACACCAAGGATAGCCCAGCTTCACACGAAATTGTTCGGAAGAAGGAATAATAGCAAAGTTCACATCAAGGGATTTGTTATGAACTTCAATAGGTAATGTAATAGAACCAATTGCAGGAGAAGAAAATGCATCAAATAATTTCACAACCACATCTGTTTTGTCATAAATCACTTGATTCAATTGCAAAGTAAAAAGAAATTCTTCAGTAATAACATTAACCATGCACGAAGGATCAATAAGCACTCCACGGCAAGGTGTATTCTTGACTTTTGCAACTATGTATAAAGGACCATCGGGTGCCCTAATAGTTTCACTAGAATCAAATGTGATGGAAGGTTCTTTAGGGTTTTCTTGCTGCTCTACAAAGTTAATCACATTCGGAGTCATAGACACAAGACCATCAGATGAGAGAGAGGAATCATTAGCCTCAATTGCATTAGAGGTGTGAGAAGGTAGTGGATCAGTAAAAATCTGAAGATTTTGGTTAGGAGGAGCTACAGATGTGTTGCCTTTATCATTCACTCCAGAAACAGAGATAGTATTATTATCAATCAAATCTTGAATTTTACCCTTTAAAGAAAAACATTTTTCAGTATCATGCCCAGGCTAACGATGAAAGTGACAAAAAGATTTGTTATCAAAATAAGGTGACGTAATTTTTGTAGGATCTATTTGCCTTATAGGAGGAAGAGTAAGGACATTTTGTTCCAATAACTTATTCATAATACTATGCAATGATTCATTCAAAGGAGTATACTTTCTTTCTTTCTTGAAAACTTAGAAATAGGAGGCACACCTGATGCTGCATTCACATTGTTGTTGATGATGTTTTCATTGAATTTGATGGAATCTCTGTTCGGTTTAATCTTTCCAAATGGTTGTTGACTGCTATCACCCTTATCACTCGGAGTCATAGGATGTGATTGTTCCATTTGACTCACAGTCAGTTGATAATTGTGAAGAATTGCACACAACTGTTGGAAAGAAGTAAACTCAGAAAACAGAAGTTTGTCTCGAATATCTTTTTGTAAATTAGAAATAAAGATTCTTTGAATATCATTGTCAGGCACTGGAAAAGAAATTTGAGTATACAAATGCTTATATCTACCAATGAAATCACTCACTTTTTCTTTAACACCTTGTTTACAATGCATTAAATCAATCAAAGTAACTTTAGGACTTATATTGTTTTGAAATTGTTGAATGAAAGCATTTGCAAGTTGTTCGAAAGAAGTAATAGAATAAGAAGGCAACAAGCAATACCATTGTAGGGCTTTGTCTCTTAATGTTCTAGTAAACAGTTTTGCAAGCAACCTTTGGTCATAAGCAAAATCAGTACAAATTGTTTGAAAAGTCTTAACATGTGTTAGAGGATCACCTTTACCATTATAAAGCTCCAAATGCGGGATTTCAACATGTTTAAGGGGAATAGCTCTAACAATGTCAAGAGAAAGCGGGCTCGCAACATCAAATGTGGGCAGGTGTTATGTTATTGAAAGAAGGTAAAGAGTAAGGTGGTGGGACCCTATGATAGTTAGTCATAGGAGATGATTGGAAAGGAGGAACACTACAAGGAGGAATGGAATGATTGAATGAATTGCCCCCTTGCATCATGTTCATTTGTGAAGATGTAATAGGAACACTCATTGAAGGAATGAGTGAAGAAGTCGGATTAAATGAAGGAAGAGGGTTAATTGAAGAAGAAGGATTGCCCCCATGACTGGTGATCACAGGGGGAATGTCTTGTATAGAAGTGGCCATTATGTTTGATGTAAAGGTAGGTATGCTAGCAATAGGAGTTGTCAAAGGAATAGAATGATTAACTTGAGTGGGAGGTTGTGTATAACCTAAAGATTCGGCACAACTCTTTATAGGCATCACATTCGAATCCACAATGTGTGCAATACCACGCAAAATATCAATTCCATTCTTATCACTTTGAAGCATATGTTTTAGACCCTCAATTAAAGGAAGAGCTTGACTATCGGGGTATTCTTGAGACATCCATTGTCGAAAATCATCAAATTGATTATCCAATTTCGCAAGTTGTTCTACAGAAACCTCATGGAGAGCTTCTTCATCATTAGGAGGATTAGAGGAATTACCCATGTCCTCGTTAAAAAGGCTACTCAAATTAGGTTCCATCTCCTCGGTAGTTAAACCTCGGAAAGACTTAATTCTACGGCTTCGTCTAACGGGAATAGTGTAAGTAGGGCTTATTGTTGTAAAACACATGCACTAGAAAGAGAGAGAAGATTTTGAATTTAAAGGTAGCAATTTTCAGTAAAATCAGCCAATCTTCTGGATTTAAGCTATTAAATGCAATCACGACAGTCTCCCGAAATTTCGAAAAAAATGTCAAGGACCGTGGCGCTCGGAGTGCACACGGTCCCGGCAACTTTTTTCGAAATTTGCAGGGACGAAAGTTATGATGATTTTAAAGCTAATCTGAAAAAATTGAGTGATTTTACGATCTATAGATAGGCCAAATTAAATTTACAATCTCAAAATTGAACCCTACCAAGATTGTCGAAAAATGCAAAATTTGAATTTTGAAAAAGAGAGGGAAACTGAAATTTTGAATTTTATGATTTTAGAGGGAATGTCAAAAGCAATGCAAGTTTTGAAATTTAAAAATTGACTCAATTTCACGCAAAATTCGATTTTGAAAGCGGAAATCAAAGTTGTTGTAATTAAGCACTTAATTTCAAAAGTCACAAATTGCAAGAATTTGAATAAAGCACTGAAATTTCGAATGAATGCAAACACACTTTTCAGATTTAGGACAGTAAGAAACACAATTTTGACATGAATTTCAATTTCAATGATTTTTGAATGATTAGGAGCCCTAAACCAAGCAATCACAAGACCAACTTTGACTGTAATTTTGAAAGTGTTATAATTGATAAAATCAGCCAAAATTCTAGATTTTAGCAGGAAAATACAGTAAGATCTTGCTCCCGAAATTTCAGAAAAAATGTCGGGGACGATGGCGCTCGGAGTGCACACGGTCCTCGCAACTTTTTTCCAAATTTTCAGGGATGAAAGATATTGTAATTTTATTGCGGAATCCAAAGTTACAGCTGATTTGGAGATGTTTTGATCAGTGAAATTGTCGGACAAAGGTTGAATCAAGAGGGTTTCAAAAATTAGGGTTTTGACACTTAACCACTTAATTTTCAAAATTAAAGCACAAATATGAATTGATAATTTGTAATAGAAGGGTAGATCTGAAGCAAGCATTAACAATTAAACATTTCACAAGTTCAATTACTAAAAAAAAAGAAAATTTTAGGGTTTTATGCAATCAACCTCTAAAATTTGCAAAAGATCAAACATGGAAATGTAATCAAGGAATCAAATTTTCAGATCTAGCCATGAATAATCAGAAAGGATGTTCACGTCGGGTTCACCAAAATGTAAAGCGGAAAAAATCGCAATCGAACCCTAGTTGCTCTCCCCTCTTCCAACTCCGAGGAGAGAGAAGGGAGGTTGCTAGGGTTGATGGTTTTCACTTGGGAGACTTTACATTCAAAGGAGGGGTTGAAACCCACAAGATCCAATCCCACACAAGGCAAGATTGGATGCTAAATAAGTTTCAAGGGTTAAGATAGCAAGGCTACCCTCTTTTGTAAAGAATGTTGATAGAAGAATTAAGCTAGGAATGCATAGAAAGTGAGAAAGATTCGCTTATAAACTGAGATAGGGATATAGTATGAAGTTGCAGACCTGGAATTAGTAGTAAAATGTCGATACGGTGTTGTCCTGCAAATTTGAGCAAAATTTGACGGGACGATGGCGCCCGGCGTGCACACGGTCCTCCAAAAAATCCGCGAAACGAAGGGGGATCTGTTCGTCTCTGCACAAGGATTCCAGATCTTCAATTTCAGCTGCGTACCTGCAACCTACACACAGAAAAGCGAAGACGATTGGGGGGTTAGGGATTAGGGGTTTGCCTTTAGGTCAAACCCCGGTTTTGGAATTAACCAAGAAATGAGAGATTGCTGTAAATGTAAATGTCTGTAATGTAAAACAAGTACTAATACCTTGTTGTAAGGATGTTTGTATCCTTATGTGCGAAGGTATAGATGTTGTTGTTTGTTGTATGTTGTATGTAGCATGTAGTAAGTGATCTCCTCTTCAATGGTTGAATCCTTGTCTTGAATGCAACACTTAGCCTTGAATGGAGACTTGGAATGATCAATTGCGTGAAGGAATGCTTGAATGCTTGAGTATAGTTTCCATGCTTTTTCCGTCATATCCTCTTACCAAAATGGGAGAGGAAATGCCGTTTATATACTTGCCAATTAGGGTTAATAGACTGATTTTCCCGACCTTAGGCCGACCAGGAAAGTTAATTTTCCAATTTGCAAACAAAAAGACCCGAAGTCCTATAGGAGACCGGGCCCAAAATAGGGCCAGGGACCAGGGCGCTGGGCGCCATGGTCCTGGGGGACCAGGGCACTGGGCGCCCTGGTCCCACCTCCCGGGACAGCAGGGTGCAAAGGAGGTTCAGGCCAGGGTGCTTGAAAAATGCAGTTTTTAGTGTCATAATCAGGTTTCGGGGTCTCCATTCAGGTTGTGTGTTGCGTCACCATCGTGAAGACCAAAATGTAGTCGAAATTGCAAGTGTCGCAATTTTAGGACGCTACAAGAAGATAACTAATACAATGTTGTTTATGAAACTAAAATTGTAGCAAATGTAGACAAATACAATGTTAAAGGGACAAAGAAAAACAGTTATCATAATTAAATATAAAAGAGTTCACACAATTAACACAAACTTACATGCATATAAATTTGATTCAACCTAATGTACCATCTGCATCCTCTCTCTTCTACAATGCGTCTATGATTGCCTCATGCTCTTCTACTGAAAGTGTCCACAATATCTCATTAGCAGGTCTACCTTTGTATCTTTCTAATTTGATGTTTTCTGCCACCACCAAATGAGAATAGTGTATAATCTTTGTTTCTAATTGGTAGTCTTCATAAGATGGTAAGCCATTCCTTCTTGTTAAGTATTTGCGTAGCCATGTGCCAACTACCACAACAGACCCAACTGGATATTGAAAATCATCATCATCTACTTGATCACATATCAACTTTTTCTTAGGTTCTACACATAGCTAGCCAATACTCAACCTGCCCATCATTATCCTCAGGTGCAACAACAACATACACATGTCCTAGAAAACAAATTTAAGTACATGTAGAAATAAAACTTGTTTAATACAATCATAAATTATATGACAATACATAAAAATATATAATTTAAATTTATAAACAAGATATTGAATTAAATTACCAAGTTGTATGAGGTCTAAAACACGATCGTAATCTTCTGATGCAAATGCATGATCTGGGTCTTCATTTCTTCTAACATCTTGATATTGTGTCTCACTAGGTGTTAAGGATTTATGTTGCCATTCTTCAACCCATTCCGTATTCTCGCATTCTTCCCATTCACCAGCAACACAAAATTGACAAAAACATGCAAGCTCTCTAGTCCATATAGTCCAAGTGTTAGAATTAGAACTCTTAAATGAATGCCATCTAGCTGACCCATTGATTGTATCACAATCATATCTTGGAAGGATATTCTCCTCTTTAACTAGCCAGAAGAAATGTCTAATTTTAGATTTCTGACTTGATCCTATGGATAAAGTTGCACTACACCAATCCACAATTGCACTTGCATTTTTAAATTTAGCCTTTTCCTCGAATTTGAGTTGCTCTCTGCAAAGGGCTCTCTTAACACATGCACCGGCACCATCATGTTCTCCTTTCTCGTGTCCAGCCTCAAAAAAAATCCACATGTGTTCGATATTAGTTTTCTTATGAATCCTACTCAACCAATAAAACATTCTAGCACTCTTTAATTGCCCTGTGCAATTATCTGACCATATTAGATGTTGTGTCATCTGAATTTCTCTCTCCCTCAAATTCTCAAAAAAGGTCTTGAAGCAATACTGGACAAAATCATATGAGTGTAATTTATTATCACTCATATAGAAATGGTACTCTCTCAAAATTTTACAATCCTCTTATGTACTATCTGGTGCATGCCTATAGACAATATGGACAAAAATTGATACTTGCACTGAATTGTAGTATTGTGATTGGACCTCATCTTGTGGTGCAAGCGTGTAGTTATACGCAAAGTCAACGACCGAAAGTATACTACCAACAGGAAATGTATCCTTACATATTCAAAACTGACCATCGAGCCATCTAAAATTTTGAGTGTTTAACATATTTAGGTATGATCTTACTCTTAAATTCATTCATAAATGCATGAACACTAACTTTTTCAGTGATTAGATCGCACCATCTTCCAACCCTTCCATCCTTTAGTAGATACCCAATAGTTTTAAATCTTTTAACATCAACTAATTGTTGTCCAAAATCATTTGAAAGATTTTCATGCAAACATTCATCCAACAATGCAAGATTGCCATGTATATCACATACACCGGAAACACATGCATTGAAAAGAAAATTTTGGTCATTTGGTGGGTTGCAAAACAAACTTGATATAAACTCCTTTATAGTTTCAGGTGGTATATTTATACCACATTCTTGTAACATTCCATTACTATGCATGGTAACACGTATATATCGAAATACATCATAATGGTAGCGAAATTGAACATGAGTTTTGCAACAACATGTGACTCTTTCCTTGTTAATTCAAACATACCAAGGTTTACACTTTTCAAAAGACCTTTGACAAATGCTAATAGTCAACACCTTATCATCCAAAAAAAAATTGTACAATTCAATTTGAGTCATGTCCAATAGGTGTTTTGGATGTGGATCACGAATTTTTGACCCAACTCTTAATTTAAGAACATCTCTAATATTAGATGATACTCTTGTATTATCATGCCATAATTTTTCGATCAAAGTTTTGACTTCACCAGTAAGTTTCATATCAGACCTTGGTAGTCTACCACTAAAAGTCCACAAATTATTTGTTGGATCACTTTCAAAATTAACTCTTCTTTTTACAGCTCTTGACAAAGTTTTACAATGAATATTAAGATATCCACTTATGTTACTCGTCATTATTTTATTAGAAGTTGTTTGGCTTACTAAAGCTATTTTTATTGCTCGTTGTACCGCATTTTTATCTTTAGAATGACTTTTCTTTCTGATTGTATCAAAGGCGCAAGCAACAGTCGATACAACTTGTTTTAAAGACTCGTCCTTCTTCTTGGTTTTGACATAAAAGCCTAACTTCTTCATCACTTTTAGCATTTTAGTCATTTTGATTAGTTGTACCATTAATTGACATTGAAACCCAAATTTCTTATTATAAAAAAAATGTCTAAACAATCTATTTGCATGTGTCCTAATCTGTCTCCATGAAACCAAGCTAGGAAGGTTGTCTAGTACATCACTTTTAATTTCAAATTTTCCATTCGTTTGATTATCATTCAAACATGTTTCATTTTCAATTGGTGTTTCCATGTCTACATCCACATTATTGGTTTCAGTTGCAGGTGGATTTTCAATTTTATTTGGAGTTTCAAATTCGGTTTCAATTTCAGTTTCAAGTTGAGATCTAGTTTCATTTGGGGTTTCAATTTCAGTTTCAACTTGAGTTCTAATTTCATTTGGGGTTTGATTTTCAATTGGCATTTGATTTAATAAATAACCTACTTCTACTAAATCGCCAATTTC